>NW_026988487.1:1200000-1800000 GCF_030222135.1 Aotus nancymaae | reverse complement strand
ATTTAGGGTATCTGGAAGAAGAAATTTCTAAGCAGCAAAGCATTCAAGAGGTGACTTGGGTACTGTTAAAGGCTTTCAGTTTTTGTTTGTTTGTTTGTTTTGTTTTGTTTGTTTTGTTTTTTGAGATGGAGTCTTACTGTCGCCCAGGGTGGAGTGCAGTGGTGCAATCTTGGTTCACTGCAACCTCCGCCTCCCTGGTTCAAGCAATTCTCTTGTCTCAGCCTCCTGAGTAACTGGGATTACAGGCACCCACCACAACCAGCTAATTTTTGTATTTTTAGTAGAGATAGGGTTTCATTATGTTGGCCAGGCTGGTCTTGAACTCCTGATCTCAAGTGATCCTCCCACCTCAGCCTACCAAAGTGCTGGTATTACAAGCATGAGCCACTGCACCTGGCCTTTTTTTTTTTTTTTTTTTTAGATGAAGTCTCACTCTGTCACCCAGGCTGGAGTGCAGTTGCACGATCACGGCTCACTGCAGACTTCGCCTCCTGGGTTCAAATGATTCTCTTGCCTCAGCCTCCCAAATAGCTGGGATCACAGGCGCCCGCCACCACACTGAGCTAATTTTTATATTTTTAGTAGAGACAGAGTTTCACCATGTTGGCCAGGCTGGTCTCAAACTCCTGATCTCAAGTGATCCGCCCACCTAGCCTCCCAAAGTGCTGGGATTACAAGCATGAGCCACTGCACCTGGCCAGGTATTCAGTTTTATAAGGGAAGCAGAGCATAAAAGTTCGGAAAATTTGCAGCCTGATAATGCTATGGAAAAGAAAGACCCATTTTCTGGGGAGATATTTAAGCCAGCTGCAGAAATTTGCATAAGTAGCAAAGAGCTTAATGTTAATACCCAGGATCATGGGGAAAATGTTTCCGGATCATGTCAGAGACATTCATGGCAGCCCTTCCCGTCACAGGCCTGGAGGCCCAGGGAAAAAGGTGGTTTCATGGGCTGGACCCAGAGTCCCCGTGCTGTATGCAGCCTAGTGACTTGGTGTCCTGTGTCCCAGCCCTTCCAGCCATGGCTGAAAGGGCCCAACCTACAGCTCAGGCTGTGGCTTCAGATGGTGGAAGCCCCAAGTTGGCAGCTTCCATGTGATGTTGAGCCTGTGAGTGCACAGAAGTCAAGAACTGAGGTTTGGGAACCCCCATCTAGATTTCAGAAGATGTATGGAAATGCCTGGATGCCCAGGTGAAAGTTTGCTGCAAGGGTGGGGTCCTCATGGAGAACCTCTACTAGGGCAGTGTGGAAGGAAAATGTGGGGTCGGAGCCCCCACACAGAGTCCCTAGTGAGGAGCTGCCTAGTGGAGCTGTGAGAAGAGGCCCACCGTTCTCTAGATCCCAGAATGGTAGATCCACCAACAGCTTGAACTGTGTGCCTGGAAAAGCCACAGATACTCAACGCCAGCCAATGAAAGCAGCTGGGAGGGAGGCTGTACCCTGCAAAGCCACAGAGGCAGAGCTGCCCAAGACTATGAGAACCCACCTCTTGTATCAGTGTAACCTGGATGTGAGACCTGGAGTCAAAGGAGATCATTTTGGAGCTTTAAAGTTTGACTGCCCAGCTGGATTTTGGACTTGCATGGGCCTTGTAAGCCCTTTGTTTTGGCCAATTTCTCCCATTTGGAAGGGCTGTATTTACCCAATACCTGTACCCTCATTATATCCAGGCAGTAACTAGCTTGCTTTTGATTTTACAGGCTCACAGGTGGAAGGGACTTTCCTTGTCTCAGATGAGATTTTGGACTGGACTTTTGGGTTAATGCTGAAATGACTTAAGACTTTGGGGGACTGTTGAGAAGGCATGATTGGTTTTGAAATGTGAGGACATGAGATTTGGAGGCACCAGGTGTGGAATGATACGGTTTGGCTGTGTCCCCACCCAAATCTCAACTTGAGTTGTATCTCCCAGAATTCCCACATGTTGTGGGAGGGACCCAGGGGAAGGTAACTGAATCATGGGGACTGGTCTTTCCTGTGCTATTCTCATGTTAGTCAATAAGTCTCACAAGATCTGATGGGTTTCTCAGGGGTTTGCGCTTTTGCTTCTTCCTCATTTTCTCTTGCCTCCGCTGTATAAAAAAAGCCTTTCACCTCTCAACATGATTCTGAGGCCCCCCAGCCCATGTGGAACTGTTAAATCCAATTAAACCTGTTTTTCTTCCCAGTCTCAGGTATGCCTTTATCAGCAGTGTGAAAACAGACTAATATAGGGTCTTGCTATGTTGCCCAGGCTGAACATTCCCCACTTTTAAAGACATTTTACGAGATCTCACTGCTCCTGTTTTCTTGAAGGCTGGCCCTGCAACTAGCTCAGAATCAGTAATAATTTTATTAAAAAGCTCTCTCTATTATTATTATTATTTTAAGACTGAGTCTTACTGTGTTGCCCAGACTAGAGTGCAGTGGCACAATTTCAGCTCATCGCAACCTCCGCCTCCCAGGTTCAAGTGATTCTCCTGCCTCAGCCTCCCCAGTAGCTGGGATTACAGGCACCTGCCACCATGCCCAGCTAATTTTTATATTTTTAGTAGAGAAAGGGCTTCACCATGTTGGCCAGGCTGGTCTCAAACTCCTGACCTCAAGCGATCCACCTGCCTCGCTCTCCCAAAGTGCTGGGATTACAGGCATGAGCCACCATGCCTGGCCTCTATTAATATATATTCAAAACTATCCCTTGAAAATAAGGTTTAATGTTCTTCCTCCTTGTACCATCATATTATGACAAACCTTATTCTATTTCTGGAAGGCAGCTGCAACTGGAAGGTCAAGGGGTGGGAAGATGGGGCAGAAATTAAGACAACTGCAGATAAGCAGGAGGATGCCTGGGGGGACCCACAGGAATCAGAACTCCAACCCTGGCCCAGGGAATGGGGCAGGAAGGGCTCAGGAAATACAGACCTGGAGAAAAGGACTAGAGATGCTCAAATGACTCAACATGAGCCTCAGGAAGAGGAATGTTTAAAGTATGCACACTGCGTCTTATGCTTCTAATCTCCAAGAAGACGTGACGCTTTCTAGCTGACCCACTTCCTCAACAGTTAAGATTTTTACAGAGCCTCTGACATTTAGAAAGCCTATCTCCTGACACCCACCTTTTGGAATGTGGTCCTGGGCAGACTCAGAATTACTGTTTAAAATGTTTAATTGAGCAGATGGTTTGGAATGTGAGGACTGAATACCGCCTTTTGAAAGCCAAGAGCTACGGGAGTCTAGCAGACATGGGATGGGGGAAGAGGAGAAGACGAAGGAAGGACATCATGCCAAAGAGCCACAGGTGGGAGCCAGAGTAGGGAGGAGCGGCAGCCTCACTTTGTCACACCACTGACCTGAAACACAGGGCAGGGCCAGAAGGGAATACCAGTTGCAAATGTTCCCACCACATCTCACAGCTCACCAAATATTACGGCCTCACACATAAAACCAGAGTGCTAAGCTGCCAGGAGTGTTAAACTCAAGGAGCTGTGACCAGAAGCAGGCAGACTCCGGGGACAGGAGTGGGGAGGCTGTTCGCACCAGCGCCTGCAGCTCCCATTGGACCCTCCTGGTTCTTAGGCAGCAACTGAAACTGAGCAGGAAACGTAGCTGTTGCCCGAGACCCACCTCTGCTGCTCGCCTCTTCATGGTGACAGCATTTAGGGGAGTCCTGCACCTCTTTAGCAGGAGCTGTGCTGCCTCTGAGCAGAAAATAAATGCTTTCAGGCCACATAAATCAATGAAAATTAGCAGGCATCAAGGTAAAAATCCATCTTCCACCACTTGGATGTTTGAGCCAAGGTTCTTCTCAGTGATTTAGAGCCGTGTAATTAGAGTGATCCAATCTCAGTTGCTGTTGTTGTTTTTTCATCCTCCCTTCTCTTTCGAGACAAAGTCCTCTCCTTTGAGGCAGGTTCCCACTGGCCTCTAGCTCCTCTGGCTAGAAGCAGGTGTGTGCACCTGTCAGCCTGGCACCTTGATGGATCTCTGTGCTGTCTTGGTTCACCTCCTCCCTGCCTGCCCCTAATGATCAGTCTGCCCCAGGCTAGGTATGAGATGTGGGTGGAGAGACACACCATCCTTCATAGCTCTCCTCTATCCTCTGCAGAAGTAGAGAGGTGTGGCTGCTAACCCCTACGTGAAATGTAGCCTCATCCTAGAGGTGGAGGGGGGTGCTGGAGTAAAGAGAGCCTCTGACCTCTGAACTGGGGAGAAGATTGATAATGGCATGAAGATTTCCCAGCCTCACGACACCTGCCAGATTAGGAACATAATCCAGCAGCTGACATGTAAGGAGGGATCCAGAGAAGTTAGGTGCCTGGATTCATATTTTAAAAGTCCCCAAGGCCCAGAGGGACAACATGATGTGAGGAAATGGAGATAGAATTTAGAGTCCCAGAGACAAAGGTTCAAATCCAGTCTCCGTCACTTCCTACCCATATGACCGTGAACAAATTTCATCATCTCTTTGAACCTCAGTTTCCACAGTTTTATTTTACTTAAAGTTAAAATGTTGATACTATCTCACATAGAGTTCTCGTGAGAGAACTCGTGATTAGATGAAGTAATCAATGTAAAGTTCTAGCATATAATGCCTGGAACATAGCATGTTTTCCCAACATGATACCTTTCTTCCTTTCAAATCTTCTCCTTGCTCAAGGCTGTACAACAAGCTAGGAAAGGAATCACAACCTTAAGGCGACTCCTGACATGTAGCTCAGGAAGTGACCTACGAGGGACTTTCAAGCTAGATGCTCACTGAATGGCAGAGAAAACAGAATTAGTAGTTTCCTTCAGGAGGCCACCTAGAACATGCCTACTCTGAAGAGGGAGGAAGCCCGATCAGCATGGTGTGATGTACATTGCCAGGTTCAAGTTCTGCCTCAGCCTTTTTTTTTTTTGAGACAGGGTCTCTCTGGCTCTATCACCCAGGCTAGAGTGCAGTGGTGCAACCATGGCTCACTGCAGCCTCAACCTCCCGGGCTCAAGTGATCTCCCCACCTTAGCCTCCCAAGTAGTTGGGAGCAGCATGCGCAGCTAATTTAAAAAATATTTTGTTGAGACAAGGTCTCACTATGTTCCCCGAGCTGGTCTTGAACTCCTGGGCTCAAGAAATCCTCCCGCCTTGCCCTCCCAAAGTGCTGGAATGACAGGCATGAATCACCATGCTCAGCCCCTCAGCCACTTTTAAGTTATGACCCTGAGCAATTCCCTGAGCCTCAGTATCTCCCAATGTAAAGTGGTTATAATTGTAATTCTTACCACAGGGTGGCTCTGAGATTCAAAGGAAATACTGAATGGGAAAACCCTTTGTAAACGATTCTGTGTGTATAATGAAGTAACAATTTTACTAACAGAATTTCTCTTAGGAAGGGAATTCTGCTTAGAAGAATGCCTTGATATGCTTAACACATGGTAGATGTGCTCACAGCTTCAGAGAAGGGAGAACGCTGCTCTGCATGAGAGAGAAGAGAGTAAAGAGGAGGAGGAGCAAGGCAAAAATGGGATAGAGAAAGGCCAGGTGTGGAAAAGGGAGAAGTGAAACTCTGTTCTGTGTTGGATTGACCAATGGGTGTTTAAGAACAATGATGCCCATTGTGCCCCCTTCAAGTTGTCTGTGCTGGGTAATATGAGCTCTTTCTCTTTCTCCCCAACAACATCTTTGGGTATATTTATTAAACTCATTTTTAGAACATCAGTCACAATATCTGGTGATTTACACATATTCTTTCATTTATTTCCCCAGTAACTTTTCACAGATGAAGAAACAGGCTCAGAAAATATGGACAACTTGCTCAAGGTGACCCAAGTGACAGCTGTTGGAGGAGGGCTCTGGATACTATACTGTGTTGCCTTTCTGGGCCTCAGTTTTTGAGGTTAAAAAGGTCACTTAACCTCCATGGGCCCCAGTTTTTCTATATTTAAAAAGTATCTTGGCTGGGCATAGTGGCTCACATGTGTAATCCCAGCATTTTGGGAGGCTGAGGCAGGTGGATCACTTGAGGCCAGGGGTTAGAGACCAGCCTAGTCAACATGGTGAAACCCCATCTCTATACAAATTAGCCGGGCATGGTGGTGCACCCCTGTATTCCCAGCTACTCAGGAGGCTGAGGTAGGAGGATGGCTTGAACCCAGGAGGCAGAGGTTGCAGTGAGCCACGATTATGCCACTGCACTCCAGGGGTGACAGAGCGAGACTCTGTCTCAAAAAAACACAAAAATCTTTATTGCCTCTTTCCTTAGTTACTCAGATACTTGATAGATCAAAGAGGTCATAGATGTAAGTACTTTCAGAGATTTTAAACAAACAACCCCATTGTGAAAGTAAGCTATTATTAACATAATACACATCTCCCCATGCTAAAAGGTCTACTTAATCCATCCTGTCCTAAGTAGCCAAAGACAACTAACCTTCTCCCCCGTTTAGAGAGAACAATTTAGTTTATCCTTTCTAGTCCAGTGCCAAGCCTATTACACTTTGCTTTCTCACAACAGAAACCTAGCATATGGATGTTCCTTAAAACCACACAAGTCGGCCGGGCGCTATGGCTCACGCCTGTAATACCAGCACTTTGGGAGGCTGAGGCAGGCGGATCACGAGGTCAAGAGATCGAGATCATCCTGGCCAACATGGTGAAACTCCGTCTCTACTAAAAATACAAAAAAATTAGCTGGGCGTGGTGGCGCACGCCTGTAGTCCCAGCTACTTGGGAGGCTGAGGTAGGAGAATTGCTTGAACCCGGGAGGTGGAGGTTGCAGTGAGCCGAGGTCATGCCACTGCAGTCCAGCCTGGCGCTTGGTGATGGAGTGAGACTCTGTCTCAAAAAAAAAAAAAATGACAAGTCC
The DNA here is from genome assembly GCF_030222135.1 of Aotus nancymaae. Classification (NCBI taxonomy): domain Eukaryota; kingdom Metazoa; phylum Chordata; class Mammalia; order Primates; family Aotidae; genus Aotus; species Aotus nancymaae. Next base: position 1,793,178 of record NW_026988487.1, on the reverse strand, counting down.
AAATACCACGATTGTTTCAAAGGTTCCCTTTCTCCTGGAAAATTATTAACAAACAACTCTTCAGAAAAAAAATCAGTCCTGATTTGCTGCATTTGTCTATTTCCTTGGTGTAAATACTTCCACCATGCCTGATTTCAAGTTTCTTCATGACATCATTGAAAACAGAATTAGGAAGAGATGCGCAGCAGCACATCATCATACAGTGTTTCTACCACCTAGGTACACCAGACATAAATACCCCAAAAGGTTAGAGAGCAATGACATTTAGCAAAATAATTAGGAAGTGATGTTATTTAGTACTTATTTTCTTTTTAAATATAATTTGGGCCACCTACAGGTGGCCACTACAGCACTTTGGGAGGCTGTGGTAGGAGGATCATTTGAGGCCAGGAGTTCAAGACCAGCCTGACCAGCATGGCAAAACCCCATCTCTACTAAAAATACAAAAATTATCCAGGCATGTTGGCATGCACCTGTAATCCCAGCTACTCTGGAGGCTGAGGCACGGGAATCACTTGAACCTCCTAGGTTCAAGTATATGTAAATATATATATATAATTCATTTAATTATAGTTTTATACAATTTTAGTTTTTAGTGGTTTTTTTTGAAACGGTGTTTTACTCTTGTCACCCAGGCTGGAGTGCAATGGCATGATATCAGCTCACTGCAACTTCTGCCTCCCAGGTTCAAGCAATTCTCCTGCCTGCCTCGGCCTCCCAAGTAGCTGGGATTACAGGCATGCACCACCATGCCTGGCTAATTTTTGTATATTTAGTAGAGACAGAGTTTCACCAGGATGGCCAGCCTGGTCTCGAACTCCTGACCTCAGGTGATCTGCCTGCCTCGGCCTCCCAAAGTGCTGGGATTGTAGGCGTGAGCCACAGCACCTGGCCAATCTTAGTTCTTTGTAAAACAACTTATTTTTGCAAAATTCTTGAGAGTTTAACAATCAGTGCTCATAAGCAAGAATGTGGCAGCTTCAGTTCACTCCTTGTGACCTGCACTTGCACTTGCATACAGGCTGTAGCACAGAAGCTGAGGCATGTTGGAGAAAGTGCCAAGTGCTTCTGTGATGTATTTTTCCATTCTTAAAACAAGATTCACAGAAGAAATAACACGCTGGATTGAAAAATGGTTACTTTGATCTCAAAGATCTTTAATTGAAAATGCTCATCTAGGTCAATTCCCTAGTCATGAGCAAGAATTCTTTCTGGGTCTGTTCTCCAGGGTACTTATTGATCACAGTCTTGTTGGAAAACAGATGACACACTCAAACGGGGTTTGTCTGAGAAAAGTTTAATGAAAGCATATTTACAAAGATATGGGCAGGGTTCACAGAAACCCATAAGAAATGGTGATGTTAGCCAGAGTACGGAATAATGACCACTTGAGGCCTGAAGGGTTGGAGAGGAGCGGTCCTCATAGTCTGGAGAGAGCTGTAGGAGAGGATTGGCCTGCAGGAGCTGTGGCCTTTAGTTGAGGAACATAGCCACTGCAACATGAGGCCCAGCTTGGGGAATAAAATCTTGATCTTACCCTCAGTCTTCTCCAGTGGCTTGCTGCATAAAAAATTATAAATGCATTCTCCTGTTTCCCTATAAAAACTTCAGGTAAAGTCACTAACTCTTTTTTTTTTTTTTTTGAGACAGAGTTTTGCTCTGTTGCCCAGCCTGGAGTGCAGTGGCACAATCTCGGCTCACTGCAACCTCTGCCTCTCGGATACAAGTGATTTTCCTGCCTCAGCCTCCTGAGTAGCTGGGACTACAGGCATGTGCCACCACACCTGGCTAATTTTTTGTATTTTTAGTAGAGACAGGTTTCATCATGTTAGCCAGGCTGGTCTCAAACTCCTGACCTCAGGTGATTCACCCACCTCAGCCTCCCAAAGTGCTGGGATTACAGGCATGAGCCACCTCACCAGCTGGTAAAGTCACTATTAAGTCACTGCTTCTTGAGCACTGACCATTGGCTGAGCCCAACCAGAAGCCAGATGACAAGGGAGCCTGTTGAAGCAATGTATAAAGGAAGCGAATTCATCAATTCACTTCTTAGTCCCAAGAGCAGGGGAATAAGGATGGTGAGTGGATTTGGAAGGGCAGAGAGATTATCTAGCACAGTTCCTCAGCAGCTCACTGCAAGAAGTGATTCCCATTGAAGGATCTAGGCTAATGCTTCTGAAATTTTAATGGACATATTTATCACCTAGGGATTAAAACACAATTTCTGATTCAGTGTAGGTCTGAGATGAGGCCTAAGAACCAGGTGATTCTGATGCTGCTGGCTGGGGACTACCCTCTCAGTAACAGGATCTTAGGCTATCCCTGACCTCCATCCCAAGTCCCGGTGGTCTTTTCTAGCTAAGGGGATCAGGATCAAAAAAAAAAAAATGCTTAGTGCTTCCCTTCCCATTTCCTACCTCTCCTTCCTCTCCTTCTACCAAAATATCTTCCTGATGCAGCCCAACTACCTAGTAACAATCTATAATTCTGTTCTCTGTCCTCGCCTTCTTCCAAGGCCAAGCTGGAAAGGGGTGAGTTTATGGACCCCCAGTACTTTAAAGCAGACCTCTCCAATGGAGGAAATTCTTAGGGAGCATTCCAAATTCTTCACAGCCTCCCCTGTTTACTTCTTTTTTTCTCTTCATCCTCATCTTTATACTTAAGGTTGCTGGAGAAAGCCAGTGATCTCCCAAAAGGAAAAAATTTTCAGCCAAGCCATGTGATGGGATTGGGGAGCGAAGTGCTCCCACTCCTTACTAGAACTTTTCATTGCATGGAGTAGCTCAGTGGCCATCCCACCTGTGCACCTTTTAGAGCTGCCAGGGTGTCATTATTGATGGGCTCTGGCTATGATAGAGGCCCATGCTCCTTAACTAGCACTTAATGCAAGCCCTTTGGAAGGCGCAACTCTGGGAGTTGTTCACAAATCTTGAGCATTAAATAAAAGATGTGCCTATATTTGTGTGCAGGACCAATTGGCCACCAGGGGTAAAATCTTGGGTGGTATGTCCATTCCTGGACATACACCAAGCCAGAGAGACTCCCATTTCTGGATGAATAGGAACCTTCACTCAGCTAATGATGAGTGCCAGGAAGCAGGTTAAGCCTTCATTCCTGATAAGGCAAGGATGCAGCAACTCACAAGACTTAGGAACAAGGTTATTTAACTCTGTTCTTAAGCAGGAGGAAGCAGCTATGGTCTTATCCCCCAGACACTTGGTCAGCTTGCCCGATATAAGAAAGATTGGCGCTAGGACTATTCCCATTAATTCTAGATATGATGCAGGTGTATGTGCTCGCAGGTACATATGTATGATATATGTACAGGGATGAGGGGCAATGAATGTAAAGCTGGAAGTTGGATCAAGATGGCTTAAGCACAAATTCTTCTCAGGAATGTAGACAATCTTCTTCTTCTTCTTTCTTTTTTTGAGATGGAGTCTTGCTCTGTTGCCCAGACTGGAGTGCAGTGGCATGATCTTGGCCCACTGCAACCTCCACCTCCCAGTTCAAGCAATTCTCCTGACTCAGCCTCCCAAGTAGGTGGGATTACAGGCGTGTGCCACCATGCCCAGCTAATTTTTTGTATTTTTAGTCGAGACAAGATTTCACCATGTTGGCCAGGCTGGTCTAGAACTCCTGACTCAAGTGACCTACCCACCTCAGCCTCTCAAAGTGCTGAGATTACAGGCATGAGCCACCATGCCCAGCTAGGAATGTAGATGATTTCCTGAAAGGAGGACAATGCAAGAACAGTAATTAGATATAGCGCTTCCGAGACTTTCCTCATTATCTATGTTCACTCACCATAATTCCAACAAGGGATAATTTCCCTGCACTGTTCTAAGAACAGGAGGTACAGTAAGTGAGGGCTTCCTAGGGATGGCTTGTTAGTGAAGTCAGTACCAGCTATTCAGACCCTACTAGTAAAAGACATGGGGAGTAAAAAGACTCCCTACTAGTAAAACACTCCCCAGGTCTTTTACTAGTAGAGTAAAAGTCTTTTTACTCTCCAGGTCTTTTACCAGTAGGGTCTGAATATCTGGTATTCAGAGTATCTTTTACTCCTGGGGATAGTTCTGCTTGCCCCTTTTCCTGAAAGAAAGCAGAAGAGGATATGTCCCCAGGTTACTGGCAAGCAAATGAACTATCCCATAATACTCACCATTCCATTTATTTGGCACTTACACACCTGATGCCATAGAGCAATTTAATTTATAAGGAACTCTTTGACTACATTATCACATTTAATTTTTACACAAACTCATGAGATCAGTTAAGGCAGGTTTATTACCATTTTGCAAACAAGAAGCTGAAGTTTGGCTGGGTGCAGTGGTTTACACCTGTAATCCCAGCACTTTGCAAGGCTGAGGTGGGAGGATTGATTGAGGTTAGGAGTTTGAGACCAGGCTGGGTAACATAGTGGGACCTTCATCTCTATAAGAAAATTTAAAAATTAGCCCAATGTTGTGGCATGCACTTGCAGTCCCAGTTACTTGGGAGGCTGAGGTGGGAGAATTGTTTGAGCCTGGGAGGTTGAGGCTGCAGTGAGCCATGATCTCACCATTGCACTCCAGTCTCAAAACAAACAAACAAACAAAAAATCTTAAAAAACAAGCAGGGTTCACAAAAGTTAAATAATGTACTAAATCATCTAAAGTCGTAAGACTCTTAGGTAGGAGAGCCAGGACTGGAGTTCAGGTGTTCTGACTCTTAACACAGTGTCTTTCTTTAAGCTCTCTTCCTCTCGTATACTTTTGTCTAGTAGCTAATTTTTAATTATTTCCTGAGTTTGTCCCCTACAGATATGTAAGTACCCAGAGAGCATAGACTTTGCCTCTTATATTTACAAATATTCCTTCAATACTTTGAGCAGTGCCTGATACCTAGTATGTGCTTCATAAAATTATGTTGAGTAAAGATATGAAATAGATTACCAGAAGGTGGGACTCTAATTTTGACTTGTTGGTATTCCTTGCAATATTTACACAATGGGGGAGTAAATATTATTGATAAGTATAATGACCTAATATCCACTGGGGCTGTGATGATTCCCAGGAAGCTATCCACACTGCAAGGTGGATGTAAAGAGGATCCCTGCCATGGCTTCCCAAATTCTAAGTATTAACTCTCTATTCTTAGCCTTTCTCATTGTCATCAACTGCCCCTCTTTCATCCTCAGGGTTAGGACATTTGCCCTTGAACAGACTGCCTGGAAGTTGAGGCTTGTGTCTTTTTGATTTAGGAAATAGTCTCTATGGAGTCTTGTAACAATAGCTCTCATCTCCATGTGTTCCCACTGCCACCAGAAATTATAAAATGGTTTGTTTCTCTTGGCAGCCTCCACCCAATGGTTCCCCATGTGTGTGTTGCTTTCTTCAATTTTCCCCTCTACAAAATCTAGTCATGTTTAATAACAATAAATCAGAGGAGAGATTGCAGCCTGGAAGAGAAGTCTGGGGCAGCCAGGGTTTCCACATCTGGGGCCCATTCGGGTTGAAGTGATGACAATTCCTAATAAATGTTAATGGAGAACCTCCTCAGATTCATACACTCCAGCCATAATTTAGCCTGTCTCTATGCCAGATGACCTTTTGAATATCCAGAGTACAGCCAGCATAGCAGCAGCTACGGCCTTGGACTGCTTCCTGCATATGAAGTGAAAAAAACAAGCTTGTTGTTATTGATTATATTTCTCCATTTTCCCCTCCCTGGATTTTTCTTTTAAAGGCTCACAAAGCCTTGGTACTCCTCAGCCACCCAGGTGGTTAGAGACAAGTCATTCTGGTTAAAGGATGCTATCCTCTGCTCCTACAGGAGAGCTCCCTAAGAAGTCTGACAGCCAATGCTGGTCACAGAGGAGACAGGGCTGGACATCAAAATTCTCCCTTTTCTAGGCTTCTGAGACCCTTTGCTGATTCTGTTTCTCTATCCCTTTCACCAGCCACGCTTCCCCCACCTGCCCTTGCTAACTAGGCAGTGTGCAGGGCTGGCTTCAGTCTCTGGCTTTTCTTTTCCTATACCTGTCACCTGCATGAGTCTAATGACCACAAGCAGTTCTTGTTCTGACTTCTCTCTCAAGATATAATCCTTAATTAATTAATTAATTAATTAATTTCTCTCTCTTTCTTTCTTTTTTCAGGGTCTCACTCTGATTGCCCAGGCTGGAGTGCAGTGGCATGACCTCGGTTCACTGCAGCCTTGACCTCCTGGGCTAGGTGATACTCTCACCTCAGCCTCCTGAGTAGCTGGGATTACAGGCACACGCCATCATGCCCAGCTAAGTTTTTGTATTTTTAATAAAAATAGGGTTTTGCCATGTTTCCTTACTTGGTCTTGAACTCCTTGACTCAAGCAATCTACCTGACTTGGCCTCCCAAAGTGCTGGGACTACAGGCATGAGCCACTGTGCCTGGCCTGTTCCTGAAATTTCTACCTAGGGGCTAGGAATTTTCACTTGATAACCAGCCATTGTCTAAAATTCTATTTGTCTAAAATACATTACCATTTCTCCAAAACACAGCCGGCCTCTTCTCCAACTTCCATATATTTATTAAGAGCACTTCTATTATTTCAGCTATACAGGTATAAAATAATGGAGCTGCCTTAGGACGCTCTCTCTCCTTTTCCCATCAGGTGATAGTGCTATTGAATCTTCCATCCCAGTCTCATTCCTTTTCACTCCCACTGCTACCCCACACTTTAGGCCCTTATTCCCTCACTTTGAAATTACCTTCTAACTGCTCCTCTTGCTCTGCTAAACCATCCCTGAACACAGCAATCATATACATCATCTCAAGATGCTGTTTGTTTGTTTTTTGTTTTTTTTTTTTTTTGGAGACAGAAGAGTCTTGCTCTGTGGCCCAGGCTGGAGTGCAGTGGTGCAGTCTCAGCTCACTGCAACCTCTGCCTCCTGGGTTCAAGTGATTCTCCTGCCTCAGCCTCCTGAGTAGTTGGGATTATAGGCAGGTGCCACTATGCCCAACTATCAAGATGCTGTCTTGATTGGTCCTTCCACAGCTCAAAATTCCTCATTGGCTCTCCATTGACTATTATTATGATTTAAAGTTTTTCACAATTAGGTGCCCATTTACAATGGAGTGAATCTTCATGCTTCCCCCAAATTCATATAAAAATCTAGCCCCCAAGGTAATGGTATTAGGAGGTGGGACCTTGGGGAGGGAATTAGGCCATAATGGTAGAGACCTCGTGAATGAGATTAGTGCCCTCATAAAAGATGTGGTCCCAGAGAGCTAGCTTTCTCCTCCCACCATGTGAGGACACAGCAAGAAGGCACCATCTATGAAGAAGCAGGCCCTTACCAGCCACCAAATGTGCTAGCACCTTGAACTCGGACTTCCCAACCTTTCAGAAGTGTCAGAAATAGATTTCTCTTGTTTTTATCCACCCAGTCTGTGGTATTTTGTTACAGGAACTGCAACAGAGTAAGACACCGTTGAACTATCTAAGATCACATACTGTAGAAGCCAGATGTTTAGACTGTAAATCCCATCTCTTGTTCATTATTTCCCCCTTTCCTGGACTAGTGACATGCCTTATTAGAAATTATTTATTTATTTAACAATTTTTTTTTGGCCAGGTGCAGTGGCTCACACCTGTAATCCCAACACTTTGGGAGGCTGAGACCAGGAGTTTGAGACCAGTCTGGCCAACATGATTGAAACCCTGTCTCTACTGAAAAAAATTTTTTTGAGTGACTGCTACAGGCCAGAGTTTGCCGAGTACTGGAGAATAAAGTTGTGAACATGACAAACATTGTTCCTGGCTTTATGGAAACACTTTCTAGTTGGGGAGACAGGCAAATAAAATAATTACAAACTGCTAGGAAATAATTTATAAACTGCTAGGAAAGAAAGCTAAGAGAAAATAAGGGAGTTCTTTTTTCTTTTTTGTTTCCTCGAGACAGAGTCTTGCTCTGTTGCCCAGGCTGGAGTCCAATGGCATGATTTTGGCTCACTGCAACCTCAGTCTCCTGGGTTCAAGTGATTCTCCTGCCTCAGCCTCCCAAGTAGCTAGGATTATAGGTGCACGCTATCATACCTGGCTAATTTTTTGCACTTTTAGTAGAGATGGAGTTTCACTATGTTGGCCAGGCTGGTCTTGGACTCCTGACCTTTGGGAGGTTGTGATCCACCGGCCTCAACCTCCCAAAATGCTGGAATTACAGGTGTGAGCCACTCACCCGGCCCGGTTCTATAATATTTTAATTAGGTTTCCAAACTCTCATCTCTCCCATCACTACTTTTCTGGTTCCTGAAGAACCTACCTTCTAATAGCTCCAATAAGGAAAAGCATAAATGATACTTTGTAAATACAAATAATTCCCTGAATGCATCTCTATTTTATTTGCTTAAATATATATTAAGCAATTCAAGCTAGATTTGGACATTTAGAATCAAGGATGTAATCTAGCGATCCCTCATTTGGACCACAAATAAAATAGTTCTTTACATTAATGTATGAGGGATTTAGATTAGACACAATGAAGAACTTTGCAGCAAAAGTTCAGTGGAACAGGTACCTGAGGGAGTGTATCAGTCAACTTTACTACAATAATCTTGCATAACAAGTAATCTAAAATCTCAGAGATTTATAACGTTCATTTTTTGCTCAGAGGTTTGTGGACTGGCTAAATGACTCTGTTCCAACAGGTCTGTTCCACCTAACTTCTCATTCTGGGACTCAGGCTGAAGTGACAAGGGCATGCTCTTCTCATGGCAAAGGGTAGAGGTGCAAGAGACCAAGCTTAACCAAGCAAGTGGAGTTAAAGCCTCTGTTTACATTCTATTGGCCAAAACAAGTCACATGGCTAGACCCATCATCAATAGAGTGGGAAGTCTGCTCCCCCCAGGGAGGGGAATAGAGGAGAATGAATGTTTGCTAAGCAATAATACACTCCACCACAGGGAGGTTATGGAGTTTCCTTCACAAGTGGTCTTTACAAATAGAAGAGGTTGTTATCTCTCTAGGTTCCTCTGGGTACCATATTACCTGAAGTATAGCAAAGGAGGACCAGAAGACATGATTTCTTAAAGATGCCTATTTTGGTACAAGGGCAATGTAACTCGTGTTTGATATCTGGTTGCCGCTGAAGCCCCTTTTCCTTTCCCACCAGAGCTGTGCCATGGGGGTGATTTCCAGGCCAAGTCTTAATATCAGAGTCTCTGCGTGATTGTATACAAGTGACAGTCACATAGCAAACATAAATACAGAAGAGGCTCTGATACCATCAGGGAACAGTATTCCTGCCATTGGGCCAGTTTTGTCTGCTGCTACAGTGCAGTTAACTCAGGAATGAAATTGGAAAGTTAACTGATGGTCAGAGGGGACTGGGAAGATTTTCATTTGTAACTGAGACAGGCGGAGCTCAGCAAAATGTGAGGCAAAAGCAGATTTTACGATAGGCTAGGTAAACTCAGCTAACAAACGTACATGCATTGTATTGAATCACTTAAGGATATTAATATTTGAATGTATTCAAATGGAAAGATGTGATTGTGCACTCACACCCTCAGCTGTTTTGACTCCAAGGCTTCATATTCCGTACGCTTTGCACCCTTGGTGATAACCTTTCCTTCTCCTACCTCGGCATGCTCATTCTCCTTCTTCTCCCTCCCCAATATCTGTTATTGGGAACTCCTTAGGTCCTACTCAAAGTGTAGTCTCCAGACCAGCAGTAACTGTTCTTAGGTGCATCACCTGAGAGCCTGTTAGAAATGCAAATTTTGGGGTGCATTCCCCAGACTTCCTGAATCAGAATCTCTGGGTTTGAGGTGGGGAACAGTTGTCTTAGGAAACTGTTTTCATAAACTCTTCAGGTGAGTACTTAAGCACATACACAGAAGTTTGAGAACCACAGCGATTCTGACTCAGTAGGTCTGGTTGAAAGCCATGACTTGTGTTTCCAACAAGCATGAAGATGACACTGATGCTGCTGTCCGTAGACTGCACTTCTAGTAGCACTGCTTTAGAACCTAATTACATACACATGAAATGATGGCCAACAGTTAAAAGCCTTACTGGTCCTGAGTGGATAGGATCAAAGTCTTAGTGAATAAAATGAGTCACTAATGGTGGAATTTTAGACAACAGCCACCAGGTTTTTTTTTGTTTGTTTTTTTTTTTCTAAAGTATGTTTTGGGCCTGGCATGGTGGCTCACACTTGTAATCCCAGCACTTTGGGAGGCTGAGGCTGGCGGATCACTAGAAGCCAGGAGTTTGAGACCAGCCTGACCAACATGGCGAAACCCCATCTTTACTAAAAATTCAAAAATTAACCAGGTATGGTGGAGTGTGTCTGTAATCCCTGCTACTCGGGATGCCGAGCAGAAGAATTGCTTGAACCCAGAGGCAGAGTTTGCCGTGTGAGCCAAGATTGCATCACTGTACTCCAGCCTGGGTAATAGAAGAAAACCCTGTCTCAAAAACAAACAAAAAAATGGGAGGCTGAGTCAGGAGAATCGCTTGAACTCGGGAGATGGAGGTTGCAGTGAGCTGAGATCACACCATTGCACTCCAGCCTGGGCAACAAGAGCGAAACTCCTTCTCAAAAAAAAAAAAAAAAAGAAAATTTTCGGCAGAGGGTAGGCCTGGAGCCTCTGAAACCTCATTGTGTGATTAGTTTCCTTCCCATATACAGAAACTGTCTCGTCTATGGATGATTAAAGAATGAATGTAGCATGGAGGGAAAGCACTGGCTGGGAGTGAGGAGATCTGGGTTCCAGTTCTTGCCCTGTAACTGAGAGTGTGCACATGGTTGGGTCCCTTACTTCTCTCATACTCATCTATAACCTGAAAAATGAACTGATGAGAGATATACAATCTATAGCATCCCTGTCCTCTTTTTTGCCTTGGTTTTACAAAAATTTTTGTGAGTACATAGTAGGTGTATATATTTATGAGGCACATAAGATATTTTGGCACGGGCATGCAATGTGTAAGAATTACATCACGGAAAATGGGTATTCTTCCCCTCAAGCATTTATCCTTTGTGTTACAAATAATCCACCTATACTTTTAGTTATTTCAATATGTACAATTAAAGTATTATTGACTGTAGTCCCCCTGTTGTGCTATCAAATACTAGGTCTTATTCATTTTTTTCTATTTTTTTTTTTGTGTCCATCAACCATCCTACCTACCCCTCTGGTGCCCCATTAACCTTTCCAGCCTCTGGTAACCATCCTTCCACTATCTCCAGGAGTTGTTTTCTTAGATCCCACAAATAAGTGAGAATATGCAATATTTGTATTTTTCCATCCCTTTAAAAATTACACGAGGTTGTGATTACCTTAGCAATGGTTTCCTCTCCAGATGAATAAGCAAGTCTCAAAACATGGTAAACTCAAGCTGCAGAATTGAGGTCTCATAGAGTTGAATGCTGTGAACCACAAGTAGAGTTGGACCCGACTCTAACCATCCCACAACACTCGACTTAGTGCCTAGGCCTCCAGGCTCTGAGCCAAATCTCAGGGTAGGGGTCTCCACTTCCCACTTCCTAACTGGGCGACTTGCGGCAAATTACTCTCTCCTGGAGCTGTGGTTTTTTATTCCACAAAATGAGGATGAAAATAACTCCTACCTGATAGGGTTGTTGTGAGGTTTAACATCATTAATACATGTCAAGTGCTCAGGACAGTGTCTGGCACGAGAAGAGCATTGGATAAATGTCAGGGACTATTACAACAGGAAGAGAAGCGACCGCTCTCATCAGCCCCCCTCCCTCCGACACAGATTGCTGAAATCGCCAGACCAAGCTGCAGATCTTCCTCTGTCCTGTAGGTGGCGCCTCCCCGCGTTGAGCGCGCCACCTGCGTCCTGGAGCACTTTGAGAAAGCGGAAAGAAGTAAGTTTTCACATCTCTGCTCAGTTCAGTATTGCTAGAGTGGGATCTTATGCAGTCACTTGAAGCCTGTGCCCAGGACAACCAGGTTTTGGATTCCGACTTCCTTCCTGGAGTGGCTTTGAATCCATTTCCTGCTGCACCCCACCCCCATCACCTGGGCGCCTCCCCTGCAATCCAGGAAGACTCCTGGGAGGATTGCACTCCTAGCACCTGAGGTAGGGAGTTGAGTGGGAGTTTCTTTCTTGCTCGGTTAAAATGACAAATTGGTACATGAGTGCTTAATGAAAGATGCTGGAAACGTCCGTGGAGATCAGAAAAATCGCCTCTCCGAGCTGACAGCCAGGCCATCTGCATTCCCGCATTCCTATTAATTCCCTAACAATAAACGACAGGAGCGCCTAGAGGGTTAACAGCTTAATTTAATCTCTGAGATTCCTTCCTGGAGCATTGAGAATTAGAAAGATATTTACACAACGTAATCTGCACACCTGATTTTTCCCCCTTGATGTGTCTGGGACTAGTCACACCCATTTCTGACCCATGTCCAGACAGAGGCTCTGCCCCTCTGGCTGATGACTGCATAGTCCCCACAAGTTGCTGTGGACTCTGAACCACGTGACTGGGCCCCGAGTGTCACAAGATTTGGCTTCTTAGCAGCTGCCCCCAAAGTTGCTTTACATTATGTTCCCAGGTCCTTTCAGGGACAGGAAGTTCCCCAAATAGAGATGGAAAGGTAGTGCCCAGTTGGGAGTGAATTTCCTTCCCTTGTGGGAAGCAAGGCAAAAATGGGAAGAGGTACGTGGTGGCAGCAATCAGTGTGGAGAGCTATGAGGTCAGAGTTTGATAGTCCCTGGCAGATCAAGAACTGTTCTTTTTTTTGAGACGGAGTTTTGCTGTTGTTGCCCAGGCTGGAGTGTAATGGTGTGATCTCGGCTCACTGCAACTTCCGCCTACTGGGTTCAAGCGATTCCCCTCCCTCAGCCTCCCGAGTAACTGAGATTACAGGCGTGGGCCACCAAGCCTGGCTAATTTTGTATTTTTAGTAGACAGTGTTTCTCCATGTTGGTCAGGCTGGTCTCGAACTCCCAATCGCAGGTGATCTGCCCGCCTAGGTCTCCCAAAGTGCTGGGATTACAGGCGTGAGCCACCTTGCTCGGCCGAGAACTATTATTTGGAGATGCTTGATTCTAATGCCAGTCCTCTCATTTTATGGATAAGGAAACGGAGACTTGGAAATGTCTTATAAATTTGTTTAGGCCCTACATCCAGGTAATGTCAAAGCCCCAAAGTAGAATTCAGGTCTTTTTACTCCTGGACAAATATTTGTTTCACGATAAGGTTGGCAAATAGATTTCATCTTACATGATAACTCACATCATTGGCTGGTAGGGGCTGCCCAGGGCCCTATGGGCTTCTCAGGGTATTGCCAGGCATAGCAGGAAAAGCCTCAATGGACATTTAAAGACGTCTTCCAGGAACAGGGAAGGAGCAAAGGTGCCAGATATTTGCTATCCCTGCATTTTTCATGCTGTTTCCTTCAGGTTAAAGCATTTAAAGGCTCTATTGAAATGGAAATGTTAACTGGGAAGAGTAACCATTAAGCCATTATCTGTCATTAACACCTTGCGTAAACTGCATTGAAGATTAGTTCGCTAGTTGCCCAGCAGGTCCCCGAAGGAATGAGTTTTGACTCAGATAGGGGCCAGGGAAATGACACACAGCCCTGCCCATAGGGGTGCAATATTTGGAGGCTCATTGCAGATAGGAGTTAGGGTGAACACACGGGATATCTAGTGGAAGGAACTCTGAAGGACCAAGTTAGGGAAAGAAATGACACTGAAAACATTTTTGCACAATTCTTTCTTGGCTTACCTTGTATAACATGGTTTCTACCAGTCACACTGCTTGATCCTTCATTTCTCCACCTGTAAAATAAAATAAAAATTTTAAATACCAACACTTGGCTCATACCTCAAGCCAATTAAATCACAGTGTCCAGGAATGGGACCTTGCTCTCCCTTTCCCCAACACTTCTCTATAGAACTTTCTGGTATAATGACATACTAATCATCATACTGAAACAGGAAAATTTCCTTGACCCCTTCATGGACCTTGCAATAGGGATAGTCTCTTAAACTCAGCTAGCAGCTCTCAATCCCTCACAGGGAGGGGAGCATACAAGTGAGCAGGTGCAGGAGCCAGAGTGAGTGCTTTTGGGTGCTGACAGGAGCAAAACTGTGCAGCCCTGCAGCAGCATCTGGGGTGGGGGAGTACCCGCAACCCCTGAAGCCCCAAGAGGGCATGTGTTACAGTGTGCTTTTTTAGCTTTGCTGTGCACGGATGGCTTAAGTGTTAACAGCTCAGTGGAGGGTCAGTGTGACAACCTTTTGCACCCACACCCAAGTTCTTGTCCGGTGTCCACAAGGAATGAGGTTGCATGAAAAAACTGAAGGGTGATGAATATGGAGAATTTTATTGCTGATGAAAGTGGCTCTGAGCAGGATAGGGAGCTGGAAGGGGGATGGAGTGAGAAAGTGATCTTCCCCTGGAGTCCGGCAGTCCCCTGCTGGACACTTCTCTGAAGTCCCACCATCAAGCCATCCCTCTGAAGTCAAGCGGCTTCTCTCCAATGTCTGCTACTTCTTCTCTTCTCTCCTTCTTTGCCCTCTGCAAAGAAGGAGAGAAGGATTTTTATGAGTAGAGGATGAGGGGTGAGGCAGGTCATGGGTGGTTTTGGAAAAGGCAACATTTGAGCAGGAAAATAGGTTCTCACTTTGGACCAGGTTCTAAGCTTGAGGGTGGCGCTTTGCCAGGGACCCTGCCCTTTTCTGCCTAAAATTTCCCTGTCTCCTGTTCCTATCAATATTGTCCTGCCCTTATCCACACACTAACATATTTTCTATACTTACAATGATACAGGTTCTGTATCATTTTATATTTTGAATGTGTCAAAATGCAGAAGCAGGTAACACAAAACTAAAATTGTCAATAAAAGTTCTTACTCTCTCACAAAATAAGACATGTAGAGGTCCTATTTTGGTTCATCAGCTGAAAAATACTATGGCTGACCAGGCTTCTTTTATCCTTTTGCTTTTCTACTTTCAGTGTTGGCTCTTGGTCTCTAGGTTTGTATGGTTGCCATGGTTGAAGAAATCATGTGCTCACACAACTGTATTCATAGACATGAAGGAAAGGGTAGGAGTGTTATGCATACTCATCCTTTTAACTAGAATAAAAATGTCCTCAGATGTCTCCCAGTAGTCTTCCCCTTACCTCTCCTTGGCCAGAACTGTGTCATGTGGCCTAGTATAATCTGAATGTTTATGTCCGTTCAAAATTTATAAATTAAAACTTAATCCCCAATGCAATATATTAAGAGGTAGGGCCTTTAGGAGTCGATTAAGTCATAAGGGTGGAGCCCTTATAAATTAGATTAGTATCTTTGTAAAAGAGGCCCAAGGGAGCTTGTTCATTCCTTCTATCATGTGAAGATGCAGTAAGAAAGTGCCATCTATGAAGCAGAGAACAAGCCTTCATCTGAATCTGCTGGCACCTTGATCTTGGACTTCCCAGCCTCCAGAACTGTGAGCAATAAATTTCTCTTGTTATGAATTGTCCAGTCTGAGGTATTTTGGTGGAGCAGCATGAATAGACTAAGACAAGGCCATTCCTAGTTGTAAGGGAAACTGAGAAAGCAAGAATCTGGTTTTTCAGTCTCTGTCATGAGAGGCAGCTCTTCCAGAAGTATATTTGATAATTAATAAGTGCATTTGATAAAACATGGGACAAAATTAAATATCTTTTGAGGACTTAAATGCAGCTGCTACTTTATATACTACTTTTTTAACCAACTAAAGCCATTTTCTTCATATTTGTGGTTCTAGCTCCTGAGACCACAACCTCCTATCTAGTCAGGAAGTATAAAAGAAGATCAAGGCCATTTAGATGTGTTTGTTAATTTGTGCTGTGACTATAAATGTCTTCCTTAACAGCAGACTCTTGTCATCTGGGATCTGATTCCTCCACCTCGTCTTGCTAACTAACGTCACAGTGTTTAGACCTTCATCATAAGCTTGAGCAATGGAGACTGCCCACTTTCTGGCATCTGTGCTTTCATCTCTAGATCCCTAGACCTGGTGTGCTTCTGTCCTTGACATCTGCACAGCTCTCTAGTGATCTTATCTGCCTGACAGACAAACCAGGTTCTGCTGTGAGGTGTGTGAAAAAAGGCATGACTATAGTTATAAATCTGAATATCTATGGAACAAGCCAAATGCGTAAGTATTCAGGAGAGACCAAACCAAGGAACCATCAGCAGAGTTAATAAAATTAGGCCTAGCTCCTGGCAAAACTTGACATTTTTAAAAAGTGGTCTTTGGTTAATGGGTTAATATCCTTAATATATAAAGAGTTCTTACAAATACATAAGAAAAAAGGGACAAATATCCCTAAAGAAAAATGAATCAAGAGTAGAACAAGTAATTTCCAAAAGAAGTAGTATGAAAGGCCAATACATGCAGTTTTAAAAGTTTATCCTGGCTGAGTGTAGAAGCTTATGCTTATAATCCCAGCACTGTGGGAGGCTGAGCAGGAGAGTCACTTGAGCTCAGGAGTTTCAGACCAGCTTAGGCGACATGGTAAGACCCCATCTCCACAAAAATAAAAATAAAAATTAGCCAGGTGCTGTGATGCACACCTGTAATGTCAGCACTTTGGAAGGCCGAGGTGGGCAGATTGCTGGAGCCTCAGGAGTTCAAGACCAGCCTGGGCAACATGCAGCAATCCTGCTTCAAAAAACGAAAAAAAAACTTTAAAAATTATCCAGGTGTGGTGGCGCATGCCTGTAGTCCCAGCTACTTGGGAGGCTGAGGTGGAAAGATCACTTGAGCTGGGGAGGTTGAGGCTGCAGTGAGTCGTGATGACAACTGCACTCCATCCTGGAGTGGGCAGGGAGCAGAGTGACACCCTGCCTCAAAAAAACAAAACAAACAAAAAAAACCCACAAAGCTTATCCTTACCAATAATCAAATAAATATTATTTGAAACAATACACCAATTTGCCAACTTAAAAAAGGTTTAAGAAGGTTTTAGAAAATGTAATATATAATATGCTAGATAAAAATTAATTCCCACTTGATATTCATTCTTACTGTTTCTGGTGTGCTTTCTGTACTGCAGAGTCTGTCAAGTAAAATACTACATCTTCCAGACTCCCATGTAGCTAGGACTCTGGATGTGAGTTAGGTTCTGCAAGTTAAATGAACTCTCCTGAGATTTGTATGATGCTGTCTGCGGTGCAGAGGCTTTAGCCATGATTCTTTTGGGTTAGAGCATTTAAATGGTTGAGCCTTGTGGCAGATAATAGGCTTCATAATAACTAATGTATAGAATGCTTTAAATAAGATAGAAGGCTGGGTGCGGTGGCTCATGCCTGTAATCCCAGCACTTTGGAAGGCCAAGGCGGGCAGATCATGAGATCTGGAGATTGAGACCAGCCTGGCCAACATGGAGAAACCCTGTCACTACTAAAAATACAAAAAATTAGCTGGGCGTAGTGGTTCACTCCTGTAATCCCAGCTACTGGGGAGGCTGAGGCAGGAGAATGGCTTGAACTCAGGAGGAGAAGGTTGCAGTGATCTGAGATCATGCCACTGCACTCCAGCCGGGGTGACAGAGCAAGACTCTGTCTCAAAAAAAAAAAAAAAAAAAGATAGAAAAGCAACTTTCCCGTGTATTAAATTATTTTGTTCCAATTTTGGCTCTGACTTCATGGCCTTGAACAGGTCACCTGTCTCTCCGAGTTTTAGTTTCCTCATCTATGTGGTGAAAGATGTATTAGATTACTCCTGCTGCTTCTAACATCCTAGCCCCATACCAATCAAACACAGAACTAGCTCATTTCTCCTTAGGAGCATCTGTCATTCAGGTGACCCTAACTCGGCTTGAAGATCATTGGGGAACCCTAGATTCCTGTTGTGGCAGATCAAATTTCATTTCTTTGGTCAATTTATTTGGTCACAGTAGAGACCACATGTACTTGCAGTGTTAGTATTTATGTATTTTTGCCATTTTAGTTCTGTGACTCTTCTACACAAGTGGGTGGGTGATGTAGTTTTAGGGCTCCCTAGGTCAGGGTCCTTAAAACTCTCCTGCCGACAATTTCCCAACCCCTCACCATCCTGAATGCTGGCATAATGCATTCACCATTAGAAATGGCTCTATTACGTCAAGGAATTGTTTTTAGTTAAAGTGAAAACACATTCTGAAAAGAAGTAATACATTAATATATTAGCCTCTGCTAACCTGATTAGGACTTATTACACATGAGGTTAGCTAACTGGTTATCATTTTGGAGGGCAGAGAGCAGATCTGGAGGAGAAAGGGAGCCTAGGCTTGACAAAGTTTGGGAGAAAGGGTTCCCAAGTAAAACAAGACTAGGTGAGGTGCTACAATGGGACACACTGGGAACCTTGGGGACAGCATGAATGTATGAATGTACTTCTTTATTTTATTTTATTTTATTTTTTAGCTCAGGCCGGAGTGCAGTGGTGTGATCTCAGCTCACTGCAACCTCTGCCTCCCAGGTTTAAGCGATTCTCCTGCCTCAGCTTCCCCAGTAGCTGAGATTATAGGAATGTTCCACCATGCTCAGCAAATTTTTGTATTTTTAGTAGAGACAGGCTTTCACCATGTTGGCCAGTCTGGTCTCAAACTTTTGACCCGAGGTGATCCATCCGCCTAGGCCTCCCAAAGTGTTGGGATTATAGGCGTGAGCCACTGTGCCAGGTTGAATGTACTTCTTTCCTTCATTGAAACAAATAATCATTTATCAAGCCTCCATTATATGCTAGGCACTCTGTCAGGTGTTGTGAATACAGAGATGAATAAAAATTAGTTGTGATTCCTAGGGAGATATGATCTACTTGGGGAGAGGCATCAAATGTAAACTATTTAAGAAAGTATTACACGCATACACAGATGTATATGTGTACACATATACATCTTCACTGCATGCACAAAATAAGGAGTGGCCAATTCTTGGGAGGCATCAGAACAAATTTCATGGAGTCAGTATTTCTTTCCTTCCTTATATGAAGAAGGAGCTGTGAGGGGGAGGGAGGATGAACAAGCTGCAGCTACCTCATTATTTTTATCTAGGACCAGCCTTGATAAGGGAAGTGAAAACTCTTCTTTATGATTGATAATGAGATAAATAAATTTATAGAGAAATTGGAAGCAGAGTCCCATTTGAATCCTATCCTTTGACCTTTGGAGGGCAAGCTGTTTACCCAGCATCTAAGGGTCACCAGTGGCAACATAGGATACAGCTTATGGTGGCTGAGAGCATGGGCTTTGCTGTCAGACACTCTGGGTTTGAACCCTGGCTCTTTGACCATGGTTCCCATTTTCTTGATTGTAAAATGGGGAAGAAAATAATACCTGTTTCATGAAGCTGGGAGAATCAAATGTAATAATGCATAGAAAACACTTAGTGACTGTAGTAATTATCATGGATTTTTCTGAGATGTGTGCTATGAAACAAAAATGACCTAATTCAATAGTAGAGGCAATTAATTCTAGCTCTAGTTCAGTATCTTTTACCTCACTGATGAAACTGACAGCTACTCCGTTGTGTTCCAGGGATCTTGCAAATCTTTTTTATTACCCCTTATATTCCCATCCAGTTCTTTTGTAATTATGATCATGCCTCACATTCAGAAAATTCAGGACAGGAAAATCTGAGTGTGTTAAACGGATATAACTAGGGTTTTTTGTTTTTTGTTTTTTTTTTGCTTTAAGTTTTGGGATACATGTGCAGGACATGCTGGTTTGTTTCATAGGTATACATGTGCCATGGTGGTTTGCTGCACTTAGGTTTTAAGCCCTGTATGCATTAGGTATGTGTTCTAATGATCTCCCTCCCCTTGACCCCGACCCTCGACAGGCCCCATTGTGTGATATTCCCTTTCCTGTGTCCATGTGTTCTCACTGTTAAACTCCCAATTATGAGGGGGAACATGCTGTGTTTGGCTTTCTGTTCCTGTGTTAGTTTGCTGAGAATGATGGCTTCCAGCTTCATCCATGTCCCTGTAAAGGACAAAGATATTCTTTTTTAAGGCTGCATAGTATTCCATGGAGTATATGGGCCACATTTTCTTTATCCAGACTATCACTGATGGGCATTTGGGTTAGTTCCAAGTCTTTGCTGTTGTAAGTAGTGCTGCAATAAACATACGTGTGCATGTGTCTTTATAGTAGAATGATTTATAATCCTTTGGGTGTATACCCAGTAATGGGATTGCTGGGTCAAATGATATTTCTGGTTCTAGATCCTTGAGGAATTGCCACACTGTTTTCCACAATGGTTGAACTAATTTACACTCCCACCAGCAATGTAAAAGTGTTCCTATTTCTCCATAGCCTTGCCAGCATCTGTTGTTTTCTGACTTTTTAGTAATCACCATTCTGACTGATGTGAGATGGTATCTCACTGTGGTTTTGATTTGCATTTCTCTAATAACCAGTGTACATCTAGGGTTTTATATTCATATTACAAAATAATTATTTGTTTTAAAGGAGAATTCATCTTTATGACATTAATTTCCTATGTACTTGCAAAGCTAAATGCAGAATATAAAAACTTATTTTTACATATATCTTAGAATCATAGAATTGTGAAATCTTAAAGGTGAAACAGGCCTGAGAAATCATCCAGGCCAGTGGTTTTCAAATTTTTATTGTAGCCCTATTTCTTTAAAAGTGTTAGAATTCTTAGATGCATGATGCAGATGAAAGCAGAGTTACTCTGATTAAACCAGGATGGGAGGTGGAGTACTCACTCCTTTGCCCTCCTGCCCTATCCTGGAAGCAGTTTCTGAACCCCTCTGAGTAAGCCAAAGGCTTCTAGGAACATAGATTTGAGTTCCGCTGATCCCACTCAACAATTTCGTTTTGTACATTCCTTTTGTAAAATGTGGTACTACTGTTTTTCGATTGATTCAACTGTCATATTTTCTTTTTTAAATTATAGTTTCCTGCCCTTAAGGAACCTATACGTAGGTTTTTCAAAAAAAATTATGAAAAACTGATTTCATAATTTTTTAAAAGTTGGAGTATCGCTTGAGCCTAGAAGTTCGAAACTAGCCTGAGCAACATAGGGAGACCCCTTCTCTACAAAATAAAAATAAAAATAAATTAGCCAGGTGTGGTGCTACACTGTGTAGAGCCAGCTACTCAGGAGGCAGAGGCAGGAGGTTTGCTTGAGCCTGGGAAGTCAGGCTGCAGTGAACCGTGTTGTTCGTACCACTGCACTCCAGCCTGGGTAGCAGAGTGAGACTCTGTCTCGAGAAAAAGGAAAAAATTCTTAGTGTACTTTCTCTGCATGTGAGTATTTCAGGCCTTGTCAAAACCTTCCTGTTAGTGTCAGAAATGACCAGAGACTATAATTATATATAAACATCCTTTATTGAATCTTTGAAAAGTGGTTTCATAGAACTATAGAATTTTCAGCTTGAAGAGACCTTGGAGAACATGTACTTTAACACTCTCATTTTCTGGATGTGGAAACTGGGGCCCAGAAAAGTGATTTGGTTGATGTCATGTAGTGAGTTAGTGGCAGAGCTGGGACAAGAATCCTGGATGCCCGATTCTTGGTTTAGGGCTGTTTTAACTTAACTTACACTACTAGGTTATTATAGATTTGTATTCCTGAGAATACACTTCAAGCACCTACAAATCGCCTTACTTTTCTCAATAGTTAGACCAGAGAACTATCTAAACCATCTTTATAATCCATGGCCTATGTTTTATTATGTGTATTTATTTATGTATTTTTTTGAGACTGGCTCTCACTGTCATCCAGGCTGGAGTGCAGTGAATGGCATGATTACGGCTCACTGCAACCTTGACTTCCCGGGCTCAAGTGATCCTTCTACCTCAGCCTCCCAAGTAGCTGGGACTACAAGCATGTGCCACCATGCCTGGCTAGTGTTTTTTATTTTTTGTAAAGATGAGGTCTCATTTTGCCCAGGTTGGTCTTGAACTCCGGAGCTCAAGCAGTCCTCTTGCCTCTCAAAGTGCTGGGATTACAGGAATGAGCCACTGTGCCTGGTTCTTTGAAATTTTTTTAATAATAAAAATTAAGAAGAACTGACATGAAGAGATGTCCATGATATATATAGTAAATGGAAATGCAGCTGTTAGATGTATCCCTTTTTGTTTAAAGTTTTGGATATTTCCCTAAGGTTTAGCTCGATGTGTTTTTCTGTGGTCACTCTTGACTCAAGGATCTAGTGAACACCCAAGGATTTAATGATATAATAACTACATCTGTTAATGTTTATAAGTTGACTTTCATGCCCTTATGACTCTTATAATAGCCATAAAGTTATAAATTTACTTTCTTATTCTTTTTTTTCTCCCCTCCCCTCCTCTTATTCTTTTTAACTATTACAGTGTTGCATTTTTATAATTTATTTACTCAGTTCCTCATTGACAACATTTAGGTTATCTCTGAATTTCAATAAGTTGCAGTGAAATTCCTCACACATACATCCTTTTGCACATCTGTGAGCATTTTTGTGGCATAGATTCCTAGAAGTGAAATTGCTGGGTCAAATTTTGAGAAACATTCATTCTCATATTTTTTTGTTGTTGTTGCTGAGACTAAAATGAATAAACTCTAGCATCTGTACATAACTTTGTAGTCTATTAAGGTTTTTACACACAGAAAGTTATTTGAACTTTTAAACATCTGTGTGGGTTTATGGATGGAGAAAATGAGGCTTATATAAGTTAGTTATTTGCTCAGTCTTAGAGCTAGGGAGTATATAGGCAGATTTGAAAACAGCCTTCTCACTCTAGGTATAAGGCTAAAATATAGAAATAAACTATTAGGAGAAGAACAGGAATGTGAATACATTTTCTTTCTTTTTTTTTTTGAGACAGAGTCTTGCTCTGTCACCCAGGCTGGAGTGCAGTGGTGCCATCTCGGCTCACTGCAACCTCTGCCTCCCGGGTTCAAATGATTGTCCTGCCTCAACCTCCTGAGTAGCTGAGATTACAAGCATGTGCCACCACACGTGAATAAGTTTTGTATTTTTAGTAGAGACAGGGTTTCACCATATTGGCCAGGCTTGTCTCAAACTCCTGATCTCAGGTGATCAGTCCACCTCGGCCTCCCAAAGTGCTGGCATTACAGGCATGAGCCACTGCACCTGGCCATCATTACATTTTCTTTAGGCATAAGAGCCCACCAGTTTGGTCTGTTGGTAGCTATTAGCTGAAGGAAAAGCATCATCTGGCCCTCACCCTGATACCTTACTGAAGAGAGCACCAGCTTTTCTGTTGGAAGATGTCTCCATCACAGGGTCTCACTCCATTACCTAGGCTAGAATGCAGTGATACAATTTCAGCTCACTGTGCAGCCTTGACTTCCCAAGCTCAATCGATTCTCCCACCTCAGCCTCCTGAGTAGCTGGGATGACAGGCACCCACCACCATGCCTGGCTAATCTTTGTAGTTTTTGTAGAGATGGGATTTGCTGTGTTGCCCAGGTTGGTCACAGACTCCTGGGCTCAAGCAATCTGCTTGCTTCAGCTTCCCAAAATGCTGGGATTACAGATGTGAGCCACTGTGCCCAGCCGGTCTTTATTTCCTGCACAGTCTCCTAAACCAGATGTCCTCTGTCCCTCTGAGATGGGGCACCTTTGGTGAAAAGTGGATACTTTTAGATAGATAGGGGTAGAGTGTGTCTAAGAGTACACACCTTTAAATTATCCTGAGAACAGTTTGGTTGTATCTCTAGAAATGAACACTGCCATAGACTGCCATGGTGACAAGAGGTTCAAAACGGTGTTAAGAAAACTATTTGTGTCTCAGATGCAGAGGAGAGGAGAAGCCCTGAGATATTTGAAATGTGAACTAGACCCACTGGACAGGACTTTATGGGCAGAAAAGCTATATATGTGTGAGGGGAGAATGTGGTATGAGACAGTTTGTTTTTTTTCTGGAGACAAGGAACTCTGTTCTGGTGAGCTTCCTGCTCTGCTCTAAGGAGCTGCATTTCAAGTTGCCAGAGGATTTTTAACATGGAGTGGGCCCCATGAGTGTCTGGTGACAGTAAAGATATCCCTGGATAAACATTTCCTTTTTTTTCTCTCCACCAGGGCCCTGTCCATGCTAACTTGTTTTAAACTTTTCAAACGAATTGATAGCAATGCATACATCAAGTCTTACTCGGTTTGATAGACATTTAGCTGGTGCCTACTATGTGTAAGGCTCTCTGGATGCAGAGCTGAAGAATATACAGAGACCTCTGCAGAAAGACTGGAGGGCCTTCTGTAGCACCTGCATTCTCAGCCACCCAATCGTACCCAACCACAGTATCTCTTGGGAGCAGATGCTGCTGATGTGGGCAGAGCAGAGTTAGCAAAGGCCAGACTTGTCACATACCACTGCTACCATCCGTGGCTGTAAAGGGGCCTCAGCGACCTTTTGGGCCTGGGCTGTTTGGCTCAGCTTCCTCTTCTGAAACCCCATCTCCTAACTGCATATTATGCTAGCAGGACCCAGAGAGATTTATTTGGTGACCTTTCTGGATGCGGAATCCAAGCAGGGGGAGGGAGAAAATCAGCTCTGAAGCGGTTAATTTTCCTGGCTCCTAAATTGATAAGCGGTGGTACGTCAGTCTGAAATGAACTTGCCTTGTTCGACGGGGTTCTAAGACAGCGGAACTCAATCAACAGCGGGCCGCACGGTTCAAGGCTGCAATTCATCCCGCCGTGCCTCTGAAAAATGGGAGGTGACAGTTCATTTTGCCAGTGACAGTCTGTCGGTCTCGCTCGCTGCTTCTCCTGTCGATTGCCTGGCTGAGGTGAAGTGCAGCTCTGAGACACCCTTGTTTGGTATTCTACTCAGCTGAGCAGGATGGTCCCAGGACCAAGGTGTGCAAATCTTCCTGCCCCTACAGCTTGTCTTCTTCCCTTCTGGGATGCTCTGAACTACTCATGCATGACTATGGGCCCCAGGAGTCATCTTCCCACTTCCTGTCCCTCACCTTTCCCCCCAGCCTTCACTTCTGGTGGACTGGTCCTCCTTCTTTCCCTGGGACCTTGTGAAACAAAGCTAACCTGCTCAGGAGCCTTCCAGCCTTCCAATAGAGGACTGTGCATAGGCGACACACGGGCATGGTGCAGAGAAGTTACTGGTGCAAGTGGGGGCATGAGGGAATGCCAGACATAACCAGCTTGGCTCTGCCTTGGCAACCACAGCTTTAGTTTTAGAGGAAACCCTTGAACAAGGGCAGAGAGAAGGGAAGGAGAGAGAGAGAGGTGACCCTATGGATGCATGCACCTAATCCCAGACTGCCACCGTTGCCTAGTACTTTCTACTTCTTTGAAAATGACAACACATATTTGAATTAGAACTCATGTGTCTTTGCTAACTTTCCTCATTTTGATAACTGTACTGGGTGTTACTTTTGAGGGAATGTCCTCATTCTTAGAAAATACTGCTGAAGGTTTTAGGGAAAAGGAGCATGATGACTGAAAATTACTCTCAAATAGTTCAGAAAAACATATGTAAATTAGACCAGACACGGTGGCTCACCCCGTAATCCCAGCACTTTGGGAGGCTGAGGCAGGTGGATCACTTGAGGTCAATAGTTCGAAACCAGCCTGTCCAATGTGGTGAAACCCCGTCTCTACTAAAAATACAATATTTAGGCGGGCATGGTGGTGCATGCTTGTAATCCCAGCTACTCAGGAGGCTGAGGCAGGAGAATTGCTTGAACCTAGGAGGTGGAGGTTGTAGTGAGCCAAGATCATGACACTGCACTCCAGCCTGTGCAATAAGAGCAAAACTCCATCTCAAAAAAAAAAAAAGAAAAACATATGTAAATTAATCTAGTGTTTATTATGAAAATATAGTAAATTTAATAATTGATTATTAAATTTAATAATAATCAAAATTAATAACTGATGATTCTAAGTGAATGGTATACTTGAGCTCTAGATACTATGGTGACATTTCTGTAAGTTTGGAATTATTTCAAAATAAAATTTTTTTAAAAAAACGACAGGCCAGGAATGGTGGCTCATGCCCGTAATCCCAGCACTTCAGGAGGCCGGGGTGGGCAGATCACTTGAGGTCAGGAGTTTGAGACCAGCTTGACCAACCTGGTGAAACCCCAACTCCACTAAAAATACAAAAATTAGCCAGGCGTGGTGGTGCAGGCCTGCAATCCCAGCTACTCGGAAGTCTGAGGCAGGATAATCACTTGAACCCAGGAGGCAGAGGCTGCAGTGAGCCAAAATCGCACCACTGCACTCTAGGCTGGGTGCCAGAGCAAGACTCTCTCAAAACAAACAAACAAAAACAAAAACAAAAAGACCTCACAGACTTACCTTGTAGCACTTACTCAATAATCTTTTATTGAGGACCTACTATACACTAAGCATTGTAGTAGCTGGGAATACGTTAGGAAATAAGATAGGAAAGATCTGGACCCTCAGGAGGAGATGACAGGTGGCAGATAGACAAGTGTCAGGTTGGTGCAAAAGTAATTGCTGTTTTTGCCATTACTTTTAATAATTTTAATAATTACAGATGGGATGTGAGTTTTGAATAGCAGGTGCTAAATGCTACAGGAATGTAGGAGATGGAAATAGAACCCAGTCTGGGGGACCAAGGGTGGTTACCAGAGGAAATAAAGTTGAGACTTGAAGCATGATGAGTAGGAGTTAGCTGAGTGAAGGGGAAGGGGAAGAGTGTTGTAGACAGAAGGAATAGCACATGTGAGCAAACGGAACTGGGAGTAGGTATGGTTCATTTGAAAAACTGCAGGAAGTCTGTTACTGAAGATGATGGAGAGTAAGGGGTCCATGAAGGCTACGAGGCTGGAGAGATAAGCAGGAGGTTATGGTGGTGGCGATGGTAGAGGCTTGTTAGCCATTGTGAGGAGTTAGGAAGTGTAATGTTGGGAAGCTACTAAAATTTTAATTAGGGAAGAGGCATAAGCAGTTTTTTAAAAATGACATCACTGATTTTAGGGTGGAAAATGGGTTGATGGGGCATATAACCAGAGGGTTGCAAGGTAGGAGGTGAGAGAGGCTTGGACCAGGATGGTGGCAACAGACTAGAGAGAAACAGATTGTGAAAGATATTTAGCAGCTAGACTTGGCAGAGGAAGAAAGACGGATGAAGGATGACCCCCCAGGGTTCCAGATTGGGCAGCTGGATTATTCATGGTGCCATTTACTAACCTAGGGGAGTTGGAAGGAGGAGGTGACTTGGCCAAGAAGGGGGCAAGTGGTTGTGGAGTCTGAGTCCACCCTGCACATTTCACATCCACAAATATAACACCAAGTATAGCAGAGTCCCAGGCAGGATGGAGCTAAGGCTTCAGTGAGCAGAGTTAGCGTAACCACATCCCTGATTTTAAAGGTTCAGAATTTGAAACTTTTCTATAACGATTCAGGCATATATAGGCAGGTCTAAAGAACAGGGGGTATGATGGATAGATTGCTTTTTCTGTGCAGCAAACCTATCCATTTCTTCTAGAAATAGCCATCTGTGTTGTCTAAGAATTTTTTTTCTCCCCTATTCCACACATTAGTTTCTGTAAGAGCTGCTACATTATTGACACCACCCTACACCCCACCACACCCATACCCCCACCCTCCCCATGGCCACAGTGCACTCAGGTGGGCCAGTGAGAGTCTGCCCTATCAACTACTGGAGTATTAACAACTTAGACTGACATGAGTAATATATAAATTGTTGCCTCCTCCTCCTTAAAACACTAGAAAGAACCTCAGTGCATGTTTCTGGAGTCCATGGTAACCCCTGGGACCTGGACAAACCCTTGGTGCTTGCCACACTGATGATGCTAAGCTTGGGGCCAGGGAAGCCTGCTACTTACAAGATATACATTAAATGCTGTAAAGGGATCCTGGAAAAGGTTGGGAAGTCTCCACCTTTCAAGATCATGGAGTTCTGGCATGTTAGACCTAGAAGTTCCTAGAAGGAACCTTATTTCCTCATTTATAATCGGGAAACTGAGTCCTTTAATAAAAAGGAAAGACAATTAAATTACCTGTCCTAGATGGTTGAAATTACTCAGCAACCAGAAGACATAATGTTAGACCAGATGTTCTCTTGGGGTTCCTATAAATTCATCATTCTTTGATCTTGTGATTCTGTGTTGGACACCAGCCAATGAAACCCCTGACAATCAGGTTTATGCTCTCCTCAATGGCCTTAGAGAAAGAGTGTGGCCTGGGTGGGGACAGTTGTGCGGAAGCCCACAGTCCTGTCACTTAACTATTTTCTTCTTCAGAATCTTCTCTCCTTTGGCATCAGCTGACACAGGAAGTGGTAAAGCTATTATCTGTAGATTCAGCCAAATCACCATTTCCTGATTCTAATGTTCATCAACCACTTTGAATCCTCCCCTCACTTCCCCTCTATTTTAGTTTGAGGTTCAAAAGCACCCAGGAGGTAAATTAATACTCAGCTGAGCTGAGTGGGGCCCTGATGCCCTTGTGGGTCTCCCATTAATTTGCTGTAACCCTGAGACATCCAGGCTAGTCCTCAGGTTTCTCTGTAGGTTAAAGGGTTTCTAAAGTTCCTTCTAGCCCTGAAATTCTGAGATTCTTTGTTGAATCTCATTCTGCAAGGGGAATCTTATGGACAAGCTCCCTCTGGGAAGAAAAATATTTCATCCAGCCCTATGAATCTCTTCTTAGCCCAAATCTTGTTGTTTTTTTTGTTTGTTTGTTGTTTTTTCAAAACACTATACTGGAAAAGTGAAAGAATCAGAGAAGCAGGATAACTGGCAACTGAAGTCGGCCAGCATCTCATGTGAATTAGAAATGGAATCACAGGAAGCTAGCATCCAAGTGGCCAAAGGAGCTCTTTGCTGAGTTTGCATGGAGTTTAAGGAAAGAGGCTATGAGGTCCTCCTTTGATGCAGCTACATTTCTCTCTGAGCCTCTGTCTGTTTCCTGTCAGTTTAGTGCAAAACTCTAGTCTCCTACTCTGGGCTGGCTTAGAAAAAAAATTGCATCCTGGTTTTGTTCCCATTCAGGATAGAGGTGGGGAAGTCCTGCTGAGCCCCTCCCATAGTGAGCCTTCCTCTCACCACTGGCAACACTGACACCAGTGACTAGCATTCACTTCTTGGGGCATGAGTCCACTGAGGTGGGCAGGATCATTGCATTAAGCATTATTTGGGTAGGATCTTAAACTGGGGACTTTGGAAGCCCTTGGCCTTCCCTTCCACAGGCATTTTTTCCCTGGAGTGAAGATGTTGAAAGTTGGAGGTTAAATGATTTGCCCAAGGTCACACTGTTGGTGGCACAGCAGGGATGAAAACCTTGGCCAATCTTCTGAGTCCTTGGTCTGACCTTTATGCCACAGCTGCTCCTTGTATACAGGACAGTCCCACCTCCCAAGGACACTGGGCAAGGACGCCAGGTATTGATATTACTGTCATCCCAGTCCCCAGTGACCTTCTACATCCTGCAGCCCACTCAGACATTAGAGGAAGCAGCTCTGGGGCAGAGGGGACTGCCATATGCAGAGCTGCCCTGGTGAAGATAACAGGTTGTCCGTCAACGTATGAAGCCCATGTAGGGCCAGGACCACAAAGCTTCCACTGCAGGAGAAATTAAACCTGTCTTGCACACCAATCCCAGTGCTCTGATTACATTTACAGAGGTCATGGCCTGCATTCTGTCACCATGGAAACCTCTCAGGCTGCCAGGGTGTTGTCTGTGCATGTGGTTGATATTTAAAGGCGAAGTCACAGGCTGTATTGCTGAACTATCAGCTGCCAGGGGCAATTGCTCTCCTCCACCAGCCTGCGTCCTGGTGCTTCATCCCAGAGATAAGAGGAAGGGGAAGAGATGAAGAAAAGGGCCCACCTGTCTCTAACAGGCAAGTCTTTTTAGTAGAGCCAGGTTTGTAGGGAGGAGGGCTATAGGGTGGGGGTGCTGGGATAGCAGATGAAGGGATATAAAAAAGAACCCTAACTTTGTCAGAACATAAACATTTTCTTGCAAGCACACAGGCCCTCGTGTTGAGTAAAGCACATTTTTCTCTGATTCCTCCTTCAACTCATGAGCACATGTCATAGCGGCCATGTGGAGATGGGGAAGCCCCCTTTGCCTGAATGCCCTTGGTGGTTTCGATTTTGCACATCTGGTAGCTGTGTGAATTGTGCTGATAACAATATAGCTTATGAAAGATCCCTACTTCTTCCAAAGACCCCATAGCACTGTCCTGGAAAAAGCTACCATGGGAGTGACTTATCAGGAGTCCCAGGTGTTGGAAGAGGTAAATAACACCTGATTCAACAGAGTAAGAAAAGAACACAAGTGCTGACTCGGCTTGTGACCATCAATTTTTTCTTTAGTCTCAAGACAATTATTTCCACACCATTGAATGGAGTGTAGATAACACGGGCACCTTAATAGGCTGAGAGCAGAGGCTGTTTAGAGGAGATTTCAAGCACTGTGAGCATAAAATGAACACGAATATTCTGCAATATGCATCTTACAACTTGTCATTAAGTGGATGGCCTCAATGATGTGATGCAACAGGCTTTGATTGGAATATTGAGCTCTGAAAAAGGAAATTCTGCATCAATAGTCTCATGATGCAGAATATCACCTATTACTCAATAAGACATGTCATTGTGTTGAAAGTACAGATGCTAAAAAGTACAGCAGCAGATTGGAAAAGCTTGATCCACAAAGAACTTTTCTTTAGGAATTTACAGCCATTCCCTGAAGCTTCTCAGTTGTCCTTGGAGGTAGAACATGGTATAGCCTGAAATTACAACTCTGGAAATGAAGTGGATCTGTTTGATTTAGTTTGTAATCCTCCAAACTATGAAGACTTCTTTATTATGTTTTCTATTTCTCTACTTATTTATCTTTTCATTCAATTTCTCATTCACTTTCTTTTCCTTTTTTCTTTCTTACTAGCCTCATCCCTAGGCCATCACCCCTCCCACACACTCCCCAAGTCCTGTCCATCTGCCACAACCCCAGCCCTTCTGTAGTTTAGCCCTGCTGGCAGCTCTCCAGACTAAAGAGGCTACAGACTCCTGGGATATAATTTTCCTTCTGATTGGTTATTTGCAGGGTCTTTATTTATAGTAGAAACTTTGTTTCTGCCACAATGAGTGAAAAGAGGAGTTAATATCTCATGCCTTCCAGATCAGTGTTTTCCCAAACACTGCAAGTATTCTAGAATAGATAGGGCAGGGAGGAAATCTCTGGAGCTGAGTGGGGAGAATCTGATAACCCCGATTTGTTAGAGCCTGGTGCCAAGGAGGCCAAGGTCACTCTGTTCATCTCTTTAAAGGCAGATTAGCTTCATAAAGAGGAAAACTCTCATCCTTGGCAACAATGACACCCATATGTTGACCACTCACTCCTCAAAAACATCTTTAATGAGTAAGAAAGATCAAATGAGAGATTATGGATAATTTGTATATGTACTTATTGAGCATCTGCCAGGTGCTAGTTTTTGCAGGGAATGCAGAGACAGGACTCACTAAACTTTACAAAGCACCTACCATGCTGCAGGCAGGTGTAAGCACTACAAATATTAGCTCTTTGGATCTCCACAACAACCTTGAGAATACAATCTCTATTGCTATTTAACAGTGGAGGAAATTGAGGCACATGGAAGATAAGTAACTTGTCCAAGGTCACAGAAAGCAGTGGCAGATTTGAGCACAGGGCTGTCTGACTTTAGGACCACTATACTCTATACTCTACCACCTCTTTGATGGAGTGAGAACCATGCTTGTTGAAGATGAAAAATAATGTGAGACTGAAGATCTCAAAGGTGGTGCAAGAAAGTGTGATCACAAATTCTAGTGGAGGGATGAGAGGAAGTGAGACAAGAGTGAAACTGAAAAGCAATGCAACATGAACTGAGAGTGCTGTTTTGTGTATGAAAGAGAGTGTGCTTTACACAGGAAGAAAATGCCATGGGAAGGGGAATCCAGGGATATTTAAGAATAGAGGCCGGGTAAGGTGGTTGGCCAGACATGGTGGGTCGTACCAGTAATCCTAGCACTTTGGGAGGGTGAGGTAGATGAATCATCTGAGGTCAGGAGTTCGAGACCAGCCTGTCAACGTGGTGAAACCCCGTTTCTACTAAAAATACAAAAATTAGCCTGGCGTGGTGGCGCATGTCTATAATTCCAGCTACTAGGGAGGCTAAAGCAGGAGAATCACTTGAACCTGGGAGGTGGAGGTTGCAGTGAGCCGAGATCACGCCACTGCACTCCAGCAACAAGAGCAAAACTCCATCTCAAAAAAAAAAAAAAAAGAATAGACATTTAAAAAGAAAAAAGATGAAATGGATACTGACACAATTCTGAAGGCAAGGAAAGAACACATCTCGAGGACCTAAAGGTCATTCCAAAGGATATCCATTGCTGTTTTTATCTCTGACTCTAGTGCTTCTGTCTGTATTTGAGAATGCTGGTGATTCTAGTAGATTACATCCACTTCTCTTAGTGTCAGTATCCTCCAAAGCACATGTGCAGTGCAGGCCATAACAGCTTCTAAATTACTGCCCCTTCTCTCACTTTGAATCCCCCTGCTCCAACTCTGAATTCTAAGACCTGTAGTAAAGTGAGGAAGAAGAAAGGATAAAAAATAAGGAAGGGGTTTAGGGCGCTTAAACTTTTTTACCTTTTGAAACAACAGATGAAAGGAAACCAAAGAAACCCATTTTGACTTTAGAAAATTGCTGTCCTTCTACCTTCAATCCCCCCAGAAGAAATGATTACTTCTTCCATCTAGTTTCCAAAGTTATGTCTGCAAACATATCTATAAAATTAGCCTTAGCCTCATCTACCTCTCATGCAGTTAGCCACACAGACTGTTTCCGCATCTCACTCAGAGTGTACAGCTCATCTGGCTACAGCTGATACATTCTGAGTCCTCCCACCCACTCTTCAGATCCCCAGGAGAACCAATCAAAAACAGAGAATGTCAGAGTCAGCAACCTCTTTGGTCTTTAGGTCCTCTGCTGCTCAGCAGTGCCCAAGGGGGATATCTAATGTAATCTAAAGGATAGGTAAAGAAGATACAAAAAAAAAAAAAAAAAAGAAAAGAAAGGATTGGGGACAATAGGGAAAAAATAAGAAGAAGAGTGGTGGAAAGATAAGATAAAGAACAAAAGAAGAAACGTTACTATTTATTTATTTATTTATTTATTTCAGACAGGGTCTCAGCTTTGTTGCCCAGTCTGGAGTGCAGTGGCACAGCAACCTTGAACTCCTGGGCTCAAACAATCCTTCTGCCCAGGCCTCAAGAGTAGCTGGGACTACAGGTTCATGTTACCATGTCCAGCTAATTTTTGAAATTTTTGTATTTGTTGTAGAGACAAGGGTTTCACTGTGTTGCCCAGGCTGTTCTCCAACTCCCTGCCTCAAGTGATCCCCCTGCCTCAGCCTCCCAAAGTATTGGGAATGAAACATTACTATTTAGATGGAAGAGAACCAAAGTGATTACTTCGTAGAGTGGCTTAGTGATCCCTAGGCAGTAACTATCTTAGGTATTCTTCAGTTCTACAAGAGCTTTGTACCAGATTCTAATGCACAGCTCCTGGTGAGCTGGGGGACCCTGGGCATAGTGCTGAGTCTGTTCCTCATCTTGAATTTGCTTCCCTTGAAGATTCTTTCAAGGTTTTTTTGTTTGTTTTTTTGAGACGGAGTCTTGCTCTGTCTCCCAGGCTGGAGTGCAGTGGTGCCATCTTGACTCACTGCAACCTCTGCCTCTTGGATTCAAGTGAGTCTCCTGCCTCAGCCTTCTGGGTAGCTGGGATTACAGGCGCGTGCCACTGCACCCAACTAATTTTTGTGTGTTTAGTAGAGATGAGGTTTCACCATACGGTCAGGCTGCTCTCGAATTCCTGACCTCGTGATCAGCCCACCTCAGCATCCCAAAGTGCTGGGATTACAAGCATGAGGCACCACACCCAGCCTACTTCTTTTGAATTTTTATATAGTTCCTCGTCCTGTTCCAAGCCTGTGCCTCACTTATGGGATTATGAGAAACTGCTTATGGGATTGTTTCCTGATATGATATGAGAAGCTGCTTATTTTGTTGTATGTATTAGGGCAGAGAATCTAGGAGTGTGGGCTGGAAGGAGAGACCATTAGAAGTGTATTTATGGCCGGGCACGGTAGCTCACGCCTGTAATCTCAGCACTTTGGAAGGCCGAGGTGGGCGGATCACGAGGTCAGGAGATCGAGACCATCCTGGCCAACATGGTTAAAACCCTGTCTCTACTAAAAAAATACAAGAATTAGCTGGGCGTGGTGGCGTGCACCTGTAGTCCCAGCTACTCGGGAGGCTGAGGCAGGAGAATTGCTTCAACCCAGGAGGCAGAGGTTGCAGCGAGCCAAGATCGTGCCACTGCACTCCAGCCTGGCGCCTGGCAACAGAGTGAGACTCTGTCTCAAAAAAAAAAAGAAAAAAAGAAGCGTATTTGTGTGAGTATGTGTATAACAGGACCCTCCTAAGTTGAAGGGTTAGCTAATTAATAAGAACAAGGCTTCTCACAAGCTGTGGAAACTCTTCATTTTTAGGCCACTGAAATAATATGCCCAAGTTAGCATCTTTTGTCCATCTCTTCTGCCTCCAAGGTGGCACGATGCTTGGTTTCTGGGGTTTTGCCAAACATACAGTGAGCCTGGTTCTTGGCACCGACAGGATGCATCATCTCTCCTTCCATATCCCTTAATGAAGTGTGCAGCTCTTGTCCTCATTAGGCCCCAGCATTGTCAATAAAAGAGTCAATAAACCCAGTTGATGGGGTTGGGACCGAGAGGCTGAGAGGCAGTAGCTGCATATCCACAGGGCAGACGTCAGCTCCGCCACATGTCGTGACCCAGCATTCAGGGATCAATAACCAGCTCAGAATAAAGCCTCAGAGTTTGCCCTCCGCAGTTTCCTCTCCAGACCCATTTCAGCCAGGGCAGAGCAATGCCAGCCAGCTCCTGCTTTTGCTTGCAGTTGTTCCCACTCTATGCCATTCTGGGTGCCAGATGCTTTTGTTTCTTCCTGATTGGGCCCTCTGGACATTCCATAGAAGCCTATTTAGTGAGTGCCCACCTGGCATGAGGACATGTAGACGGCATTCCCAAGCAGCCCAGAGGCCAACACAGGCCCTATTTTCTGTGTCTTCTGTCTGCTGACAGTGCATGAAGGGTCCCAGTGGACAAGGTGGTATATTTTCTGCATGTTGTGCTGCTGGACTCCATTCCTGGCTGTTCTGCATCTCTTTAGATACCCTTATCTTATCTAATTACAAGGAATTCCAGATTAATTTCATGGCCTCTGCTCCAAAGGACCTCTTATCTGTGAGGGTCTTGTATTTTAACCTTATCATTCTTTTGTTGTTTGTCTTTAAGGGGCAGGCAGCTAAGGGGATTCTAAGATCTTGCTGGAATTGGGTCTTGGGGGAGGGGGAGAAAAGGGAGGCAGACAGACCTGAGATTTGTGTATTCTGTTCCATCCTCCTGGCAGTGTACAGAGACAGCTGGCTGCTTTCTTCCATGACAGCCACATGGTACTCAGCCACACAGAACAGGACCCAGGCAGGGACTCGGCTGCTGCCAACCTCTCCAGATCTCTTTGATATTTCTGACAGAGCAGTAAAGGACTTGTGACTATCACGTTTTGCCTTGCCTCTCTTCACCTCCTCTAAGACTCCTCAGTGTGGTTTCCATGGCTACCTCCAATCAGATTTGGCTTCCTGCGAAATTGGATTTCAAAGAAGGACAAGGCTTCAAAGGAATTTGTCCATTTAACAGAATGTCATTAGGAGTGAGGCTGAACTGCTGAACCAGGGTCCTCAGATGATTAAGGAAGGGCTGCGTTCATGTGTGGAAGCAGATTTCGTCTGCAATGAGGAATCTTGATGCAACATGACAATACCGTATTGGAATCTGCCAGTTGCCCACTACATACTACCTGACTCTGTACCTCCCACTACTCCTATCTCTCTAAAACCCAGAGATTCTTGTAAGGAAGGATGTATGTAGAATACCTACACTGTGAGCTTTTGCTGTTTTCCTCTGTTTAAGTAAGCTGTGACAGGCAGTGAAGCCTGCAAAGAAGTGCAATTATCTTTATCAAACAATTCATTAGCTGGTAGCCTATATTAGTATGTGACACCATATCCTTGAAGAAGAGAGGGAGGTTATAAAATTTCCTTACGTTGCCAAGAGGGAAAGCAAAGCAAAGTTTGTGTTGACATATGGGAGGGACTTTGTTTCCCTTGCTGTATTTTTTTTTATAACAGTTTAGATTTACTAAAAAAAAATTGAAATGATAGCACAATCAGTTCCCCTACATCCTTCCTTGCTTTTTAACACGTCATAAATACTTCAAAATGATTCTAGAGCAGCTACAATTTTATAGGTGAAGTAATGAGGTTGGTAAAAATGCCCTGGGAGTACTGGTGCTTGATCCCAAGGCTGAAAGAGGGAGTCTGCCCATTGCTGTGCTTTCTCAGGGAAGGAAGGAGGATGAGCAGGAGCCAGATTCCCCAGAGAGACATGACAGCCTCTGTCCCCTCTCCCAAATTTACTGCAGCTTGTAGGTGGGTCATGCGACCCTGAAACCAACAAACCATTCCTTTTCAGATGGCAGGATGCACTGTACCCCTCAAAGGATCACATCCCCATCCTTGAGGCTGTATCTCTGGACAGGAAACTATACAAGGAGGCAGGGACTTCTACCACTCATCCTTCTTGACAATTTCTTCTTACTGCTCTTGCCCTATCTCATAGGTTGAGTTCATCCTTATTCCCCTTAAGGCCGTTGTAAAAACCATTTTACCCGCCGCCTCCTGTGTTTTTTCTTACCACTCCTAATCTTTTCTACATATTCTGTAGGTTGAGTCTGAGAATAGAAATGCCATTTTTTTACAAAGAAGGAAAATGGTAGAGATGGAGATGTGTGAGGCCACATACTATACAGGAGCTCTGGTTAGGTCACTCGCCATCTCACAAATTGTCAATGGCTCCCCGGTGCCCACTTAATTAAGTTCAAAATTCCTATTCTAACTTTCAAGTCCCTTTGCAGTAGAGCTGCAGTTTGTCTTGACAACCATAGTCTTCCTACAACATCCAGTAAAAGAGGGCTACTAACTATTCCTCAAGCTGGTGAGGGCTCTTCCATCTTTCTTTACTCTTGTCCTTCCACCTGGAAAGTCTTCCTGCCCCTTCAAAGTATGGTGTGTTATTCAGAGCCCATCTCAAACACCACATGCACCTTTAAACACTCACATGCACACTGGCACTTCCTTTTTCTTTTTTAAGAGACAGGGTCTTGCTGTGTTGCCCTGGCTAGAGTACACTGGGGTGATCACAGTTTGCTGTAACCTCAGACTCCTGGGCTCAAGTGATCCTGCTGCCTCAGCCTCCCAAAGTGCTGTGATTACAGGTGTGAGCCACAATGCCTGGCCTCTTCCCTCCTTTTCTTGTATTCAACTCCCTTATTTTATCAACCATAGCACTTTGTACTTTTTTCATGGCAGTTGACCTGTTTCATGGCAGTTGACCTATTTATTTAAAAAAATTTCTTCATTTTGAGAGAATTGTAGATTCACAGAGAGTTTAAGAAGTAATAGAGGAACTCTGTGTACCTTTAGCCAGTTTCCTCCAAGGGTAACATCTGGCAGTATTACAGTACCATGTCACAACCAGGACTCTGACACCCACTGCACCTCAAATGAGGCCCTGTAATTTTGTCCTTCACTTTCCTCCCTTCCTCAGCTCTTGGAGGGAAAGGGTTCTGTTCTCCTCGCCCTCGGCTTTCTCCCTGTTACCCCTTCCTTTCCTCAGGGCCTTTCCAGCCTGAGGGAGAAAGGCACAGTTTGGCTTCCTGCGTCCCTTGCTGCCCCGCTGCGGTGGCGATTCTCCCAAATGTTGGTGGCCTTATATTGTTCATTGGGACTTCCAACATTGTGGCTTCCCTAAGACTGACGATCTGCCCTCCTTTCTGGGGATGGAGGTGCGAACTGGACCGGCAATTGAGGGTCCCAGGGATTCATCTCTTCCTTGGATTCTGCCTCCTGGCACCCCTCAGGCACCCCGTGGTCCTTCACGTCCGCCACCGCGAGGCCAACTGTTCGGTGCTTTAGGATGGAGTCTCCAAAGCCGTGGTTCCTTTGAGCCTTGTGAAGTCTTTTGTTTTGGTGGGTGCTGGAGAGGCGCACCTTCGGCCTCTCAGGGTGCGGCGCTTCCGGCACCCCCTATCCTTCTACCGCTGGGCCCCGGCGTGAGCGCCACGTGCACCCGCGCCGCGTCCCGGGCTGCGGCCCGCCGCCCGCCGCCCGCCGCTCACCGCCCGCGCCACTTCCTGACGCGCCCTAGGACCCACAGCCCCGCCCCGCGGCCGGGCTGGGCTGGCGGCGAGCGCGGCTGAGGTACAGGTGCCGCGCGGCTGAGGTACAGGTGCCTCGCGGCGCAGCCGGGTCGCTCTCCAGCCAGTCCACCTCCCGACCAGGGCCCGCGCCCCGTCCCGCCTCGCACGTCGCCTCCCTCTGGCCCAGCCAAATGCAGGCCGCCGCCCTCCCTGAGGAGATCCGTTGGCTCCTGGAAGGTAACGCCCTGGCGCAGGCCCCCTCCAGTGCTGAGCCGAAGGCAGGAGAGGAGACACCGGACCTCCCACGGCCGGGCTTTCTTTTCAGCTCCATCACTCACCTCCTTCTAGAACCTCAAGGCTTCTAGAGCCCTCAACTCCCCAGAGCCAGCTTTCCATCCTCTCACCTCAGGACCCCTTTCACTCCCTGGAGTCCCACATCTTCCTCGAGGCACCTCCTCGCCTCCATTTCACCTCCCCGGCTTCTAAACTCCTTCAGGCCGGGTTCTTGGTCCCCATGCCACCTGGCCTGGTCCTCCCCCTGTCCCTTCCTCCGAGGGACTCCCCTACATCTGTGGGTTTCCTGTCCCCCTCCTTCCCCAGCCCCGACTTCCTCACCTCTCACAGAAGACCCCAAACCTTCCTCCTTAGAGGCCCCCGAGGCTCTCCGGGGGGCTGCGAGGGGCCCGTGGGTTGACCTGAGTTTTGTCAGAGTGAAAACCCCGGCCCTCCCTTTATCACCCTGCAGACGTTTGGGGGTCTCACCCACCCCAAGGCAGGCTCGTTCCCAGTATGGCCTTAACTCCTTTCTAGAAGTGCTCCCATTGTGGTGTGTCCACCTTCCAACTACAGTGTCTAAGCAGTGGTTTAAAGAGTTCCGGCCGGCCATCCTCGCCAACACTCAACACACACTGCGAACACTCCAAAGAGATATCGCAAAGAGATACGGCAAAGAGACGTTGCTAACGGGCAGTTTCATCTGCTGGGTTTCATGGTGAAAGTCACTTTTACTTGCTTTCCTGTTACTAACCTTCCAAGGAGGACAGAGGCCTGGAATCTGCAGTTGCATAAGGTCCCAGGAGGAAACTATTCAGAATTAAGCCTTTTGGCATCTAAGTTGACATATTTGACACAT
Organism: Aotus nancymaae; assembly: GCF_030222135.1. Classification (NCBI taxonomy): domain Eukaryota; kingdom Metazoa; phylum Chordata; class Mammalia; order Primates; family Aotidae; genus Aotus; species Aotus nancymaae. The sequence goes on along the minus strand of NW_026988487.1, from coordinate 1,753,769 downwards.
ATTTAACAGATGGCCTGCTTTGGGCAGGTCGTATTTTTGGCAAGCAGTTATTTTTTTCAGTTTCTCTCAATTTAATTGGTTTTATATCTCCATTACCTTGTTATCTCAGTATAAATGCCTCCTAATCAAATATTTGGCAAGTCCTTTTGGTCTCTGTTTGTAGCACTATTTCCATTCTGGATTGCTTCTATGTAAAAGCTGTCAACTAGATCTTTCTTTTGAGGAGAGGTTTCCAAAATCCATTTTACTTGTGATGAGAATAAAGTAGAAAATTGCGGGTAGAAAACTATTTGCAGGGTAAAAGAGCATTATCTGGGTGTCTAAGAAGAAGCATTCCAACCTTTCCCTCTGTTGTTGGTTTAATATTAGGCTTGTGAAGGAAAGCTGTAATTGTCTTTGGTTTTTTTTTTTTTTTTGAGACGGAGTTTCGCTCTTGTTACCCAGGCTGGAGTGCAATGGCACGATCTTGGCTCACCGCAACCTCTGCCTCCTGGGTTCAGGCAATTCTCCTGCCTCAGCCTCCTGAGTAGCTGGGATTACAGGCACGCGCCTCCGTGCCCAGCTAATTTTTTGTATTTTTAGTAGAGACGGGATTTCACCATGTTGACCGGGATGGTCTCGATCTCTTGACCTCGTGATCCACCCGCCTCGGCCTCCCAAAGTGTGTCTTTGGTTTCTAAGAGAAGGAACTGTGGCAAAAAGTTTAACTCTGTCCTTGCATTGAAAGATATAAAGTGATTCTTTTTATTGGTATCTGTCATTTGATGAGAGGAAACCTATTTTATAAGCTTGTTAAACTATACTTCAGTTTTTTGTCTAGCTTTGGTAGAAAATTCCTTTTTATTTTCAGATGCTTGCAATGAAATTCACTCTTTCAGCATTTTTGATGTGCAGTTCTTTATTGTTCAAAACTGACACTTCGGTAAACAACTCATTTCTGCACCTGCCACCTTCCTTTAGCTTAGATTATTTTCTTGTTAGCTGACTGTTTTTAATTGAAGTCTTCAGATCTCCTTCTAAAGCAGAACCTTTGTTTGCTGACAAGTAGAGCAGGGTATGAATGGAGATTAATTGCATGTCACATACTTCTGTATCAAACTTGCTGTGTCTTAACAATCTCTGTTGGTGCTCAGGTCTTTAAAATATACGAAGGAGTCTGAAACTAAATTATAAGGAGCTTCATTGGTTAAAGTATTTCTTTAAGGCTTTTTTTCTAAGTTTGCAATTAGAATTTGAATCTGAAGTAGAGAAAAGGAGTGTAAAGTGTGATTCATCCAGTGATTCTACTGAAAAATGTTTGAAGAATATGTTTTTGAAAGGTTCCTATAATGATAATAGCAACATGTTGGTTATAGGTTTTATTTCTTATGGAACATAATCTCTGGTGTAGTACAGGAGCATTATTCATTGTATTACAAATAATTTCTCGATATTAGAAACCCAAAATGGCCATCAATTTGTTGTTTGTTGCTATTTGTCTCTCCCACCACACACTTTTTAAGGTTAACTGTTGAAATTAGAAAAAATGGAGGGCCTGACGTCTACACAATTACTCTGTGAGAGGGAGTCACAGGATGTGAGGACTGCAACTCTAGTGCTGCCACATGGCTGTGGGGGTGGGGTTTCCACAATGAATTACGACTTTCATAAACCAAGGCATAAGCATTTACACAGTGATTTAACGCTGGACATCACAGTCATAACTTAAGCATTTATTTATTTATAACTACATAAGCATAAATGACAGGGGTATTTTCTGACATAATGTGTGTGCTTTTAAGAGTAAAATATGTTAAGTATTATGAAAGGTTGGTAACGAAATTTTGCATAATGAAAAAGAAAACAAATTCTCAAGGCCTAAAATTAATTTTGTTAAAATATAAAATTTTAAACATTTGGAGATGTTTCACTTGACCTAGAAACCTCACTTCTAAAAATCTGTCACTGAAACTTAAAGGACTTAAAATAGTATATGCACAAAGATCTATCCTAAATGTTAATGAGTTGGGAGACTCAGGGTGATGATTGAATGAATTATGGGACATTTGTCTTACAGAATACTTCACAGCCACTAAAAAAAGATTCTGTGGATCTATATATAGGCTTGAAAGGCATCCATGGTATATTTCTAAGACTAAAAGGCAAAATGCATGATAGTATATGTAATATCCCATTTTTGCTTGAAAACCAAAAGACAAAACCAGAAAAGATACATATGTTATAAATGTTTGTGTAAGCCTAGGAAGAAGTAAAAAAGAAAATATATACCAGTCTGTTAACATCGACTTCCTTGGGAGAAGAGTGAGAGTTTTGAGGAGGGGAGGTTATTATTTTTATTTCATACCTCTTTGTGTGTTGTTTGAATTGTGACAACGACCATGTGCTATTTTTGTAAACAGGAAAAGAATAAGTAGTAAGGATATTTAAAAGAAAAAGGAAGAAAAGACAAATAGAAACTAAGAGAGCTCAGAGTGCTAATGGACCATTAACTATGCTTGTGGTCATATTTTTCTCTTTTTAGCCCTGAGGGGTATGGAAGGTGGAGAAATTAAAAAAAAAAAAAATGCTCTCTTGGATTTTTGGCAAGTATCAAAACAGTGAGAGGCTTCTAGGATAACTCAGGAAATAGCTTCTTTAGATAGACTTTGTCAAGCTCTCATATAGAAATAGTAACTAGTCCCCTATCAGCAAATAAGTACCTTATAGATAAGTAAAATGAAGGGTGCCTTCTGCTTTATTGAAAGAGGAGGAAATACTCAGGTCTGTTTTCAAATAATAGGGCTTCAGATGTAGAAGTTATCTTTTTGTTTTTGTTTTGTGATAACCACGCTGAAAACAAAAACAATGAAGTGCTGGCAGTTTGTATAATCTTTGCTCCACAGATATAAACATAATTAGTCTCTGCTTCCCGGTCTTTCTAGCCCTGCTTTTGAAGTCAGAAGCAAAAGGGGCGAGTATGAAGGAGGTGGAATAGGTATTTCTTTTGTTCATAGTTTGTCTTGTGTGATGGAATGGGGCCTACTGACTTTACCCTGGTAGCTGATAGGTTCCAACTGCCTACATGGTACTAAATCCTGCCCAGAATATGGATTTAAGCCAAAATAACATCAACAACCTGGCTGCATGTAGTAGCAATTGCTGCATTAATGCTGATTCTGATATGAATACTTATTTTTAAACTTCCTTGTAAAGAAGCAGTCATTAATCATTTCCTTCCAGATTGTTCTTCAGACCTGTATTGGTCAATGCAGCCAACCATAAAATCCATTTCCGTATAGTAAAATTCCAACTATGGGGAACTTGCAGGAATGAGTTGCTCTGGATAAGCTGAGATTTTCTTTAAGCACTCTTAATTTTTTATTATAAACAGTTGTGACCATGTTTTTTTCAAAAATGCATTAGGAACTTTTCTTTGACCAACTAGTCTATGGCTGTCTTCAAATGGACCTCTTTAGAGCACTGTTTAACTCAAAGTTGTTATAGTGAATATCTATTATCACACTTTATGGAAATGTATTGTTTAAGATGTTTTGGCCATAGTTGCCCCTGAACTGCTTTGTAAGTATCTGTGTCTGCTTTATATTTTTATTTTCATTATTTTTTTTCCTGCTGTAAGGCCAGGGCCTATCACTTTGTACTTTTTTCTGTGTGTCTACATTCCCAGTGCTTCTGGAACATCAGATAAACAAGTTAGTTGGAATTGAGATATGTGTAAAAGAAGTTACAAAGGGCTTTCTTGATTAACAAAGTACCCCCACCTTTAACTGTGGGCTTTCTAAGATGTATTTTGACTGTTCAGAATCTTTTTTGCTTAATTTTTGAAACTGAATTGCTTCCAGATTGGTGAGGCTCAGTTGAATTCTGAAAAGTAAGATATGACTATAATTCTATTCCTTTTTTATGTTAAACTTTTCTGATTTTAAAAGTAATAATGCTAATTATAGAAAATTTAGAAAACACACAATAAGTTACAGTACTCAGAATCAATAACTGTTAAATTTCCATGTATTTTTCTCAGTGTTTATTATATGGATTTACCTTAAAAGTTGGGATATATTTGTGTATAGGTTTGTATATTGATTTTTCTACTTACAGTTTTTCACTTGTTATTGTCTCCTGAGGATTTTCTTTTCTTTTTTGAGTTGGAGTCTCCCTTGTTGCCCAGGCTGGAGTGCAGTGGCACATCCTTGGCCACTGCAAGCTCTGCCTCCCGGGTTCAAGCCATTCTCCTGCCTCAGCCTTTTGTTTAGCTAGGACTACAGGCTCTTGCCACCATGCCTGGCTAATTGTTTGTATTTTTAGTAGAGATGGGTTCACTGTGTTAGCCAGGATGGTCTCGATCTCCTGACCTCGTGATCCCCACCCCTCAGCCTCCCAAAGTGCTGGGATTACAGGCGTGAGCCACCGTGCCTGGCCTAATTTTTGTATTTTCAGTAGAGATGGGACTTCACTATGTTGACCAGGCTGGTCTTGAACTCCTGACCTCGTGATCCACCCACCTCGGTCTCCCAAAGTGCTGGGATTATAGGCATGAGCCACTGAGCTTGGCCTTCCTGAGGGTTTTTTTAGATCACTGCTATGCTCTGGATGTTTGTGTCTTGCCAAAATTCATGTGTTGAAAGCTAATTACAAATGTGATGGTATTAGCCTTTGGAAGGTGATTACCCCTTATGAATGGTATTAATGCCCTTATAAAAGAGGTCTTAGATAACTGCCTTACTCCTTTCACTATGTGAGGACACAGTTAGAAGGTGCTGTTTTTGAACTAAAAAGCAAGCCCTCACCAGGTACTGAAACTGCTGGTGATCTGGACTTACCAGTCTCCCACTGTGAGAAATAAATTTCTGTTGTTTATAAGCTACCTAATTTGTAGTATTTTGTTATAGCAGCCCAAATGAAATAAGACAATTATTAAGTGGGTTTTTTTTCCTTCGAGTTATATATCCTGTGTTTATTTCACAAATAGTTTTACCCTAATGTCTTTTTTTTTTTTTTTTGAGACGGAGTCTCCCTCTGTTGCCTAAGCTGTAGTGCAGTGGCGTGATCTTGGCTCACTGCAACCTTGACTTCCCAAGTTCAAGCAATTCTCATGCTTCAGCCTCCTGAGTAGCTGGGATTATAGGCGCATGCCATGACACCTGGCTGATTTTTGTATTTTTAGTAAAGATGGGGTTTCACCACATTGGCCAGGCTGGTATTGAACTCTTGATCTCAGGTGATCTGCCTGCTTTGGCCTCCCAAAGTGCTGGGATTACAGGTGTGAGCCACCGCACCCAGCCTATCCTAATGTCTTAAAAGAAAAATCTGGCCAGGCATGGTGCTCATGCCTGTAATGCCAACCCTTTGAGAAGGTGGGAGGATCACTTGAGTCCAGAAGGTCAAGGCTGCAGTGAGCTGAGATTGGGCCACTGCACTCCAGCCTGCGTGATGGAGTGACATCCTGTCTCAAAAAACAAACAAGCAAGAATATGTTTTTCCTACTTAACTTGTTCATTTCTTACTTTTGGTACCATAAATTTTTCATCCTCGAATGCTATTTTATGTCTTAGATATTAAGACTGTGCTTTTGACCACAATAGCCACTAGCCACATGTGGCTATATCAATTTAAATTATTAACTAAAATTAAATACAACAAAAAAAGTTGGTTCCTCGGTTGTACTAGTGACATTTCAGCTGATCAGTAGCCACAGTGGCTACTGTACTGGACAGTGTGTGAAGTCCTGGTAGATGATGATCTAGAATATAATGCTGGGTGAATTTCTTAGAAAGGGAACTTTGATAATAGGCTTGCTGCACCTCTGTATGTCTGAGAATGTGTCTCCATTATTTCTTATAAACTTAGCTGTAGGCATGAAGTTCTGGGGTCATACTTTTCCCCTTCTTTCTACCTCCCCGCAACTCAGCCTCTAAAAGTTGTGCCATTATCTTCTGGTCTTCAGTTTTGGAAGGAGAAGTCTGATGCCAGCCCAATATATTTTATTTATAATCCACTCCTTCCAGCTGGGGATTTATAGAATATTTTTCATTGCTCTTAAAAATATCACTAGGTTTTATCAAGGTCTTACTTAGACCTTACTTACTTTTTAATAGCATGCCAGGAAGACCTTTTAATAATTTTGCCTGGTATGTAGTGAACCCTGTTGATTATGGACTCAGGTCTTCCTTTGAGTTGGGAAAGTTTTCTTCTACTTTGCTTCGCTCCATCTGTTTTATTCTGTCATACTTGGGTTTATATTATACATATATTGGACTCCTGATCTGCTCTCTCTGTTTTATCTTTTTTAACTGTCTCATCTGTCATTGCTTTCGTTATGGTTTTAAATTCAACATTTATTTATTTTTTTTAAAGTTACCATGTATTCTTTTATCATCATTCATTGTCTCATTTTCATTACATCTATAAAGTGCTGATTTATACATGTAATGACTTTTTGGATGTAGCCAAGAATTAGAAGTTTTCTAAACATTCTGCTCTTTAATAATAAATCTGCTTCAGAAGGAGGCATTTTCTTTAGTTCTTCAGGTGATCTTTTCTTTTTGAACATTATTTTGTTCTCATAGGTCCTGCATATTTTCTCTGCGTGGAGTTTGCCTATATTCAAATTCTAACTCTTCCACTTTCTTACTACCATTTACTCACTAAATAGACCATGAGCCTCAGTTTTGTGATCTGTAATATTGAGATAATAATGGTACCTATCTGTAATATTGAGATAATAGCAGTACCTATCTTACAGAATTTATATGAAGAATAAAGGAATGAATATTGAAAAGAATTTAGAACAGTATCCGGCATGTATTAAACACCATATAAATGTCTGATAAATAAAACTAAATTTTTTTTTCACTTGAGTTATCAAATTGGCCTCCTTTTTTGTCTTTTTTTTTTTTTTTTTTGGCAGCTGCCTTTCCACAGGAAAACTCCCAGTCATGGTCTTTATGGTCTTTTCCTTATATTGGTGGCCCATCCCTGTTTTTCTCCATTATGGGAGGCTTTTAGGGATTCTTTCAAGATCTCCATTTCTTTCCTTCAGAGTCTAGTGATCATTTTCATGAGAAACTTTATGGAGGAAGAAGAGAGAAAATTATCTTCATTGCTTTTGTTGTCACCTAGCCTGCAGTTCTCTGAATTTTCTATATTCTTATAGATTCCCAGGCATATAATTTTTCTTCCCTGATGTTTCAGTTGAAATTTTGTTTTGTCACAGAGGGATTCTCTGAGGTGGCACTTGAAACTTTACCTAGTCTGTCTGTGTATGACTGAGCATATCAGGAAAGATCTGTACTCCTTGCCTTGCTATAGAACACTCTGTTTCGTGGCCGGGAGTGGTGGTTTATGCCTGTAATCCCAGCACTTTGGGAGGCTGACGCGGGTGGATCACCTGAGGTCAGGAGTTCAAGACCAGCCTGACCAACATGGTGAAACCCCGTCTCTACTAAAAATACAAAAAATTAGCGAGGCATTGTGGCAGGAATCTGTAATCCCAGCTACTCAGGAGGCTGAGGCAGGAGAATCACTTGAACCTGGCAGGCAGAGGTTGCAGTGAACCGAGGTCACGCCATTGCACTCCAGCCTGGGTGACAGAGAAAAACTTGTCTCAAAAAAAAAAAAACCAAAAAACTGAACACTCTGTTTTGTTTGTGTAAAACTAGTATTTTTGCATTAATCCCCAGTTTAAAAAAAAAGATCTATTCTCCTTCTCCCTTTTGTTTGCTAAAATTAAAAAAAAGTTGGTAGAGATATTTGAACTTCATTCTGGTTATAGTCTAGTGTTAGATGGGCTGCCTAGGTCTTTTGAACTCTAGGTAAGAGCTGCTCTCCGTGGAAGTTCACAGCTCTCCTCAAGATCAGGGTGATTCTCAAGGAGCATGCGTTGTCAAGGTCAGCTTTCCCTCCAGGCTCCCATGCTGCTATGCATGCTGTCTGTCCTGGGTTGTGTAGGCCCAAACCAGCGGTTGCCACCTGGGTGATTTTGACCCTGGGGACTTTTGGTAACATCTGGAGACATTTTGGTTGTCGCAGCTGGGGAGGGTGCTCCTGGCGTCTAGTGGGTAGAAGCTAAGGATGCTGCTAAGCTTCCTACAATACACAGGACAGTCCCTCCACAGTAAAGAATCATCCAGCCCAAATTGTCAATAGTGCTGAGATTGAGAAGCCCTGGCCTAGGCACATTTTCCTTCTCAGTTTCCACAAAAGCTTTTTCACAGGAAATCCTTATGAGTACGGAAGACATCACTGGAGAATCGGGAGTGCTGGGAGAGGAAGGAGGGGTTTACATTGCAGTCATGCAAATGATTTGAGCATTAGGCATTCCTTTTCCTAAATACCCTTCTGCCACCCCAGTTATCGGGCTATACCCTCGATTCTTTCATTTGATTTAGTTCCCAGCCTTATACCTTCTCATTGCCACTTTCTTCCTTTATCCTATCTGAAGTAAAAAATACATGTATTTTTTCCCTGCCACATGAAAAGGCAGTTTAACTATCTATATAGTTGTTTAGTTTCCCACCAATAGCCACACACAGCAGAACAAGTTATTTTCCCAAACAATGACAGTTCTTTCCCTAAGAGGAACTGTAGTACCAGTTATTAAGATAATATTTTTACCTAATTTCTTAAGTGTAATACTTAAACAGTTTTTAGTCATTTTAAATATAGGAAAAATAAAGTAAGTTTTAAGTTTTACCACCATCTGAGAATCTTAACATACTGACCTAAGTATCATAGATCTAATTTTTTATGTTATAAACCATCACACCCTACAGAAATCCTATAATTTCTGCTACATTTATTCATATTTATTTCCCCTGTGTTTCCAAGTTCATTGCTTGCTTTTCCAGTTTGTCAGTGCTGCATTATAGGTTAGGTGATTATAACAGATGGCTTTTCAGGTTTAGAGTCTTTGAGTTCCACTGCTTACTTTTACTATCCAGCATTTACATGGAAGATAGGACAGATCTGGGCTCAGAAATAGAGAGGTCTTACCATCCAGATAGCAAGTCTTCCTCAAGGCTGATGGCTCTAATAAAATCATTTGAGAATTATTTAAATTCTCATTTAGGGTCTCCTCCTAACATTGTTGACATTCTAATATTAGTATGTTATGGGAAAATAAAGTTTTTATTCAAATAGTAGAAGCTTTACTAAAATATATCCAGTGGCACATATTTGTACTTAGTTAAACCAATATTGTGATAACTGGAATTAATTAAGCTACCATATATTATAAATCTAGTATAAGAAGTATGCTGGGATGCTTAGGATGCTTATGCTGTTTTCTTATGAAAAGAAAACATCTTTTCACTGCTTTTTAATAAACCTTCTTAAATCACAGTCCTTTAAACATAAACTTTTTGGCTGGGCATGGTGGCTCATGCCTATAATCCTAGCACTTTGGGAGGCTGAGGCGGGTGGATCGTTCAAGGTCAGGAGTTCAAGACCAGCCTGGTCAACATGGTGAAACCTCGTCTCTACTAAAAATGTAAAAATTAGCTGGATGTGGTGGCGCATGCCTGCAATCCAAGCTACTCTGGAGGCTGAGGCACGAGAATTGCTTGAACCTGGGAGTCGATTCAAGCAAGTTGCAGTGAGCCAAGATAGCACCTCTGTACTCCAGCCTGGATAGCAGAGCAAGACACTGTCCCCCCCACCAAAAAACCCCCCAAATCCTTTTTTTTCTCATAACTTTTTTTGTGAGCCCTTTTATTCATCCATCTATTAGGTTGGTGCAGAAATTGAGGTTTTTATCATTACTTTTAAATGGCAAAAACTACGATTACTTTTGCACCAACCTAATATTTCTTTCTCCCTCTCTCCCTCCCTCTCTCTCCTTTTCATCTTCTCTTCCTCCCTCTCTCCCTTCCTTTTATTTTCTCCCTTTCTTCTTAGTACTTTAGGTATGACTTACATACCACTTATCTTAAGTGTTAAAACTGGTTGACTTAAACATATATATACACCTATGTAACCACACCCCCCAGATCAAGATACCTTATCAATATACACCCACACCACCTTCCATCCCCCTAGAAAATTTTTTTCCAGTCAGTATTCCTTCCCAGAGCTAATCACTATTCTGACTTCTATCATAATGCAGTCAGTATGTACTTTTTAAAATCTGTTGTCCACATAATATTTTTGAAATGTATCCATGTTGTGTGTATTGGTTTGTTTCTTTTTGCTAATTAGTATTTCCATTGTGTGAATATTTCATAATTTGTTTATCCATTCTTATGCTGATGGACAATGAGTTGTTTTCAGTTTTTGGCTATCATGAATACAGCTGCTATGAGCATTCTTGTATAACTTGTTTTGTGAACATAAGCACTCATTTCTCTTGGATAAATATACCTAGGAGTGGAATTAATAGGTCATAGGGTAGGTGTATGTTAAAGTCCAAATACTTTTCCCAAGTGATTATGCCCATTTTACGCTCCCACCAGCAGTATATGCTGGAGTTACAGTTGTTCCATATCCTTACCAAAACTTGGTATTGCAGTCTTTTTATTTTTGATAAAATACTGATGGATGTTTAAGGTTGTTTCCAAATATTTTATACATCCACAGTGCTGTAGAGAACATCAACATCTGGTTGATGTCATGGTCCATGTATTTTTTAAATTATGAAAATAACTGATAGATGTATTTTTATTGTAGGATATTTGTACAACATAGAAGTATATAGAATACTTGGGGTTTTTTTTGGGGGGGAGTTTTTAGAGCTGAGTTCTTGCTCTGTTGTCTAGGCTGGAGCATAATGGCACGATTGTGGCTCACTGCAGCCTTAATCTCCTAGGCTCAAGTGATTCTCCCACCTCACTCCCCTGAGTAGTTGGGACCACAGGTACATGCCACCATGCCCACCTAATTATTTTTATTTTTAGTAGAGAAGAGAGTCTTGCTGTGTTGCCTAGGCTCATATTAAACTTCTGAGCTCAAGCGATCTTTCCTCTCCCAAAGTGCTGGGATTACAGGTGTGAGCCATTGCACCCACCCTGGTTTTTTGTTGTTTGTTTTTTACCATAGCAGTGTTAGAGACTTTTTCATGTGAATCAATCTATCCATCTGTCTATCTATGTGTATATATATTTAAACTGCTACACAGTATTTCATAATTTATTTAGCAATTGTCCTATTGATGGATGTTTAAGGTTGGTTCCAAATATTTTATATATCCACAGTGCTGTAGAAAACATCTTCATCTGTGCGTCTTAGTGTACATATGCAGATATTTCTATCACCCAGGCTGGAGTGGAATGGGACAATCTTGGCTCACTGCAGCCTTCACCTCCCGGGTTCAAGCTATTCTCATGCCTTGACCTCCTGAGTAGTTGGGATTACAGGCCTGCACCACCACGCCCAGCCAGTTTTTGTATTTTCAGTGGAGACAGGGTTTCACCATGTTGCCCGGCTGATCGTGAACTCCTGACTCTAGGTAATCCTCCTGTCTTGGCCTCCCAAAGTGCTGGGATTACAGGCAAGAGCCACTGTGCCCAGCCATATGCAGATGTTTCTGTAGAATAGATTCTTAGACTCTCAAATAAAGATTGTGAAAGTGTTAATCCTGGATTTATAGGCTGGTTGCTAGTTACAACTTAGTCTAAAGTACTCTCATTGTTTTAGTTTCAGGTTTTTGTTTTTTCTGTGTTGTGAGTATATAGGTATTTCAGTTTTTCCTCTACAGGTGGTAGAAGGAAAATTAAAAATATAAACACTACACATTTCTTAGGTCATGGGGCAAACACAGTTAGCAGGTCAAACCTAGCCACTACCAGAACATACTGATGACTTTTCTATTTTATGCTGACAACTTCCTGCAAACCAAAACAAAGCTGGAGCTATGAGGTATGATCTTAGCCTGCCAACACGTTTTCCTTCTTGATAAAAGGTAAAAAGTCTATGCCTTAATGATGATATTTTTCAGATCAAAAGTTTTATGTAAGTTTAAAACATGTTGTAGACAAGCTGAAAGCAATTTTCCCCTACTATGGTACTTTTATGTAATTGATGTGAAAATAGATAAGACAAGGTTTCCATGAAGGTTTCAAGTAATAGGACAGGAAAATTAAACACAAGAGTCTTAGAAATATATTTAAGAGTGACTGCAGAAATCCTAATGGTCTGATGATTTCAGTGTACCTGTGACAGGGAACCGGGAATTTTTATTTTTGTTTCTACCATAAGCTATCAATGAGACTTTATAGAAGTTGGATTACCAACTAGGTTGCTTTCTTCCTTAAAATAGCAATATGTAACTTAAAGAGATACTTGTGACATTTAATAAAATGTATAGAATACTCAGATACCTTAGAATGAAATATGGTTTTCTACTGTTTCCAAGGTGGAGATTGTTTTGGGGTGGGAGGCATGGTTGGCTAGACATGACAAGGTGGTTAGGCATAACCCATAATTTTTTAGAAAGACTGTCTTACTGTTAGTAGTTCACTCATGGAAGTCCTGGGGATGACACAGATTTTATTCCCTGCCCACCACCACCAGTACAAGGAGGGTTCTGGGATGGGCCCCCTGGAGTTCTCCTTTCCTCTTCATAAACCCAAGGAAACTTTTCTATCCCTCTACCCTTTTCCACTCAGGGTCCTATCTTCATCCCAGAGGGGGATTGTCTGGTCTTTAAGGCTTTAACTACTTCACAGCATTCAGAGTGAAGTGTCTGCAAGATAAAGGAAACAGTTTCCTTATCATTAGAAAAAAAAAATACTGGTATTGTTGAAAATTTAAGGGAAAATGAGGCTGAAATAGCATCCTGATCTTAGAATTAAACAAAAAAACAATAAATAGATTATTTTCCAATGTTTACTTAGATATTTTCTTATAGAAGCAGTGTTTTTTATGGGAAAAAGGACCATGGTTTTAGGCTAATTCGCAGGCCAACCTATTTTTTAAAAACTACTTTTCAAGTATTATACCTAGAGAAGAGGACTATAGACAATATTTTGATGGGGGCCCACCTTCCAACTTGGGCTTCTGGAAACTTCTTCCCTGCTGAATATCTCCCCCTTCTACTTGCTGTCTCTTTGTTAGTTGGGGGAGCTCGCTCTTTATCCCCCTCCTCTCCAACTCCAAGCTCTGATGGTGGTACTTGTGACTGGGGAATGACTCCAATGAGCTGGGCTGGGCAGAAGTGACGAACTGATGGGAGCCAGGTTGGGGTTCTGAGGATTAAGGAAGAAACCATCTAAGGGGACAGAATGAGGGCTAGAATGGGGCCCTACCTAGGGAGGAGGTGAGAACCAGTGCAAGGACCCAAAGGGAAGGGAGAACAGAATTTCTTCTTGTGTCTCTCTCTTCTTTCCCTCTCCTGCACTCCCACCTCCAAGAGTGTGATTGCCAACCAACAGGCTTAGAGGTGCTATGAAAAGAGGAGAGGGGTTAGGGGATGGGATGAGGGATGATGGCAGAAGTATACAGAGGGCTGATGAAGTAAAATGAGAATAAAATGACCAGCAAAAAGAGAGAATCTGACATTTCTGTGATTATGCCCAGTGAGGACATGCATTCACATGTAAAGAGTCTTTGCCAGTACTTAGGACTTTTTTTTTTTTTTTTTTTTTTTTTGCTAAAGAGAGGGCCTGAAATGCCGCCCAGCATTAAACTTTGTGGAATTAATTTTGTGAGTCATTTAAAGGGTGTTGTTAACCCTGCCCTTTTCCCCATAGACAAAAACCTCAAATATTTTCTTGAGTGTAATGCCAGAAAGGCATAAATTTATGCCATTTTTCTTTTTGGAAATGTGAGTTCTGCTTTAGTAGTTCCAATACTTTTACAAAATTTCCCCTCTAGGAACACTTTGATTGGTATTTGATTGGTGGAATTGTTTTCAACAGCATTTGGCCATTCATCCTGCCTCCAAATAAAAGGTTGATTGAAGTGAACTTTTGAGTTTTAGAAACATATATCAACAAAAACACTTGCAACTGTTAGGGAACACAGACAAATATTTTTTACTTTTAGTGTATTAGGAGCATTACTTAGAAAACAGGAGGCAACCTTAATCTTTCAGTAGTTTGAAAAATATGACCTGTAAGATGTCATTCTCCTCTAAATAAACAAAAGAGTAGCTTTGTAAATGTACAAGATCAGAGAATTTGGGAAAATGTCAAAAACTTTCACCAGTCTACAAAACCTAGTGCTCTTGGGTGCATCCTACCAAGTCAGAGTCTTTTCAGCTGGCTTTCAAATTCTACAGCGATTTTTCGATGGGGTGTGGTAATCGTATCATGCCGCTAGTGTTGCAAATACCCTCTGTTCCCTTGTCCTTCAGTCATCTTTTCCTGTTTGCTTTTCCTACCCTGACTTGCTGGCATAGATATCTATAAGCTGCCTGGAAGTTGAGAGAATTTGCATTTTAGGGCAGCTATGAATTATAACAGAAAATGCATCGTTGCCAGGGCTGTGTTTACCTTTTAAATATGAGACTTCAAATGATTTTATATTACTTTTAGTACAAAATACTGTATATTGCTACAAACTTGCCCTTCATATTAATCTTTCACCACCTTCCTCCTGACCTCTGTGTTCTGCCCTCCAACTTGAAAATTTTGTCTTTCTAACTGTAATCTCTCACTTCTGGATTGCTATACATGATGTTCCAATGCCTGGGCCATTCTTTTACTCATCTCACCAACTTCCCACCTGTCCCCCAATACACATTCTTGGCCTGCTAATTTTGGAGGTTTCAGGTGAAAGATGAGTTCTCTGAGAGGTCTCCCCTGATACCTTCCCCTCTAGACTAGGTGCCTCTACGATGGGCCTGCACACCCATTACTTCCTTTATTGTCGCAATTTATTCTAATTGTCTACTTAAGTCTATATTCTTTGCTAGACTGTAAACTCTTAATTAAGGTAGAGATTAGATCTATCTCATTTACTCTTTTGTGCTTAGCCTGTGATAAGCACTCAGTAAATATTTCTTGAAGAATAAATGCATTTAGACAATATGGCATTGTTTATGGTTGTTTTTGATTTTGTCTTTTCTCTTTGGTCTGAGGACATTTACACCATGTGGTATTGTTCACTCCCTAGTCGAACGTAACTGTGGGAAGACTCTGCAGCATCAGGTCCTATATAGAGTGAATGCTGCGATGTCAGAAGCATCTGGGGGACGTTCTTATGTAGTTAGTGGTGCTTTTCACACTGGGCATTGCACTTGCAGGAAGCCCAAGGCATTCAGATGTGACTGCACATGATGTTTATATTAGAAGAGTTCTTGTTTGTGAAAGACTGATCACCTCATAGAAAACCCACCAGATAGAATAGTGACCTTGGTTAAATAAAAGAGGTAATATATTGAGAGATCTTTTAAAATCTCTTCCGTGTTCAGTGGTGAGCAGTGTGTTTTGAGCAGGGTTGCTTAGGCCTCCTTGGGTTATAATCACTGTGAATAGCATCATCATTTACATTGAAGAGCAAATTTTTTTTTTTGTTGAGATGGAGTTTTGCTCTTATTGCCCAGGCTGGAGTGTAATGGCGCATTCTCGGCTGATCACAACCTCAGCCTCCTGGATTCAAGCAATTCTCCTCTCTCAGCCTCCCAGGTAGCTGGGATTACAGGCATGTGTCACCACTCTCAGCTAATTTTGTATTTTTAGTATGGACAGGGTTTTTCCATGTTAGTAAGGCTGGTCTCAAACTCCCAGCCTCAGGTGATCCGCCCACCTTGGCCTCCCAAAGTGCTGGGATTATAGGCATGAGCCACCTCGCCCGGCCCTGAGGAGCAAGTGTTTTGTTTTTGTTGTTGTTGTTGTTGTTGTTTGAGACAGAGTCTCACTCTGTCGCCTAGGCTGGAGTGCGGTGGTGGGATCTTGGCTTACTGAAACCTCTGCCTCCTGGGTTCAAGCAATTCCCTGCCTCAGCCTCCTGAGTAGCTGGGATTACAGGTGCCCACCACAACACTCAGCTAATTTTTGTATTTTTAGTAGAGACAGGGTTTCACCATCTTGGCCAGGCTGGTCTTGAACTCCTGACCTCGTGATCCACCCACCTCAGCCTTCCAAAGTGCTGGGGTTACAGGCGTGAGACACTGTGCCCAGCCACAAACGTTTTATATACTGGTTGGAAGTTTCCTTTCCTAGGTCTTCATCAAGTTTTGGTATCAGAGTTATATTGGCTTTATAAAATTAATTGGAAAGCGTATATAATAATAAAGATACGATCTCTCATGTAGACCTTGCTTTTGACTTCTTCATGTTTTTTTGGTTATGTGCTTATTCATCTAGTAAGTTTGTGGGTATATTTTTAGAGCAGATTTTTAAAAAATGTTGGATGAGACAGATGGAATAGGTTATTTTTGTGACCTTTTATTCCCCTGAGTAGATGCAGGTGAAGAAGCAAGTACTTAAATTAACATGTGACCTCCTGAAGTGTTTTGAAAGGAAGTCTTTTAAAAATTAATATGGAGTAACTTGAAAAGTAAAATCATATTAAAAACAACCTGTCCTTAGTGACATCATTGGGGGATAATTATATAATTATTTTTTAACAATTTCAGTATGCACAACTATAATTACATAGGCTATTTTACTTATAATTTAGTAAGGATATTTGTCAGTTACTACTCAAGAAACATGGAGGAAAAAGAATTTAGTAAGGAGAGTTAATATTCAAAATTATATATATGTATAGTATTCATCATCTATAGGAATAAAGTATATGGTTTAACACTCCACCTCCTGTTGGATCTTCTTTATTCCCCACTTGATCTCTGACCAGGGGGCTTCCTTTACTTGTTCACAACTACCTGAGTTGAGCCCACTACTACCAGCTGAGCCCACTACTTCCGAGTGAAATAAAGATGAGGACCAAAAATTAAAGTTTGTCCAATTTGTGAGTAATATTACCTCATGCTTGCATAATGATTTTTATTTTACTTATTTTTTTCTGATTCCAAAACACATATTTTTAGAACATTTTATAAGTATAGATAATATAAAGATTATGAAAATGGCTGCAATTCACTACCCAGATATGGCCATTGTTAATGTTCTGGTGTTTATCACAGTGCGTAACTGGCACATAAGAAGGACTCAGTAAAGATCAGGTTAATGAATGAATGGAACCCCACCTTTTTTTATTTGTAAAACATTAAGATTATACCATCTGTCACTTTTTAAATTAATGGGCTTTATATTTTTAGAACAATTTCAGATTTATAGAAAACTTAAGCAGATAGTACAGAGTTCCCCTATTCCTCCTCTCCCCTCCAGTTTCCCTTATTGTGAGCATTTCACATTAGTATGGTACTTCTGTTACAGGTAATGAACAAGTACAGATCCATTCTTAAATAAAATCCACACTTCATTCAATTTTCTTTAGTTTTTACCTAATGTTCTTTTTCTGTTCCAGGATCCCATCCAGGATACCTCATTTAATTTAGGCTCATTGGGCTCCTCTTGCTGTGACAGTTTCCCAGACCTTTCTTGCTTTTGATGACCTTGATAGTTTTGAGGAGTACTGGTGAGGTATATTGTAGAATGTCCCAATATTAAAATTTGTCTGATATTTTTCTCATGACTAGACTGGGGTTATTTGTTTTGAGGAGGAAGGTCACAGAGGAGAAGTGCCATTTTCATCCCATCATGTCAACTGTACATGCTATCAGCAAGATTATGACTGTTGCCGTTGACTTTGATCACCTGGCTGATAGGATGTTTGTCAGGTTTCTCTACTGTATGGTGACTTCTTATTCATCCTTTCCATACTCTTTGGAAGAAAGTTGCTATGTGCAGCGTACTTAAGGACTGGGAGTTATGCTCCTCCAACCTTAGAGAGGAGGTGAGGAGTAGTACATAAATTATTTCAAATTCTTCTGCACTGGAAATTCATTTCTTGTCTCCCATTTATTTATTTGATGGAGTCTAGCTCTGTCGCCCAGGCTGGCATGCAGTGATGCAATGTCGGCTCACTGCAACCTCCGCCTCTTGGGTTCAAGCAGTTCTCCTGCCTCAGCCTCTTGAGTATCTGGGATTACATGTATGCACCAGCACACCCAGCTAATTTTTGTAGTTTTAGTAGAGATGGGGTTCGGCATGTTTGGCCAGACTGGTCTTGAACTCCTGACTTCAAGTGATCTGCCCAACTCAGCCTCCCAAAGTACTGGGATTACAGGCGTGAGCCACTGTGCCCAGCTCCACTTATTTATTTATTCAATACTTATTGATACAAGTATGGAATCATGCATACTTATTTTATACTTTGGGTTATAATTCAATATTAATTTATTTTGTTGTGGAAATTATTCCAGCTTTGGCCATTGGGAACTCTTTCAGTTGGTTCCTGTGACCCTTTCTTTTTTTTTTTTTTATTGAGATGGAGCCTTGCTTGCTCTGTCGCTCAGGCTGGAATGCAATAGTGTGATTTTGGCTCACTGCAACCTCTGCCTCCCAGGTTTAAGTGATGCTTGGGCCTCAGCCTCCCAAGTAGCTGGGATTACAGGCACCTGCCAGCACACCCCACTATTTTTTGTATTTTCAGTAGAGACAAGGTTTTGCTATGTTGGCCAGGCTGGTTTCGAACTCCTGACCTCAGGTGATCCACCTGCCTCAGCCTCCCAAAGTGCTGGGATTACAGGCGTGAGCCACCACATCCGGCCTCCTACACCCCTTTCGACATGTCCCATCAATGTGTGTGTGTTTGTGTGTGTGTGTGTGTGTGTGTGTGTGTTTTCAATACTTCCTTACTTTCTGACACTACATGATGCTTTAGGCTCATCTTATATATTTTCTGCTCCAGTCCTAGAATCAGCCATTTTCTGAGGAGCCTTGGTTCCTTTAATTGAAGATTGGTACTAGAAATCAAGATGTTTGTGCTAGGTATGCTTGTTGTTACTAGGATGTCATTTCTTTTAGGTTCTCTTAGCTGACAAAGCTATGAAATACATGTGTATATATTAATAATAACCTGATTTATATATTTCTATATATAACCGTCTGTATCTGTGTAAAGTTAAACATGGGATCTTACTGTTGTCTCCAATTCTAATTCATTACCATGTGGATCATTCTAGACTCCTCCCCTTGCTACTTGTTCCTCTCCTGTCCACTCCAGCAGTGAGAAACCTGGCACTCACCATTCACCATCTATTTACTTAATTGTTCAATTAGAGTAAACATGTATAACAGTATAAGAATTGTTAACCCATACACCTGTGGCAAACAACTTTATTGACTAGAATTCAGTATTTATGTTCAGTTCCTTTTGCCTTTAGTCTTACAAACTCTGCTCATTTCCAAAGCTACTTAGGTCAGCACCTTTTCCCCTTCCCCTTCAGTGAGTTTATTTCTTAGATTTGTAATACAGTTAGATGATGTTGTTACAGTCTACATTCTTTAAATCTCCTAACCTCCTAAATTATTTTTTGAAATTTGCAGATATTAAGGTTCACTCTGTGTTTTAAAGTTCTATAGGTTTCAACAAATGCATGATGTCAAGTATCTGCCATTATAGTATCATATGATATAATTTCACTACCCTAAAAATCTCCTGTGCTTCACCTGTTTATCCCTCACCCACTCTTGAACTCTTTTTCTGGCTTGAGAGTCCCTTCTTTCCTCCTTTCCTTCCTCCCTCCCTCCTTCCTTCCCTCCTTACCTTCTTCCCTCTCTCTCTTTCTTTCCCTCTCTTTCTCTCTCTCCCTCCCTCCCTACCCCCCCCCCCCCCCGCCCCCGTCTGCCTCCTTCTTTCTTTCTTTCTACGGCCTCCCTAGTAGCTGGGACTACAGGTGTGTGCCACCACACCTAGCTAATTCTTTTTTGTATTTTTGGTAGAGACAGGGTTTCACCATGTTGCCCAGGCTGGTCTTGAACTCCTAGGCTCAAGTTATTTGCCCAGGTCAGCCTTCCAAAGTGCTGGAATTACAGTTGTGAGCCATCATATGCAGCCAAGAGTTTATTTCTTTTTAATTCTGAATAATATTCCAGCGTCTGGATGTGTCACAGTTTGTTTATACATTCACCTATTGAGGGACATTTTGGTTGCTTCCATTTGGCAATTATGAAGAAGGTGTTATAAACATTCACTTGAAGATTTTTGCATGCACATAAATTTTTAGCTCAACTGGATAAATACTTAGGAACATGACTGCTGGATCTTATGGTAAGACTATCTTGGTTGTACCACTTGCTAGGTGTGTAACCTGGGAGCAAGTTTCTTTACCCAGAAAATGGAATAGTAGTATCTGCCTCATAGGTAGCCCAGCCTATCCTGACGTGACATGATCTGATGTATATGTTAGGAAAGATTTTATTTTGAAAAGGTTGACCGCTTAGTGGAAAACCCATCAGACTGATGAGGAGCTTTGTTAAATAGAGAGATGATCTATCAAGGGACCTTGTTAAGTCTCTTTGCTGTTCAGTAGTGAGTAGTTGTGAAGTACAGTAATGAAGTTGCTCAGGCACCTGCAGATCACATTCACTGTGAGTAGCACCATTTTCTAAATTGAAGGGCACATGTATTATATATTGGTCTACAATTTCTTTTCTTAATATCCTAATCATAAAATTTTGGCATTGGGGAATGCTGACTTCATAAAATGAGTCGGAAAGTCTTCCCCTTCTTCTATTTTCTAAAGGAGTTTGTACAAAATTGGTATTATTTCTACCTTAAATGTTTGATAGATTTTACCTGTGAAATCTGGGGCTCACTTTTCTTTCTAAAAAGGTTTGTTTTTTTAAAACTCCACATTTACTTTCTTTAATAGATACAGGGCTATTTGGATGTCCTTTTTCTTTTTTCTCTTTTTCCTTGTTTAAGAGAAAGGGTCTTGCTCTGTTGCCCAGGCTGAACTTGGACTTTTGGGCTCAAACAATCCTCCTGCCTCAGTAACCCAAGTAACTGAGACTATAGGCATGTGCCACTGCACCTGGCTCTAGGATTTTTTATTATTTTGTGTATATTTTGATAAGTTGTGCTTTTCAAATTTTCATCTAAGTTGCCAAATTTATTGGCAGAAAATGATAATATTCCCTTTTTCTTAACTTCTGCGAGATTTTTCATAACATCTCTTCTTCATTCCTGATACTGGTAATTGCATTTTTCACCCTTTGATGAATCTTGTTAGGGATTTATCAAATTTATTCATCTTCTGAAAGTATCAACCAATATTTTTCTGCTTTCCATTTCATTGGTTTCTGCTCTTATATTTTTGTTATTTTCTTCTTATTATTTGGAGTTTAATTTGCTCTTTTTCTAGTTTCTTTTTTTATTTAATTTTGTTATTTTATTATTTTTTAAGGCTAGTCAAGTGAAGCAGTGGGAGTAGAGAAGGAACAAAGAAATCTGTAACTGGTTGTGATCAATTAGTTGTAAACACCACTGCACTCGGACCAGCCTCTTTTTCTAGTTTCTTAAGGTGAAAACTTAGATCACTGATTTTTAAACCTTACTTCTTTTCTAATATAAGAATTTAAAGCTATACATTTCCCCTAAGCATGGATTAGCTGCATCCTCAAATTTTTATTCAGTTTGAAATAGGCAGTGTATTCAGAGAATATTTCTTATTTGATTCTGTGTTATTTCAGATTATTGAAGCTTTTTAGATATCTTATTACTTTTTGTGGTCAAAGACATACTCTGTAAGGTTTTATATTTTGACATTTTATTAAGAGTTATTTTATGGCCTAAAGTATGGCCATATCTTTGTGAAAATTCCATGTGCACTTGGAAAAAAAATGTGTATTCTTCAGTCATTGGATGTGGTGTCCTATGAATGTCAATTACATCAAAGTAATTGATGTTGGTGTTCAGGTCCTCCATATCCTTACTGATTATTTGTCTAGTTGTTCTATTAGTTTAAAAGAGAGGGTGGTAAAATCCCCAACTGTGATTGTAGATATGTCTTTTGCTCACTTTAGTTCTATTGGAGTTTGCTTCAAGTATTTTGAAGCTCAGTTATTGTATGTATGCACATTTGTGATCATTATATCTTCCTGATGAGTTGGCCCTTTTATCATTATGAAATAGCCCTCATTATCTCTGTTATACTCCCCATCTTGAAGTCTACTTAATATAGCCATTCTATCTTCCTTATGTTTACTGTTGC
Source organism: Aotus nancymaae (assembly GCF_030222135.1). Lineage (NCBI taxonomy): Eukaryota > Metazoa > Chordata > Mammalia > Primates > Aotidae > Aotus > Aotus nancymaae. The sequence goes on along the minus strand of NW_026988487.1, from coordinate 1,731,712 downwards.
ATACTATATTATTTTCTGGTGTTTTTTTTTTTTTTCACTTTCAGCCTGTGTCTTTATATTTAAAGTGTATCTCTTGTAGACAGTGTATAATTGGGTCTTGAGTTTTTATTCAGTCAGACATTCTCTGCTTTTTAATGAGAGTGTTTAGTTTATTTGCATCTAATATAATATTGCTGTGAATGGATATAGGGTTTACCATTTTACCACTTGTTTTCCAATTGTTACATTTTTTTGGTTACACTATGCTTTCATTTAAAAAATTAATCAAGGCCAGGTGTGGTGGCTCACGCCTGTAGTCCCAGCACTTTGGGAGGCTGAGGCAGGTGGATCACTTGAGGTCAGGAGTTTGAGACTAGCCTGACCAACATGGTGAAACCCCATCTCTACTAAAAATACAAAAATTGGCCAGGTATGGTGGCGGGTGCCTGTAATCCTATCTACTCAGGAGGCTGAGGCAGGAGAATCGCTTGAACCTGGGAGGCACAGGTTGCAGTGAGCCGAGATAGTGCCATTGGCACTTCAGCCTGGGTGACAAGAGTGAAACTTGGTCTCAAAAAAAAAGAAAAGAAAAGAATAGAAAAGAAAAGAAAATGCACACTGGGTTTTGAAGATGTAATGCCAAAAAAGCAAAATGGCGCAAGAATAATTTTTATATTGGTTACATATCAAAATGTCAATATTTTTGGTTAAATAAAAATAAATACCATTAAAGTTAATTTCATCCATCTTTTTAGTACTTTTTAAATGAGGCTACTAGAAAATTTAAAATGAAATGTGTAGCTTGCATTCTATTTCTGTTGGATAGCACTCCAAATCATTATTTATTTTTGTCTGCTTCATCTGTCTAAGACTAGTAGTAGCATTAAAAATTTTTTTCAGTAATTTCTGCTTACTTTTCTCACAGTTTTTACTGTATATATTTTAGTGTACTACTTAGCACAAACAGGTCCTATCTATTGTGGATTGTACTTTATATCAAATTAAATGACCACCTTTGGCCTTTTTAAAATAGTTTCTTGAATTCTAGTTTGATATGAATTATTGCCATTCTTGCTTTAAAAAAAAAATCTTGCCTAGGATATTTTGTATACCTCTTTCATTTTCAGTTTCATTTGTTTCGGTTATCTTTTAAATAGTAATTAAACTTGTTTAATTTTTTGATACAGTATGAAAATTTTTGCTTTTAATACAGAAGTCTAACTTTTCACATTGTCATTTTATGAGTTCCACTTTTATGCTATTTTCCTGTTTTCTATATTTTATTATATTGAATATTTAAAAAAAAAACCTTTAATTCTACTTTTATTACATTTGCACTTTGAAAAATCATAGTTAAACCCATTGTCTTTAATTATCACTGACAAGGATGGAGTCGTATCCATTGACCCTATGTAAATGTGTAATTTAGTATATATTTTCCTCTCTATTCATTTTCTAACTGGGAATTAGACTATTTTTACATTTTTTATGTTGTCTCACCATAAGAATTATTTTTCATATTAATGTTTTTATAAGTTTTAAACCATATTGACCACAGTGATCTAGATTTTTTTTTTCTTTTTTTTGAGACAGAGTCTCTTTCTGTCGCCCAGGCTGGAGTGCAGTGGCTCTCTCTGGGCTCACTGCAATCTCTGCCTCCCAGGTTCAAGGGATTCTCCTGCCTCAGCCTCCCGAGTAGCTAGGATTACAAGCACCCACCATCATGCCCTGCTAACTTTTCTGTATTTTTTAGTAGAGATGGAGTTTCGCCATGTTGGCCAGGCTGGTCTCAAACTCCTGACCTCAGGTGATCCACCTGCCTTGGCCTCCCAAAGTGTTGGGATTACAGGCGTGAGCTGCCGTGCCCAGCCATGATCTAGATTTAACTTGTTTTGCAGTTTGATATTTATCACCACCTCTTTCTCTATGTGGATCAGGATATATAATTGAGAAGATTTTCTCCTTCTATATAGACAAGCCAACATCTTGACTATGTTTAGAATTATTGGAGTGTAGCATTTTTCCTTTAAAACTTTGTACACATTTCATCTTCTGATACTTATTTTGTAGCAAGGCCATTTTGATTATGTTGTTCTTGTTGCTGTTGTTCTGTAGGTGACTTAATTTTTCTCTCTGGGGGCTTGAGGGATGTTTTTTACTTTCCTTGAAATTTTGAAAGCTCAAAAGGATGTGTGTAGGTGTTGTCATTTATACATACGTACATATATACATAAACACACACATACATACACACACTGAGATATATATATATATATATATATATTTTTTTTTAGGCAGGATCTTGCACTGTTGCCCAGCTGGAGTGCAGTAGGGTAATCATAGCTCACTGCTACCTCGAACTCCTGGGCTCAATGGATCCTCCCTGTCTCAGCCTCCTAAGTAACTACAGGCATGCACCACCATGTCCAGCTAATTTAAAACTTTTTTTTTTGTAGAGACAGAGTCTTGCTTTGTTGCCCAGGCTTGTCTCGAACTCCTGGGCTCAAGCAATTCTCCTTGCCTTGGCTTCCCAAAGTGCTGAGATTCCAGGTGTTTATTTATATTTTTAAACAGATTCATTGAGATATAATTCACATACTATACAACTCACACATTTAAAGTGTACAACTCAGTGGCTTCTAGTTTGTTCACAGAATTGTGTAACTATCACCACAATAAATTTTAGAAGATTTTCATCACCCAAAAAGAAAACCTGAACCTCTTAGCCTTCACTCTTCAATCCCTCTCCCTGACTTTCTTTCTTTATCTACTTTCTGTCTCAGTAGATCTGCCTATTCTATATATTTCATGTAAATGGAATCATAACGATATGTGGTCCTTTGTGACTGGCTTCCTTCACTTAGCATAATGATTTTAAAGATTCATTCATGTTGTAGTAGGTATCAGCATTTCATTTCCTTTTATTGCTGAATAATATTCCATTGTATGCTACATTTTATTTATCAATTCATCAGTTAATGAACATTTGGGCTATTTCCACTTTTTGGCTATTAAGAATAATGCTGCTATGCCAGGCGTGGTGGCTCATGCCTGTAATCCAGCAATTTGGGAGGTCGAGGCAGGCAGCTTGCTTGAGTCTAGGAGTTCGAGACCAGCTTGGGCGATGTGGTGAAACCTGGTCTGTACTAAAAATACAAAAATCAACCCAGCATGGTAGCATGCACCTGTAGTCCCAGCTACTCCGCAGGCTGAAGCACGGAATCACTTGAACCCAGGAGGCAGAGGTTGCAGAGAGTAGAGATCACACCAGTGCACTCCAGCCTGGGCAATAGAGTGAGACTCTGTCTCAAAAAAAAAAAAAATAAAATGAATAATGCTGCTATGAACATTTGTGTAGAAGTTTTTGTGTGAGCACCTGTTTTTATTTCTCTTGGGTATATTCCTAGTAATAGAATTGCTGGATCCTATGATAATTCTGTTTAGCCTTTTGAGGGACTACCAGATTATTTTTGTAAGTGGCACTGTTTTACATTCTTACCAGCAATGTATAAGGTTTCCAATTTTTCTATATTTTCAACAACATTAATTGTCATTCTTTTTGCCTGTAACTATTCTAGTGGGTGTGAAGTGGTATTTCATAGTTTTGATTTGCATTTCCCTAATGGCTACTGATACTGAACATCTTTTAATGTGTTTATTGGTCATTTGTATATCTTCTTTAGAGACATGTCTATTCAGTTCCTTTTCTCATTTTTCAATTGGGTTATTTGTCTTATTATTATTGAAATATAAGAGTTTTAATATATTCTACATACCAGTCTTTCATCAGCTATATGATTTGCAAAAACTTCCTCTCATTCTATGGGTTGTCCTTTCACTTTGTTGGTGGCCTTCTTTGAAGCACAGTAGCTTTTAATTCTGATGATTCCCTGTTTGTCTATTTTTTCCCTTTGGTTGCTTTTTTTTTTTGGTGTCATATCTAAGAAACCATACCTAATCCAAAGACACAAAGATTTATACCTGTCTTTTTCTAAGAGTTTCATAGTTTTAGTTCTTATATCTAGGTCTTTGATCCATTTTTAGTTAATTTTTGTATATGGTGTGAGGTAGGAGTCCAACTGCATTCTTTTGCATGTGTATACTCAGTTGTTTCAGCACCATTTGTTGAAAAAACAGTTTTGTCAACAATTGAGTTGTCTTGGCCCTCTTGCCAAAAATTGACCATAAGTGTGAGGGTTTACTTCTGGATTCCCAATTCTATTCTTTTGAAGTTTATGTCTATCCTTATGCCAGTACCATATTTTCTTAATTGTTGTAGTTTTGTAGTAAGTTTTGAAATCAGAAAATGTGAGTCCTCCAAATCTGTCTTTCTTTTTCTTTTCTTTTCTTTTTTTTCTTTTTCTTTCTTTTTAGACAGAGTCTTGCTCTGTCACCCAGATTGGAATACCATGGCATGATCTCAGCTCACTGCAACCTCCACCTCCCAGGTTCAAGCAACTTCTGCCTCAGCCTCCCAAGTAGCTGGGATTACAGGTACCCACCACCACACTCAGCTAATTTTTATGTTTTTAGTAGAGAGGGGGGTTTCACCATGTTGACCAGGCAGGCCTCAAACTCCTGACCTCAGGTGATCCACCTGCCTCTGCCTCCCAAAGTGCTGGGATTACAGGCGTGAGCCAGCTGGGATTTTGATAAGGATTACATAAAATATTTAAATTAATTTTCTTGTTTTTTTTAGATAGAATCTTCCTCTGTCACCCAGGCTAGAGTAGCACAGTCATGGCTCACTGCAGCCTCAAACTTCCAGGCTCAAGTGATCCTCTCACTTACACCACTTGAGTAGCTAAGACTACAGGCATGCACCACTATGCCCAGCCAATTTTTTTTAAAATTATTTTTTGTAGAGATGGGATCTCTCTATGTCACCTAGGCTTGTCTCAAAACTCCTGGCCTTAAGTGATCCTCTTGCCTCGGCCTCCCAAAAGGTTAGGATTATAAGCATGAACCACCATGCCTGGCCAGTCTTTAATCATTAAGTACAATGTTAGCTGTGGGTTTGTGTAGATGCTTTTTATTAGTTTAAGGAAGCTTCCTTCTATTCCCAGTTTGTTGAGAATTTTTATCTAGAAGGGCTGTTGAATTTTGTTGAATGCTTTTTCTGTGTCTAGTGAGATGATCATGTGGTTCTTTTCCTTTATTCTATTGTTATGATATATTACATAAATTGAATCTTAGATGCCATTTATTTTTGCCTTTTAATTCAGTTTCTCATTTCCTCATTCTTTAGCATTCAGAGGACCCTAGTGGAACCCATTAAATCACATATGCAGTAGATGCAATGCAGAGCTTGGATGTTGATGGTGGTCCCTTGTGAAATATTCAATTTCCAGGACTTTGTGTCTCATCAAAAGTCCCAGTGATGGCTATTTAGGATTTTTTTTTTTGGTGTTGTTAAATGATATGAATATAAAACAAATTTTTAAATATAATGTATCTTTTGATGTGATACAAAGTCCTGGAAATTGAATATTTCACAAAGGACCACCATCAACATCCAAGTTCTGCATTGCATCTATTGCATATGTGATTTATTTTGATAGTATATATCAGGGGTCCCCAGCCTTTTTGGCACCAGGGACTGGTTTCATGGAAGACAATTTTTCCATGGACTGGAAGTGAGAGAATGATTTTGGAATGATTAAAGAGCATTACATTTATTGGGTACTTTATTTCTATTATTGTTACATTGTAATAGATAATGAAAAAATTATACATCTCACCATAATGTAGAATCAGTGGGAGCCTTGAGCTTGTTTTCCTGTTGCTAGATGGTTCCATTTGGGAGTGACAGGAGACAGTGACAGATCGTCAGGCATCAGATTCTCATAAGGAGCACACAGCCTAGATCCCTCACATGTACAGTTCACAATAAGATTTGCGCTCCTATAAGAATCTAATGCTGCCACCGATCTGACGGGAGGTGGAACTCAGGTGATAATGCAAGTGATGGGGAGCAGCTGTAAATACAGATGAAGCTTCACTTGCTCACCTGCTGCTCACCTCCTACCACGTGGCCCTTTATTTAGAATTTCATAATTATCAGATCACTGAGAAAATAAGGTTCCTGTACTGTGGCCCAGGGTTGGGACCCCTGATATATATGATACAGTTTCATATTACAGGGACAATTTTTGGAGGTGGAAAATTTTAACTATATTATTTATATGCTTTTGGGGGATGACAAACCTTTTGTGCAGAATAAAATGTGTAGCTAGTATTTGGCAATTGTAATCATTAACAATGTATTTTGTCTTTGAAAATTTGTAGGCCCCCCAGTTTCTTCCTTCAGCATAACATGAATTGTTTCATATTATGTATTTCCATCATGTCCCTACTTTTTTTTTTTTTAGATGGAGTTTCGCTCTTGTTGCCCAGGCTGGAGTGCAATGGTGCTATTTCGGCTCACCGCAACCTCCACCTCCTGGGTTCAAGCGATTCTCCTGCCTCAGCCTCCCAAGTAGCTAGGATTACAGGCATGTGCCTAATTTTGTATTTCGTACTTTTAGTAGAGACGGGGTTTCTCCATGTTGGTCAGGCTGGTCTCAAACTCCTAACCTCAGGTGATCTGCCTGCCTCAGCCTCCCAAAGTGCTGGGATTACAGGTGTGAGCCACCATGCCCAGCTCATGTCTCTATTTTATAATATATGTTCACATTAATTGCAGTTCCCATCTCTTGAAGACATTTTTCTTTCCCATGTGGGTTCCTTCACTTAGTTATATTATCATTTTCATTGATTATGTATCTTTTAATAAATGTTTCTTCTTTGAATGCTTGCCCTTTTGTTGTTGATTTTTGCAGTTCAGCTCTATTTTTTATTTTGGCTCTATTTATTGGTATTTCTTGCTAGCTTCTATTGGCCTATGACCTTCTGTGACTTATTCATAATATTTACATGTCTATGAAATTGACAGCCCAGGCCGGGTACGATGGCTCACGCCTGTAATCCCAGCACTTTGGGAGGCTGAGGCAGGTGGATTGCCTGAGCTCAGGAGTTTGAAACCAGCTGGGCAACATGGTGAAACCCTGTCTCTACTAAAATACAAAAAAATAGCCAGACGTGGCAGTGTGCGCCTGTAGTCCCAGCTACTCAGGAGGCTGCGGCAGAAGAATTGCTTGAACCAGGAAGGTAGAGGTTGCAGTGAGCCAAGATCATGCCACTCTACCCCAGTTTGGGCGACAGGGCGAGACATCGTCTTCAAAAAAAAAAAAATTGACAGTTTATCCTCTGCCATCAGTGATAATTAATATATAAATGTTTATTTTAAATGATTTAGAAAATAGTTATTTCTTATGGTTAATATGTGTGATAGTTTTCTAAGTTCATAGCAAGGTCTTGGATTATTAGAACATTTCATCTACAGGTATATATAAAATTTTATTTATTCTGGTAAAATATACATAATACAAATTTTGCTATCTCAACAATTATAAAGTATACAGTTCTGTGGCATTAAGCATATTCACATTGTGCTACAACTATAACATTTTTAAAAAGAAAACAATACCCATTTCTTAATCCTTCTGATTTTCCTTTCTCCTTAGTACATCTTTTCTGTTTTATCAACTTTTCTTTTCTTTTAGATGCTGAAGAGTTCCTGGCAGAAGGTTTGCGAAATGAGAACCTCAGCGCTGTTGCAAGGGATCACAGAGACCATATTCTACGGGGCTTTCAGCAAATCAAAGCCAGGTTTGTATAAACTGGTTCCATTAATCTTCGTAAGCTTTAAAACAGTTTATAAGCAGTAAAATAAAGTCATTAAGTAAGACATACCTATCATAGTTCTTTATACTTGGTAGAAACTTAATAAATATTTGCTGAATTGAATTGGAGGCAGGCAAGCATAATTAGTATAGTTTACCAAAATAAAAATGTTTTGATAATTATGTATGTATCTTGAGGTAATTATTCTGCTTTTAGCTTTAAATTTTTATGTTAGCCTTTATTGACCACTTTTGCATTTAACTAAAAAAATGATGAAAACTAAACATTTATGCTTGTCCAAATTATTAACTAAAAGGTGTTAGGCAGTATGAGATAATGATCATTGTGATTTTTTGTACTATTTTACTTCCACATCTCCTTTCCTCATAGAAAACTTAAATGAGACTCATCAAGGTGATTCTTTGACCATATTGGGATGTTTTATTCCTGGACTGGGTTTATATATTATGTTTTTTTTTTTTTTAAAATAAGAGGCCCTGGCCTAATTTGTGCATTTTAGAATATGAGCATCTGACAGACACAAACACTTGCTTAGGGGAAGAAGAAATAAAAATTTCCCTTTATAATATATTTCCTGACCACCTATTGCTTGAAATGGGTAACTGAATGAGAGCAAGGGATAAATGAGTGATCCTTTAATCTTTTCAAACCTGGTGGCAATATGATTCAGAAAGTTTAAACTGAGTATTCTTAGAAAAGGAATAGCATCTGCAGGGTTATGGTTGGGATTTAATTTGCGTGGCTGACCATTCTTAGTATCTACTCTAAAAACCGCAGTGAAACTCCATAGAAGCAGAGAATTTTATCCTTCAGAAGGGCACAGCCAGAATCTATTCCGTTCAGGAATGTGAGAGAACCTCATGAGATGCCCTGCTGGATCTTAATCGATCTTTCCTGCTGGCTAATTAAGCATCACTTTTACTCAGCAACTGGGGACTGTGTAATTATCAGCATGGGTTGCCCTGAATAATTGAAACAAACAATGCAGAAGATGGGAGTTTTTTGCAAAAGTTGGAATGTCTATAATTTTTGGTAAGTTGAAAATGTGTTTAAAACAAACTTCTCTGTAATGTTACTTTATTAGTAGATAAGTTTAGGCTTAGTTATGTACCTGGAGACTTAGTAACCTATAGGATTTTTTATTTTCACAAGTTTCCCTTTGTACCTTTGTATTTTATGATTACTGTAAGGGTGGCATGCAGAATAAAGGTGGAATTATTTTAAATTGGGGGAGGAATGCCCTAATTATAATGGTGTATCTGGTGATTCTGTTGGCATAAATCTCTGGTAAGATATGCAAAAACACTTTTACTGCAGCTGTAGTTACAAATACACAATGAGGAGGAATTCTTTCCCACATTTGTACCACAGCACTGAGAAAGGACTACATTTCAATCTTAAGTTGGCAATAAAAGGCAAATTTGTGGTAACTCATTACCATCAGTTGCATATTATTATACTTCTTAATCCTCTTTTTAAATACATACATATACACATGCACACACATGCATGAACACACACAAAAGCTGAATTTGTCATGGGGTGGAGTTGGTTTCTTGTTCTCAAATTCTTGTTCCCAAAGAACTTTCTATATGGTTTGTGGGGTAGACATTCAGGAAATAATCAGCGGGTGCTTTAGGAAATATCTGCACTGTTGATGGGAGCTTTCTGCTCATTGACTTGTTGCAAGAAAGATGACACTTTATTTAGAATTTCATAATTATCAGATGACTGAGGAAATGAGGAGCCAGAAATTAGATACTGTACAAGGAAATGGAAAAATGAGGCTTTCCTTTGGCAAGCTGTTTGAAATTGCCTTACATCTACCCATTCAATCATCATTCTGTTAATGTAACCCTTGTTTTCCTGAATCCTCTTCCTCAGCCATATCACCTCTATTGTGCCATATATGGCTGCCATATTTACTTATGCCACATTTGCTTATGTTGTGTGGCAGTTATATGTTCCTCAGAAGCTTGGCATGAAAACATATTTAGAAGTCATCAAACTTAAAAGTACATGGCAGGCTAAGCACAGTGGCTTACTCCTGTAATCCCAGCACTTTTGGAGGCTGAGGCTGGAGGATCTCTTGAAGCCAGGAGTTTGAGACCAGACTGGGCAACATAACAAAACTGTCTCTACAAAAAATAAAAAATTAGCCAAGTGTGGTGGTGTATGCCTGTGGTCCCAGCTACTTGGGAGGCTGAGGCGGGAGCATCACTTGAGTCCAGCAGGCTGAGGCTGCAATGGGCCATGATCATGCCGCTGCACTTCAGCCTGAGCAACAGAGTGAGACCCTATCTCCAAAAAAAAAAAAAAGTAAAAAAAAAAATGACAAATACATGAATCATACAGTAACATGAAAATAATTAAAATTAATGAAGATCATTTAAAAGGTTTTAGTTTAGTCTTTTTTTTTCTTTTTTGGAGACAGGATCTCACTCTGTGTCCCAGGCTAGAGTGCAGTAGTGCAATCACAGCTCGTTGTAGCCTCGACTTCCTGGACTCAAGTGATTCCCCCAACCTCAGCCTCCTAAGTAGCTGTAAACCACTATACCTGGCTAATTTTTTACTTTTTGCAGAGACAGTGTGTCACTATGTTGCCCAGTCTGGTCCAGAACTCTTGGTGCCACTAGTTCTCCTGTTTTGGCCTTTTAAAATGCTGAGATTATAGGCCTGAGTCTCTGTGCCTGACCTATTTTTAGTCAGATTAAGAGAATAATATTTTAGGAGTTTGGTAAATTTCGGGGGGAACCTATCTAAAACTATAATTTAGCACTTCAAGGCTTATTTGGAAGGTAGATAAATGTCTAGCAAGATAATCTGGAAAAGCCACAACTAGATCAATATAAGTTATATATTTATACTTACATATATATTTTTTACAACGTCCCACTCTTATTGTTTTTTTGCTTCCTTTAATTCTTTCTTCAACATGTATTGTTCTAGAAATAAAAGGGTGGAGAGAAATAAAAATACCACTGCCTCTGATTCTTGGTAAACTCTAGGGGCTTAGCTCTGATTTTTATGGCTGGCTTGGAATTCACTATTATTTGCCATGGTTGTGGACTTGCTGTAAATGGAAGCATCTGACTCTATCACAGCTGTTAGAATGTACTTTTTGCTGCCTTTTGTTGTCTAGAGTGAATGACCATAGGAAAAGACAATTGTGTCAAGAATCGTGGGTGTTCTCCAAGTGATCATCAGTTTTTCAGTACAAATCACTTTAGCTATTCTGTTTTTAGACTTAGAAACAAAAAATAACTATTTTTTTTAAACTTAGAAACAAAAAATAAAATCATATCTCTATCTACATACTTCTTTTTTTTTTTTTTTGCTTGAAAGTGTTACCAATGAAGGCTAATATTTTCCATGTAACACAAAATAAAAATGGATGGCAATTTCTGTGATTCCAAGGAAATGAAGCCCTGTTGAGGTATTTGATGTAATAAGCTGTGATTTTCATTGCTGCTCTTCAAACTGCCTCCTCATTTAAACCTTCTCCTTAAAAACTAAACAGCTTTCACATTTCAAGTCCAAGTTTTCATTGAGCCCTTTGGAAAATGGTTAGGATGAAAGCCAGGCAAAAGCACCTCCTGCTTTATTACAGTGGTCACTGCAGGATTAGCACCAGATGTGAAACACCTGTACTGAAGCAGACATGATCTACGCTCAGAAACGTGATGGCATTCTAATGCATTGGGAGAAACAGTAGAGCATTTTTTAAATGTTTCATTCAGTGGAGGCCATCTGACAGCAAGAATACATTGAGAGTGGGGGAAGGGATAAAGAAAAAAATATTTATATCTTTTTTGAGACTAAGTCTCACTCTGCTGCTCAGGCTCGAGTGCAGTGGTGCATCTCTGCTCACTGCAACCTCCACCTCCCGGGTTCAAGTGATTCTCGTGCCTCAGCCTCCTAAGTAGCTGGGACTATAGGCGCGCACCGCCATACCTGGCCAATCTTTTTTTTGTATTTTTAGTAGAGACAGGATTTCACCATGTTGGCCAGGCTAGTCTCAAACTCCTGACCTCAGGTGATCTGCCTGCCTCGGCCTCCCAAAGTGCTGGCATTACAGGCATGAGCCACCACACCCAGCCAAAAATAGAATATTTTTATTATTGAGGTATGGCTTAATTTCTCTCTTGATGGCCGTTTTTGGGATAACTAGTCATTTATGCTCCCTGTTGGAAGTGAAGGACAGAGCCAATGGAAACAAACTTAGAACATTGTTTCCTTCCTTAAAACTTAATAATGCTGAAGGAGTTCCAAAGAGACCAGGAGATTTATATCATATTGAGATGGAAAGAAATAAAGAAATACCTTTGTGAGGCCAGGCGCAGTGGCTCACGCCTATAATCCCAGCACTTTGGGAGGCCGAAGCGGGTGGATCACGAGGTCAAGAAATCGAGACCATCCTGGTCAACATGGTGAAACCCCGTCTCTACTAAAAATACAAAAATTAGCTGGGCATTGTGGCGCACGCCTGTAGTCCCAGCTACTCAGGAGGCTGAGGCAGGAGAATTGCTTGAACCCAGGAGGCGGAGGTTGCGGTGAGCCAAGATCGCGCCATTGCACTCCAGCATGGGTAACAAGAGCGAAATTCTGTCTCAAAAAAAAAAAAAAAGAAAAGAAATACCTTTGTGTAACAGGGTTATGGCACAAACCCCAGGACATTTAAACAGGCTGAAAGAATGTCTTGAACATGTCTCATTGTGGGTGGCTAACTTATAGCTAGCTCTGTGTGAAACATCATAAAAATAATTCTGACTTTCTTTGGGAATTCCACGTTTTCTTTTCAGCTTAACACAGATTTAGCTATAAAACAAGATTTAGCTTAAGAATATATAATTCTGATATTTTTGTATTATAGGAAGAAAGACAAGGAGTTAGCCTGATAAAACTCTTGGGAGCAAGAGTTTTGAAGTACTATACTGTAAATACAATTACCATTAATTATATAGGGAGTTTTACTTATCTTAAATGTTATTGAGCTTAAAAACCCCCAAACAAAACACATTCAAATGAAGTATGCTTATCAAAAGAACATATAATGTGCTATTAGTACATTTGTGTTATTCACAAGTTTCGAGATTTGCTCATAACATCTCTTTCTGTTCTTTAATTTTGCTACTTGTACTGGAGTTTCAGTGCCAATGCAGAAAAAAAAAAAAAAGTAGGAAGTACTTGTACAATCCATCTAAGTTTAAATAGCTCTGAAAAGGCTCACAAGTCATAGCAATAATTTGACCACACCTGGAAGGTTAATAACTCATTTCTTCCTTTTTCAGTCCTGTCCCTTCCTCCAATCCTTACAGAAAGAAAGAAAAAAACCCCACAACTTCAACACTATCTCTCAAATCATCAGTTATATCAGCCAAATTTTCTGCTTAGTTCTTTGTTATTCAGTGAATGAATGTTGAGATTTCACAATTGAGTTGAAGAGTTTTGTGAATCTACTTCTCTAGGAGTGAGAGGTTGTATTTATTGCTCTTTTAATCTGGAATGCCCTACAGGTGAGAGTGATAGAATATTACTTGCTGTTGATCTTTTGGCTTAACTTTTAAGACCTGGAAAGGAAGATGGTCTTATATGTTTTTTTAAGGCAAGTCTCTGTACTTTCAAAATAGCTTTGAAATGTGTAACTCTCCTTATAATTTTATCATAATGATTATTTTGTTTATTCTTTCATATGTGAGGCTATCTGGAAGTACAAAAGTTTTTCTTAGATAACATTTTTTCATGTAATAATGATCATAGTCCATGGTGGTTCAGAATAAACCATACCTATGATATTTTCATTTCATATCTTTAAGATTTTAGATTGACATTTAGAAAAAATATATATATATTTAGGTATATATATTTTTAGACAGAGTCTCACTCTGTCACTCAAACTGGAGGGCAGTGGGGTGGTCTTGGCTCACTGCAACCTCCGCAGGTGCAAGCGATTCTCATGCCTCAGCCTCCAGAGTAGCTAGGACTACAGGCATGTGCCACCATGCCTGGATAATTTTTATATTTTTAATAGAGATGGGGTTTCACCATGTTGGCCAGTCTGGTCTTAAATTCCCGGCCTCAAGCAATCTGCCAACCTTGGCCTCCCAAAGTGCTGGGATTATAGGCGTGAGCCACTATGCCTAGGAAAATGTATTTTTAAGGGAGTTTTTAGATCACTTGCAAAACTAGGTCATGTGTAATTCTTCCCAGTACTGAGCTCCTCATACAGAATAACATGTTCTATTAAAAGTGAAAAGGAGTTTTGAATTGTGAGCTAGAACACAGGCAAGTAACTAAATTTGTACCTTTCCAGTGTGACTGACCTATTAGAATAATAAGGTGAGCCATACTCTTTATATAGTTAGGTCACTGAAATTTGCTTTACTCCTGATAGAATTTTAGCCATCACTGTCACTTGGGCACATTCCTGTTAGCTACTCAATATGGATTTGTCTTGGTCTCAGAAAATCCTGTGTCTTTTTCTTTTTTTAATACATGAAGCCTCGCTGTCTGTAGATGGAAGCCCTTAATTCATATAGTGTATGAAAAGATCATCTGTATGAAATTACTGCCTTCATTTAATCACCATTTGCTTTGGCTTTGATTTTAAGTCTCATTTGATCTGGAGCTAGTCTTTTGTCCCAGAGCTATGCTATTTTCTCTGTTTAAGAAAAGCCAATGAAAAAGGCCTCTCTGTATTTATCTGTTTGTAGATTCTAGGAGCCTGTGGCTTGGGACCTTCCTGATGGTAGTTTTCTCTAATTTGCATGTTTTCTCTTGTTTCTGATATAGACCCACCCTGTATCAACTTTTCGTGTTACAGGGAAACTGGAGCAGAGGGGAGGGAAATGCAAGAGCACTGGGCCAACTTTCAGGAGCCAAGCTCTTTGTTCTGATGTTATTTCTATAATACTGAGTCACTTGAAGATTCCCCTAATGATAATTGTATGTTTTCTTTTTAGATTGCTTCCGCAAAGTGTTGTTTGGATTTTTTTTTTAAATAAATACTACAAAAATGCAAACATTACCAACCAAACCTTAAAACTATTTGATTACTTTTATGGTATCCCTATGACTTTTTTTTAAAATTTGGAATGTGATGCAGGAAACTTCATTTCTTGGGATTTTATTTTATTTCATGATTCTGTTGAAAATGAGTTGGGCATAAAGTGGGTTTTTACAATCACACCATGTGAATCATTTCTTCTTTGGATTCTGGATCTTCTCTCCTACTGTGTAGCCTCATCTAGTCTCTCTGAAGTGCAGTACTAGCAGGGTTGATAATGAAAAGCAGTCCTGCATATTACGCTCAGCAAAGGGCTCAGAGAAGATGGGAAAAAAAAAATCAATCCCACAGAAACTTCTCAAGTGCTAGATATCCATATTTAGCCCCCATGCATTTAAAATGGAAATGAGATCTCTTAGGGTTTTAGTTTTTGATTTACACAAAATGTCACTGCCTCCTTGGCAATGGGAATATTTTAGAGACCAACTGCTGACCTGTTTGAGAAAATCTCAGCCTATCGCCCCAGGTGTGATGTAGTTTCTTCATATTTCTTTCAAAACTCTCAGCAGTGTTTCATAGTAGCTTTGTTTCTTTGGGCTTCAAAGGGTGTCCCTGCCAGGGCCAATCTTAGGAATGAAAAAAAAAATTAGCGTAGGGGAACAAACAGCTTATAAAAGAAGTGCTATCCCTGTGACAACTCTTACTGTAGTCAGACAATTAATAGAGAGTTCATAAACCAGTAATACCACAGCATGGCAAAGCCAAGAAAACTCTAATTTGATGCTGGTGCTTTGTTGTTACAAAATACGGACTTGTAGTGAACCATTCTTAAATAGTCCAGCTTCTAGTAGTTTTTATCGCAGATACAGTGTGGTTTATATAAGATATATTATAATATAAATGCTCAAACTCAAGCTTCCTCTGAGTTTGTGAGCCTTGTTGAGGTTCTCATTATAATTTACAGAAAATTTTATGCCCCTATAATCTCCAATTAGCTATTTCTCTGTTATATTAGTGAGTGACTCATTTGTGAATTCTACCATAACCACAAGGCCCATACAATCTGGTAATTTAGACCTTCTATCATGTTTACCAAGTGCCGTTGTTCTTTTGTTGATGAGAGAACTGATATGTGAGAAATTACTCAAAGTAACAGAATTTGTTTAAATATTAGGATTTAGAATTTAGAATTTTATTTAGCCCAGCCACTAAAAAAATGAAGTGGCATCTTTTAAAGATTATTGGTTTAAAAGAATGGTAAACAGATGTTGAAGTCTAGTTAACTATATCCATGCTGAATTGTTTGGCGATGGAGTGTACTAATTTGAGCAGTTTGTTTTGGAATGTATAAAAAAGAATATGGATGGATGGATATATGACAAAGCAAATAAAATGTGAATTACAGAATATACCCACTAGATTGTGGGTGTACATGAGTGTTCTTTCAACTTTTGTTCAGAGTTGAAAATTTTCATAATATAATGAGTGTTTTGTTTTTTTTTTCCCTACACGACGAGGTCTTGCTCTGTCACCCAGGCTGGAGTGCAATAATGAGATTTCAGCTCACTGCAACCTCTGCACCCCGAGTTCAAGTGATTCTCCTGCCTCAGCCTCCTGAGTAGCTGGGATTATAGGCATGTGCCACCAAGCCTGGCTAATTTTTGTATTTTGAGTAGAGACAAGGTTTCACCATGTTGACCAGGCTGGTCTTGAACTCCTGACCTCGAGATCTACCCACCTCAGCCTCCCAAAGTGCTGGGATTACAGGCGTGAGCCACCGCACTCGGCCCCATAATATAATGTTATGAAAAATATTTGATTGGTTTGAGTTTGCATTTCAGAAACCATGGATTTTATTCACTCTAGTTTCAGAAAATCATAGACTTCCTTCATATGGAAATATGGTTTGTAAGGATGATAATTTTCTAGAAATAATCTCATTATTTTTGGGTAACACCGAACTAGAGGATAATCCCCCAGTTTGTTATTTCTGATATAAGTAGCAGGAAGTAGCTAACTTTTGTACTTCTTTAAAACTTCTAGACCAGCAATTATTAAGAGCTAAAATTCAGTTCAAACATTCTACCTGAGATATCCTGAAATTTTGATTTTTTTTAAAAAAAGGAAAGGTAATTTCTGACTTTTCTTATAAATTTGATAAAACAAAAGCTAATATGAGATTGGTAGTCCAGTAGGAAATAGAACTCAATTTTACAATTTAAAAATCATTTTATGATATTAAAAATGACAGAGGTTAGAAACAAAGCTCTTATTCTTTTATTGAACTAGAATTGAAAGTGGCAGAAAATCATTTTGGCCCTAGTGCAGCAAATGTTATCACTAAAACATGTTCAGGGGATATTAGGATAGTCTCTCAAGCACCAGAGACAAAAGTTCACAAAGCAAGAACTGATTTTTCTGTCCTTATGTTGGAAATTATTAGATGTAAAGGAGACATGAAGGTATCTTAGTTCTAAGAGGACTGGGGATGAAGTATATGTTGAAAATGATAAAATCTCCATTCTGGAGTGGTGAGATAGAAGAATGTGGTGGCATGGGTGTCTCAGCAGTGACAGGCACGGTGGAGGAAAGAGAGTGCATAGGGATAGGAGGGTTCATGAACCAACACAGAGCTGAGAAATCCAAGGCCAGAGAAAATTATACTCATGCAATATTGTGAGCTGATGATGAAAATGGCAAGGAAACAAGTGATACTATTCTTTAAAATAATTGTGTGAAGATTATATTGAACAGGAAGATTAAACTGGAGCTGTTAGCAGCTACTTTATTTTGCGAATCTGGTAGGAGAGAAATTTTAAGTCCATTTGGGAAAAACCAATCATTTTTGAGTGTGCAGTGTGATTATGCTTCAAAATTTTGTGTAAATGGAGCAGGTTGGTAGGCATATGTTTACTAATCCTAAAATGATTAAAATTCAGAATAAGTAAGACTCTTGTGAAATTGAGTTTTCAGGTTCCAGCCAGTGTTCTATGCTGCCATATGGCATAACTAGAATTAATTGCTGTTCTCAGTCTCTTATTCTTCTACTGAATATTTAGTTGCCCTGTTTGAAATATTAGTGGTTCCACAGAAGTATTTAATCATATGAGATAGGTGTTTGACATGTTCATGAAAGCAGTGTATGTAGCTAATAGTTGCTTAGAAGAAAAAGCCCCTCATGAGGTTTTCTAGCTTCCCTTCCCTGCTTCTGCCCTCACCCCCTGACTTTTTAAATTAGAAAAATGGATACTGGACAGGAGGGTTAGCAAGGAAAGGAGGAAAGATTATCAGAACTTTATAGGGCAGACAAGAAAAGATCAGACAATAAATTGTTTTTGCTAATCTTTAGCTCCTGGATGCTCCACGTATCAACATGGAACAGCATCTACAGCATCACCTGGAAATTGTTAGCAATGCAAACTCTCAGGCTCCATTGAACAAGACCTACTTAATCATAATCTGCATTTTAATAGGATCCTAAGTTTATTTGTACAGTATGCACATTAACATTTGAGAAGCACTGTTTTCACACATCTGGCACATCAGATTCATTTTAAATTCAGTTTCTCAGAACTTAGAATACGTATTTCTAGAGATCATAAGTTCCTTAAAGGCATAAATGGTCTTATAGTCACCAAAAAAAAAAAAGGTCTAGCATGGTGCTGGCATGTTACCTGAGTTCAATGATGTAAAAAACTGTTGCAAATGTGTTTTTAGGTCCTAGACTAGACCTGAGAACAAGAGACCCCCTTTATTAGGAAACTTACTATTTAGTAGCCAACCCTACATATTCTTTCCTAGAAATAAAGATGCCTTCTTTTTACTGAGTGTTAGGAGAGACAGAGCCATTTGAAAAGATGGCATCCATCTCTTCAAGTGTCTCCTCTAATAACATATCTCTAATATTCTAATTGGAACTGTAACAAAATGTTACAGGGCTGTTGACCATGCGTTGGAGTTCTATCAGAGCATGAATGCCAGGCATTCCAGTGGTCTTTGATACCTGTCACCAGCCCTCTACCTTTAGCCAGCAGCCCTCCCTGTTCAGCTTTGAACTTCCTTGTCTCTACCATTTCTCCTCTTTCTTGAGACCTCTTTCCTAACTCTTTCCTCTGTGTTCTTTAGAATCTATGTCCTGTTATAACCAAACCCCACAATATCCTCCATGCCTTTTCTCCATCTATGCCTGAAGAATGGTTCTCCCACAGGACCCTGTTTGCTTGTGGCCCTCTTAAATAGAGTTTGCTCAAGCTGGTCCACCTGAGACCCCCTGAGCAACAACCCTAGTCCCCTGTGCGGACCCTTATCTGCTCTGACAAGATGAAAGAAACAATTATGAACCAGGAAAAACTCGAGAAATTGCAGGCACAAGTGCGCATTGGTGGGAAAGGAACTGCTCGTAGAAAGAAGAAGGTGGTTCATAGAGCAGCCATAGCAGATGATAAAAAACTTTAGTTCTCCTTAAAGAAGTTAAGGGTAAACAAAATCTCTGGTATTGAAGAGGGGAATATGTTTACAAACCAAGGAACAGTGATCCACTTTAACAACCCTAAAGTTCAGGCATCTCTGGCAGCAAACACTTTCACCATTACAGGCCATGCTGAGACAAAGCAGCTGACAGAAATGCTGCCCAGCATTTTAAACCAGCTTGGTGCAGACAGTCTGACCAGTTTAAGGAGACTGGCTGAAGCTCTGCCCAAACAATCTGTAGATGGAAAAGCACCACTTGCTACTGGAGAGGATGATGCTGATGAAGTTCCAGATCTTGTGGAGAATTTTGATGAGGCTTCCAAGAATGAGGCAAACTGAATTGAGTCAACTTCTGAAGATAAAACTTGAAGAAGTTACTGGGAGCTGCTATTTTATATTATGACTGCTTTTTAAGAAATTTTTGTTTATGGATCTGATAAAATCTAGATCTCTAATATTTTTAAGCCCAAGCCCCTTGGACACTGCAGCTCTTTTCAGTTTTTGCTTATTCACAATTCATTCTTTGCAGCTGATTAAGCTGAAAAAGCCTGGGAATCAAGTTTGAAATAAACGTTAATAAAGTTCTTTGCTTAATAAGGAAAAAAAAAATAGAGTTTGCTCATTTTCCCAAAGTGCTGTTGGCATTCTTCAAGCTCCCTGCTGCTACTTCTGGACTTAGACTATTCAATCTTGCCCCAGACCTCTTCCCTTTTAAGGTTTGTCTTTGTGGCTTTACAGTACCCTGTCCTTCTGTCATCTTTTGAGTTCAGAGTCCCTCCACGCAATATTTGAGGACTGCACTATTGGGTCATAGTTGTCATTTTCACTCCATTCTTGACGTAGAGACTTCCTCTTTCTTAAATTTAGCTTTTCCTTCTTCATTATGTCTCTCCAATAATTATATAAATATGCTTAAATTTCTCATAATATTAATAAAGACTTGTGTCCTATACAGTGTTCCCCTCTTTAGCTACTGTCTTTGCATCTCTTTTTTTTGCAGACAAACTTCTGCAAAAAATAGAAGCCTAGACTAGCTATTTCTGGCTTCCTGGTCTCTAGTCACTTCCCAGTCACTCTTCAGTCCCCTTTAATCTAGCTTCTGCTCCTGTCGAGCGACTTTCTCCAATGTACCAATCTCTCTAATTGCCACAGCCAGGTGGTACTGTTAAGTGTTTGTCTTATTTGGTCTTTCTGTGGCATTTGATACTGATGATCACTTTCTTTTTCTCAGAAATGGAAAAAAACTCTCCTTTGATTCTCATGAATTCTCCTGGTTTTCTTCTCCCTTATGTTTATGCTCTTTTTTAGGCCCTTGCTTGAGCTCATTTTTCTATCCTGCCCTCTTTGCTCTTGTTCCTCAGGGCTGTCTCTTTCCTTACCACGTTATCCTTAGGAGGCAGTTACATGCATGTCCATAGCTCCACAGCTTCCCCTGTGCACGGGAGACTTCCAATTCTACAGCTCAGCTGCAGTTCTCCCTCCACGGCACCAGACAGCATATTGCATACCTCCTTCTGCATGTCTCGAAGATACTTGAAACTTCACAAAGCTGGGCATACCCTGCTGGATGGCTACTCAGCAGCCACCCTCCCTTCCTCCTTGACAACAGAATCGCAATCTGTAAGCCATTCTGCTTTGCCAGTGCTTGGTCTAGGGTTTACATAAAATATAGTTATGGCCAAATAAATGTAAGAAGACTTCTGATAGATTCTCATAGGATACTTTTATAGTTGGGAGATAGTAATACATTGAAATGCATTAGAATGTCACTCCGCTCTAAGGTGTTAGAGAAGAAATATGGGAAGAGCCTGGCTCCTTCATGTCATTCTTGGGCCCTGCACAACTCTGGAATGTCCTGTCTTCATACTTTTTGCTTTGTGAGAAAAATTAACTTCCACTTGTTTAGGCCCTGGTCAGTCAGGTTTTCTGTTACTTGTGGCCAGAAGAATCCTAACTGCTTGAATGTCGGGAACTGAACTCATTATCTTATATTCTGCTCGCCCCTGAAGTCTACCTCTGCTTTCCCTAGGCCTAGGCTACCAAGGCAAAATCCTGGGAGTCATTCCTGATTCCTCTCCCTTCACTCCCCAAACCATCAACAAGGCCTGTTGATTCTTCATTCTAAGTGTCCTCCCCTTTCTCTTCCCTTTGTCACTAGCTAAACTTTAGTCTTCATAAAGTTGTACTCAAGCACTGCAGAATTCTCCTTTCTGGTTCTCTGCTTCATGTCTCTCCCTGTTCCAGTTTATTCTGCTCTTCCATTCTGTGTTGAAAGAGCAAACTTTTATTTTTTTTTCCCTGAGATGGAGTTTCACTCTTGTTGTCCAGGCTGGAGTGCAGTGGCGTGATCTTGGCTCACTGCAACCTCTGCCTCCTGGGCTCAAGCAATTCTTCTGCCTCAGCCTCCAGAGTAGCTGGGACTAGCGTGCCACCACATCCAGCTAATTTTTGTATTTTTAGTAGAGACAGGGTTTCTCCATGTTGGTCAGGCTGGTCTCAAACTCCTGACCTTGTGATCTGCCTGCCTTGGCCTCCCAAAGTGCTGGGATTATGGGCATGAGCCACTGTACCCTGCCTGAAAAAGCAAACTTTTTAAAGGGGTAATTTATTGACTGGGTGTGGTGGTTCACACCTGTAATCCCAGCACTTTTGGGAGGCTGAGGCGGGTAGATCACTTGAGGTCAGGAGTTCAAGACCAGCCTGGCCAACATGGTGAAACCCCCATCCCTACTAAAAAAATAACAAAAAAATTAGCTGGGCATGGTGGCGGACACTTGTAATCCTAGCTACTCAGGAGGCTGAGGCAGGAGAATCATTTGAACCCAGGAGGCAGAGGTTGCAGTGAGCGGAGATTGCTCCACTGCACACAGCCTGGGCAACAAAGCAAGACTCAGCTAAAAAAAAAAAAAAAAGGAGGGGGTAACTTACTAATAGATTAGAAGATTTATTTATTTATTTGTTTATTTCCTGTGAGACAGAGCCTCACACTGTCACCCAGGCTGGAATGCAGTCGTGCAATCTTGGCTCAGTGCAACCTCTGCCTCCCGGGTTCAAGCGATTTTCCTGCCTCAGACTTCCAAGTAGCTGGGACTACAGTTGCCCACCATCATGCCCAGCTAATTTTTGTATTTTTAGTAAAGATGGGGTTTTGCCATATTGTCCAACCTGGTTTTGAACTCCTGGCCTCAAGTGATCTGCCCACCTTGGCCTCCTAGAGTGCTAGGATTATAAGCATGAGCCACCACACCCAGTCAATACTTTAGAAGATTTATTGATAGAGAATAATAAGACATATTGTAAGTGAAAATGTAGGTTAAAAATATACATAAAATCATATATATATATATATACACACACACATAAAATCTTACAAAGAAAAAAAATACCTGGAAAAATATACACCAAAATGTTAATGGTAGTTATCACTGGGAAGTAGAGTTTGGATGATTTTTAATTTCTCCTTTTTGTTTACTTGTATTTTCCAACTCTCTACAGTTAATATGTATTTAATCAGAAGTTACCAATATGAGTTGTTCCTCTTTTAAAAAGAGGCAGAGATTTAAGAGTTGAAGGATATTCAGTTTCCAGGTGGAAGAGGAGTTGGCACTGACAAGGAAAGAGATTTGGGAAGAGAAAATTAGACTTTAATTGTGCAGCCTGGCCTTGGGTCACTTCTGTGCAAATAAACAGCTCTCTTCTGAAGTGTTTTACTCTGTGCTTAAATACATACACATGAAAATGAAATTATTTTTGAGTCTTGTGAAATATGGCAGTACTTTGGGTATTTTATGATTATTTTTCTAAAATATATATATGTTTTTAATTAAGGAAGTTGACTCTCAAGGCCTTTAATAGTTGAGGTATCACTGACTGGGAACAACTTCCATTTTTCAGATGTTATCCCTTTGAACTGCACTGAACTGACACAGGATGAATACTTCATTAGAAGAGGATTATCTATACTCTGCGTGACTATTTAGTAAAACATTTGTATTTGTCGGACTACTTTTCCAAAGTGAGGGTGCTTGAGTAAACCATTCACTTCCTCCTTCTCAAAACATCAGTCACCATGATTGATTTTTATGTTGGTCATAAAGAGAAATGGAATCAACTAAAAGCAGGGTGAGGATTACAGACCGGAAGCAGATAATTTACTTAACAAATATGTATTGGCTATTTGTTTATGTCAGACACGATGCCAGGTGATCAAGACAGTGTCAGATAAGACATATTCTTGTTTTTCAAGCAGTTCTTGGGCCAAATGAGCGGCCAGACTCATGGAGCTCCTCAATGGGCTAACATGGAGCCCACTACCCCCAGATAATCTGCTCTAGAAGATCTGAAGTTTTGTTTTCAATTTATTACATGCCTGCGGTTTCACCACTTAGAGATTCATTTGTGTTCAACATCCTCTTTTAAAATACAAATTCACCTGGAGGGTGAAGATACTTTTGGTTGTTCAGTCATGTGCATTAGACCTGTTCAATGATTTCTTTCTAAGTTTTGGTTAAGATGGCTTTACTGAGGAAATTTAGTGAAGTGGTTTTTTGAACTGCTATTACGGGCAATGCATAGTGCTAGGTATACTGAGGGTTATAGAAGTAACAGGATGCCTTTTCTTAGAAAGAATGAGGACTTTAGAGACTGTTACCTCTGCAGCTTAAAAATAATTGTCATAAAGACTATACTTTCAGGGATCATTTCTATAGCTTGTTACTACAGAAGTTTCTCTGGACATGTGGAGCACCAGAAACCATGAGGAGGAGATGTAGTGTTCTCTCCCAAGCATGAAGCTGGCTCTTGGTGTTACTTCGCTGTACCTGCCATTTGCCATTGACAGTCATTCTTCTCTTCCTCTGGGAGAGTAAGGAGGAGAGGACACAGTCTGAGTGGTTCCCATTTATTTATTTATTTATTTATTTTAAGAATAATAGTCACAGCTAGCATTCATCACACACATACCATGTGCCAGGTTCAGTGTCAAGGGCTTTCCTCACAACAGGTGTGTGAGGTTGATACTGTTATAATTCCTATATAGCAGATGAGAAAACCGAAGTTCAGAGAGGTAATCAACTTGCTCAAGGTTATATAGCTATGAGGTTCTAGAATTGGAATTTGAACCCAGCTAGTATAACTATTGGGAAAGCACTCTTATTGAGGCTCAATTTTGTCGTAAAAAGTGAATAATGCCACTTCATTCAGTCACTCATAGTTTCTACAAATGTTTATTGAGCATATACTATGTGCAAAGCATTTTTGTTGTGAGCACAACATAGGTCCCAGTCCTTCTATAACTTATTTTTGAGCAGGATAAATCAAATCATTATACAATACACTTACCTTGTAGGGTTGTTATGTACATAACAGTGGCCTAACACAAACATGTCACATAGTCATAAATATTCCCAAAAAATTTATAACCCCATGGGAAAGATAAAAAAGCATGCACAAATAACTATAATTTAAGATATATTGTGGCAAGGCTTTAGAAGAGGACATATTTTATTTTATTTTCTGGTTTTATTGAGGTATAACTGGCATACAAGACACTGGATATATATACTACTATAAAAGCCTATAGAAGGAAATCACTTCTAGTGGGCTTGAGAAGCCTTTATGGATGAGTTGGAGTCATGACTTAGCCATGGAGTGAATGGGACAGGTTTTTGGTGAGACACATTGCACACAAAAATACTATGTGCTAAGATGCAGAGGCAATAGAGTTTAGTAGGCATTTTGGGGAACCAAAGGGTGATTCTGTTGATTGGGTAAAAGAGAGTAATGGGAGATATGGCTGAAAAGACAAGATGGGACCAACTCATGGAAATAAGAGTTTTGACTGGGTTTGAGGAGGACAGATAGGTAGTTTGGAAGAGAGCATAAGGCCAGGGATAGGTAAGCTGAGGAGAGATGCTTTAGTAGTGGATAACATGTGGCCCTTTGGCACCAGGGCTGAGGCCACTGGAAGGCAGAAAATGGTTGCAAAGAGAGAGAGGATAAGAATGTCCAAGGTTGCCTATGTTCCATGTACCCAGAGAAGGAAGACAAATCTCCTTTGCCATACTTCATTTTATTTTTCAGTATCATTGGGCATATTTTGTATACAAAGCACTGTAAATAAGGAATGCATATAATTTGGTGCCCTAACCACTTTTCAGAATGTTATGTCAATGGGAAAATATATTCTATGGATATATGCTTCAACTTTTGAAATATGATTGGTCTGAAAATTAAAGACTGTATTCACAATTTTTCAGATCTGTTAACAAGATTTAATAGATTTTCAAAGCTGGTCCAGACAACTTTCAACTTCATTTCATTAGGAAAATGTATTCCAAGATCTAAAGAACTGGAAATGAAATTTTAGAATACAGTCAATACTTCAATTGAGAGCTGCCTGTCTACAATTTCCTTAATAGGCAACCACTGATAAATATCTCTTTCCTTTATAGTATTTTCCAAAATTGCCCCATCATATGATTACCTGGGGATTTTGTTAAAATATATAGATTTCTAGACCCCTACCCTGCAGATGCTAATTCACTAGGTCTGGGGTGGACCATGAGAATTTGTGCTTCAATAGGGGTCCAGGGGATTCTTTTTTTTTTTTTTTTTTTTTTTTTTTGAAAAAGGAAGAGAAAGAGAGAGAGAATGGGGAGGAGGGAGAAGGAAAAGAAAGAGGGAGAGAGAATGGGAGTATTGCTTTCTTGCCCAGGCTAGAATGCAATTTAGTAATGGGTATTGAAAAGCTCTTTTATACTGATAATTATACTTAATGATGTAGTCAGGAAGGAATAAGGGAAGAAGATAACAAACAAACAGCCAACCAATATTTCATTTAAACCTATGAAATGCTATGCGATTACTGAGGAGTGATTTACTTCCAATTATATAGTCACCTTTGGAATAGGTGTGAGGTGGTAATGTATGTTTTGTGTATTTGAAGTGGAGAGTTCTATAAATGTTTATTAAGTTTACTTGTTCCGGGTCTGAGTTCAAGTTCTGAATATCCTTGTTAATTTTCTATCTCGTTGATCTATAGAATCGTTAGCTCTTCTTGTTGCATTGATCCTTTTGCCATTATGTAATGTCATTCCTCGCCTCTTTTGATCTTTGTTGCTTTAAAGTCTACTTTATCAGAGGCAAGAATTGCATCTCCTGCTTTTTGTTTATTAGTTTATTTTTACTCTCTGTTTGATTGGTAAATCTTCCTCCTTCTCTCTGAGTCTTTGTGTATTGTTGCATGTAAGATGGGCCCGGATGCAGCATACCGATGGGTTTTGGCTTTTTATCCGATTAAAATATATATAAATTTAATACCGGCGTTTGATGCTAGCTGGCTGTTTTGCCCATTAGTTGATGTAAATTTTTTATTGTGTTAAAGTTCTTTGCTTTTTGATATATTTTTGGAAAGGCTGATATTGGTTGTTCCTTTATATGTATAGTGCATCTTTCAGAAGCTCTTGTAAAGCAGGCCTGGTGGTGGTGAACTCTCTAAGTACTTGTTTGTTCACAAAAGATTTAATTTTTCCTTCGCTCATAAAGCTTAGTTTGGCTGGATAGGAAATTCTGGGTTGAAAGTTCTTTTCTTTAAGGATGTTAAATATTGGTCCCCACTCTTTTCTGGCTTGTAGGGTTTCTGCTGAGAGATCTGCTGTAAGTCTGATAGGTTTCCCTTTATGGGTAACCTGACCTTTCTCTCTGGCTGCCCTTAGTATTTTCTCCTTCATTTCAACCCTAATAAATCCGGCGATTATGTGCCTTGGGGTTGGTCTTCTTGAAGAATATCTTTGTGGTGTTCTCTGTATTACCTAGAGTTGAATATTACCCTGCCTTGCCAGGTTGGGAAAATTTTCCTGAATGATATCCTGAAGAGTATTTTCCAACTTGGATTCATTCTCTTCATCACATTCAGGTACACCTATCAAACGTAAATTAGGTCTTTTCACATAGTCCCATATTTCCTGGAGACTTTGCTCATTCCTTTTCATCCTTTTTTCTGCATTCTTGTCTTCTCGTTTCATTTCACTGAGCTGGTCCTCGACTTCTGATAGCCTTCCTTCTGCTTGATCAATTCGACTGTTTAAACTTGTGCATGCTTCGCGAAGTTCTCGTGTTGTGTTTTTCAGCTCCATCAATTCACTTATATTCTTCTCTAAATTGTCCATTCTCGTTAACATTTCATCAAACCTTTTTTCAAGGTTCTTAGTTTCTTTGCATTGGGTTAGAACAAGTTCTTTTAATTCACAGAAGTTTCTTATCACCCACGTTTGGAAACCTGCTTCTGTTATTGGAACACCCGTGTAATCTATTAAGCCTTGTTCCGTTACTGATGAGGAATTGCAATCCCCTGTAGAGGGAGAGGCATTCTGATTTTGAGTATTCTCTACCTTTTTACGCTGGTTTCTTCCCTTCATTATATATTTGTCCGTCTGTCGTCTTTATAATTACCGACTTTCTAACTGGGTCTCTGACGTCCAACTTGTTGATTCCCTGCGCCGAAATCTGAGCAATCCACTGAGCCGGCCAAAACAGCGGTGTTAAGATTGATGGTGCTTTTCTGCCCGGGAATATCCGGACTCTGCACCAAGAACTGGCGTGCTAAGGCACCAGCAAAACTGCCACGCCGGCCACAAGAGTCGCCCTGGCGACCCGTGGAGCTTCTCCACTGGGAATCTCCTGGTCCGTGAGCAACTAATATTCGTCTGAAAGTGTGGCATCCTCTCGTTCTTTGCGCTTTCACTGGGAGGTACGTGCCCGAGCTGCTAATCATCAGCCATCTTGGATCTCTCTCCCCAGGGGATTCTTAAGATCAGGAAAGTATGTACATATCTTTATCAGATGCTTAAGATCAGGAAAGTATGTACATATCTTTATCAGACCCTGTTTTTTTATTTTTGTTTTTGAGGTAAGTGGCTATTTTGGTTTTCAACTGAATTTTAACAATGAAGGGAAAATCTTACCAGCAGGGCTTAAGACCTATCAGTAGTGACAGTATCTCAGCCTGATTAGCCCCTGGGGTGAGGAGACGGGAATATGTTCACATGCTGCTCTGTGCTTCCCTGTGAATTGGCAACATCTCAAGATGTTTCTGATGCTGGAGAATCCCTCAAAGTGGGACAGAACTGAAAGTCCTGGCTCCAAGATGAGCCAGGTAAAGCCTGGGATTGACTGGTTGATAGTAATTAAACCTCTGGGGACCCCTCCTGACATGTATTAATATAGCCACAGAGCTGGTCACATAGTCATTAGCCTTTAGATCAAAGTCCATTCCATTTTTTTATGACTTGGATAATTGGGTACTTTATGTAAGGATTTAGTTATAACTCCTGTAGATACTGGATAAAGTAATAAATGGGTAAGAATGATACTTTAGGCTGGGTGCGGTGGCTCATGCCTGTTATCCCAGCACTGTGGGAGGTTGAGGCAGGTGGATCATGAGGTCAGGAGTTTGAGACCAGCCTGGCCAACATGGTGAAACCCGATCTCTACTAAAAATGCAAAAAAATTAGCCAGGCATGGTGGTGGGCATCTGTAATCTCAGCTATTTGGGAGTCTGAGACAGGAGAATCACTTGAACCCTGGAGGCAGAGGTTGCAATGAGCCAAGATCATCGCACCACTGCACTCCAGCCTGGGCAACAGAGCAAGACTCCATCTCAAAAAAAAAAAAAAGAAAAAGAAGTGATATTTTAGTATACAATCTTGTACAATTATGGAAAAAGATGTCAGCTTGAGGGCAAAAGCAATAATCTGGATTAAATAAATTGATATGAATTTAGGAAAAGTGTGAAATAATTTTAAAATGATTTCTGGATTTCTGTGTACATCTCAGTTCTTAACTACAAGAAAGTGTACACATAAGGATAGGCATTTTATGAAAATATTGGTAATCCATTGTAGTTCTTAGAGTGGTTACCAGTAGAAACTGGCTTTCTAAATTCTGTTATTTTTTTATTTATTCAGATGTCGGTGTGGTGTGAATGAGTGAAATAATGCTGTATCTTTAATTAGGATTCTGTTGTTATTTTTCAATTAATCTGTGTCAGTAGCTTTGGCATTTGTATTAAATCATTTTCTTCATGAAAGCTTTTAATGAGGAAACAAATTGATTGTATTTATTTATTGGATTCTTGCCACTGCAATGTGTATTCATTTGTGTCTTTTGAAGTATGTTTTTGCTGGTCATTTTGTGGTTTGTCTTTGAAGCCAGGCTTTGGGGGAAAAATTCATCACTTGGATGAAGGTTTCAATTTAACAAAGCTTTCTTATTTTTATCTTTCTTCTCTTTCATCCCTTACTTTGATTTTCTTTCTTTTTTCGCCTCTTGCCTTTGTGTGAGTGATTTAGAAAAAAGTAAAGTCACCCCAGGTCCATTTTTTTGGAGTAAAATCCATACTTCATAGCATTGCCTGGAAGTGTCTTGCCTTCCGCCTGCCTCTCCAAGCTTGTCCCTACCCCTCCCTGAAATGCTTTCTTATACTGAATGAGTCTCATACCAAACTCAGACAGCCCTTGCTAGTTTTTACCTCCATTCACTGATTTAGCAAACGGTTACTGAGCGCAAGCTCTATGCCACTGTCCATTGAGGGCTCAGTGACAGAGAGACAAGAGGATACTAATACAATATTATAGGTGCTACTGAGAGGCATGCAGAGATGCGATATGGGAACCCTAATACAGGACACTGAGCTAAGCCTTGAAGGATCATGGAGGGTTTGCTAGGAGAAGGAGGCATGAAAGGAAAGGTGTGCTGGCAGAGGGTGCAGCAACAAGTGGCAGGAGTTCGAGCGGGAGCAGGGGAGGACCTGAGAGCTGGGGTGAGCCATGGAAGTATTTCAAGCAGGAGAATGATAGGACCACGCTTGCCTTTTAGGTCATTAAGATAATAAAGATGCTAATGACTAACAGCTGACATTTACTGAGGTTTACCAGATTCTTTACATGTGTTACCTCTGTTAATCCTCCCAAGAACCAAACAAG
The DNA here is from genome assembly GCF_030222135.1 of Aotus nancymaae. Lineage (NCBI taxonomy): Eukaryota > Metazoa > Chordata > Mammalia > Primates > Aotidae > Aotus > Aotus nancymaae. The sequence continues at coordinate 1,701,529 of NW_026988487.1, read as the reverse complement.
GGAGATACGGTTATTATGTCTATTTTAAAGATGAGGAAACTGAGGCTGCAGCAAAAGTCTCAGCTGGAAGATGGAGGAGCTGGGACTTCAGCCCAGATCTGTCTACAAAGGTTTTGCTCTTCATGCTCTTGCACTCCCTTTTCCATCAGCACTGAGGAGAGTAGGTCAGCGGGAGGAGGATGAGGGCAGGTGGGCCATTTATGATGTGGTCACATGGATGTGGGTAAGGCCTTTTGAGAGCTCAAATGAACTCAGTATCTGTAGAGATTGAGAGGAGATTGATTAAAAGGGTATTAACGGAGTATAATCTACAGGTCTTGGTGACTGATGTGATATACATAGTAATAGAGGAAGAGATAAAGGATGATTCCCAAGTTTCAGCTGGGTGGATAGTAATATCATCCACTGAAATAGGGAACACAGGGGTAGGAGAGGTTTGGGACTTGTGGGACAAAGGATAGTTCTACTCCTGAAAGAGAAGAGTAATGATATGTCCTGCTTTTGAATGTTTTAATTGACTAAAGTATTTAATATATGCAGGCACTATAGTGAAGTCTTTGGCAATTGGTTTCTTCTATGGTCAGACTGAGCCCTATGACCTATCCCTCTAGTCATCTAGTCTTCTCTGACTCTCTTGTCCTTTCATCCCACAAGCCTAGAAAAATCCCAATCTTGGATCAATTCAACTGTCCAACTTCTCTGCATGTATATCTGGGAAGCTATTCGGTTCTGGAGAAAAATTGCACTATTGGATTGCACTATAGTAAACCTTTTTGTTTAACTTTTTTTTTTTGAGACAAGGTCTTGCTCTGTCACCCATGCTGGAGTGTAGTGCTGCAGTCATGGCTCACTGCAGCCTCAACCTCCTGGGCTCAAGCAGTCTTCCCACCTCAGCCTCTCAAGTAGCTGGGACCAGAAGTGCAAGCCACCACATCCGGCTTTTTTTTTGGGGGTAGAGACATGGTCTCATCATGTTGCCCAGACTGGTCTGGAACTCCTGGACTCAAGTGATCTGCCCACCTCGGCCTCCCAAAGTGCTGGAATTATAGGCATGCGCCTCCATGCCTGGCTGCACTACAGTAAAGCTAAGTCTTCAACCTCAGCTGAACCCTTAGTGACAACTGGCAGTTATTTCACATGCTCCATGTCAGCAACCTTTTTCCTTGATTTTTCCCCCCTCCTCAAGTCCTTATCAGTCTATACCTCATCATATTGCTTCTCACTCTTTCCATGAGTATGTCACAGCCTACTTCACAAGAGAAAAGAGAGGCTCTCAGATTGGAACCTACTCAGTATCCTACCCTGTCCCTTACTCAACATAACTGCTTTGGGGTACTAGGCTGGGCCTTTGCCACCTTCTCTTCTGCTGGGCCTGGCCCCTCTGCCTGACCTCCCTCTGCATCTTGGCCCTGGCCTCTCTGTGACCATCCCCTCCCCTGCCAGGCTTCTCTGTGATCCCGAATGGTCCCTCAGCAAATCTTATCTGCAGGCAGTAAGACAGGTTGTGGCATTAGTCAGACTTGAGTTCTTCTGGTTCTAGTTTTTACCATTTGTATGCTCTGATCCAGTTATATCACTTCTACATAATTTGATTACTTTGGCCAAACTGGTCCACAGTTGGGTTTTCTGTGCTCTTAGTCCCTCACAGAGTGTCTGGCAAATAGTGGAAATTTATTCGTCTCCACTATTGAGAGAACAAATGCAGTATTCATAACTTGAGACACAGAGACTGTGTTGGCATGTTAACACTGAGATATCCACTTTGTCTAGATGAACTCTGATAACTAATCTAGCTGTTATGTAAAAATTTTTTACATAACATTTGCCTTCAGGTGAACAATATGTCCATGTTTATAACAAGGAAAATATCAAAGGCATGATAGCTGAGAAGAGTTTTTCCAAGGAGGTTTTAAATTTTTTTGTAGAAACCATCTCATTTTTAAATGAATATCACATTTTTGAACTTACTTCTGATTCTGTACAAGATAAACTGTGGTGGCTCCACAATGTGGACTTTTAAACTCCTATACGGCAGTCAGATAACCTCTCCATGCTTCATTGTTCTCATCTGTGAAGTGAAGCCTAGATTAAATGATCCCAAATGTCTTTCCAGCTGTAAAATTCAGTGAGTATATGGGCCACAGTCACACAGTCACTCAGCTGTCAGTTATTCACTAATAAGATAATGACATCTCAGTGGTCAAAGAGTAGCTGTTACCCTGAAGCAAGCAAAAAATAAAACAAAATTAGGTCTTTAAGCATCAACAGTGACAAAAATGACAGAGCAAGGGCCAAAGAGACAACAGTTTAGAATACAGTAACCAGCTGGAATTCTTTTTACATAAGCAGTGCCTTGTTTTCTCCAATACACAAGTTTGGAACCAAAAGGCATCTCTGACTTTCCTCTTGATGCTCTGCTCCCAGCCAAGTCTGTTATCTAATCTTTTGTCTCTTCTCTTGCTCTCAAGTAGCTTCCTAAACTATCTCCCCACTTTTCTCTCTCCCATCCATGCTACGCATATCTGCTGGATTTGATATGGACATAATTTTTTATCCTTAAATATAAACAAACAAACAGAGCTTGCAATGACCCCCTTTTATTTACAGAAAAAAACCCTCTAACTCTGACCTGTTATTTAGTGTTTTTATTTTGCCATAATGTATTTGGCTAGCATTTTTCCTTTATTAGTTCATCGAATTATAGTTTGTTTCCTATTACATGCAGGATGTATGGGGATTGTGTAGACATACTAGTGAGATTTGCTGGTGAGAAAACAGTCCTCATGCTAGAAAGTAGGGGAAGGAATATTAGAATGTGGGTTTCTAGTGTTGCAATGAGAAAAAGCTTAATCACTTGCTAATCAAAAAGAGCTCTTAGATTTCTTAATGTTTATATTCAGAGTGGGTGTTTGATCAACTAGCAATGACTCCATGTAGCAAAAGTGTTATAGGAGACTCTAGTGGTAAATAGGACTTTAATTTCTTTTCAAAATTTAATTTCTTTTTTGCTCTCCAGGAATGGACTTAAAAATTGTGGTGGGGGAGCAGGTGATACGTTAATACTGTCAATCTCAGATAATGTTGTTTGCTATTTAATAAAAGTTTGATTGTGACCATTGTATTTAGTAAGTAGGTGAACATTGTATTATCTACCTGGATGGGCTTGTAAATATAGACTCAAGACCACAGAAATATTACATCTCCCAAAAGAACCCAGGACCTTCTTGTGATATGTTCTTCTATTACATAATTGAGTTATATGCCTATTATCTGTTGTTACAGTAGTATTTATTTACCATTTAAGATTGTCATCTCATCATATACAAATAGCTCATATTTTGGGGGCTAGATTGTAAGCTCCTTGTAGGTAGGCATTAGGTCTTGTACTTTTGGTGAGATTAAGGAACTGGGACTAGAAGGATCACCAGCTCCCCTACCAAGGACCTTCCTTTTTACTGGCCAATTGTTTCTAAAACTGGTACCTGGACCCCTGGGTCCCAGGCCTTGGATGCCTCCACCAGGGATTTCCACCAGATGGTGCTCTTTTCCCATTTCTGTTGTTGGGTGTCACTGGCCATGTTACTTTTTGCCACTAGTCCATTCCTTCTGCAAGGTAGTAGATGGAACACTTTCAGAAGATAATTTGGAAACAATATAAATCTTTCCAAGTGAGAAAATAAATTATAGGAAATATTTAGTGTACAGACTCCGCACTGCTCAGCAAAGCCATTTCCTTGAACATAAATCAACTTCTACCATGTGGCTCACTGCTCAAGGTGAGTTGCAAGGGGTTTTCCTAGCCTTATCAACTTCCATGGAATTCCTGCTCAACTGGGTGTCCATCTGAATCCTATTCCATTTTCAATGTCAGAATAACTCTTCAATGTTAACCTTTGCAGTCTGTTTGGAGACAGCCATCATCAAAGAACAGAGATGGTCAAGAGAGAGATAGAAGTCTTTAGACTTTGAGTATTGCAGACAGCGTATGCATTCAGAAGGCATTACTGTTTTAGTACAAAAAGGAAGTTCAAGCTGAGTGCAGTGATTCGCCTGTAATCTCAGCACTTTGGGAGGCCAAGGCAGGCAGATTGCTTGAGTCCAGGAGTTCAAGAGCAGTCTGGGCAACATGGTGAAACCCTGCCCTATCTCTACAGAAAATACAAAAATTCACCAGGCATGGGCCTGTAGTCCCAGATACTAGAGCGGCAAAGGTGGAACAATGGCTTGAGCCTGGGAGGCAGAGGTTGCAGTGAGCTGAGATTGTGCCACTACTCCCCAGTGTGGGCAACAGAGCGAGACCCTGTCTCAAAAACAACAAAAAAAGAAGTTCAAATTTAGATGTCCTTAAGTCCTTAAGAAGAGATTTGATTTTGTTCAGCAGGTGGTTTATCAAGGCAGAGAGTATCTGATGTCTTTTAAATTTCCATAAGTCACAGGTAAAATAACGCTTTTAATACTTCAGTTGCAAAAAAAATTCATCTAAATGTTCTAGATTTATAACATCACAGATGTTGGCCTTTCTGGATAGCTAGTTTTATAATGCCATTACAACCCTATTTATCTAATTCAATGGGTCTTATCATTTTGGTGGGTGTGGGGCGGGGGTGAGTTATTGACACTAATGAATTCTATGGAAAACATAGAAAAGAAAACAAATATTACATTTCACCCACAATTTTAGGAAGTTTAGGAAACCCCCTGAAGCCCAAACTATGGACTCCAGGTTAAAAACCTCTGTCTCACCACTCCCTAATACTCATATTAGGGTTGATTCATGCCCATAGGCTATCTAACAAAGCAATTGTATCTTCTCTTAAGTACCAGATTTATTTTCTATATTGTAGCCAATAGGAAAGCAGTTAATATGGAATTTAAGAGCTTGGGCTGTGGAACCAAGTAGACCTGTGATATGATTTGGCTCTGGGTCCCCACCCAAATCTCATCTTGAATTGTAATCCCCACATCTGGAGGAAGGGACCTGGTGAGAAATGACTGGATCGTGGGAGCAGATTTGCCGCTTGTTGTTCTCATGATAATGAGTGAGTTCTCACGAAATCTGGCTATCTGATAAGTGTCTGGCGCTTCCCCCTTCTCTCACTCTCACTCTCTGTCTCTCCTGCCACCTTGTGAAGAAGATGCTTGCTTCCCTTTCACCTTCCACCATGGTTGTAAGTTTCCTGAGGCCTCTGCAGCCATGCGGAACTGTAAGTCAATTAAATTTATTTATAAATTACCCGGTCTCAGGTAGTACCTTTATAACAGTGTGAAAATGGACTAATACAACCTGAATACAAATCTTGGTTCTGCCACTTATTAGCTATGTGATCTTGGCCACGTTGTTTGACCTTCCTGAGTTTGAGTTTCCTCATCTGTAAAATGGGGATAGTAATAGTCCTGGGCTGGGCACAGTGGCTCATGCCTATAATCCCAGTGCTTTGGGAGGCCAAAGTAGGAGGATCACTTGAGGCCACAAGTTCGAGACCAGCCTGGACAACATAGTAAGAACTTGTATCTACTAAAATAAAAATTAAAGGAAATTAGCCAGGTGTAGTGGTGGACACCTATAGTCCCAGCTGCTTGGGAGGCTGAGGCAGGAAGATGGCTTGAACCCAGGAGTTTGAGTTTACAGTGGGCTATGATTGCACCACTGCATTCGAGCCTGGGTGACAGAGAGCAACCTTGTCTTAAAAATAATAATAATAATAATAGTGCTGACCTCCTAGGGTTATTATGAAGATTAAATAAAATAATACATGTAAAACATATACCTAGCACAGGGCCAGAGGTGGTAGCTCACTTTAGGAGGCTGAGGTGGGTAAAGCACTTGAGGCCAGGAGTTCAAGACCAACCTTGCCAACATGGCAAAACACCATGTCTACTAAAAAGATAAAAAAATTAGCTGGGCATGTTGGTGCATGCCTGTAATCCCAGCTACTCAGGAGGCTGAGGCATGATATTTGTGTGAACCCAGGAGACAAAGGTTGCATTGAGCCGAGATTGCACTACTGTACTCCAACCTGGGTGAGAGTGAGACACTGTCTCAATATATATATATATGATATATGTGTATGTGTGTGTGTGTGTGTGTATATATATATATATAAAAAACACAGTGCCTAACATATAAGTGCTAATAAATGTTAATCATTTTATTATCATTGGGAAATGGAATTTTTTTCCTTCCTTTTGTTTTGTTGTTTTTTTTTTTTTGAGACAGGGTCTTGCTGTGTTACCCAGACTGGAGTGCAGTGATCACGAGTCACTGCTACCTCAACCTCCCAGGCTCAAGGGATCCTCCCTCCCAGCTCAGCCTCCCAAGTAGCTGGGATTATAGGCATGCACCACCATGCCTGGCTAATTTTTCTTTCTTTTTCTTTTTTTTTTTTTTTTTTTGTAGAGTTTCACCACGTTGCCTATGGCTGGTCTTGAACTCCTGGGTCCAGGCAACCTACCCGCCTTGGCCTCCCAAAGTGCTGGGATTACAGGCATGAGCCACTGTACCTCACCTGTATTTCTAATAATATGAGGATAGCTACAGTTGTTTGTCTGATCTGTTTCATCAGGATCTATCTAATTAGCTGACTGAGGGGATAAAGCTCTGAGTACTTTAATCTCAATAACCATGTTAATTGGTTAACTCCATGGTCAAGAATGTGATATTCTCTCCCTCGTAATCTATTGATTTAGATTCAGTAAACCTATTTTCAGCAGAAATCTAATCATGTGTTCTGTGAATTGTTTTTTATAATTTCAACTTTTATTTTAGACTCAGGGTACATGTGCAGGTTTGTTACATGGATATATAGTGTGATGCTGAAGTTTGAGATACAAATGATCCCATCACCCAAATAGCCAGCATAGTACCTAAAAGTTTTTCAGCTCTTAGCCCTCTTTTTCCCCACTTATGTTAGTCCTTAGTGTCTATTGCTCACACCTGTATGTTCATGAGTACCTAATGTTTAGCTCCCACTTATAAGTGAGAACATGCAGTATTTGGTTTTCTATTTCTGTGTTAATTCACTTAGGATAATGGCCTCCAGCTGTATCCATGTTGCTGACAAGGGCATGATTTCATTCTTTATTATGGCTGCATTATAGTCCATGGTGTATATGTACCACATTTAAAAAGATCTAAGCCACTGTTGATGGACACATAGGCTGATTCCATGTCCTTGCTATTATGATTAGTGCTGCGATGAACCTACAAGTTCATATGTCTTTTTAGTAGAATGATTTATTTTCTTTTGGATATATACCCAGTAATGGGATTGCTGGGTTGAATAGTAGTTCTGTTTTAAGTTCTTTGATAAATCTCCAAACTGCTTTCCACAGCAGCTAATCCAATTTACATTCCCACCAACAATGTGTAAGTGTTCCTTTTTCTCCACAGCCTCACGAGCACCTGTTGTTTCTTGACTTTTTAATAACCATTCTGGCTGGGTATGGTGACTCATGCTTGTAATCATAGCACTTTGGGTGGCTGAGGCGGGCTTGAACTCAGGAGTTTGAGACCAGCCTGGGCAACATTGAGAAACCTCGTCTCTACCAAAAACACAAAAATTAGCCAGGTGTGGTGGCACGTGTTAGTCCCAGTTACTGGGAGGCTGAGGTGGGGAGGATTGCTTGAGCCCGGGAGGTTGAGGCTGCAGCAAGTCATGATCATGCCACAGCACTCCAGCATAGGCGACAGAGTGAGACCACGTTTCAAAAAAATGATAATAATAATGATAACCATTCTGATTGGTTTTGATTTGCATTTCTCTGATGATTAGTGATGTTGAGCATTTTTAAATATTCATTGGCCACTGTGTGTCTTCTCCTGAGAAGTGTCTGTTCATGTCTTTTGCCAACTTTTTAATGGCATTATTTTTTTGCTTGTCTGATTGTTTAAGTTCTTTACAGACTCTGAATTTTGGGTGGCAACCTAGAACTGTGTGTTTGCAATACAAAAGATACTAAACTATATTTGTAGATGGAGCATATCTATTATAGTCATCATTTCATCTGCGGTACCTAGGCAAAGGGTTTGTCATAGAAGACGTTCAATAAATATTGAATTGGTTGACTGAGTCACTGAATTCTTTTTGAATAGTAAAATATCTTTAGAGAAAGACTCAGTCAATTTTGATGATTGTTTGAATGTTAGATTATATTTTCAGGACTTTCCTCCTTAGTTTCTTATTAGAGGACCTGCTCTGAAACTGGTTGTTGGGGATGGAAACTTGTCCACTCCATTTAAAAACTCTGTAATGATGGGTAAGTTATTTAATCCTTGGTTCCTCCGTTTTCTCATTTAGAAAATGGGCATAATAATAGAATTAGAGTGTGGAGGAAATGGGTTAATGGAAGTGTATAGAGCAACATCTAACAAAATGTTCAATGAATCTTAGCATTGTTATTAGCAGTACTGTTACTACTACAGTGACTGCTGCTTATCAAGATTTCCTCGATACTGTGGGTTCAATTTATTTGCACCTTTCCCCAAATTAAATTTCATTTTTAATTTTTTCCTTTTTTTTTTTTTTTTTTTGAGACAGGGTCTCACTCTGTTGCCCAGGCTGAAGTCCAGTGGTGCAATCATGGCTCACTGTAGTATTGACCTCCCAGGCTCATGCAATTCTCCCACCTCAGCCTCCTCAGCAACTGGGACTACAGATGCACACCACCACACCCAGCTAATTTTTGTACTTTTTGTAGAGACGGGATTTTGCCATGTTGTCTAGGCTGGACTCAAACTCCGGGGCTCAAGCAATCCACCCGCCTTGGCCTCCCAAAATGCTTGGATTACAGGTGTGAACCACTACACTTGACCTAAAGTTCAAGTAAAACTTTTCTTTTTGAGACAAAGTCTCTCTCTGTCACCAAGGCTGGAGTGCAGTGGCATGATCTCAGCTCACTACAACCTCCACCTACTGAGTTCAAGTGATTCTTCCGCCTCAGACTGCCACGTAGCTGAGATTACAGGCACATACCACCATGCCTAGTTGATTTTTTTTGTATTTTTAGTAGAGATAGGGTTTCACCATGTTGGTCAGGCTGGTCTCAAACTTCTGACCTCCCAAAGTGCTGGGATTACAGGCGCGAGCCACCACGCCTGGCCAAAACATCTTTAATTTGAAAACACAAATAGCAAACTCTGTCTAGCATACAATGTAATAATAAAATTTGTAGACTGTTCTGTAGCATAGAGAAAATATTGTGAGATTTTATTCTTCCATTTTCACTTTTGGAGGCACAAGTGAAGATGGATTTATTTTTACTGAATGTGAAAATGATCATCATCAATATGGTTCCAACATTCTCTCTCTGCTCATTCTGTACTCATCATTTTTCAGTCCCAAATATCATTTGCATGGTCCTGATGACATTGAGTATGGATATTGCAGAGGAGTGATAGCTTCCCTTTCCTATTGAAGCTGAAGCTTCAAATAGAAGATTAAAGAAGTGTTTGTTATCTATCTGCACAGGCCTGATATAAAATTCTCAGAGGCTTTTAGGATAAACACAACTCTGTATGTGTGCATTTATATGCTTTTTCTTCTGTATACTTCTATTGTGGTCTTTGAATTTTAGTTTAAAATTTCTAGTTTCAGACTTGTTGGACTCTCTGGTTAAAGGAGAACTGTTTTCAGAAAAAGGGTAAGAATTGGAAGATGTTGGCAGGATTATACTAAATGCCTCCTGAAGAGTATAGAATTCTCTATTGTGGAATTATATTTTCAGAGAACATGATGAAGGCCACCCATTATCTTTAACAAGACAAGACCAAGATCTTAAAGGAGTCCAGCAGAGACTAATCTGTGGTGCCCTCCAGTGAGGGATGCAATTGCTCACTTTTTGGGCTTTCCTTTAGAAGTGTTCTTTGTGAGCTTTGGAATAGAGGTGTGGCTTAAAAAAAAAAAAAAAAAAAAAAAACTTCCTCTAGGGTTAATCCATAAATAATATTTAGAGGGAGAAAAGGTAGGATAGCAAGATACCTTCTGAAAAAGAAGGGAACTAACATTTTATTTCATGCTGTTGTTCCACATCAAGTTCTACATATGATTTTTATTGTCAGAATTTTCTCTCTCTTTTTTTTTGGAGACAGGGTCTCGTTCTGTTACTCAAGTTGGGGTGCAGTGGTGCAATCACAGCTAACTACAGCTTCAACCTTTTGGGCTCAAGCAATCCTCCTACCTCAGCCTCCCAAGTAGCTAGGACTAGCATGTGCTACCATGTCCAGCTAATTTTTTGTACTTTTTGTAGAGATGGGGTTTTGCCATGTTTCTCAAGCTTGTCTTGAACTCCTGGGCTCAAGCAATCCTCTTGTCTTGGCCTCCCAAAGTGCTGGGATTACAGGTGTGAGCCACCACACTCAACCTCAGATTTTTTTTAATTGACAAATGCAGTGGAATATATTTAAAATGCACAACATGATTATATATCTACACATATACATTGTGAAATGATTACCATAATCATATTAATTAATACATTCATGACCTTACATAGCTTACATGGTTACCCTTTTTTTTTTTTTTTGGTGAGAATGCTTAAAATCTACTCTCTTACCAAATTTCAAGTATGTTATACAGTATTATTAACTTTAGTCACTATGCTGTAGATTAGATCTTCAGAATTTATTCATCTTATAATTGAAAGTTCGACAGAAATATTTAATTACAGTATTACCAAGAATAGAGCAGGTTCTGCTATTTAACATCAACTAGATGGACCTACTACCTCATTTGATACTGTTGAGTTCTTAAGATATGACTACTATTGGCAGAAGCAATACTTTCAGTATATGTGACTTATAAGATCATATTTCTTCTTGACTAACAAGAGAAACCAGGAAGCCAGGGCACTTTAAAGTAGGTAGAGAAAGAGACTGAAAATGTGTGTTAGTTGGAGTGGGCATTATGGGAGAGGGAGGCACAGAAGAGGCTGAGATCAACATCAATAACATACTTTGCCTATTTAACAATTTACCTAGAGCACTTTTTAACTGCCACTGCACGACTAGGGTTTTTTCTGGGCCAATAAATGAGAACAACATTAGTTAGCACAGTTCTTGTGTTGCCATCATTAATATTTTGGAAAGAAGAGAGAGAGAGTGAGTGAGTACATACACATGTACACATACATATATGCACATACTCGAACCCTGATTTCTATTTATATTAAATTAGAAGTTGGGTAATGATAGAAATTGGGGACTAGGGCAGTGCCTGAAGAAAAGATGAAAAATAGCAAGAGCAGATGGAAAATTGCTTAGCCATTTGATGATTTGCTTGATTAGCTATATTTTACAGAAAGGAGTTTTATGGAAAACTCTTCATGGCGGCCAGGTACAGTGGAAAGCTGCACTGTCTGCTAGGTGGAGATTGACCCATCATACTCTTATTCACAACTTATTTCAGTTTCAGCTAGTTCCAGCATACATATGCCGCTACATTGATATGGACACTCCTTCTTCCCAGCTTTTGAAGCTTTCCACTTTTCACCCCATCCTCTGCTCTTTCCTCTCCCCTTTGCTACTGCAGATGTCAAAGCTGTCCTGGAATTTCCTTGCCCTCTAACCCAAGTATCTTACATTTCTCTTCACCTGATTGCCAGCTCAGAACTGTTCTGGAAAAGGAAAGGAACAAGGAAATTCAAATTGTCAACTTTCTTCTCCACTTTCTTATCTTTGATAATGTTCCCCAAATTCGCCTGTGGACTATGGCAACATACTTACTCTCCACTGACCTCTTCCATCTTCATTTTCTGAAAATGTATCACACAGTAAAGAAATAGCAAACATACTCACTAGGCTGATACCCCTCCCTGAAGAAGCCAAGCCTAATTTTAGTCATGTATATACTAGAAGACACACCATTATCACTTATGTATTGTCCTTTTCTGCTTCTTTTTTGAGTTTATGGACACTTTAAACTGCAAGCTTACCTAATCCTGCCTTATTTTGTTGTTGTTGTTCTGTTCTGTTTTGTTTTGGATTAGGCTTTTAGCAGACTGAAGCCATGATTTTTAGTTTCTTTCTCTAGTGATAAGTGGAAAAGAGGGATGAGGAAGGGGCTTTACTGGCCCGCCAGAAACAGAAACTAAGAACCCATGACTCTTCTCCCCCTTGGGCACCCCTACAAAAGAATTCTGTAAAAACTGTGCGCTCCCTCCCTAGGTAAAAATAAACAAATAAATAAATAACCTCTCACATACATATACACTCCTGAGAGGTCAAGAAAAGGATAGAAAAGGATCCCTTATGTTTGCTGGCATGGAGGTTATTACATCTATAGCAAGAGTTAATGTGCAGTGCCTCTGAGCCTGACTGGAGGATGTTGAGTGAGTGGGCAGTGAGGGAATAAAATGAGCCAAGTATAGACAGTGCTTTTGAAAATGTCACTGTGACGTGAAGGGAAACAGGACAGCAGGTGGAGGGATGTGAAGGGCTGAGGGAGGGTTTGCTTTATTTTTATATGAGCATAAATGCTGATGGAAAGGGGCCAAACTGAGAGGAAGAGGAGAAAAACCGGTAAAGAATAATAGAAAGTTCCTGTGAAGGTAGGAGGAAACGGGATCCAAAATATAGTAGACCTTCTTGGATAACCATCATATATAACATTGTTTTTGTGGGGAAAGAAATGCAGTTTAGTTTCCAAATAAGTAACTTACAAATGATCCTTTCCACCATTGCTATTTTGTTAGTTTAAGACTTCAAGGGTTGCTGGATGCAATGGCTCGTGCCTGTAATCCCAATACTTTGGGATGGTGAGGTGGGAGGATTGCTTAAGCCCAAGAGTTTGAGACCAGCCTGGGCAACAAAGTGAGACCCCATCTCTACAGAAAATCAAAAAATTAGCTAGATGTGGTGGTATATGCTTGTGGTCCCAGCTACATGGGAGGCTGAGGCAGGAAGATCTCTTGAGCCCAGCATGTCAAGGCTGCAGTGAGTGATGTTCATGACACTGCATTCCGGCTTGAGTGTTAGAGCAAGACCCAGTCTCAGAAAAAAAAAAAGAAAAAAGACTTCAAAGGTTGTCAGTTTTGCCAATCATTTCCCAAAATAATATAGGATATAGGAAGGTACAGTGGACTGCAAGAGCCCCATTCTTGGCTCAGACATGAAAATGTTAGACAACCTTAAGTAAAGTGTTACATTTCACTTATAAAATTAAGAATTTAGGCTTAAGAGGCAAAGCCCAGGAGTTCGAGGCTGCAGTGAACTATGATTGTGTCACTGTACTCCATCCTGGGTAACAGAAAGAAAAAAAAAAAAATAGGCTTAAGAGGCATTTCAGGATGTGTTGGTGTTGGTGGTGCAGTTTGACTGTTGTAACAACTGGGAGTGCCTCTGGTGTTTGGTGCCCAGGACCAGTGATGCTAATGGTCCTATAATACACAGGCCAGATTGTCACAACAAAAAACCATCCTGCTGAAAGTCTATAGAGCTCTTGATGAGAAACCCCAGGCCACTGCTAGGTTCCCTTTAGGACCTTTTCAGCTCTAACATCAAAATTATCTGAGGAAGTGCAGTGAATTAAATGCATCTTTTAAGCCATTGGGACTCTTTCAAATCTTAGGGACAACACTTTGTATTTCTCAAAGTGAGTAGTGTCTTTGGCTGCTTATAGACTTTAGCAAGCTTTTTGGACCAGGTGCTATAGCTATGGTAGGCCAACCAAAATTGAGAAATACAACTTTAACTTATCCCCCTTTTTTCCTTGTATTTCAGGTACTATTGGGATTTTCAACCCCAAGGTGAGTCCTCTTTGACCACATATAGTTTTATGCTAAAAATGTGTAAATGGGATTGTTTACTTCTGTCTCTTCTCTACAACCTTCTCCACAGAGTGGCATTAGCCATTTCCAAGGAAAGTTAGTGGTGTGTTTAATTAACCTTCACCCTGCTGTGCCCCCCTGCCCTGCTTTTTAGCAACAAGAGGCTCTGTGCTTCTACCTTCTGAGTGGATTGTTGCTATGTTATTTTATAGAATCAAAGCTATAATATGCTTTTATTCCTTGAGCTTTGTTAGGTGCAAACAGGATCCAGTGGCATTCAAATAAAATGGTAGCCGAGTTCATAATAAAAACCTTGGGAGGGTTCCAACTCAGCTAATCCTTCATTTGCTCCAGAAATAAATTCCAGTATGTTACCTCCTCAATCACAGTGCCCTTCCCCACAGCCTGCCTGTCTGGCAACAGAGAAATGTCAGAAATGGAGCAGTGTTGAAATTCCCACTAGAACAGTGTTATCACATTTTAATATGAGCCTCGCTGCAGCCTCAGTGCTTCTAATTGCTTTCAAACCATTGTTTTCCTGCTTTTGCTTGATGAACCCAGCATCTGCCATGATTCTAAAAAGTACTACAGACAGCTGTGTGCAAAATTAAAAAAAAAAAAAAAAGCCAGGATTAAAACACATTTTTAAAAGGTTCAGAATTGAAATTTTTTTAAAAATTCAAACAGTTTGAGGGGATGTCTCTTAAAGTATTTGCCTTTCTTCTTTTTAGTACTCTGGTTGAGAATGTCAGAAACATCAACCTGAATATTAATTATTTTAATTTATTATAAATGGAGGGGCTTTATTTTCCCAGAGAATCACGGAGTTTTAGATCAAACTTACAAATAGCTTTATAAACTATTTTGCTCTAAAACTTTCTTAACCAATTGTAAACTTTTAAAGTACTTTTTATTCTCTTAATGTTGTCGCTGTATCCAACCTCAGTGAACAGTAATATTTTAAATAAATTAAGATTGTGAGTCATTATAATAGTTTTATTAAAATTGTTATTTTTCTAGCTCATACTTTTAGTGTATTTCAAGTTTTTATAAAGCTTTCTTTTAAAGCTGTCTTTAATAAATAAAAATATCTTATTTTCAAAGCTTCTTGACTCTTGTAAATTAAAGTCAGAGGACTTATACTATTTTACATAATGTGATGTGCTGTTACTACATATCTCACTGTTCTAAAGCATTTATAGCTGAAAACATAGATTGAGCAATAGATAATTTTATGTAATAATTTAGCAGTTTGCTTTGCAAAATGTGAAATACACTATTCAGGGGATGGCTCTATAGTTCAGGGTTTAACAGATGTTAACCAAAATCCACAGGGGGAAGAACGTGATTGTGAACTGGCAGAAATGAATGGAACTCTGAGGGTAGAATTAATTACCTAAAGGAAAAATAAAGAATTAGTGTCGGGGATGTGGTATAGTAATAGGTTGAGAAGAGAAAATAATTTTGGAGCTTAACACAACAGACTATATGGGACTAAAAAAGACAAAGGGCACAGCTTACCAGATTCTTGTAATGGTGGCACTGCAGTCATCTTTCAACATAAAGCAGCTTCTACACACTCTTTCTTTCTTGGAAAAAGGACAGAGGTAGAGCAGCCAAGGAGACAAGTGAAAATAGTTTATTTAGAACAGAAAACTGTATTTGCCTCTTGACAATAATTAAATATATGTGGGAAAATCTTTGTGCATTTGGAAGTAAATGTAAGGAAAGGTGAAATAGAAAAACTCATGCCCTAGCCCCCAGTCTCATGCCTTCTCAGAGATATTTTTTGAAGGGGCAGTGAGTGGGAGGGTACCTTTTACCTTGCCCTTTTGATCAGACCTTAGCTGATTATGTGCTTCAGAAGCTGGTGGGATGGGTGGGAGCAGTAACTGGTCTAGATAAGGTACAACAGGACAACTTAAGATTGTGAAAAGATTAGAAATAAGTAAGAAAGAGAACAACTAGCAGAATAATCTTAAAAGCCCTGGAAGACTGGGTGGTGTTGGGATGGGAGAATAGAAATGGTGGCCCCAAATTTTCTGAACATTTTTATCTGTGACAGGACCCTGTGTACAAAAATATGATGGGATGAATTTTATTAACTCTGCGTCTGCCTAAATACACACTTGGGTTCTTCAAGATATTTGAACTAAACCAGGTCTGGTGCCTGGAAGGAAAATAGTCTTTAATTATAAAAGATCCACTATTTGTAAATCCTTTTAGTAGTACACATTTAAAAAATAGCAGCCTTGGCCAGGCATAGTGGCTCATGCCTATAATCCTAGCACTTTGGGAGGCCAAGGTGGGTGGATCACCTGAGGTCAGGAGTTTGAGACCAGCCTGACCAACATGGTGAAACCCCGTCTTTACTACATACAAAAATTAGCCAGGCATAGTGGTACATGCCTGTAGCCCCAGCTACTTGGGAGGCTGAGGCAGGAGAATCGCTTGAACCTGGAAGGCAGAGGTTGCAGTGAGCTGAGATTGCGCCTTTGCACTCCAGTCTGGGCAACAAGAGCGAAACTGTCTCAAAAAAAAAAAAAAAAATTAGCAGCCTTATCAAGATATAATTCACATACCATAAAATTTACCCTTTTAAAGGGTACAGTTAATGGTATTTAGCATAGTATAGTATAGTATAGTACAAGTTGTGCAACCATCACTACTATCTAATATCAGGATGTTTCGTCACCCCAATAAGAAACCCATTATCTCCAGAGGTCGAGAGCCCGTACTCTTCATGACTGTTTTTCACTGTTTCATTGCAAGGGTTGTTGAGGATTAGTAGTAATCTGGATATAGTGAAAAAAAGCCAGTAGTTTCTATTTATAATAATGGTACATTAGTGGTAATTCTTTCTCTCACATTTCCACCTAGGTTTTCTTGTTGGTCCACTCTCGACTTCCTGAATGATGTTTATTTCAAAAAAGAAATAGGGAAAATAAAACATGATCCAAAGAATATATTACTTTAATGCAGAGGAGATATAAATGGAAGGGCACTTTAAATGAGCTTAATCATGGTTGGAGAACATGAAAAAGGCTTTTTATTTTTACTTGACAATAAGACATAATATTGCTTTGATAGTTCATGTTCTGCTTACTTAAATTTTTTTTTCTACTTAATTTTTTACTTAAAGTTACAAAGAAAAGCCATTTTTGCCATGGAATTTTTATCATTTCAGTAATCAATATCCAAAAGGTGATCTCAATTGGCTGTCTAAACAATGATATCAATGTTGTCCTTAGATTTGATGACAATATCACTTAAAGTTGTTGAGCAAACTGATTTCTTTCATTTACTTCAGTTTCCCCTTTTATAAAATGAGTTAATGACAGTTTTTTAAATCAAAAATTTGATTACAAGGTATAATGTTTATATTTCAAAATTTATTGCTATAAAAAAATTCATTGAATTAGATTGAATTTCCCACAATAGGCCCAAAGTCTAAAACAAATGACATAATATTTAAATAAAAATCTAGGGAAGACAATGGGAATATTATATTTAATAAATTTTCTTTTTTGTTCAGTGGTCATTCACATTACATTTGTTATAGTTGTAAACATGGGCCAGTGGAATCTCTTGCCGGCTTAAAGATTCTTTGAGTATCTCTATGGATGGTGTAAAGGGTTTTCTGAGAAAATTATTCAGTATATTTCCATATGAACAAATTCTACTTTGTGAAGCTTAAAAATCTTATTTGAGATGAGATTTGGCAAGCCTACATTCAGGTCATAGTAAACTGATGCCGAATAATATAGCCTGGCAGGCCAGGCATGGTGGCTTATGCCTGTGGAAGCTGAGGGCAGGTAGATCGCTTGAGCCCAGAAGTTTGAGATCAATCTGGGCAACATGATGAGACCCTGAGTCTACAACAAAACAAAATTAGCTGAGCATGGTGGCACAGGCCTGTGGTCCTAGCTGCTTGGAAGGCTGAGGTGGGAGGATCACCTGATCCCAGCAGATTGAGACTGCAGTGAGCCGAGACTGCGCCACTGCACTTCAGCCTAGGAGACAGAGCGAGACCCTGTCTCAAAACACACAAACAAGCAAACAAATAAAAATATAGCCTGGCAAAAACAAATAGTGTTAAGTGAGTAAGGAAATTGTAAAGCAGTGTTAATGATAAATTAAGAGATTTAAGAGGTTTACCAACGAATGTATGGACTTTATGTGCGTTTTTGAGTCAAGCAAACTATATAAAAAACGACAACTATGAGAGAATTAGAAATTTGAACACTGACTGGTCATTTTATGTTATTAGAAAACTACCTTTTTTTTTCAGTGTGGCAGTGGTATTATGGTTAATTTTTTTTAAGAGTTTTTTATTTTAGAGAGAGGCATGCTGTGATAGTTAAAGATATAATGTCTGACAAATAATATGGGCGAGGAGAAAGAAACAGGGTGAGTATAGATAAGACAGGATTGACCGTAAATTGACACTTGTTGAAGCTGGATGATGTATGTATGGGAGTTTATTATACTGTTTTGTCTACTTTTATACTCGTTTAAAATTCTCCATGATGCAAAAGTAAAAGCAAAAGAAACCCATGTAGAGATTAATTAAAGATGTAACATTATTCTTTCATCTCTGTCATGAGACCTAGTATATTAATACATACATTGCTTTATGCATCTGGGCATAAAGTATGTAGAATAGTGAACTGATTTTTTAAATGGTTGTTCAAGTTAATGTTTTATAATGGAAAGAGCCTGAGCTTTGAAATCAAACCTGAATTAGAATCCCTGCTCCTCTACTTAGAAACTTTGTTAGCTATAGCAAATTACATCACTTCTTGAAGCTTCAGTTTCCTCATGTATAAAATCTGACTAATAATATCTACTTCACAGCTATTATGAATTGTAATGAGTTTTGATGAGACTATAACTCATGAGGAGTGCTTGCCACATGATAGGCACTAACTAAAGTGGTAACAAGTAGTATTATTATGTCTCAGAGTAGGACGAGGCAAGTACATACATGTATCAAACTTTGATAATAAAAATTTCATATATCTTTTCATAAAATTCATTCATTAATTACAGCTGAACCCTGGTGTAGGGCCATGAAACTCGCCATGTGTATATTTGTAAGGTTTGTATTTATAGAGAGTATTTTTTTGGTGGCAGCTACTTCAGAGGTTAGATTTACAAGCTTTTTGCTATACAGTGTCTGAGACATGTTGAATGGAAGCAAAAATGTTGCTTAACTTCTTTCCCTTGTGGTCACATACTTGGAGCATGTAGTTATGACAAATACAAGAGGCAAAACATTAAAGTAGCAAAGAAACACCATCTTTACACTTAAAAAAAAAAAAGAGGAAGGAAATTTCCTTTGAAGTTGAAGAGAAGTGTTTTTGAATTAATGGAGTGTACAGTGATTTTGCTAAGTTTTATTTATGAAAATACTCTTTGTATTCATGCCAAAAGGTTTTAGCACAGTCATAAGTAGGATTTATACAAAGAAACATAGCCCAAATTTATGACGTGTTTGCAAATGTAAGAAAAAGTCTAAATTTACAATATTTGTAATTTATTGTTAAGTATCTTTCCACCACTATTCCTGGAATGCTGATATTTTATAAACATAAGCATTGGTTTTGAACCTAGACTATCTCAAGCTATACTACTTTTAAAAAAGAAATCTTCCAGCATGTTTTCCATGTCTTTTGGGGATTTAATAGGGGGGAAATGAACCCAGGCCGAATACTCCTGCCTTTGGCTTTGGCTCAACATTTTAACATCAACAGTCTTGACAGCTGCTTTTGTGGCTTGACTTCCTTCAGGCATTTCCCCCTTTTCTTATTTGCTACATTTTCTACAAATTAATCTGTAGAAAGTGGATATACACACAAACTGTTTTTGAAGTTAATTACTAATTTGATACCTTTTCAAATATTCTACTTCCTATACATCTACTGGTAGGGGTTTTTTTAGTGAAATAATGCATTTTTTAAAAGAGCAGAATAATGCATTTTAAAATAATGCAGTAGTTGTTTTGCAATGGCTATCAAAGATGGTTTGTTTTTTTAACAAAAAGATTCACTTTTTTCCTTTTAAAAGTTAACATTTTCTAAGATTTTTCTGTCCTTTCTAAAAGTCCTTCCTATTCTGGAGTAGGTGATATTAAGATATAAAAAAGAAAAGAACTGGCCGGGCGCGGTGGCTCAAGCCTGTAATCCCAGCACTTTGGGAGGCCGAGACGGGTGGATCACGAGGTCAAGAGATCGAGACCATCCTGGTCAACATGGTGAAACCCCGTCTCTACTAATACAAAAAATTAGCTGGGCACGGTGGCGCGTGCCTGTAATCCCAGCTACTCAGGAGGCTGAGGCAGGAGAATTGCCTGAACCCAGGAGGCGGAGGTTGCGGTGAGCCGAGATCGCGCCATTGCACTCCAGCCTGGGTAACGAGCGAAACTCCATCTCAAAAAAAAAAAAAAAAAAAAAAAAAAAAAGAAAAGAACTAAATTTTATCCAGGTAAAAGAAGTCATTGGAATCAGGTAATGCTGCCTTCTGTATTCCCTACACAATATATTATATACAAGGATGTTCATTATAGCATTGTTTGGAATAGCAAAGACTACAGACAGCCTAAATGTCTAGCAATAGGGACTAGTGAAATAAATTATGTTGCATCCATTTAATGGAATGCTATATAGAGTTAAAAGAAAATTACACATATATATGTAATATGGAAGGTTCTCCAAGGAGTATTGTTAGATGAAAAGGGTAATTTGAGCAAACCAGTGTATAGTTTGTTTCTGTGTGTGTGTGTGTGTGTGTGTGTGTGTGGCACAAGCACACGTTTTTATTTGTATATAGAATATTTTTGGAAGGATACATATGAATCTTTTAACAGTGGTAACCACTGTTGAGGGGGATATTGGTATGAATGAAAGAGAGAATCATCTTTGGTACTATTTGAATTTTCACCACGTACGTATATTATTTTTAATTTTAAAAATTGGTTAAAGTGGGCCGGGTGTGGTGGCTCACGCCTGTAATCCCAGCACTTTGGGAGGCCAAGGCGGGTGGATCACGAGGTCAAGAGATCGAGACCATCCTGGTCAACATGGTGAAACCCCGTCTCTACTAAAAATACAAAAAATTAGCTGGGCATGGTGGCGTGTGCCTGTAATCCCAGCTACTCAGGAGGCTGAGGCAGGAGAATTGTCTGAATCCAGGAGGCGGAGGTTGCGGTGAGCCGAGATCGCACCATTGCACTCCAGCCTGGGTAACAAGAGTGAAACTCCGTCTCAAAAAAAAAAAAAATTGGTTAAAGTAAAAAATGAGATAAATCTATATTGCTGATATGGAGCAATTACCAAGATAAATGGTTAGGAAGAAAAGCAGGATACAGAACAGAACAAATGTTACCATTTGTTTAAAAAGAGGAAAAAAATACATACACTACACACAGAGAGACAGACCCTTGTTATAGTAGATCGAAAAATTCATAGAACACCCAAGAAATCTCACAGTGGTTGCCTCTGGAGAGAAAGATCAAGAGAAGAGAGGATAGATGAACTTTCATTATATGCCTTCTTGTAACACTTGAAGGTTTTTCTCTGGGCATACTTAACTTTTTTTTGTTTAATAAAGAAGCTTTCCAAAACAAAACAAAACAAAAAACGTGGTAGTAAACTATTTTTCAGTAGAATCATGATTAGCAGTTTCTTATCCATTCAAGTTTTTATCTAGTTACTTATTTAAGCGTTTATTTTATTTTTTGAGACAGAATCTCACTGTGTCACCTAGGCTGGAGTGCAATGAATTGATCTCAACTCACTCACTGCCGTTTCCATCTCCTGGGATCAAGTGATCCTCCGACTTTGGCCTCCATGGTAGCTGGGACTACAGGCATAAGCCACCATGCCCAGCTAATTTTTGTATTTTTTGTAGAGACAGGGTCTTACTATGTTACCAGGCTGGTATCAAACTTTTGGGCTCAAGATATTTGCCTGCCTCAGTCTCCCAAAGTGCTGGGCTTACAGATATGAGCCACTACTCTTGGCCTATTTATTTTGATATGTGAATTAATGGTCAAGGCCCTGTTGATGGTATAAAACAGTAGCATTCTCTGTTGTTTAATTCTTTAATGTTTGAGAACGTTGGTATATATATATATACGCGTATATATATATATATATATACGCGTATATATATATATATATATATATATACGTATATATATGTGGGGTTGAGTTTACTTATCACTTAAAAGTGAACTTTTTTTTTTTAAGACAGAGTATTGATCTGTCACCCAGGCTGGAGTGCAGTGGCACGATCTTAGCTCACTGCAACCCCCACCTTCCAGGTTCAAGCAATTCTTGTGCCTCAACTACCCGAGTAGTTGAGATTACAGGCGCATGCCACCATGCCCGGCTAATTTCTGTATTTTTAGTAGAGTTGGGGTTTTGCCATGTTGGCCAGGCTGATCTTGTACTCCTGGCCTCAAATAAAAAAGTAAATTTAAAAATAAATAATATGGCCTGGCATGGTGGATCATACCTGTAATCTCGGCACTTTGGGCAGCTGAGGGAGGCCGATTGTTTGAGTCCAGGAGTTCGAGACCATTCTGGGCAATATAGGGAGATCCCATCTCTGCAGCAGATATTAGCCAAGCATGGTGGTGTGCACCTGTGGTCCCACCTACTCTGGAGTTTGGGGTGGGAGGATCACTTGAGCCTGAGAAGTCAAGGCTGCAGGGAGCCACAATTGCATCACTGCACTCTAGCCTGGGTGACAGAGTTAGAACCTGTCTCAAAATAAATAAATAAATAAATAAAATAATAATTTTAAGTTAGTATTATACTCATGGTGACTGATAATGAATATCTTTTCTTACCCCATCTTAGTCTTTTTAGAAGTTCATAAAACTTCGGATTTTTGTCTTCATGTAGACATCAAGGAAAATCAAGTAACTGAAAATTAATGACTGCTTTAAGTTTATTTGATTAGCCCTGGAGACTTTGGTTGAGGGAAAAAACAACTTATAAATGATTTCTCTTAGAAGGTATTATTCCTGGACCAACACAGAAAATCAGGTGAGGAGTACAGTTTCTGAACATAGAATTTTGACATAAGAGTTAGTGTTCATCAGGACCTGTGCCTCTAAGAAATTTTCATGTTCTGAACACAAAATATTGAGAGAAAAGTGTAGTTCATTTGAATATAAGCTTTTTTGTTTTTTCTGCTTAAAACTTTTTTGTGAGTAAGTAGGTAAAGACTTCAGACTTGAAACCCAAAGAATTTGCTTGATATTTAGAGGCTAAGTAATATAATATAATAGGTGAATTATATTAGAAAGCATTTATTTTTCATTTGACTTCTCATCAACACATGCTGCTTTCAGAAACTTGTTTATGAAGATAGCTAAGTATCACTAACACAGGAAAGGGACTGCTAAGTTATAGGCAAGGGGTTTTATATGACATGTAAAATAAAGCTTCCAGTTTCTGCTGACTCTTGTGAGGCAAATAGTGGAAGAACCAATCTGAGGCAAATAGTGGAAGAACCAATCTTGTGAACCCTATCGGTCCTTGTCAGCTGATGGAAATTTAACACACATTTGCCATCCTGGAGAAGTTCTTAATCATGATTAATCTCTAAAAAGGTATTTTCCTAAACTTAAAAAGTGATACCACTTACCCTTAATATTTATGCACTTTACTTGTGTTAGTGATACCTCAATTAAAAAGTTTTTTTTTTTAATGAAGAGATATTTGTTCATGTGAAACTTTTTCCCTGGGGAAAAAGTTCCACATGAACTGAATTCTTGACAGTGAGAGGTTTTGGCTGTTGATAATGGTGTTACATACATGTTGTCGAATACATGAGTGAGAATCCCTGTTTGGAGTGTGTGTGGCATGAGGAGGTTGAATCTTGTCACCATTTGCCATTACAGTGTTAGTGGTACTCGAGGTTTATGTTATCACAAAGAAAACTTACCCTTCAGTATGTTAAAAGCTGGCTCACATGTTGAGACCTACTAATCTTACCCATAATCCATTCTTTACTATGTATTATTTTCTTTTTACTCCTTGGACTTTTGAAAAACGTTTCTTATATCTACCTGTAGCCTGTAGAACATGTAGGTTCATTATTCTTCTTCCTTTTTTTTTGAGACAGAGTTTTGCTCTTGTTGCCCAGGCTGGAGTGCAACGGAGCGATCTCGGCTCACCACAACCTCTGCCTCCTGGGTTCAAGCGATTCTCCTGTCTCAGCCTCCTGAGTAGCTGGGATTACAGGCATGCGCCACTATGCCTGGCTAATTATTTTAGTAGAGACAGGGTTTCTCCATGTTGGTCAGGCTGGTCTCGAACTCCCAACCTCAGGTGATTCCCCCTCCTAGGCCTTCCAAAGTGTTGGAATTACAGGCGTGAGCCACTGCAACTGGCCAGTCTCATTCTTCTTTAATGGGAGATATTAGAATCCAACTAGCCTTATAGTTTCTCTCAAGAAGTTTCTTACATAATGTTGGTTTACCAGTTGGGACATAACAGACCATAAAATGCATCAGGATTGTAAATGAGTGCTAAGGTCTACTACAGCTTGTTTGGGAGAAAGGAAAGCTGGAACAAGAGAGCAAGATGAACCAAGAGTAATAAAATTGCTACATTTATGTGGCATTATATATTTTTCAAAGGGTTTTCCTGCTCTGAGACTTAAAGCATGACGGTGCCAGAAAGGAAACACATTCTTTAACCAAGTCAGGTCAGTGCTGTATTTAAGTATCCAACAGAATCAAACAAAAGGTGCTGGAAAAAAAATCAGCATATTAATTTCACTGAACCTAAAGTAGCTGTTCTCAATTTTGCAAGCATGAAATTCATGCCAAAAAGTGATATTAAAAAAAAAAAATCACTACACATTACTCGATAATAAATTTCAACTATGAATTGGACTACTTCTTTCTTGACCAAATCATTGACCACATTTTGCTTTGTCAGTTCTACTCTTTATGCCTAATGTGAATACTTCTATTATCACTAATAATAATAATTTATGGGTTTAATTTACTAAAGTTAAAAATACTAATTGATAGCATATACAATAAAGTCAACTCACTGGCTTTCATTCAATATGCTTTGCCTTTGAGTAATGATCATGATTTATTAAACATGCAGATTTTGAGACTGTATAGTTCAGTGGATTAGAACAAGAGCTTAGTAATCAGACAAGGTGGGGTGAAAGCCTGGCCCTGCCACTTATGAGTCACTTTTATGACTTTGGGTAAGTTATTTCATCTTTGTGTCTCAATTTCTTGATCTTCATCTTTGAGACAGTAATACATCTCAGGATTTTTTTGAGGATTAAATGAGATAGTCCACAAATAGCCTTGACCCAGAGCTTGTACTCACTAAGAGTTTAGCTAGCTATTGTATAATAATTATTATAGCTAACTTTCTCCTGTATGTCAAAAGATACTGAAAATTCAGTTGGATAGCTTTGTAATAAGAATTAAGGACTGAGAATACAGTGGCCCAAAGAAAACAGAACTATGAGCCAATAATTTCAGGCTATGATTGCCTGGTTGCCATATGATAAATACATTCATTTTACAATATATTTATCCACATACTATCAAATACCTAGGTTTATATATTTTGAATTCTGTCAAAATCTTATTACTGTTGAAAATATTCCCACTCAGCAGGTTCCATTTTAGTACCAGTTGAACAATACCAGTGGTAGCTGGAATGTGTTAGTGTGAAGCTGGAATGACTGCTGACAGGCTGTAATTTGCTTTATGAAGTGTGGGTTGTCACATACACAATTATCTGGTTTGTATTTGTTGCTGCCAGACCTCCAGTTTGTTAACATCCAGAAATTATAACTTTATGTGAAACCTAAGAAGGGTTAAAACTCCCAGCATTTTCTTAGAGGGTGGGAGAGGAGAAGAAAGGTTCACACAGTGGCTACATTTTTTTCCCTCTGTTTTCTTTTTTCTTTTTCTTTCTTTCTTTTTTTTTTTTTTTTTTTTAAGAACTAGGATGATGCTACACACTGCAGCTCACCCTACTGGTCAAAATTAAAAACTGCATTACAAAGGACCATTTTCTTGAGGGAGAAAAGAAAAAAAATAACTTTTCAATTAGTTCCCACTGACATTTTCCTGTCCAATCCACCACTGACAGATGTACTTAATTCTGAGAATATCATTAAGCTATGCTGCCCTTTCGGTTGTTGGATTCACAGGTGTTGTTATAGTGATTGTATTAAGAGTGTCTAATCAATTTGGCTCCATTTGTGATCATTCAGACTGTGCTACTCTCCTCAAATGTTATCTCTAAGGGGTCTTTTTTTTTTTTTTTTTTTAATTGAGACAGAGTCTAGCTCTTTTGCCCAGGCTGGAGTGCAGTGGTGTGAACTCAGCTCACTGCAACCTCCGCTTCCCAGGTTCAAGCGATTCTCCTACCTCAGCCTCCCAAGTAGCTGGGATTACAGGCATCTGCCACCACGTCCAACTAATTTTTGTATTTTTAGTAGAGACCAGGTTTCACTGTGTTAGCCAGGCTGATCTTGAACTCCTGACCTCATGATCCTCCCGCCTTGGCCTCCCAAAGTGCTGAGATTACAAGCGTGAGCCACCGTGCCCGGCCATCTCTAAAGGTTCTTAAGAAGGCTGTTATTCTTAGTATGATCACATAATTAGCAAAGAGCATTCTAAGCTAAAAACTGTAGTCTTAGGCTCACTTTACTTCTTGTACATTTGAGATCCAGTTGGAACAACTTTTTAAAAGAATGATAAATGGAAACTTTCTTTACCTGACCTATCATTTATTCTGTAGATTTAATGACATTCTGTACCATTGCACTCACTGCCAGGGCCTTGGGGGGAAAAAAGGCATATTTATACATTGAGTTATGGATAGATGTAGTAAGGGGAAAAAAAAGGAGATGGGCAGAAAGTCAGACTGTATAGAACAGAGAAGAATTTGAGACCTTCACTATACATGGATTAATCACAAGAACTAACCACGCAGATCCAAATGGATATTTAGAAATTGGTGAAGCCTCTAAGATGTTCTCTGGAAAACATAGTACATTTTCTAAAGCATGGATATGTGCAAACTGGTATGTAATTTATAATGGAAGCATTGACAGAATTTTAGTTTTGGTGCAGCGAATGTGCTCTATAATATATTTACATGTGAGTAACATTTCATATATATGGTCGCATCTGTACCCAACACATTTGTTTAGTTGGTGTTAGATTCAATAACTTAGTTGAATGGTTATAATAAGGAACAATAAGCTGCAGTTTTGCTAATCTTACTATAGTTCAGCTTTGGGAGCTGCATTACTGTTAAATTGGCCTATGAAAATCTGGCAATATTAATGCTGTCAAGCATGAAAACAAACTGGCTTTGGATTAGGGAGCTTTATTTATAGAATTTTAGTGAGAATGTATTAGTTTAAAGAGGGAGCTCTATTTCTCATGGGTTCTTCAATATTAAATAGAATAGGAAGTCGTGTGTTCCCTTCCAACAACAACAATAATAATTTTAAATCTTTCAATTTTAAATGAATCTCAATTTCCTTATATAATCCAAAGATACTTGGTGAAGTAATAGCAAACCCTAGTTTTTAACCACACCATATAAACAGATGGTTACAGATGTGAACAGAGTCTTATTCACTAAACTAAAATAGAGTTTTATTATAAAGCTGTATTATAAAGAATAGAGTCTTTCTAATATAGTTCATAATTAATTTGAAGAGAAATAAAAGATATAGACTAACGTAAAAAAATCGAGCTTTTACATATTGAATAAGTAAGCATATGTTTTCGATGTTATTTATTATTCTCTCATTTTTTTAATGCTTAAACCATTTTCTGTCTTTTTTCATTTATTTCTTATTTCTTTGATAAAATTGTCATTATAGACTTTTTTTTGTCCCAAAATAGTACCTGCAAGTTCAGGACTAAACGAATTTGCTGTGAACTAATAGTTACAAGGGGAACATCATCATGGTTCATTTTTCTCCCTGTTTTATTTGGAATTGAATTAGTAAATGAAAGTTTTAGCAGTTTAATTCACTTCTCCATAAAGTTTATGGAGCAGCAACAGCTGGTTGAATCTGTGGCAGAAAAAGCCGACTTCTAGTGGCCAAGCCTATTGTTTCAGAATTAAGGGGGAAAACTCATTAACTGTTAATGAAAACACAGGGAATAAAAACAAATAGCACAGAAACCCTAGCAAATAATTACCTTACACCTGACACAAAGCTGCTTCATCCTTCTGCTCCAACCCTCAGAAATTCCCAACTTATCACTCTATGGAGCATGAATGAAATTGAGTTTGACTCTCATAAAAGAACAATAGAGAAATCATCCCGCTTATGGGCCCCTCAGCATGTACTTGGTGGAGAACCTACCATTGAATATACTAAGGAGTGTTATCTAGTGCCCAATTCTTAGGATACTTAGGCTACGGGAGCAAATTACCTACTAATAGCAGGTGAACCCTTGATATAGTTCCACCAGATCTTGTTTAGAAATACAAAGAGAAAGGACTGAAAGTAGTGGATGTGATTAATAGAGTTACGGTGTGTTAGATTATATATCTATATAGAAATATATTGATTCTGAGGGAGTTGCAGTGTGAAAGTATGTCTCCGGTGGCAAGGGGTCTTGCTTGTGAGAAAGCCACTCTAAGCAGATGGAGTTCTAAGCCCTAATTGTAGAGCTGCTGAGTGGAAATGTCTGTCACTATAGTTTGTGATCATTTATGTCTGATCCCACTGGACTACAGTTGTGGCCACTTGGAACTGCGATTGTCAGAACTATGGGCAAATCCAGAGAATATGCACAGTTATGTTTTAAAGAAAAATGATGTTCTTAAACAAATCCAAAATGACTACAGTAATTGCTGTTCTTCTATAAAACTTTTCACCCATGCATCCTGAGTAGTTGTAATCATTTCAATTACACGGGAGTGTCTATTTATATAGTGTTATAGCCTTGTTTCTGTGTGTGCCCAAGGGAACTGGGTCACTTGATATGACACTAAAAACACTTATAACAACATCTCCATCATCAGGAACTAATTGCACTTGGGTGTAAAGCTTATTTTTAAATGTTCCCCCACGACAACCATTTGTACAACCATTTGGCCTAGGCTCTGTTTTGCCACATTGAGTTGTATATCTTTGTCATTGTGTACTTTACAGAGGAATGGTCTCATATTTGACAACAAGGTGGCTGTTGAAAGCACACCTTGGGTGACTATAGTCAGAAACCATAGGAATCATGTGGAAGTGACTTTTCCATCTGAAGTTAGGAAAGCAAGTGCCAAATCCAGGCAAGTGTTTTGGGTAAGACTTTAAAAATGGAGGCTGTGAAGGCAGTGTGATACCCTGGATTGGATCCTAAAACAGAAAAAGGATATTAGTAGAAAAACTTGTGAAATCCAAATAGAGTCTGTAGTTTAGTTAATAGTAATATGCCAATGTTAATTTATTGGTTTTGGCAGATAGACCTCAATTATGTAAGAAGCTGACACTGGGGGAAACTGGGTGAAGGGTATGTAGAAACTCTGTACTATTTTTGTAACACTTACATAAGTCTACAATTATTCCAAAATAAGAAGTTCACAAAAAAAAAAAAAATGCCAACACAACAAAAGCCTTTCCTGATCTGCATGTTTTTTAAAAAGCTTATAATGCGAGCATGTACTGTTTTTCTTTCTTTCCTTTTTTTTTTTTTTTTTTTTTTCAGAGACAGGGCTTACTCTGTTGTCTAGGTTGGAGTGCAGTGGCACAATCATGGCTCACTGCAGCTTTTACCTCCTTGGTTCAAACAATCCTCCCTTCTCAGCCTCTCAAGTAGCTGGGACCACAGGCATGAGCCACCATGCCAGGTAATTTTTGTACTTTTCGTAGAGATGGGGTTTTGCCATGTTGCCCAGGCTGGTCTTGAACTCCTAGATTCAAGCCATCCTCCTGTCTCACCCTCCCAAAGTGTTGTGATTACAGGCATGAGCCACTAGACCTGGCTAGATTCTTTTTCTTTAATGGTAGATTTGCCACATTTCTGAAGCAAGCAGAAAATTCTGAGTCCAGAATAATAGTTTATATATAATGTTCAGTATATTCTACAAAAGTTAAATGTTGCTTAGCAATTCAAGTACTTTTTTTTTCTTTTTAGGGATTTTTATTTGGCTTAAAATAAAAATTCAGTTTAACCTTACAGTTCACTTTCAGGTTACTAGCCAGGCAGTCCATTTAGAATGTATTGATAATATAATTTTAGTGGACTTTCAGTGATGTAAAATTTGAGCATTTTAATCCTCAGACCAGTATGTGAGAATTTTTCTGATTATTATGGAAATTATACAGCGACGCTCTAAGCATAGCTATAAACGTTGTATCCTGATAAGTAAATTAATAAAGGAGAGTATTTCTTCTGGCTTCAGCCAATGACTGTTGTGTGAGTTTTCTAAAATTTTTATTTTTCTTTTCCATAATAAACTCTACAGTTTATTTCTAAAATCCTATATTTGTAGGTGTTCAACTCCGTATGGACATCTACCTACCACACAGCATTTGAAGAAGAGTCTAGATATGATTATCTAATTTACGGAAAGAGAAGGCTACAGCCATTCTCTTTTTATCATTTTATAACCTCCCTAGCTTTCTAGTTTAATTATAGGAAATAAACCTTTAAAGTGAGGCAATACAGATTCTATGTAGGTTGTTTGGTTTCACAGCTCCCTAGTTGAAATCCAAGGCCAAAACTCCACAGTATTTACTGAGATTAGCATTGGTGATTTCCTTTGGAAATGAGTGTTTGAGATAATATTAAATTCAGTTGAAAATCCTATTTTCATGTTTTTGAAATGAACTAAGCAGCTGTTGGTTTCCTTTTATCAGCAGACCGTCCCTCTGTTTGGGGGATTTTAAGGAAAGCCATTTGCAATACAGAGCCTTTTCTTCCGGTTTCTGAATGAGCTAACATCTTCTGTCTGAACCTTTTAAAGTATCATAATAACATCGGCCACTTCTACAAAATACAATCCAACGTATGTTGAAAACACACAAAAGAGATTAGCATTAATTGCATAATTCAGTGTTCTATATACATTATCTTTTATCAAAGCCATTTTACAGAACAAATATTATCTTTTTAGGGCTTTTAGAATTCCTAAGAGGTCGGTTGCCTAGGCTGTAAACTAGAATTACAAAGAACGAACTTTGTTAATGTTACAGAACAAATAGGAATACAGTACAGCAAAGTCTAGTTATCTCTATTTTTATAATACTCTGTTACTTTTCAGAGGAAGACTATTGACCTTGCTATGTTATATTATGTATAGAACGTTAAACCTTTGGGTCGGTCCTATTTCATTTGGAAATAAAGGCATGCAGGGTAAAGGTTGTAATTATTGGAGACATCATATATATGAACACAAATTTAATTCTTTTTTTTTTTTTTTTGAGATGGAGTCTCATTCTTGTCACCCAGGCTGGAGTGCAATGGCTCGATCTCGGCTCACTGCAACTTCCACCTCTGGGGTTCAAGTGATTCTCCTGCCCCAGCCTCCGGAGTAGCTGGGATTACAGGCGCCCACCACCATGCCTGGCTAATTTTTGTATATTTAGTGGAGATGGGATTTCACCATATTGGCCAGGCTGATCTTAAACTCCTGACCTCAGGTGATCTGCCCACCTTGGTCGCTCAAACTGCTGGGATTACAGGTGTGAGCCACCGCACCTGGCCAAATATAAATCTATATAGCTCTGTTTTTATTTTAAGTATGATAGGCAAGTTTCTTTTTGGTGGCAAGAGGTATTCCCACTCTAAGCTAACAGTTCCTAAGTTTTAGTGAGAGAGTTATTTGAGTGGAAAATTTTTCATCCAGGTAAGTTGGTTCTTGAACTTATTTATCTGTTTCCCATATGTTAATGGATAGTGGCCATGTTCATCATAGAGTAAGATACATCTTTTTTTTTCTCGAATACTGGAAGAGCTCTATGTATGCTTTTATAAAGATGTCCAAAGGATGACCTTATTTTCTCTCTTTTTTGTCCCTCAGGGGGAGACCTTGGACAGGACAGCTCTGATGATAATCACAGTGGGACTCCTGGCCTGTCCCTTACATCTGATGCACCCTTTTTGTCAGATTATCAGGATGAGGGTGAGTGTTATCCTTCTGGATTTTGGGTGACCACCACGCTTTATTATCTTTTATCCTGACATATTTGCCTTTTGTTGTTGTGTATCCAGCAACCTTTAGTGGGTTCTCTGTACTGGTAATCACTAGTTTGCCAAGGACAACTATTTGTTTCATTGTGGTGCTGATCCTTCTTGGTAATTCAATACTTCTGAAGTTAATGTATTTAGGAAAACACTAATGCCATATTGGAACAGGAAGACATCGTTACTGATCTGTTTATAAAAACTGTAGCTCGAAAGCTAAGAGGGCATTTTAAGATTTCAGGGTCTAGTTTTTACCATTATTTTGGATTTCTTAGCTTCACTGAGTTACATGAGAATTGCAGCATTTATTTAATGATTATTGGATTATTAATTTATTGTGGATCATTTGAGACTCTTGAGCTCATCATATTATAATAAGGTATTATTTCACCTGTGCTTCTCACATACTGCTGACCATATTGATATTGTTCAAGGGGAAGGCAAAGCCATAAGAACCACAGTGCAAATCTTCCTGGAGCATCAATTTTACTTGTATATTTGGGAATGGGAGGAGTTAAATAATTCAGTTGCTAGAAACGTTATTTTTATATTAAAAATTCCATAGTACATAACAGAGTGAAATGCAAAATATATATACATTTAAAAAATAAGACATAAAATATAAATATTTTGGGCTGATGGCTGCCAGTTTCTGGCTCAGGCCCAGATTTCCCAAGTGTGGGGGATCCACTGTGCCTCTTCTGGCATGTGGCTACTTGAGCAGAAGGTTTCATCATCATGAATGCACATGGTTTTGTTTTGTTTTTTTATCAGAGTTTCTCTCCTGCCTTCCCATTAGGGTTAAAAGGTAGAGATGCTACTAAACTGAACATTAAATTGGAAACACATTATTCACTTAGGGATTGGGAATAAAGTTTGTAAATTATTCCTTACTTTTCTTTGTTAGTTTGTAATCTTTCCATTTCTTTTTATTTAGATTTCAAGGGCTTATAATTTGTTTTACCCTCTCTTTTTACTTTATCCATTGATTGTTATTTCATTTAGCCCTTTTGATGATTCATGTTTTTTCCCTTTCATTGACTTGATAACTTCCACATAAGAACTGTGGGTTGAATCACACAGAAACATTTTATTTTTCTTGGGCTTTGTATAATAGCACAATTAGTAATACCCAAGTTTTAAAATTGGTTTTGTAATATAGGATGTGTGTATTGGTTCAGTATTACACTAAAAACATTGTTCAGATTGAAAGTTTAATAATTACATTGGTAGCTGATTAATAATTGTAGAAGATTAACAGTGTAAAACATGAAGAAATCAACCTTTCACTTGTTTTTGATTAACCTAATGCTTGACAGAATTAAAACAATAATGCCTTATTAATCCTTAGGTCACTTTTTTGGTATTTCCAACTTTCCCAAAAACAACTGAGAACACAATAAGTAATCCAGAAAGGCCTCTAAGTAGAAATAGATGTAACTTATGTACCTTATTCTTGGAAGAAACCCTGAAGCCCTTGCTGAGGAATCTTTTTACAGTTTTTTTTTTCTTTGAGACAGAATCTTGTTCTATCACCAGGCTGGAGTGCAGTGGCTCAATCCTGGCTCACTCTAACCTCTGTTTTCCAGTTTTAAGCAATTCTCTTGCCTCAGCCTCCCGAGCAAATGGGACTATAGGCATGCACCACCACACCTGGCTAATTTTTTTTGTTTGTATTTTTAGTAGAGATGAGGTTTCACCATGATGGCCAGGATAGTCTCGATCTCTTGACCTTGTGATCTGCCTGCCGTGGCCTCCCAAAGTGCTGGGATTATAGGCGTGAGCCACCGCGCCCAGTTGGAATATTTTTACAAATTTCTTACCAATACAGTGTTTTGGTTTCTCAGCCCACAGTAAAGCTTCAAATTAGAAGAAGGGGTACTATAAAGGCATCAATTAACAAATAAGATTGAGGTAACAAACAGAAAAACAAAACTTTACATAGGAAACAAAATCTATAAATACCATTTATGTAAGAATAATTTTTTTTAAATACCAGTTTGGGGCTGGGCACGGTGGTTCATGCCTGTAATCCCAGCACTTTGGGAAGCCAAGGTGGGCAGATCACAGAGGTTGGGAGTTCGAGACCAACCTGACCAATGCCTGTAATCCCAGCTACTCAGAAGGCTCAGGCAGGAAAATTGCTTGAATCCGGGAGGCAGAGGTTGCAGTGAGCCGAGATCGCACCATTGCACTCCAGCCTGGGTGACAGAGAGAGACTTCAACTCAAAAAAAAAAAAAAAAAACATAGCAGTTTGGGGTCATTTTGTATGACAGAGGAAAAGAGTGCATGCTCAGTACCTTAATAAATTAAAACTTTTTAAGCTAGTATTTATTGAGCACTTAATATTTGCCTTGCATCATCTGTATTGTAAGCACTCTGCATATGTCATCATTTAATCCTCAAGACAGCCCTAAATTGTAGATATTAGGATTATCCTTATTTTACAGACAAGGAAACAGACTAAGGGAAGTTAACTTAACTAAAATAACATAGCTGTTAAGTAGTAGTGCCAGGATTTACACCTACATAATCTGGTTCTAAAACCTCTGCCCTTAACCACTCTACTATCCTTATCTGAAGTATCCAAAAAAATAGATTCATACTCCAAACATTTTGGCTAAGGCCGTACAGATACAAATAGTTATGTTTAAAAAATATTTTCATTAAAATAGTTGAAATTTAAGAAAAACATTTGTGTTGAAAGAGGTAAATCTGGAAAACTCCAAAGTGGAAAACTTTGTTCTATAACAGCTCCTCATAAGAGAGGAGTTAATTATATTAGTAATATTAAATTCTTACTTAATAGATTTATGTTTTTAGTTCTGTGCATGAAATTAAAAGAATTCCCAAAGTGACATAGTCAATGGTAGAGGTAGGAATAGACCTATTTATGTGTTGAAAGCTTGATTGTAGGATGATGTGATACTGTTTAAATGTGAGTTTCTGCAAAGCATTGAATCTAGCACAGTGCCTGAGTGCCTAATGCATAACAGGCACAATAAATGTTCATTTTCATCCTCTGAAAATTAAAGTTACATACATTTCCTGTGAAATTAAAGAGAAAGTTATAAAGGTGTCAAAATTTTGAGCAATCTCTATATCCTATTTAATTAGATTTTACTATTATAGAGAATGGTAACACTTGATATGCCACTTATTCTTTTTTTTTTTTTTTTGAGACGGAGTCTCACTCTGTAGCCCAAGTTGGAGTGCAGTGGCATGATCTCAGCTCACTGTAACCGCCACCTCCCGGGTTCCAGTTCAAGCAGTTCTCCTGCCTCAGCCTCCCGAGTAGCTGGGATTACAGAAATGTGCCACCATGCTCAGCTAATTTTTGTATTTTTAGTAGAGACAGGGTTTCACCGTGTTGGCCAGGCTGGTCTTGAACTCCTGACCTTGTGATCTGCCCTCCTTGGCCTCCCAAAGTGCTGGTATTACAGGCATGAGCCACTGCACTTGGCCTCAACTTAGTCATTTTTTTAAAACAAATATTTATTTAAAGATTTCTAGGTTTCCAGCTCCATCCATGTCTCTGCAAAGGACATGAACTCATTCTTTTTATGGCTGCATAGTATTCCATTGTGTATATGTGCCACATTTTCTTTATTTAGTCTATCTTTGATGGGCATTTGGGTTGGTTCCAAGTCTTTGTTATTGTGAACATTGCCACAATAATTCTTAGCAAACTAACACAAGAACAGAAAACCACACAACACATGTTCTCACTCATAAGTGGGAGTTGAACAATAAGAACACATGGACACAGGGAGGGGAACATCACACACCGGGGCCTGTTGGGGGATGGGGGACTAGGGGAGGGATAGCATTAGGAGAAAGACCTAATGTAGGTGACAGGTTGATAGGTGCAGCAAACAACCATGGCACGTGTTTACCAAAGTAACAAACCTGCACATTCTGCACACGTACTCCAGAACTTAAAGTATAATAATTAAAAAAAAAAAAAGATTCTTAGGTAACACCAAGACACTGTGTTAAGCTGCAGGTGGAAAATGCAATTAGAAAGCAGATACAGTCCCTGCCCTCATGGAGCTTACCATCTCATTGGGAAAACTATTAATAAGTAGACAAATAAATAAATGTAAACTTAGTATCTTCATAGATAGCTAAGTCAATTATTTATGAAGAAAAGATATTCCTCTTTAGCCTTCTTTGTAATGGCAGTTATTTTAGGCTTTTGGAATTCTATCTTCATTAGAAAATGTGAAAATATTTAAGATATTTTGTCTTCCACTGCCAGCCAGAGCAGTATCCTGGGCTTACCATTATAAAAGGATACACAGTCTGGCCCATCCACCCATAACTTTAGTGATGAGAGGTAATAACCATGGTGCATATCGTCTTTAGGTTATGACTTTGTGAAAACTACAAAGAATTCTAGAAGAATATAGGAAACCTGGCCAGGTACACCGCAAAAAGTGAAAACCAAGATTACAGGCTAACCCATGCATAAAAATGAAAGCACGTGGCTACCTAATTACAATTCCGTCTCCTTTTCCTTTGTAAATGCACACAATTTGAAGGCAGAGAGAGATACCCAGAAGAGCACAGCCCCACCATCAGGAATGAAAACTTACTGAAAGTAATAACATTTAGATTTCTAAATGCATAGTTTTTACCATATGGAAGGAAAAAATGTAGTAGGAAGCATTGACCACAATACTTAGTACAAGAGCCAGGCAACTACATAGCTCAAATCTGATTGTTTACAGTGTCTGAAATACACAGTGGATTTTAATGCATTTATAAATTTACTTTGTTAGAATAATGAAGAATCCCTGTGTATGTACATTATTTTTAAAAGTGGATTAGGGAAAGTGATTATTCTATAAGCAGGGTATAGTGACTCCTTCTGGAAGCAAGAGAAAAAATAAAATTATTTTAGAAGAAACCTAAAATCTATGATAATATATGATTTGTTATAA
The DNA here is from genome assembly GCF_030222135.1 of Aotus nancymaae. Lineage (NCBI taxonomy): Eukaryota > Metazoa > Chordata > Mammalia > Primates > Aotidae > Aotus > Aotus nancymaae. The sequence goes on along the minus strand of NW_026988487.1, from coordinate 1,664,604 downwards.
ATTATTACATTCTAATTAAAGAACGGGGTGAATGGATATTGAACAATTAAATCTGGATAGAAGTGAGAATATTTTAGAGCTTCTCTGTACATCAGGATGTTGAAGGTTAGAGAAGATTCTTATTCTTCAGCAAAATGAGAAACAATGGGAAAAGGAAAGACCTGTAACTATTATTGGAAAGAGTAGTAATGAATAACTGAAGAGCCTGTTGTTGATTGATTTTATTATATGCTCGTTGATTTAAAAGAAATTGCAAACATGTTAAAGTACTAATAGTAGCTATTTTCAACTTTATGCCATTTCTGAAAAGTACATTTAAAAATATAGAGAATATTCTGGAAATAAAAAGAATACATTTTTTACGGTATTATTTTAAGGACATTTTGTTTTCATTTTAGCTCTGAAATACAAGTCAAATTTGGATTTAAGATTATGAGCAATAATAGACTAGCTTTTGTTGATAATTGTGAGTTTTTTATTTTTATTTATTTATTTATTTTGAGACAGTTTCACTCTTGTCACCCAGGCTGGAGTGCCGTGCAGTCTCAGCTCACTGCAACCTCTGCCTCCTGGGTTCAAGCGATTCTCCTGCCTCAGCCTCCCAAGTAGCTGGGATTACAGATATGTACCACGACACCTGGCTAATTTTTGTATTATTAGTAGGGATGGGGTTTCACCCTGTTGGCCAGGCTGGTCTTGAACTCCTGACCTCAGGTGATCCACCCACCTAGCCTACCAAAGTACTGGGATTACAGGCATGAGCCACTGCTCCCGGCCGGGTTTTAATTATATAATAGTGGGAAGAATACATTAGATATGAATCTATTTTCTTTTCTTTTCTTTTTTTTATTTTATTTATTTATTTTTTTAGACGGAGTCTTGCTCTGTCTCCAGGCTGGAGTGCAGGGGCACAATCTCGGCTCACTGCAACCTCCACCTCCTGAGTTCAAGTGATTCTTCCACCTCAGCCTCCCGAGTAGCGGGACCACAGGTGCGCGCCACCACGCCTGGCTGATTTTTGTATTTTTAGTAGAGACAGGGTTTCACCATGTTGGCCAGGATGATCTTGATCTCTTGACCTCGTGATCCGCCTGCCTCGGCCTCCCAAAGTGCTGGGATTACAGGCGTGAGCCACTGCGCCCGGCCGATATGAATCTATTTTAAACAAAACTATTTTAGTATTCTGAAATTAAAATGAAGATTTAATTTATTGATTATATTTTTGTGGCGGGAGTTCAAGTTTGTCTTAAATTTTATGATGCCAAAGTACTAGTATCATGTAATCTAGGAGTTGGAAGGGATTATAAAGTCATCTGGTAATAGGAACCATTTATCGAGTGTTTACTATGCTCTACTAAGAGCTTTCTGTGGGTTATCTGATTTAATTCTCAAAACAGCTCATAGAGGACGACACTGTTACCCATTTACAGGTAAAGAAATCAGGCTTAGAGAAATTAATTGACATGGCCAAGGATGACACATCTAATCCACATGAGGGACTAGAGTTCCAGTAGATTTCAAAGCCACTGCTTTTTGAAGAGTTCTGCTGAGGTGGATGTTTGTCCTCTGTAGACATCTACTCTTATGGGCTTTACAACTCATTTTCCTTATTTCTTTTTTCCACTGGATATAATGTTGATTTTTAAAATAAATGTATTCACACCTAAAAATTATACTCAAAACGCTACTTTTACTGCATCCCACAAAATTTGATATGTACTGCTTTCATTCATAATTCTATTCTAAATGTTTTATCATTTCCTTTATGATACCCTTCTTAACTTACATGTAATTTAGAAGAATTTTTTGTGTTTTTGTTCTAGTTTTTATTTTTGTTTTGTTGTAGTTTTAAGAATTTTAAAACCTGCTCTTTTCTTATTGACTTCTGATTTTACTACATTATAATCTAAGAGCACAGTGTATATTATTTTGATTATTTGGACTTCGTTGAGACTTCCTTTGCATCTGTAATGATCAGGTTATGCTTCTGTGCTGTGTGTGCTCTGGAAATATTTATAACTCTTACTCTTTTAATTTTTATAAATGATATTCTTTAAATCTTTTATGTTACTAGATTTTCTTTTCTCTCCTGAGAGGACTGTGTTAAAATCTCCAATTGCAGTTGTAGATGTATTCATTTTTTTCTATGTTTTGTTCTGTTTTGTTTTTAGGGCCATATTATTAGGTACTTTTTTTTTTTCTAACTAGAATAACCAGTTTATATTAGGTACTTATAAAGAGCTCTAATTGATTAAAAAGACTTCTCTTAATGAGCTGAAATCCTATTCCTAGAACTTCCACTTATTCAGTTGGTTTTGCCTCTAAACCTGTGAGAGCACCCCCGATAGCCTTTATTTGTTGAGTATAAAAAAATGTTCATAAGCCAGTTTGAGATCCCCATTGTTCTGAGTCAGGGGTAAGGTCTGATTTTAGTGTATAAATTATATTGTTTCACAGAGTAAATAACCTGAGCTTCTTACAGTGTTAACTGAGGTATGTGAATTAATGATGCAGGGATTAGAGGTAAATGACCTCATTGATCAGGATAAATCTTAGCTGGAATCTTGTTGACAACTTTGGAGTAAAATGTGTGTAATTTAGGGCTGCTTTACTTGGAGTATTAGAAACCTATTGTAGGTTCAGTCACTGGTACCCTAGCACCAGTAATACGTAGTATTCTAGCACCAGTAGAACCCTAGTAGATTGAAAGAATTAATGGCTTAAAAACAGCAAGCCATTTGCTTCCTTCTTACTGATGGGGTCAGGCTTGTTAACTTTCTTCGGGTGTATTTTTTTAAAACTTTGTAAACTATGTGAACGAATTTGGAGTTCTTAGTTCCTTTATACTCTATGATATGAAGATAATAACAATGACTCAATATAGTCTCTTTCCTTTTTTTTTTTTTTTTTTTAAGACAGAGTTTCACTCTTGTTGCCCAGGCTGGAGTACAGTGGCACTATCTCGGCTCACTGCAACCTCCGCCTTCCAAGTTCAAGTGATTCTCCTGCCCCAGCCTCCCGAGCAGCTGGGATTACAGGCTCCTGCCACCACGCCTGCTAATTTTTGTATTTTTAGTAGAGATGGGGTTTCACCATGTTGGCCAGGCTGGTCTCAAACTCCTGACCTCAGTTGATCCGCCCACCTCAGCCTCCCAAAGTGCTGGGATTAAAGGTGTGAGCCAACACACCCAGCTTGTCTCTTTCCGTAGATAAGTCTGTAAATAAACATATATGCATACATGCATACATATATTAAAACAAGCATTTTCTCATTTTCTTTTTGTTCTTCAGACAACTGCTTTCATCTTTGTTGTTAGTTGGAAGGTATATTTTTCTTTAATAAAGGCACGTGACTCCTGTCAAAACTAATGAAAGTTACATATGTGTGTTTAGAGGCACATACTGTGGAAGAACATAAAACTTATATCCATGTCTGTATTTTTGGAGCCAAAGAATGAATTCAACAGTAGAACACACACTTTCATGAGCCTGGTGGATTTCTGAGCAACTTTGTGTTGGCTTTAGGTGAGTCCATCAGATTTCAGATCATTGGAAGAAATTAAGGACTCGGTGTTGAGTTTACTGTGATAAGGCTAAGTAAACTGTCACTCAGGATCACAGTGGCTTCCTTCATGAAGATAAATGTCTTATTAGATCTAAGACATCATGTCGTTTATATAGTCTGGTATAAATCACAGATAGATGACAAACTGGGCTTCCAAGTTGACAGTAATTTATATAACTTAAACAAATGGTTACCAAGGATTATACATGTTTTGTGAAGAATTAAAAAACAATAACAATTATCTGTCTATGAAAGACCCGTTTTTCATTTTCAGCACAGCATGTTGGGCTGTTGGTGTGTGTTTAAACTCTAACTTTTCATCCAGTATCCAGTAAAGTGCTCTCACATGTGTTGATAGCTGGACATCTTCCATAATGCTTCTTTCACTAAAATAAACTCCTTGTAAATTTAACCCATATATTTGGGTTAAATTCTACATAAAAGCATGGAATTTAAGAGCTGGAAGAGACTTGGCAATCACCTAATCTTGTCTCTGTTTTAGCAAAGAGGAAACTTAATTTTAAAGATGCCAAGTGTCTCCATCCTACAACTAGCAAGTGATAGAGCCAGTACCATACCCAAGACCACCTCTCTGAGAGTGACCTCTCCTGGCATACACTGCATACATTCCCTCACCTGCATGATCTCAGGATGCTTTTCAATGCAGCCTCCAAACAGCTTTGTCGAAGGCCTGATCCTGGCTCCCAGGTGATTTCTTGCAAGTTTCAGTCAAGTTCTTCAGAGACATGTGTCTCTCTTGCCTACATATGTTCTTATTATTTTCCTAGGTTGATTTGGGAGTGGTATAGTTTATAAAGAATTTCAAAAGGCTCCATAAATGCCAACAATGATAGTTATGAATAACATACAATAAACCCCTGGATTGATTTGACATAGAACTAATTAATTATCTTTTTTGGCCTTTTTGTTCATGTTATAGATTTTAATATACTACTAATGAAGAGTTAGTTATTGAATACCAATATTGAATGTCCTTATTCAATCATGAGTTTGGATGCTGTGTAGAGTATACAAAAAAGGAATAAGATTTGATTCCTTAGTGAGCAAATAATTTAGTTGAAGAGAGATGATTCAGGCATCTTCACAACTAAGCATACATAACCAAGTGTTGATGATTGGGGACAGAGTTTGCAGAAACAACTAATTGGTTGGACTTGCAGTAGTTCGGAAGAAAGTTAAAATAGTATTTGACCTAGGTTCTTGCCAAAGTGTTTTTAGAAATCTTTCCCAGAGTGGGAGTATAGCAAACGTCCACTCTTTGAAAGGTCAAACGTGACAAAATAACAGTGGACATTTTTAAGTGAAAAAAGTTGATTTTTAAATGAGTGACTTGACAGTTGAGAATAAGCTTTTTCATCATGCCTTGAGAATTCTTTGTTTCTCTCCAGATTCTAAACTAGTCAACAAATTTAATGGCTATGTGAAAGTTCTAGTATATGATTATTGAAGATGTTTTGTGTATATATATGTGTATATATATATATATCTGATTGGTATATAAAGTAATCAAAGGTGGGGAGGGTTATATATCTTTGCATACTGTTGATTAGAAAATCTTATACAACATATTTAATTACCTTGTTCTTAAATCTATACATGCATTACAATTAAATGTAGCCTCTGCTTTATAGATGAACACTGAATGACCCTCAAGTTTGGCTATCTTTCCTAGGACAATCAAGACTAAAGTTCTAGAGGTCTGAATTCTCAGGTATAATTTTAAACACCAGACTGTCCTTCCTCAAGCTCCGAAGTCACTGACCATTTTTACCTCAAAATCTCATATTTACTTTAATCAGAAAGAATTTTGTTTAAACATAAAATAACTCTTTTGGGCCAAGTGTGTGTTTGTGTTTATACTTAGTATATATATTCAACTTTTCCTGCTTTGATAGTTTTTGTTTTTCTATTAGTCATAATTTATTTTGGCCTAACATAGAAGTCTGACTTTTCAAGTAAAGAGAAATGTTCGTAACACTGTTTAATACCATGCTGAAGCACATCTTAATCTAGAATATGATGGCATACAAGGGGAAGATTGTTGAATTTACAAACTATATTATACTTCTGCTCTAGGCTGCCTTTCTAACTCCGAGTGACAGCCTTTTTTTATGTTGGGCCCTAAGTAGCTTAAGTCTGGATACACTGGTCTAGCAAGCAAGAAAGATCATATGGAATGGATTCTCTGGGTTGTAAAGGATTGGGATTTAGAGGGGAATTGGTCCTTTATGGGAAGTTTTTACTTATAGAAGCCTTTTCCAATTTGCTGACCCATTTTGTTAGAATATAGCTTATATGATATAGTATATTTTCACAGAATACTCTGAAAGATAGACATTGTTGTCTTGGTTAATTTTATCATTATATTGTCTCATTTAATACCCAGATTTTATTTTAAACAACAAAACATAGGGTTAACTAGAATTACTAGTTCTTCTCTCTACAAATGATCATTATCATCGATGAAAGACATTTGTGAATGCCCAAGAATATAGTTGAACCTAGAGATTGTCAGAGCTTAGGGAAAAAAATTACTTTGAGTTATCTAATCTAGCCTTTCTAATGAATTCACATCATTCTTACTAATATCTCATTTAATTAATTATCAAATACAGTGATTACGCTTTGGATACTTCCTTTGCCAGACATCTTTCCCGCCCAACTATTATTCCTAATTTATTCTTCATGTCTAATCTAAACTTTTCCTTCCTTAGTTTCAGGCCATTGCTCTTTTCTATACCATTTTCTGAGACTGAATAATTCCCCTAATTCATTTATATTGTTACCTTTAGAAGGTATTAAAGACTGAACATTTATCCCCAGAGTCTTCACTTTTCCAAACTACATAAATTTCAGTTCTCTTAATCCTTACTTCACTCTGCCCCTGTCATACTAACAGTGCTGAGGTATTTTATCACACTCCTTGATATTTTCCATTCCAAGGGGATCACCTTACGAAGAGAGCTGCCCTATGGGGAGGGGAGTGCTCAAGAGTAAAATCTCATATAAACCACTAGAAGATGCCTAAGTGTTTATTTGATGTTGGTGTTGATGATCATCTGGAGAGCATACCAGGGTAGTGCTTGCTTTGGCATATGTTGGGATATATGTGTATTTTAATGCTTTAATGTATTATGGCCATGTTGTAATTGAATGTCTATAAAGCAGCAGTTAAGCGGGTTTTATAGACCTTGGACGAGATCAGAATTCTCTAGCTCCCTCTCGTGGTAAAAGGAAATACTACTTTTGGGTTTTTCTGGATTTGTTTTGCTTTAGTGAAGAGGAAGGCAAAGATGTGTAAGTTCTCAATATGTGAGCTTACATAGTGAATTCAAAAATTAAGAATGTTATATGTATGTGTGCATACACACACACATACTCAGATATGAGAAATTCCTTTTCTTTTATTCCTTAAAACCTCAAAAATATTACTTTCTTAAATCATTTCGTATCTGCTTATTATTACAGAGGTTAAAGGGAGGACAAATAAAACTATAATCTTGAAGGTTTGTATTCCAAAATAGATAAATAAAAGGGAGTGGGTTAAATATGAATTTTAAACCAAGTTTACAGGTATCTTTTACTTTGCCAATTACAAATGGATGTGGTTAGCATTTCTAACATATTTAATCAGATCTCCTGTGTCTCCTACAACATATTAATTTTATCAGTTTTGTACTTTTATTTTATGATTATTATAGCATTTCTTCTGTGGTAGACACATTTCAGTTATTAATAAACTTCTAAGTAAGTGGCAAATAGCTGAAGAGGAGACTGAACTGGTGTGCAAATGTGTTCATGTGAATTGCCTATGGATTAAATTTTTACAGGTAGCAAAAAAATATGTTTTCTAGGAGACTACTAAAAGTAACCCTTCTGACTTGAAATAGTTGATCTCTAGACGAGAACCAATGAAAAGTTGCTATTAATATGTCTTATATGGCAATGTAGAAAGTGATTAAAATTAGACACCATCCCTAAGTTTGTTTTGTTTTGTTTTGTTTTAGGCTATTCAGAAACTTGAGTAATGGTTAAGATAGTTTGCCTTTATGTTTGAATCACATTCTGATGAAAATATGGGGTCCTATTTAGTTATTCTGAGAACTCTAAGAATAAATTTGAGATCATGATTTTTAATATTAAATATTGTCCTTTTTTCCCCAAAAGGGAGTACTGAATATTATACTAATTGGAGAATTGTAAGAGAAGGATGATATAGACGTAACAGAACAAAATATGAACGCGGTCAGTCGCAGGTGAAATGAGTGAGAATATACAATGATCCAATATTAAATAGGAAACTCATAATTTTGACTAATTTTTCTTCTTTCTACCCTACTTTAAGAGATGATAATTATTTTTAAAAAAATAAGGAAATCAATTCACTTCTATTTAACTATGTCCTTCTTCCTTAAGATGTGTGAATAAAATTTTAATCTCAGCTATTTATTAATAATATTATTTTTTGAGATGGAGTCTCATTCTGTTGCCCACGCTGGAGTGCAGTGGCGTGATCTCAGCTCACCGAAACCTCCACCTTCCGGCTTCAAGTGATTCTCCTGCCTCAGCCTTCCTAGTAGCTGGGATTATAGGCGCCCACCTCCACTCCCGGCTAATTTTTGTATTTTTAGTAGAGACAAGGTTTCACCATGTTAGCCAGGCTGGTCTTGAACTCCTGACCTCAGGTGATCAACCCGCCTTAGCCTCCCAAAGTGCTGGGATTACAGGGGTGAGCCACTGCGCCCAGCCGTTAATATTAATTTTTAGTATTGACATTCCTACAAGCACCTGAAGATAAAATTTAACCAACTTACAGATCAAACCTCTTAATAGCAAGACATTTATGGATCTTCATAGGAATAATCTAATTTGTATTTTAAAAAATGATAATTTGATATAACATTTTTGAGATTTAACTATAATCAAGTTAGGCAATCTTACCCTGATTTCTTGATCTGTGTCAGATTTCTTAGATACCTGCTGGACCTAATTTTTTTGTTGTTCTTGTAAAGACCGTGCTTTCATGAGACAGATAAAATTGTAGACTTTTATAAAAATTCTAGAACATTCTTATCTGAGTAGAGAAGTAGAAGATGACCTGTAGTTATACCTGTACTGTTTACTACTATGTATATTGCAGTTGGTTTGGTCACCAAAAAGTTGTAATTGTTCTTGGGTATACATTCTTTGACTATTGATTTTAAGTTACTTGTATATTCACAAAGCTCTCAGAAGTGTAGCTTTCTTCCTTAGGGATCTGTCTTTACTTGGTGATTGGGAAAAGGTTCATTCTAGAATACTTATTTTTAAAACAAAATTTATTAATTAGCTTAATATTTTGTATTCTTTCTTTTAGCACTATTAGGGAAATTACAATGACCAGTTTTTTTGAATATTGAAGTCGATAACAGTATAATATGGAAATTATTTGCAGAAATTTAACTTGTATAGTTATAAGAGGGTGTCAGGGTCTGTTGGGATATCAGAATAGTTGTCAAAGTGTAGGATAGAAGAGAATTTCCTAGGAAACTACATCTGAGTACCTGTTAAGTATTTTATTTTAAATAAGGATTATTTTCTTTACCATATAATTGAAACTGAAAGTAAGGCAGTTTCCTTCTACCTTCTTTGCTTTCTTGCTCTGTATGTGCAAATGCTTTCATCTGTAAAGCAAACATCTTTCTTAATTTTTCTAGAAAACACCAAGACAATTCAAGGAGCTCTTCATGTGAAATCTTTTGCATGTTTCCTAATTCAAAAATAACAAATTTACTTAAATTTGATAATATTAGTATTTTAAGTGTTTTCCTCCTAATTTGGATTTGTTAAAATTCCCTATTTGTTTCAGATAAGATACATCAGAAGGAGCTAAAGAGGGAAAACTTTTTACTGTTTTCAATTTGTTCCACAGATAAAATTTTAAATTGTAATATAAATTTAAATATATTAATGACTCTAAATATATTAATTTGGTTAGATATGTTCATTCAGTGTTAAGAGGCAATACATATAGCTTGTCTTACCAGCAGAAAAACATTTTTCAGCAATATAAGACGTCTCAGCTTTGTCTAATTGAGATAAAAAGGTATATGAAAGAATAATGACTTTGCCTAGCAGATGCAGAGAAATTTAGGACAAATGTTGGAAAAGCTGATATCTAATTCCAGTGCAGTTAGGAAGACTAGGCTACTCCACTAACTAGATCTGGCAAAAATAAATAAGGACTAACTTGTGAAGCCACATAAATCATAAGCTTTCAGAGTGTTTACACTTTTATCTAATGCTGGCCTTCTGTCAGCATTTTTGTTGCTTCTTACATGCTTACATTATTTCTTACATTATTACATTTTGTTGTTTCTTTTTGTTTTTAAGAAGTTAGTTAAGGGAAATAGCTGAAATTGCACAAGTGGTGATTTGGTAAATTCTGCCAGTTAAGTAACTGTGACACATTTCATAGTTTGCTTATGATTGTTACAGGGTGAGATACTGTATATTGAAATTATGGCTGTTATAGTATGAATCACTGTATAGAATATTGCAGAGGTCTTGGTCTAGCACTGCAGAAGCCACAACCTAGGTAAAAAGTTTCACAACTTTAAGTTTACTTTTCCTATCTAGAATAGGCAAAAATTGAGTTCTGTCTGATTTAGTTATAATGTTCTTTAAACTCTTACCCGTGTTATCACTCATAATAATTCTAACATATTATATTTTTCAGCCCAAGTGATATAAGACCATGCTGGGTATGATTTTCAATATATGGCAAAAGTGCAAAATTAAGAAAAGATTTCTATGAAATTTTTTGCTCACTCTGCTAAATGAATTATTGAAATTCCAATAAAGAATTTTTTTAAAACCCTAAAAAGCAGTGTGGGTTTTATTTTTCCTTCAATTCTTTCAGCTCTCATAAATGTCTCTATGAAAGCTATATCTGCAGAGTTAGAAAAGAATATATTCTATAATATTTACCCGATCAGGAAGATTTTTAAAACGTGGCATCTTGATGTGAGATATTGACTGAAGTGGGCTGGCAGTTTTACTGGCCTGGCAGATGCAGCAGGTTTGCAGTAAATCCTTGTGGTAAAAAATCCCTGAGAAGTTTTTGATTAAGAAACTTTTACTATCCTTTTAAAATGAAATATGCTGGTCATTTTTTAAAAGATAAAAGCAGATATTTTATGTTATCTTCTAAAGTTTAGTTTCTGAAATATATTTCAATAAGTTTGGTTATATGAAAGTTCCTGGATTTCCAACATGTTAACTTAAATTATCAGTTCATAGTCCAGCATATCCAGAAAGCACATAAAAAGAAATTATAAAAGTAAGCATATTCAACAAAAATAATAAAATTGTATATTTTAAATCAGAAAACCTGTATACAGAGTAGTATGATTATTCTTTTATAAACGTTATCTGTTATTTAAAGCTGTAATAATATAATAAACTATGCTGAGAGGTAAAATTAAAGAAAAAGTATTTTAATATATGTATTTATTTTTTAAAAATACTTTTAAAAAACAAACTAAAATCATGAGGTAGTTTTTAACAAGGCATTGTAAGTTACATTTCGACTTAGAATCAGTATGGACAATGATTAGCTTACAACATAATGTGAAAAAAATGGCAAAATTTTATTGGAAGATATGTTTAGAAATAATATTTTATATAAAAATTCACATTAAAGTTTATAATTTATTGAGATTAAATTTTGAAGATGATGCCTAGCCCTTAAAAAAGCCACATGTTCAATGAATGTATTATCTCCTTCCTTGGATGCTTTATTAACTAGCTTATTACTAAAAAGGCCACATATGGCCTTCTTAAATTTCACATGAAAGCTAGTGTTTTGCATGAAAACTAGATTTTTTTCAAGTCTTATGTGATTATCTTTAAACTTTTTAATTTAATGAGGTAAGAGCAGAGGTTAAAAGAGATGTATGTTTCAAATTAATTCGTGGTTGCTATTGAAGAATAGCTATGTGTCTATATATTCTGCCAAATTAAAGTTAATTTTTAAAAAAATCCACAACATCATATTAACAAAAACTACTCCTTAACTCACTAAGATTCTGTGTTCTGTTCCACAATTTCAAGAGAAGTAGCTAAAACAATTGGCATCATTCTTCACCTAGATAATGCTTTCTCTGCAGCTAATAGCCCCTTGTTCATCAAGGAAACGAATGTGCACAGAGGTGACATGTTCTTCACCCACTGCTCTTTGTTCTAGGGTCCCTCAGACTGATTATATCAGGCTCAGCACTGATAAATATCCCCCCAAACTTTAACAGTATGTTAAATTGAGTTATGAGGTTTTAAGGGTACACTTCTCTGGCTGAAGGTTGATTGTCTCTGAGAGATAAAGGAATCGTGCTCAACGATAACAGAATCCTTACCATGGGATAATCCTGGTTATTGAACTCATAGCTCTCTTTACTTGGTTACTTGGTCTTTGTTGTTTTTTCCCCCTTGGGGAATGACTGGGTACTAAATTTGTTTCACCACTCTTCACCCACTCCCCCAGAGATATTTTAGAAGCACCCACAACATTATAGCAGTTGAAAGAACGAGACAACTCAAGCAAATAGAACGGCTTCTTGAAATGTGCTGTCACTTAGGGTGTGCCAACTGCTAGATGCAAGAGGGACACAATTCTTATTTGCCCTTCTGGCGGCATGAATGAAGAGGGCGGGTTGCAGATTGCTTCCCTTCTCCTTCTCCCAGCCTTCCAATGTCTCATGCATATGTTCAATCTGTTGGTTTGTTTGGTTTTGGTTTTTCTTTTTTGAGTTGTGACTTTTGGATTATGCTCTGATGGCAGAAATTTTAGACTTGCTGTTCAGGCAAAATTTTAAGCTGCAACCTTTGTTGGTGACAGTGATGGTGGCAGTTCTTTATGCCAATCTGCAGTTCTGATCCAGCATGCCACTCCATAAATAACTTTTTAATAGTAAAAACTACCAAATAATGGTAAATTTAAGCCTGTCCAATGAATTGTGAATACCCAATTTTTTCCCTCTATCTCATATAAAATTTTTAAAACTCCTAAATTAAAAATAATTAATTAAGTGGCATTGATAATACCATAGAGAAAGACTTAAGTTTACCTGCATCCTAGGTAGTACCAGAGAAAGCACTCTATGGGGGAAATGTTTAAACAAATGCATAAATACTACCATCCTACAAAAGATTTATTAGCCTGGCCTTCATTACCAACAACAGCAATCACTTAGCACACAACTATACTGAATACATGGCACTCTGTAAGGTGAATTAATAGTACCTACTTTCTATAATAAATTTATTGAATGCCTACCATGTGCTAAACATAGTATTTTACACACATTACCTCTAATCATCATTACTGCTGTGCATTGTAGGTATTATTATTCCCTTATCACAGATGAAGAAATTTGAGCATCAGAGAAATCAACCTGCTCAAGTGCATCCACTAATAAGGGGACAGAGGCGGGATTCAAACAAGTCTCTGTAGTTCCAAAACCCATGTTGTTTCCAGTATGCCAAACTCCCTCACAGAAAAGGAAGTAACATTGGTTGTTACTCCTCCAGGTTTTTGTGTGCACTGCTAAAAGGAAAACAGAGACTCTGGAGTTACTTTAAAAAGCAGTAGCACATTAATATTGGGTACCATGAATTGAGCACCTGCTCTGACAGGCATTGTGCTAGGCACTTATATAATTTCTTACAGTCATCTTTTAAGTCCAGTATTAAAAAGACAAAGGGCATCTAATTTCAAAATTCATAACTTTCCCACTACACCACATTGACTTGCACTATTGTAGAGAAAGGGGACTCTAGCACTATCCAGTAGAACTTTCTGTAGTGATGGAAATGGTATATAATAGTTGCATTTTCTAGTAGAGCAGCCACTAACATTTGTAACTATTGAGCACTTGAAATGTGGCTGGTAAAACTAAGAAACTAAACTTTGTAAAATTTAATTTTTTAGTTAATTGAAATATATCCTTAAATCGCCATATGTAACAAGTGGCTACCAAATTGAAGAGCACAGCTCTAGAAAAATGACTTCTTAACTAAATAGTCAAGAGTACCTGAAAATAGTATTTCAGAAATTTCTTTAAAAACAGATGGAACGGAAGTTTGGTGGGCAAGGGAGAGTAGAAAGGAAGGCTCAGACATAGGCTGGTTGAGAAGGTCAGGGGTGCAACGTAGGTGAGTAGGCAGGAGAGCCCTCAAATAAATTTATGGGAGAAGCTGAGAGAAAACAGGATGTGGAGTGGAAGAAAGGAAGTGACCTGGCAAAGTGCTTTGAAGAAGAGCATTAGCATCCATAGTTAATGGATTTGTACAGATTGAAAGGTAAATAAAAATCAGCACTTTTTTTCAGTATTCACCCACTGTAAATCATTACTTGACATTTTGATTGGTGGCTTTGGAATAAGTTGTTTAAATGGTACTGAGATGTTTGTGTAGGATAGAAACTTACACTGCTGTCATCCTATAGAACTCACAGAGTTCCTGGGTCATAGGGCTGTAAGTTTCCTGGGGAGGGGGCTTTATTTATTCCTTCACAAGTATTCATTAAGCCATATAGACCCTCTTGTTTCAAGTCAGTGTCGTATCTAATCTCTCTTAAGAGGTAAGTTTTCCAATACATTAAAATATTTTTTCATTATAAAAGTATTTAAGCCCCTGATAATGCTGTCAATAATTTGTACACTTTATAGCACTTTACACTTTAAAAACCTTGTTCAAGTGCATCACCACATTTAACCCTCACAGCAGTCTCGTGAGGTGAGTAGTATCTTGTTTGATAGGTGAGGAAAGTGAGCATGAGATTCATCTGGGATCACACATATCACATGTAGCAGAGATGAAATCCAGACAAAAGCCAGGCAGTTGCAGAGTATGGATTCTCTGATCACACTCTTGTCATTGTTGTTTCTCTGTATTTAACTCCCTCTGTGGTGATAAGTGTGGACATCACGGTGAGCTGTAATACTTTCATGCATATCCATTTTTCTGATTAAGAAACAGAGGCATGACAGGGCACAGTGGCTCATGCCTGTAATCCTAGCATTTTGGGAGGCTGAGGTGGATGGATCACTTGAGCTCAGGAGTTTGAGACCAGCCTGGGCAACATGGCGAAACCCCATCTCTACAAAAAAAAATTTGTTTTAAAAAATTAGCCAGGTGTGGTGGCGAGCACCTGTAGTCCCAGCTACTTGGGAGGCTGAGGGAGGATGGCTCAAGCCCAGGAGGTTGAGGCTGCAGGAATCTGAGATTGCACCACTGTGCTCCAGTCTGGGTGATAAGAGTGAGACCTTAGAAGAATGTTAGTTGCAGGCAATTAGCAAAATGCAGATGGTGGGAAACTCCAGAGTCAAACATTCCAGGTATTTCAATGAATAAATTATAGGGAAAAGAAAGGAATAAAGGGCAACATGTAGATTAAAAGAGTTTTTTTAAGCATAATGAAATGTCTTACATGGGCAAGAATTTTAAAAAAAGAAATCAAGCCGGGCGCAGTGGCTCACGCCTGTAATCCCAGCACTTTGGGGGGCCGAGGCAGGTGGATCACGAGGTCAAGAGATCGAGACCATCCTGGTCAACATGGTGAAACCCTGTCTCTACTAAAAATCCAAAAAATTAGCTGGGCATGGTGGCCCGTGCCTGTAATCCCAGCTACTCAGGAGGCTGAGATAAGAGAATTGCCTTAACCCAGGAGGTGGAGGTTGCGGTGAGCCGAGATCGCACCATTGCACTCCAGCCTGGGTAACAAGAGCGAAACTCCGTCTCAAAAAAAAAAAAAAAAGAAAAGAAATCAAGGTGCAGATGTATTGGAATCGTGGTCTGAAAACCGTGAACTTTATGCCTTTCTGTAATGAAATTGACAGGAAGAATGTTCCATTAGCTTAATATTCAGTGATCACTTTGAAAAATATATATTTAAAATTTTTTTAAATAAATAGCAGTTGTTGCTCTGTAGTGTGTTGACCCTAGTGTCCCTTCTGAATGACCATAAACCTTCTGCCTATTCAGTTTTCTTATCAAGCTGGGCACAGTGGCTCACACCTGTAATCCCAGCACTTTGGGAGGCTGAGGCGGGCAGATGACTGGATATCAGGAATTCAAGACCAGCCTGGCCAACATGACGAAACCCCATCTCTACTAAAAATACAAAAATTAGCCAGGCATGGTGGCACATGCCTGTGGTCCCAGCTACTCAGGATGCTGAGGCAGGAGAATCGCTTGAACCGTCAGGCAGAGGTTGCAGTGAGCCGAGGTTATTCCGCTGCACTCCAGCCTAGGTGACATAGAGAGATTCTGTCTCAAAAAAAAAAAAAAAAATCTTATCACACATCTTGTGGTTGTTCACTTAAAATGGTTTTTTAGAAAGAAAGCATTTTGGATTGAAGAGCTTTATAATAAATTCCTAGTATTCTGTAAATCTTGGTAATACTCAAGTTTAAAGTTCTGTGGTCATCAGAATTGAGAATAATTTAGAAAAAACAGTGGGAGAATTATTAGATATGTATTAATGTCCTGCTCTGAATTCTGATCCACAATCAACCTAGGAATGAAAACATTTAAAACATTTTTTGAACGTAAAAGAAATGCACTTATAAGGTGAGCTACAATGTCCAAGCGTTTGAATTTTATCTAGATAAGCCATTCAAAACAAAATCACTTCTTCACTTACAGGGATGCTGAATTAGCAGAAAAAAATGTTCCAGTGAGAGACAACCTTGTACATGCTATTTCCAATCAATTCTGAAGCACTAGAAGTTTGAAGAGCCTGAGCCATTTGACATATAGAATTTCCCACAAGTTCTATAGTTCCTTTTGTTTTTATCATCTCTATTTCTGTAGCTTTGAAACAAATGAACTCATCAAGATTTCAAGAATAATATGAGGCAGGAAGATTTTGACAGGCATTTTAATTAGTCTGGCCCATATTAAAACAAACAAATGCATTTCCCCCCTTTATGGAGACAGTTCTGGCAAAGAGCAGGATGTATGTACAAGGATGCTCATTACGAGGTTGTTTATAATAAAGGTCAAATTATTTATGCTTTATGCCCGTGGAAGGATTACACAGTGTTATAACATTAATATAACTATTTTTAAGTTTCCCCATATTCTACTTGGTTATAACGTGTAGATTTACATTGCTTGCACACAAAGATGATGATGATGTGTGTGTACAGTTTTGAAAATACAAAGTGTGTTTGTGGGAATTAATGAAAAAATTTCCCCTTAAAATGAAAGCTACGTACAATATGAAGACTCTTTTGCTTGTAAATATCTGGTACAGCACTTTTGTCATGGAGTCTGAAATAGAAGAAGGTCAAAGTTTGGAAAAATATGCCTTGTTTTCCCTTCCGTAAAGATTACTCTACTAATGAATGCTTCTCTCTAGATTGCATACTTTGATAATCCTGGACACTCCTATTTTTATTTAACACCTATGGATTCTTGTACAGCACATTATATAAGGAATTGAAATCCAAAATAAAATAAATATAAACTAACTATCCAACATTAGATACTTCAGTAAATAAATCATGAAAATCTAAAATTTTGAAAAAAGAATTGAAATCCATAAACCAGCTTGGAGCATTTTCTGTAGGAAAACAGAAAGTTCTGACACTAATCTGTACCTTCATCCAACACTTATTGTGCCTGTTGTGTGTCAGACATAGCCAGGCACTGGAACTACAGCAGTGAATAAAACATGACCCTTACCTCCAAGAAGAGGCACACAGTCTAGTTGGAAAGACAATATTCAAACAGTAATTTGACTACTGAGTAGTAAGCACTAAAAATGAGGAGCATATATGGTGATATGAGAGCATAGTGGAAGGAGCAGTAACTACACTTGGAAAGAAAACGAAACCAGGGAAAGCCTCTCTGAAGAAGTGATATTTAATTATGTCTTAACAGAGCAATAGAAATTTATCAGGTTGACCATGGTTGGGTGGCAGTAAGTGAAAATATTCAGTGTTGGGCAAAAATATAGGAAGTGATCACATGCTGCCGGTGGGTATATAGTTTGGTATAGTCAAAATTGGGAAAAATGTGACAAAAAACTTAAATTTAAATGCCCTTTGGACTTAGCAGTTCAACTTTTAGGGATGTAATTCAAGAAAATAAATATATACAATAACATTTAATGATATTTATTGTAGATGTTTACAAAAATTAGAAACAGGAGAAATATCTGAGCTACTGCCATACAATGGAATATATACAACCACTAAAAGTGGTGTTTGTAGAATAACATTCATATACGGATTATAGAAAGATACTCATAGTTTGTTAAGTGAAAAAGTAAGGTTATAAGACAGTACATATAGTGAGCTCCCACTTTTTGAAATGTATATATATGTGTGCAAAAAAAGACTATAATGCTCTTCACCAAAATATATAACTTTTATAATTAAAAATAAGCAATGAAAGTTACTTTTCATAAAGCTTGAAAATAATACAGCTCCTAGAATATCAAGTAATTAGAAACAACCTAAATGTCTAATTACATGGGATTGGTTTAATAAATTATAGTACATCCATATTGTAGAATGCAGCACAACCATTAAAAATCATGTTGTCAGTAGAGGAGTCATTATTGTTATAGGAAAATGTTCATAATATATTAAAGGGAAAAGGCAGGATACAAAACAGTGCGGAAAGGACATATACCAAAATGTTAATAGTGGGGTTTTCTGTGTTATAAGATTATGGGTTGCTTTTTTTCCCTTTTGTGCTTTTCTGTATTTCCTAAGTTTGCTGTTTGAACACGTTACTTTTTAAAATGAAAGGTCATTGGTTGTTTTTGTTTTTTCAAATTAATGTGCTAGAAGTTGTGACATTAAGTAAGTGTTAAGTGTTAAGAGCTCAGGATATGAGAGTCCATAATAACATGAGTACATGTCAGGAGCAAACAGCAGGCACAGCATGTGTTTGTAAAGGTCGAGATGTCCCTTAAAATATGCCAGCCAGACCTGGGAAGACTCCCTGATCCATTCCTGGAGCAGTGTTAAGAGCAGTAGCTGGTTGGGCACCATGGCTCATGCCTGTAAGCACTTTGGGAGGCCGAGGTGGGCAGATCACAGGGTCAGGAGTTCGAGACCATCCTGACCAACATGATGAGACCCCCATCTCTAATAAAAATACAAAAATTAGCTGGGTGTAGTGGCGTGCACCTGTAATCCCAGTAGGAGGCTGAGGCAGGAGAATCACTGGAGCCTGGGAGGTGGAGGTTGCAGCCGGGCGACTCCAGCCAGGCGACTCCAGCCAGGCGACAGAGCCAGACTCTGTCTCAAAAAAAAAAAAAAAAGAGCAATAGCCAGTCTCAGCACCGTGATCTATTTGAAACCTGCCCCCACTCAGCATCGTTCCTCTTATCCCTCTTTTTTGTCCAGGGCTTCCTATGTATCTTGCTCTTCATTACGATCTTTTTTGAAGGTAATGCTAATGTCTGATTCAACTTTGTGTTTTCACTCTTTTATCCTCTAGGATCTGGCATGGCACTTTTCACATAGAAATGCTCAACAAATGCATGTATTCTTATATAAATACATATTACTAGTAAATGCTTCTTAAATAAATTTGAAAATAAATAAATTTAAAGGTAAAGGTCACAATGCTTTCTATCATAATGCCTTGGATTTTGTGTCCTGTTTGCCCAGAGCAGCCCATTTAACTAACATTTTCAAAGATCACTTTCTAATGATCTAAGTGAGAAACTTTTTTTTGGTTTTAATTGTTGAGTTTCCATAATCCATTAAATATAATTTGGACTCTGTGAATAAAATTTCGTATATTTTCCAGTCCTAAAAATACATTAGCTATGCTGGAGCTCATCTGCCATTTCTCTGTTCAGTGACTGATACAGTCTTCTGAGGTTTTCCTGCAATTCGTCCACATTAACTTGGCTTCTTTTTCTCTTGCTTTTTTTTTCACTCTTGTTTGAAAACTTAGCTATTTCACTATCTCCCTCTTCCAAGTTGTAACATGCTCTGCTAATTGTCTACCAGTGTTCATGCTACCTTGTATTTCTTTTTATTTTTCTTTCTTTCTTTTTTTTTTTTTTATTTTTTTATACAGAGTATCACTCTGTTGCCAAGCTGGAGTGCAGTGGCATGATCTCGGTTCACTGCAACCTTAGCCTCCTGGGTCAAGCAATTCTCCTGCCTGAGACTCCCAAGTAGCTGGAATTACAGGCACATGCCACCATGCCTAGCTAATTTTTGTATTTTTAGTAAAGATGGGGTTTTGTCATGTTCGCCAGGCTGGTCTCGAATTCCTGATCTCAGGTGATCTGCCTGGCTCGGCCTCCCAAAGTGCAAGGATTACAGGCATGAGCCACCGTGCCCAGCCATTCTACCTTATTTCTTACTTGTAGAACCCCCTTTTCACAGGAACTATGTGTCCAGCTGAAAAGTACAGCTTAGTGCAGGTTTGTCTAATAAGAACATGAGACACAGTTCTAACATCAAGGTGTAAAGTGAAGTCACTAGAAGAATTGTCTCTCCAAAACAAAAAAAGTTGAGAAAGCCCTTTACCCCTCCTGTCTTCATCTTTGCTTTTATTCTGTCACCTTCCTCCTGCCTGTAATATAGACTTGCCACCTAGAGGTATAGCAGCCACTTGCTCAGCGATGCTGTGTCTTACCCATGGCAACAATCAATAAGCAGCAAAGCTAGAAGAACATAAATATCCAGTCCGCTGTTTCTGTTATACCTTGAATGTAATTGTCAATGAATTTCCTTTTATTGCAGATTCTAGTAATTTTCCCCACCCCCAAATGAACCACATATCAAACAAAATGGGTCTAACTATATATGCATACACAAACATGCATAATATAATTCAGCAAACATTTCAGTCTCTTACTGTGCAAGCTCTGTGCTAAGAAATAAAGAGGAGAGCAAGACTACCCCTGCCCTCTGGTGGCTTACAAATAGATTTATGTGCAAAAGTTAAAAAGGTAGAGTATGCTAATTTTATAATGTAGTAAAAGAACAAAGTAATGTAAGATCCATCTTGAATGGGAAATTCTACAAAAACTTTAAGAAGGTAGTAGGCTTTGAAGTCAGCATCTAAAAATGAAGGAAAGTCAGAAGCTAAAAATGAAAGAAAGATAATGCCAGGCAGATAATGAATCATGAGCAAAGATACGAAAGGGGACATTCAAAGGGGGTTCTTGGGTGGAGTTCGGTAGTAGGTTGTGGCTAAAGCATAGACTGCACAGGTAGGAACAGGAGAAGATAAAACTGGAAAAATAATTTGAGTATAGATTGTAAAGATTATGTTCAACTTTTATTTTGAAGGTGATAGGCAGCTGTGAAGCTTTTTTTTTTTTAATCACAGATTGACTTAGGTTTATATTTGGGGAGGAAAGGATGATTAGAGAGGATTAGGAGATGCTTGCCATGGTGTTGTGAGCACTGGTGGGGACTTTTCAAAGTCAGTGGACCTTTCAATGGAGAGAGATGGACTGGAGAGAGTGTTTTACCTTTAAAAATAATGAAACAGAAGGATGAGCTGATATAAATGATCATTGTGGAATATTGTTCATTGAAAATCTTTTAAAATAGGGTGACAAACTATCTCTCTATCTTGACCAAGTTGCATACTTATATCTAGAAAGGTAGGGAATTGGCCCAAATGATTTATTGAGGGGTCATTCTTTGCTTTTGGGTAATGAGAAAATACATGCAAATGGGTAGTTCTTTCTATACTCTGGTGGGATTCTTGGTTAGCTAACTGTTGCTTGTTTCTTTCCATTCTGTTGGAGACCACTAGCCATGTTACTGATTAGTATCACATCTTCTAAAAATGCTGGAGAAGTTCTAGGACCTCACATGCTAAGGTGCTTATTATCTGGATGCCTGTCATTGGTTTGGGTGGCCTGGAAACATAGATTTCCACCAGAAACAGAAAGCATTTGACATGTAATATGTTCAATAATCACTGCCTTCTGCTTCTCCTGGGCCAGCATAACAGTTGAATGAGAGTTTTGAAGTAGCTAGGAATTTTATTTATTATTGTTCTTTTAATTACCACTGTTATTGATAATAAGAAATGATTTTTCTTAAAAAAAAAAAAAATTTGATGGGGGTAGAGATCGGATCTCACCGTGCTGCCCAGGCTCGTCTCAAACTTCTAGGCTCAAACAATCCTTCTGACTCAGCCTCCCAAAGCATTGG
The DNA here is from genome assembly GCF_030222135.1 of Aotus nancymaae. Lineage (NCBI taxonomy): Eukaryota > Metazoa > Chordata > Mammalia > Primates > Aotidae > Aotus > Aotus nancymaae. The sequence continues at coordinate 1,642,824 of NW_026988487.1, read as the reverse complement.
AATTACAGGCGTGAGCCAACACACCCAGCCAAGAAATGCTTTCTCTTTTGATAAAAACTTGTATTTTTTTCCTCTCTGATTGCATTTTCTTTGCCTTAGTAAGATTTTTAAGAGAAACTTTCTTTTTTATACTGCAGCAACCATTAGTATTTTTAGGAGTTACAAAATTCAAGTCAAATAATTTACTTTTTATTTAACATTTATAAGTGTGCTGGGCACTGTGAGTTTCTACCATGTTGCAGGTTTTTATAGCAACTTATTTCCAGGAGAGTAAAGAAAAAATTTACTTTCGAAAGACATCCTTGTCTAGCACTATCAGTTTAATCTTAAGGTAATATTACTGATTTATTGTACCTCCCAGAATAGACTTAGGGGCTTTTTAGGGTATACAGAGAACCAGTAAGATCATTTAATTAATACTTAAGACTGAGTTCTTCCTGATGACATGTTCTTGAATTGTTACTCTGTTATTTGTAGTTCATGAGAGACTGTTTCTTGTTAATAATAGATTTCATTAATAGGAAACTAATCCTTTTTTCCTTTTGGCATCATTTTTATTCCTGGGTGATCTTGCATGCCTTTGGATCTCTTGCCTCATGAAATATCCTGGTAATTTTGTTTCTCAGGTTTTGTTTAACCTTTTGATTACTAAGAGTCTATGAGATTATTTGTCCATTTAATAGATAGTTATCATATTGGTTACCAGATAATAGATATTTTAGATACTTGCTCATAAGCTTTCTTATCAAGCCTTCAAATTTTTTATTAAAAGAGAGGAGTCATCTCAAAAACAATACTCAGAATTTTATTCATTCGTTTGTTTGTTTATTTTTTGAGACACGGTCTCGCACTGTCACCCAAGCTGGAATGCAGTGGTGTGATCACGGCTCACTGCAGCCTCAACCTCCCAGGCTCAGGTGATCCTCCCACCTCAGCCTCCTGAGTAGCAGGGATTACAGGCTCATGCCATCACACCCAGCTAATTTTTGTATATTTTGTAGAAATGAGGTTTCACCATGTTGCCCAGACTGGTCTCAAACTCCTGGGCTCCAGTGATCTGCCCACCTTGGCCTCCAAGGTGCTGGGATTACAGGTGTGTGCCACCATGCCTGGCCCAGAATTTTAATATTACTGTTCCAATCAAGCTGTGGAGCAGCATCATTGACTACCATGATCTACTGCTGTTTCTTATGTCCAGAATACTCTGATGGAGAAAATAATTGGCGTCTTCAAGTTTGTCATTATTCCCAGTTGGGAAAAGCCTTTTCCAATTCTTTCTTTTTTAAACTAGAGATAGAATCTCTCTGTGTTGCCCAGGCTGGTCCCAACCCCTATTCTTTTACATTAATTTAAATGTCATGCTAGAAGCTCTAATTAAATTGTCAGTTCCAGGAGTATGGAAAGGGTGTGGCAGGTGAAGATCTGTCCCAAAAAGGATTACTCTGGAGGTGAGAGGACCTTGGGATTTATGGCTGAAGTGCTTCTGCAATGTACCTTTGAATCTGTAGGGGACTAGAAACAACTGGGATGCAGCTTCAGTTTCATACTCCTGATCGCTTCCTTTTGCCATTCCAATCTGTTTCTTCTATTTTGTTCACTCTCTCAGAGAACCATCAACAGCAAAGCCCTAAACCTCATGTATTCTAGAGAATTTTTATCAAAAAGTTATTATTACTGCTATGTGTACTTCTTTAAAGGTTCCTTCTCCTTTTCATTTCCACTTCAAGATGGTTATTTACATTAAACTGGGAATTCTCAAGCCTTTGAATAAATTGAAGCTAATAATAGAAACCTTAATATTTAAGAAATCAAAGACTTTGTTTTCCCCCAAAGCAAGGTCTTTCTCTGTCTTTCCCAGGCTGGAGTGCAGTGGTCCATTCATGAGTCATTGGGCCTCAACCTCTCATGCTCCAAGTGATCCTCCCACCTCAGCCTCCGGAGTACCTGGGATTATAGGTTCATGCCATGCCTGACTGATTTTTAAATTTTTTGTAGAGATGGAGTCTCACTATGTTGCCCAGGCTGGTCTCGAACTCCTGACCTCAGGCAATCCTCCTGCCTTGACCTCCCAATATGCTGGAATTATAGATGTGAGCCACCACACCCAGCCACAGAAAGCAAAGATTTTTAAAAGGACAGTTACAAGAACAAACACAACAATTTGTATTATACCTACATTATTCCAAACACTTGAGAGCCTAATTGTGATGGTGGTGACAGCAAATTGTATAAGTAGCTTAGTGTGTCAGAAAAGCCAAGTAAGTGAAAATATCAGTCTTGATGTAATTATAAGTGAGACCTCTTAAGTGGGATACCCAGCATGAAATCAAAGTGAGCCAGCCTCCTGCTTTGGGTATAAGATAATTGCCATCTGAGGTCAAAAAGAAATATGTTCTTGATATAGTATTGCACCATTAGGTGTATTATTGAATTTGGGTTGGTGAGAGTAGAGCTTTTCTCTGAAACATCTGTTTGCTGTCAGGGCATCATGGCAAAAGGGATGGACCAGTGGTCTGTTTCAATATGGCAATTCCTCCCTAAAGAATGTGGAAACATGAATGCCCTCTTAGGGGCTTATGAATTATGGTGCTGTACATGAAATCTAAAAATCACCGGTTTTGTTCATGTGTCATAATGAAAGTTTATTTGCACTTCTCTGGTGCCTTTAAGTCTTTTTACAGTATTATGCTTCCTAAACCTTTTCTTTTTATTGATACTTGTATTTTGCATTATTTTTCTCTCAGACCTGTTAATTGCATTTTTTTCTTGATTGAACTCCATTTTATTTTATTCTTGAAATACTTTAGTTTCTACCTCTACCCTTTGATTCCTTCTGTTTTTGCTGACTCTATAATGCCTTCTAACTTAATGTCTCATGAGAGTTTAATAATTTGTTCTAGTTTCAGTCATTAATAAGCATAGAACACATATGCATCCTGAAAAACTCAACTAGATTCTTATTTTAATTATTTCAGACCTTGAAGAGATCTGAAGTTACTTCAGTTCCTTTTGTTTACAGATAAAGATACTAAGATGTAGAAATGTTAAATAACTTGCCTATTGTCATTTGTTTTCAAGTTTTATTTAACTTCTGGTACATAAAAATTATTCATATCCAAGTATATTTGTTTCAAAAGAAAATGTTTGTGAACATTTTATATGACTAGCTTACTGGTCTAAGTATAGAATTATACTTCGCTGGTTCAAACCTTTGAGCACTTTTATTTCTTTATCTTTAAAATTTTTCCTATTATATAACTTGATTTCTTAATTTGATTCAATTTAAAAAATGTTTAATGCCATGTTTGTGATGGTTCTACTTCTGTTTGGGAATTGACGTCTAAAAAAGAAATGAAGGTCAACTGATCATCATTTAAGATTAGTCTTTATTTGTGTTCATGATTCCTTTTTTTTTTTTTTCTGAGACAGAATCTCACTCTGTTGCCAGGCACCAGGCTGGAGTGCAGTGGCGCAATCTTGGCTCACTGCAACCTCCACCTCCCAGGTTCAAGCAATTCTCCTACCTCAGCCTCCCGAGTAGCTGGGACTCCAGGCGCACGCCGCCACACCCAGCTAATTTTTGTATTTTTAGTAGAGACAGGGTTTCACTATTTTGGCCAGGATGGTCTCGATCTCTTGACCTCGTGATCCGCCCTCCTTGACCTCCCAAAGTGCTGGGATTACAGGCATGAGCCACCGCGCCCAGCCAGTGTTCATCCTTCTATCAACATTGAGATAATTTTTTGCCACAATTATCATACAAAGGATTGGTGATTTTTCATAGGTTTATTTCCAGTGGGAATCCTTTCTCTTCATTCAGCCTTGTCAACAGATGAATGCCCATGCACATCCGTCTGAACATAGAGTCAAGGATCATCATTCAGCATGGCTCGGAGAGGCTGGCACCTTTCGCTCCTGCATGAGCAGCTGGGTCTCAGATTGTTATGGCCAGGATGTGACTGTCAGCCCTGCCCACAATCCAGGGGCTGGGTACCTGTTACATGTTGGATGTGATAAGGAAGAAGATGAAGGATCAGATTGGGATTTTTTGTCCACAAAGGCCACTAGGAGAGATGAGACCTGTAGGCAAATAAGAATGGTATGAAAGAAATAGTGATAGATACCATAAGGAAGATGTAGTTTTGGTGTTATGAAAGTTGGGGAAAGAGAGAGCTGATTTTTAGCTGTCTGATCAATAGCTCCTCTTAGTGTGGTGGCCTCTGTCATGTGAACATTCTTTTGAGGTTCATATTCAAATGAACATTAGGTGGACTATCTGCCAATTGCTTTGACTATTCTTCATCCGTTCATTTATCATTGAGGACCTACTATGTGCAAGACCTTAGACTAGTACTGGGGACACAGAGATGAAGCTGACAAAACCCCTAGCCACATATAGCTTATATTTTACTGCAGCCAGTATATAATATAATGTCAAGCCATGGTAAATGGTCTGAAACTAAACACAACAAAAAAAGACTGAAAGGCAGAGAGAGAGAGACTAAAAAGGGTGACAGTAGGTCTCTTTGAGAACAGGGTGATCAGAGGAGGCCTCTGAGCACAGACCTGAATGAAGTGAGAGATCAAGCCATGGGTTGATCTAAGGGAGGAGCATTCTAGGCACAGGGAATAGCAGATGCAAGGGCTCTGAGGTAGAACCCATCTTGGAGTGTTCAGGGAATAATCAAGAAACCTGTGTGGCTAGAGCCAAACCTATGTGGCTAGAGTGAACAGAGTGTTAGGAAATGAGGTTGAAGAGACAGAAAGGACTAAGTCACTGAAAGGCCTTTTAAGCCATAGTAAGATATTTGGATTTTATTTTGCATATCACTTACTAGTGAATTTTAAGTAAGAGATTAGCATGATATAACTTACATTTCTAAAAGAGTTCTCTAATTACTCTTTGTAGAATTGATTTTAAGGGGGATAGGAGTGGAAGAGGGGAGAGACTAGGGTGAGGTATACTGGATGATCCATAGGAGTGGGAAGAAAATATTAACATACATGTATATACAGGTTGATCCCTTATCCAAAATGCTTGTGACCAGATGTGTTTTGGATTTGAGATTTTGGAATATTTGCATATACCTAAAGAAATATCTTGTGGGTGGGGCCCAAGTCTATACATGAAATCTGCTTGTTTCATGTATGCTTTATATACATAGTCTGAAGGCAACTTTATACAATATTTTAAATAATTTGGTACATAAAACAAAGTTTATGTTAAGTACTTATGTGTGGAAGTTTCCACTTGTGGCATCATATCAGTGCTCAAAAAGTTTCAGGTTTTGGAGCATTTTGAATCTCGGACTTTTGGATTACAGATGCTCAACCTGAATATGAGAAAGAAATTAAGTTTTTATAATATTAATGAATTATTAGTATCATATATAAGATCTGTAAATATGTATACACTATAAATGGATAGTTGTGTCTAATTAAAATTTACAATTGGAGAAATCAATTTTAACAAGTTTGAAACCACTGTTCTACATGAGAGATGATGCTGGCTGTTCATTGGCTTCCAACATCTTTTCTTTGGAAATTGTCATAATTTTTTTTGTGCTTTTATTCTTTTTCTTATCACTATGTAGCAGTGGTTCTTCATTGCCATAAAAATGAGCATGCACAGGGAAGCACACATGCACATTTGCATATAATTTCAGAGTGTTCACAGATACCACATTAAGAATCTTGACTGTAGAGGATCATTTCAGGGCATGCCCAACCCCAGGGATATAACATGTATTCTTTTTTTCTGAATATTCCAGCATTTCTATCCCTGTTTTTGTCAATCCTAAAATTATTGTATGAGTACAAATTTTTTATTTACTTCTTAAACCTGGAATTCTGACTTGCTAGTGAGGGCAGTTTCTTTTAGTTATATTTTGCTGTCCATCCATTTGTCATTGAACTGTCTTGAGGCTTAGAATAATAATGCCATATCTAGTATTTCTCTCACAGAATAGGCATCCTATTTCTCTCTGTTTCCTGGAATGTTGCCTGGATGTCAATATTAATATATTTGACAAAGGTCCTTATGATAGCCAAACAGGAATTAGGAGCAATGTTTTTATAATTGATGATGCATTTTTAACGTGGATCTCAGCCATCTAGCTATGTGTTGCTTTCCTCAAAGAAACTGACAATCCTGTGTACTTTCATGGTTACACTTCAGGCTTTGGGTAGAAGTGGGAGTCGAGATCAGGCATTTTTCAAGTATTCCTCAGAGTTTTCTATAATTTTTGTACTTTTCTAAGTGAAGAAATATAACAGATTTTACCTGCCTTTTAGAAACTACCTAATGGCCCAACATTCTGGAAACCTTCCAGTCTATTTTGTTATGTCTGTCCAACCCTAGCTACAAATGACATCATAAAATGTTAATCTTTTAGAGATTTACCTCAGAGTACACTGTGATAATTTCCTACTTAAAGAGTTCAGCCACCTACTTTTTTTTTCCTCCCTGTTTGCTCAGGCCTTTGGTTTCAAAGTATAATTAAAACTAATTGCTGATGATAAAATTCAAGAAGCAGGTCCACTGTGATGGTCAGATGAAGGACTACTTTTTTCTTTCAATGTTGTTGGATTTTTGTAAGAGACGACCACAAGAAGCTCCACCAAAATAAGCAGGTGATTTGACTTCATAGGTGTTTTCTTTACAAATCTTTTGTCCCTTCTACCTATAAAGCCTGATAATGTTTGGAGGCAGTAGTGATATGATGCAAAAATGATATAAAGGAAAATCGACTGTCATTTTGTTTCTGAGAGAACATGATGCCCGTGGATGTAAACTATGACATAAAGAAGTGAGAAGAATCTCTTCTTTGTTTATTCTTTGCTGTTTAACTTTTTGCAATTCATCTTTCTTTTTCAACAGTCTAAGACAAGATAATGAAAACTCTGTGGTTTCAGTTTATTCCTTTTAAAAATTAACTTGAGGTAGAGATGAATACTCACAAATTCGTTTTTTAAAGTCAACTCATATAGTTTCTATCAACCTGAGTTTTGCTTTTAAATCACATATTTTATTTTAAAAAATATATTCCATTATTTAAACTTTGTTATTAAAGTCTTTGCTTGGGATTTGTTGTACTAAACTTAGCAGACATCCCCCACCTCCCCACCATCACACACATAGTCCCTTCAAAAAATACAATCCCCTATAGTTTAAATAGATTAGACTAACTCTATTGATATTGCCTGTGTCTGCTTTATAACCTGAAGTTTGTAAATTATTAGGAAAGAGTCTGAATCATAATAGATTGATGCTAAGCAGTCAGATAATTTCAGAACCTTGTGGGAACTTTCTAGTTTCCATTCTTTTATCTCCTCAGAAGACTTTTTCTTGAAAGACAGGGATTAGTGACGACTTTCTAATGCAGAGTTAATCTTTAGTTTTTTTGTTTAAAAATGACACTTTGAACATGTAGCACATAATGCATTTGAAGGTCTGTTGCCAAGCAGCTTGAAACCTAGGGGGCATTGTTGAATTTGAAGGAATAGTGGGTTCAGGGAAGGGACCAAAAGAAAACTTGAGAAAAATAGAGTAAGACTGAAAGTGTTCTATGATAATTAGAATAAAAATTGGATATTAGAACTTCACGGGTCAGCTTCTGTTCACACATTTAGCTTTCACCTTGCAAAGAAAGGGATGTATCAGGTAATTAGGTCAAATCAATGATTATATATCTTTAACTCAAGTGGAAGGGACTGTAATTGTGATGAAATTTGTCTGAAGGGGAACGCATGGGGAATCTTGTCAAAGGTCATGAGTTCAAAGGGGAAATTAAGTTCAAGGTTTGGTTCCTGTTCACACCCCACCACCACCACCAATAGTACATAACAAGAAACGAAGAAACCCATATTTCTATAAACAAGTTAGTTTATCATTTTGGAACAAGAAGAATTTTTCTCATTCACATCCCTTTAGGAATATAGAATTAAAGTAGTTATACCTCCTTAATGGAGCATTTTCTCCTGATGTAGACAGAAAGAAAATCTCTAGCATTATATTCCTGGCTTCTTGGTTTCTGCTGCTTTGTTACTGATCACACAGAAGACACCAAGCTGCGTGGAATGCAAATAAACAGCCCACCTCCAAGATATCATATGGCCAAATATCTCTTAATGCAAATTCCTGACTTGTTTACAGAATAACAACAAAATGTTATAAGTTTAAGATTGGAGGCAATGAGGAGACAGCTAAGAAAGTTGTTTGGGGATCTCTCTCTCTCTCTCTTTTCCCGAATTCAGTTTCCCCTTAAACTTGACAAAGTGGAGCAAAAATTCACCCTTGTCTTGGTCATTCTTCTGAAACAAAGGGTCTATTCTCTCTTTTAATGTATGTAGAACTTTCATGAAGGTTGACCGTAAGCTCTTGCATGGGATGAGAAAAGAAATAGCCCTCAAATCTTTTCTTTACCCTGGTATTATTTTTAAGGACAAACAATAAGAACATAGTTTCACATAGTAGTATAGAAACTCTTGCTGACGAGACACAGCCTTTAAGACCCAATGGCCTTTAAACATTCTGGATTCCATGTCATCCTAATACATTCTTTTCTATAAGTTTGTTCTAGTAAGTGTTTTAAGAAAGAGAAGTATGTGCAAGAAAACAAATTGCATAATTCCTTAAAGCAAATCAAGAAAGTTCTTGCAGCTATTTTTTTAAAATTTTACACCCAATCAGATATTACCCTTGCACTTCATATAGTGACACTATTACTGATTGGAAAACAAGAAACATAACTAGTAAAAAGAAAACTGGGAATCTGTTTTCTCTACAGTAGAGTTTGTGTGTTTGGTATGTAACCACACATGCACTGGAGCCCAAACTGGGCTAATGGCTAAAATCGTAATTTAATGTTAAATGTGATTCATGTAACAGAATACAGAAGTATTTCAAATATAAGCACAAGTAGCCAAACCCCACATGTTGTGTCTTCCTTAGAAAGATTTTTGTAGAAATAGACTCTTACCATAAAATAGGACAAGAAAGCATTTGATGAAAGTCTACCCATATTTTTGCTCATGATTTTCCTTGTATTTATCATGGCTGGTGCTTGGGTAGGCTTATTATCCTGGGGTTTCTTCTTGAACAGCTCTATTTTTTTGTGTCAGAATGTATGTGATTTCTGTCTGTAAACTCTAAAGTACTTGCTGAATTTTAACAGAAAAATAATCTCTGACACAGATCGTGATTGATAAACTATTTTGGAATAACCAGGCCCATGAGTGAAGATCCTAGGAGGCAGGTGCCTTGCTTAACTGAATGGGTTTAGGGGAGAGGAATTAAAGGGCAGGAGCAGTTCACACTTTGGTTAAACTCTAGCAACTAAAATTTCTACCATGGTAAAATTTAAAAATTCAAGGAATAGCACTGCCATGATATTAATGACCTTCGGGGGCAGATAGAGTTCAGAGTTCATTTTCTATTTACAACATCCCTTGCTGCTCCACCTCTTGCCCTTACCCTTCCCTCCTCCTCTGCAAAAAAAAAACAATTATTTAGGGCATTGTGACATTCAGCCTAACTAATTTTTATACAAAAAAAATAGAGTTAGTGGAAAATACAGCAGTTGTGTATTAGTAATGGATAGAACTAGGGATGCCCAATGTGGGGAGAGGGTATCTCCTGAGCAGTTCAAAGTTCATTCTTTGTTCACATATAATGAAAAGTCTTCAGTTATCAGGTATTTAAACCCAAATCAGCAGTTCCATATCCGTAACCTGAGCTGAGTGTTCCTCCATCTAATGGCCATGCTGCTGTCGTTTGCAGTGAGTTGGGTGACACTCGATTTGTACTCCGAGACGGGAACAGATGGGCTTTCATTGTGAGACTCCGCCTGTATGCAAATGTGAACGGAGTTTCACCCGATCCCGGGGTCTGACCTGACCGTGCACATGCATTTACTCAACGTGGCTCAGCCTGGGGGGGCAGCGAGGGGGAATAAAAAATGGCAATCGGATAGTACCAGCGGCAGGTCAAGTTTACCATTCGTCTTTCAGCGGGACTGAGATGGCAACACAGTTATTTAGTTTCAGTGTTGATGTGCGTTGCAATAAACTCCATCATTTCACCTGTTTATGAACCCAGCCTCGTATGAGATCTCTGTGAAATCAAACAAAGCTGGCAATCAACTCTCTTGTTTCTAGCAGCATGGGGGATTATGGACTTTTTTTTAAAAAGCATCCTTAATTTTTCCCCTGCCTTAACATACATAAATCAATAATTTTTCTCTAGCCCTTTTATTTCTTACATTGAAATTATTATTTTCTGATTTGGAGGAAACAAAACACATTTTCCCCAAATGCTTTTTCTTTCGAATTAAGAAATATGATCATTGATGTCAGAATAAACAACCAGCATTTTGGATGTCGATTAACTGTTTTGCATGTACATAGCAATGTACAGTCTCTAATAAATCTTACAATTAACTGTGCAGCCCTTCATTAGAGTGAAAATATGAACAGCTGTAATCATATACATTCTATTGACAGAGAAAAATTTGGTTTCATTTGGTAATTTTTCACATTGAGAAAGAATGAGAGATAGATTGGAACCACAGTTGTTTCTGTAACTGTGGAGTTTTTCTTCACATGTACAGAAGGACAACAAACCAGTGTCTCTGACTTCAGGGTCTAACAGCAGTGATTTGCCTCAATTTTCTTCTCTCATGAAAATTAATTTCTCTTGGGAAACATATAAGCCTTTGGCTAGAAAACCCATAGGACAGATACCCCAAACTGTAACAAATAATGAATTGATGCATTTCTTCAATACATCTGTTCATTAAGGGGTTCTGTTAACTGATGTCTGGAACTGGCATAAAAGAAAGACTTACTAAGAATATAGTGAAAGTGGATGCATGCAGCAAAAACTGCTTCTGATAAAAGACATTGCTTTTGGTAACACATACATATTGCTCAGAATGGAAAGAGGGTCTTTCAAAGTAGTATTTGTGGAAGTGCAGGCAAAACCAAGACAGGCTTCCCTCAAAAAAGGTGCCAAATTGTCTCTACCCAAAGATTTCTTTCCACCTCTCCTTATTCTAGACCTCATTCAAGGTGCAAGGCCAACATTACTCAGACAGCATTTTCAAGCAGTTCTAGAGATGTAGGCTTGAAATTATTCCAAATAGAAATAAATGGTCAGGACTAGGACTAGCATTTGTCTCCTAGGCACCTAGTAGTAGCTGACAGACATAATAAAGAATAAAGAGTTGCATGACAGTTTAGCAGGTATTTAAAAATGTCATACTCTTCTCCTTGGCTATTGAAAATGGATTTGATTATCTTTCTTGGTCTCTATGTATTTCCAAATAGATGGGAGGTTTTAAGAGAGTATATATGTGGACATATAGTATATATACATACCAATACATATGTATATATTTATATCTATGAATAGAGACATTTCCTTATACAAACAAGGATTTATGTAAATGCAGGATTTTGTGTCCACATAAGCCTTTGCTCATGGTTGAATTATTACAGGCCACCTTAAGTTAAGGATATTATTTATATCCTTAGAAAATTTACTTGAGAATTGTCAAGGCTGTGCTTACTGGGGAATTCAAAACATTTATTTATGTTAGAAGCAGGGGACTCATGTGTTCTAAGTTTAACAAGAGGCTTAACAAAGTCATATTCTGGCATGAGTAAGCTCCTGCAGATATTTTCTATTATAGTGAAAAAGTAAAATGAAAATATTTACAATATGAATATTGTAACCAAGTTATTAGAACGATTACTTGCAGTTGTTTTTTGCTTTAGAAAAATGATGCATTTTAAAAAGTGTTATCTAAAACCAGCTTGAGATTTGGAAATCAGCAGTTTCTTTTTTTTAGTGTCATATTAAAAGTAATACTGTGAATTGCGATGAAAATGCTTATTTTATAAAGTTCTTGAGGAAGAAAAAAACCCATACACCATCAGTTAGCCCAATCAGAGCCCTCAGGTATCTAAAAAAAATGATACTTTTCATGTCTTTATGAAATCTATGAGAGTTTATTTTTCTCAAGTGATTGTGTCACGAAGTACTTGTCAACAAGGAGGAACTGAGCTCAAATAAATAATAATAATAATAGCAAACATTTATATGGCTCTTATTATGTACCAAGGACTCTTGTAAGTGCTTTACATATATTAACTCATTTAATCCTGGCAAAAATCCCATGAGGCATATGTCTTATTTTTATCTGCATTTTACAGATAAGGAAAATGAAACTTGCCCAAATGTTAAATAGCTTCTCCCCAGAACAGAAAATGAAAACTGTGAGAAATTAGGACTCAGACTTTTAGAAGGACCTTCCATGTAATTAGATAAATAATTTGTCTCTCTATGTCTATTTCAGCTGTAGAAAATTATGATGTCTTCTTTAAAAATCACACTTATAAAATATGCAAGCTGTTTGCTAAACAACAAAACGGAAATATGTAATATTTCTGCTCCTTTTAAAGTCTTGCAGTATTGGAGATCGCTGTTCTTCACTGATGGCATGATGTGGGACTTCTATAAAGTTTTGCAAAATCTTCTCATCAAAACTCTCTCATGGGTAAAATATCAAATCCAAAATGTAGTTCTAGTTTAAGTGAGAATACGTTGTATATTTTTCTTAAAATTTGACCTTGTCTAGTGTATGACTATGTTCTTTGGCAATAAAATTAGGTTCCTCTGGAGCCCTTTATTATTTTTCTTATTTTGCTCTAAGGTTAGCTCTGTTGTACTTTTGGAAGGATGAGTGAAGAGAAATTAAGCAAATACAAAGATCTTTTTCTTTCTCATATTTTTAAAGACCAAATTTGCATTGTATCTCAGTGTACCAGGGTCTGGGTTGTGAGCCATTCACTTCACAATGAAAATAATGGCATTTATAGATCATAATTAGCTCTGAATTCTAGTCAGCCTGGAGTAATCAGCAAAGGTGTACATCCATTGGCTTGAGAGAAGGGGTTGGGGGAGCCACCTTGTGGCTGGAAGATGACCCAGCAGCCTCCAGTACTCTTCTTATGTTCAAAGCAGAAAGGAATAGAGATGAGGATAGAAGCCAGAGATAAATCAGAAATATCAATCACTAAATATTTGTGGAAAGTGGTAAGGGATATAAATAGAATCTATAACTACAATAACACTGAAGCTGTAGTTGTAAATATACATTATCCTCTTTAATATGACATAGAGTAGATTGAGAACTGAGAAATTATTAAGACCCCCGCACAAAAAAATTGGAAGAAAGAATGAAAACATTTAAGTTAAAATTATGTTCATTTTGTAATTCAATAAAGAAATCCCAGAGACATATTTTTAAATTTAATGTTGTTTTCTAAAGCATAGAAAAAGCCCCACAGACATCTGTTTGCATACATTGTGTGTCAGGCAACATCAGATCTGAATGGAATTTATCTAAATTTTATATGCATGGCTTGATGTAAATTGAAATAAATTGTACAGCATACTCTGCTTGGACATATTGGTTTTTCCATCGCTGCTTGAACTTTTAACCCCAGGGCCTGAGCCGGTCACACGTTGACCTGTCTGAACTCTGCTGGTAGATTCAAGTGTGGAAGGCTGACCTTGCATCCATGGCAACCATAAAGTAGGGTCCATGACTCTTCTCTCCCTTTCTCTCTCTTTTCCCCACACTCCAAACAAAACAAAACAAAACAAAACAAATTAGTATATTCTCGCACAGTCAGTCAGTGTAATCTTGGAATAGTTTTACCAAAATGCATTTTGCTCCTAACCTAAGCTCTAAGCAAAGCTTTTTCAGCTTGCTTGTCAGATGTTAATGAAACTTTGAAATGAAAGCCTTTATAAAAGTTAATGGAAAAGACCCCTTCCTGGGACACATTCAGTTTGCTTGTCTACTATTATAATAAAATATACTTCACATACTCACATATTAAGTAATGTTGCTATAGGTATGTTAAACAGGCAGATGAAAATTATACTTGTCTGAGAATTCAACATAATCCTTTGTGGGTGGATTAAAAAAATACTTATGTAAGGTTTACCATTACCTCCAAAATCCACATCAAATATAACATTTTCCAGTGTCATGGAATGTATCTGAAAGGAGTAGTAAGCATTAGGGATCTAGAGTTAATTTCTCTATTATAGGTTGTAGACCCCATTTTAATTAAGATACTTTTACTCTTCTAGTTTGGTTTAATTTAAATGATTGATTTTTAAATTCATGTGCCAAAAATTATCATTTTTACAATCTTGTTGGTAGTCTAAAGGTATTGAGTCATTCTAAAAGTTGAAATTTTGTTCATAGGATGTATCTGTGGTTCTTTATTAATGCAAGAAGCATTTGTTGAATGACTACTATGATAAATAACTTCATCTAAGTACTATGGGTGATTTTTTTAAAAAAAGATGTGTACCTGGTTATAAGGAATTACAGTTTTGTTGCAAGATAGGTGATATTATTTAGAAAGAAAAAAACTAGAGAACAATTAGACAGCAGTGACAAATGGATAATTGTTTAAAATTGTGTACCAACTGACAAGGAAATATGGCATAATGGAGTGACCAACTGGGAGTGGATTTAATGAAATAAGACCTCTTATGAGCAAAGCCTTGAAAAGGTGGTTGTCCAAGACCACTAAGTAGACATTCTAGATGTGAGAGGTTTCATAGAATAAGCAAAATCTGGGGTTGTGTTGGTAATGTGCAAGTTGATAAAGAAAAAATGACCAGAGAAAATGGCTATACTGGGAATAACAAGTATCTTTGAATGCTTATGGACTAATCTGCCATCTTTTCAGATCCTGGGTTCTATACATACTTCAGTTATTTGTTTCTGAAGGTTTTGCAGCAACAAAATTTTTAACACATTTGTCAGATTTGAGTTGTAGAGGCCTCTAATATCCTTTTTTAGAAATAATAAAGAAAATTTTTAACTTCTAGAAGCTTTATGTGTAAACCTGAAAATCTCAAATGTTCCACAACTTGTCTTTGGGCAACTACAAGTTACAGGATTGATAGGAGAAGAGTCTGATGAAACTGAAGTTTTCATTTAGAGTGACTATGAGGTAATTTAAAAATAACAACAAAAACACCACAAGAATATCTTTTTTGGTCAGGCCATATTGAAAATAAGAAAGGTAATATGATGTAAGCAAGAATCAGGAAATTCTCCCAGTCTGCTTCTAGCAAATTCTATGAACTTGTGAAGTTACTTTATCTCTGTAAGCCAAAGTTTCTTCATGCGTAATAATAAAAATATTTCACATTTACTGAATCATTACTGTATACCAGGCACTAGTGTTCTAAACACTTTCATTTAATTCTTACAACAGCCCTATCAAATAAGTATTAGCATTACAGATCAGTTTACAGATCAGGAAACTGAGGCACTCCATCTTTTCTCGAGTCAAACCCAGGTAGTCTAGCTGTAGACTTTATGTCGTTCAGCCACTACACCAGAGGTCCGTAAACATTTTCTATAAAGTGCCAGATAGTAAGTATTTTAGGCTATGTGGTCCATACAGTCTCAAGATGGCAAATGTGCAAGTATATCGTAGTGTGCAGATGGCCTTAGACAGTATGTAGATGAATGACTGTGGCTGTGTTCCATTAGAACTTTCTTTTTTTTTTAATTTTTATTTTTTTTGAGACAAAGTCTCACTCTGTCACCCAGCCTGGAGTGCAATGGCACAATCTTGGCTCACTGCAACCTCTGCCTCCCAGGTTCAAGTGATTCTGCTGCCTCAGCGTCCTGAGTAGCTGGGATTACAGGCGCGCACCACCACACCTGGCTAATTTCTGTATTTTTAGCAGAGACGGGGTTTCACCATGTTGGTCAGGCTGGTCTTGAACTCCTGACCTTGTGATCTGCCCACCTCAGCCTCCCAAAGTGCTAGGATTACAGGCGTGAGCCACCGCACCCAGCCTAGAACTTTTATTATAGGCCAGGTGCGGTGACTCACACCTGTCATTCCAGTATTTGGGGAGGCCAAGGTGGGAGGATTGCTTAAGTACAGGGCATTGAGGCTGCAGTGAGCCATGATTGTACTACTGCACTCCAGCAGCCTGGGCAACAAAGTGAGACCCTGTCTCTTTAAATAATAATAATAATAAATTGACACTGAAACTTGAATTCCATATAATTTTTACATGTCAAAATATTATTTTTTTCCAACCATTTAAAAACATAAAAAACATTTCAAGCTTCTAAGACCTACAAAAAATAGTGCAGGTCAGATTTTGCCTAAGTCATAGTTTGACAACTCCTGCACTGTACTATATCGCCTCTCAATATACAGAATAAGGATTTGAACTTGATGGCCTCCAGTTCATTACTACTATTAAGAAAAAAAATTTTCCCAGTCAGAATGGTTTTATTAAAAAGACTAAAGATAACAGGTATTGGTGAGGATGCAGAGTAAAGGGAACTCTTTGTTAAAGAAAATTTTTAATTCAATGACTTTCTATCTCCAATGGTAGGGTTACTTCTTTGGATTCAACACTACGTAACTAAAGAATTGAAAGCGGTGGCTCACGCCTGTAATCCTAGCGCTTTAGGAGGCAGAGGCGGGTGGATCACGAGGTCAAGAGATTGAGACCATTCTGGCCAATATAGTGAAACCCCGTCTCTACTAAAAAATACAAAAATTAATTGGGCATGGTGGTGCGTGCCTGTAGTCCCAGCTACTCAAGAGGCTGAGGCAGGAGAATCACTTGAACCCGGGAGGCGGAGGTTGCAATGAGCTGAGATGTGCCACTGCTCTCCAGCCTGGTGACTGAGTGAGACTCTGTCTCAAAAAAAAAAAAAACCTGCCTTGGAATACAAGACTGCTTTGGAAAACATAACTTGTCTTTGGAAAACAAAGACTACATTTAAAATATCTCAGAAAGATGAAGAATTACTTCTGTTTAATTGATATTTTGAGAAGGATATTTCATTATATCCTTTAAAAAGCCACTTTACGTTAATGGGTGTTTCTACCAGGTTGTGTTCCTCACGTTTAGTCTGAGTCTCTCACGATCAGCAGAAGCCCATTAACTCTGTTTTTTAGAAGTGGAGATGAGCTTGTCTCTGTCTTCTACACAATTCTAAACTACCTTCTATAACTTCTGCATCACCTCCTGCAACTGAAAATAAGAATTTCACATCATTCACCCACACTTTTATTCTTTGCTTATCTACATTGCTTTCTGTTCTTCCAGCTATTATTGTAACTTTCAAAGGAATCTACTCCAAAATGTCTTTATCCTCTTACATGATAGAACCAGGAGTTAGACAGGTTAGAGACTTCCTTTCCTTATCTGTATTTAAAAGTTTGATTTTCCAAAAATGCATATACAAAAATGTCTATAAGTGTCATTATTACCTAAAATAAATGTTTTTATAGGTTACTTTAGTTGTAAAATACTTTGGTATTACATTAGATGTAGCAAATCATCTCTTCTTTTAAAATCAAGTAATATAGTTGATTGTGAATTTAAAACTCTTTTTTTTTTTTTAGCTTTAAAACTCACAGCCATTCCCAAGTTTACTTCTGTTTCCTTAGTGTCTATTGAGGTGATGTGGTAAGAACAAAATATAAAATCTCACACATATTATGATGTTTCTGTGTATAATCCCCAGTTATAACCTTAGCATTCATACTCTTGAATAATTCATCTACTGAGCTGTATGCCTTAGGGTTTCCCAAATATTGACAATTTATTTCACAGATAGCAAGAAAAGATCCCCTTATTACCTAACAACCTTCTCTGTGTCCTAGGTATGATAAATTCAGAGGGACTGTATTTCATTTTAGAAATGGCCATAGCAGTCAAATTTTTGAAGGTTTTCCCCCAAGCCTGTGTATTCTACAGATATTTTGTCAGAAAACTAATATTTTGCACATACTTAGTTTTCTGACATAAGATGGTTCTATAGCCACAAAAATTGAAGGAACATGAAGGAAAGCAGTCCCTTTAAAGCAGCCTCCTTTATGTGTGTTCAAATGGTCTTAGCATACTCACTCAACAACTTTGGTCATAGAGCTGTAGTGAGATCAGGTGAATAAAGTGCTTTTTAAGAGTAAAATGCTCATCTATTTATATTTCCAAGACTACTTGAGTACTATTTGATGAATTACATAGGCATTAAGGTAAAAGACTGTTCACAGTTTATTTGAAGTGGTTCAGATGAGATATGATTTAGAACAAGAACATCTAGGGATAGCCTTCAAAAGAGAAAACAATACTGTGAGCAGGAGAACCCCTTCCCTACCACAGTATCATAGGACAGTGGCCTTGGAATACTCATCACCTGGTAACATCTTAGCATAACCAGAAAGCAAATTTAAAGTTGCTTGTGAAATAAGACTCTCTAATATTTTTTTGGCCAAGCTTGCTGCCTTTAAAGACCTTTATTTTGAGAACAATCTGTTCAGTGACTAAGCTAGTCAATATGTTTTTGTTTTTGTTTTTTTACTTTGTACTTGTTTAGGTATTATTTTTGTAGCATTTCAGTGATCTTTAAAAACTTAAATTTCAAGTTTTAAATTTGAGCAATTCTATATTTTAAGATAAAGTTTGAAATATATAATTGCCAAAAACACAGCTCACTCTTTTAAAATTATTATTCCCTGTGATTTGACTTCAAATCACTACCAGTCTTAAATGGAAATTCTGTGTTTACAAATCTCTATTCTCCACTGGACTCTGGCTTTTTGCAGCCTTAGCACAATGCCTGTCACCAGGTAAGTGCTCCCAGAGTGTTTATTGACCTAAACTGTTGAACCGAATAGTGACAAAGAGGATGGATTTTAACTGAGCATTAGAATGCACCACAGAAACTCGTGGATTCTTTGCATTTTTGGTGGTTAGGCCCATTCTAAAGGAATGCTACAAGTAAACACGTATAACAAGCCAGTATTGACTTCCTTGGGCATTTCATGTTGCTTGCAATAAGGTGGACAGCAATGTAGGGAAGAGAATTGGCAGAATAACTAAAGTATATACGCATGTGAAAGAAGTTGAGTGGACTTCAGCTGCTCCTCATCACTCTTAAAGGTTTTCCATGAGATGGAGGGGAGAAGGAAATTTCACTTCCTGTTAGTGAAATTCCATGGCAATGTAAGACACCTGAGGGCAACAAAGTAGCACAAAAGTCCCATGTCTCATTGATTATCTATAAGTGTTTGGATTTGAACAAAGAATATGTGTTCTTCTACCCTCTGCAGAAAAAAAATTGTATTTATTAAAGATGTCCTATCAATATACTATTATAGTAGTGATTGGCCCAATTCCTGGATATAATTTAGTATATATCATATTGTCCACCTGAAACACTTTCTGGGAAAATGCTTAAGAAATGTAGGTTATCAAATAATACAAAAAGTGGTTAATGTTTGGATCAGTGGGAGACTCACTTGATAAGTTTGGCTAATTAGTATGTTTTTAATTCATTTTTAAGTTATTGATCACTACCATTGATGATTATGATATGCCATTTTATGTTGAATTATTTATTGTTGGTTTCCTATCATTTTAACAGCAAATCAAAATAACATAGTCTTCATTATACTTTGTGATAAATGAGAATTTTTTTTTTTAATTTTGTTTTGTACAACTGAGAATGAGACGTTTCCTAATTCTGTAAACTCATTAGAGAAAGCTACGTGCCCTGATGCCAGTTGTAGCATCAAGACTACTGCAAGGTTCCTAACATGGTGGAAGAAAATCAGGAGCCAGGGGACCATAAGGAAGGTCTAAGACATCTAGACTCAATTCAAATACTCATGGAGTCTCTACCACGTGCAAGGCATAATGCTAGCTGCTGAGGGAATGTAAAGATGGGTAATTGGGAATCTCCCTGCAAATTTATAATTTATTGGATATTGGGCTGGTGGTAAAAGGATGGTGGGACTGGAGAGGAAACAAAACAAGAAGATCTTTGCTAATCTTCCAAGGAGCAGTTTCAGTAGCCTGGTAAAAACAGAAGCCTAATTTTAGGGATCTTAGAATCAGTAAGTAGTCAGAAACTAGAGGCTATAGGTACATGTTACCTAAAAAAAGCTGTTTGGTGGAAAGAAGGAAAGAGATAAATAGTGGGAGGAGAGAGGAGCCTTTCTGGTTATTTTGTTTTAGTTTTAGGAGAGGGGAGATGTGAGCTGATCTAGTATATGAGAAAGAACCAGTCTAAAAGAGAAGATAATGGATAGAAAGAATCATGTCCTGGAAAGGTAGAAATGGGTCAGTCAATAATATTCAAGACTCAGTCCTGGCTAACAGGCAGGGCACTTGTTCCTAAGAGAAAGAAATTAAAAAATAGAAGAGAATAAAGATATGGAGATATTTTTACTTGAAGGGAGGAGAAGGCAAAGCTGTTTACTAAGAGTAAAAAGCCATGGAGTAAGGACTGGCCCAGTGCTTACGGAGACTGGAGAGAGGAAGTTTAAGGCAGCCATTAAAGAGATGTGATAAGATTAAGAGAGAGAGATCCAAGATGGCTGATCACTAGCAGCTCAGGCTCGTAGTTCCCACTGAAAGCACAGAGAACGAGAGGATGCCACACTTTCAGACGAATATTTGTTGCTCACAGACCAAGAGATTCCCAGTGGATGAGCCCCACGGGTCGCCAGGGCGACTCTTGTGGCCAGCGTGGCGGTTTTCCCGGCACCTTAGCCAGAGAGAAAGGTCAGGTTACCCATAAAGGGAAACCTATCAGACTTACAGCAGATCTCTCAGCAGAAACCCTACAAGCCAGAAAAGAGTGGGGACCAATATTTAACATCCTTAAAGAAAAGAACTTTCAACCCAGAATTTCATATCCAGCTTTATAATCGAAGGAAAAATTAAATCTTTTGTGAACAAACAAGTACTTAGAGACTTCACCACCACCAGGCCTGCTTTACAAGAGCTTCTGAAAGAAGCACTATACATATAAAGGAACAACCAATATCAGCCTTTCCAAAAATATATCAAAAAGCAAAGAGCATTAACACAATAAAAATTTTACACTAACTAATGGGCAAAACAGCCAGCTAGCATCAAATGCCAGTATTAAACTTCTATATATTCTAATTGGATAAAAAGCCAAAACCCATCGGTATGCTGCATCCAGACCCATCTCACTTGCAACGATACACAAAGACTCAAAACAAAGAGAAGGAGGAAGATTTATCAACCAAACAGAGAGTAAAAATAAACAAATAAACAAAAAGCAGGAGATGCAATTCTCGCCTCTGATAAAGTAGACTTTAAAGCAACAAAGAGCAAAAGAGGCAAAGAAGGACATTACATAATGGCAAAAGGATCAATGTAACAAGAAGAGCTAACGATTTCATAGATCAACGAGACAGAAAATTAACAAGGACATCCAGGACTTGAACTCAGACCTGGAACAAGTAAACTTAATAAACATTTATAGAACTCTCCACTTCAAATACACAAAACATACATTACCACCTCACACCTATTCCAAAAGCAACTACATAATTGGAAGTAAATCACTCCTCAGTAATTGCATAGTATTTCATAGGTTTAAATGAAATATTGGTTGGCTGCTTGTTTGTTATTTTCTTCCTTTATTCCTTCCTGTCTACATCAAGTATAATTATTGGTATAAAAGAGGTTTTTCAATACCCGTTACTAAACTGCATTCTAGCCTGGGCAAGAAAGCAATACTCCCATTCTCTCTCTCTCTTTCTCTTTCTTTTTCTTCCTCTTCTTCATTCTTTTTTTTTCTTTCTTTCTTTCTAAATTAAAAAAAAAAGAAAAAAGAAGCTTAGAGGCCTCATGATGCTGACACGTGCTGGGATTTTATAAGGCAGGGTTATGATATACAGCATTTTCTATACTTACTCAAACAAGAACTTTGTTTTCAAAGATTAACTAATGAGACTAGAACTTGTGAAATATACTTGGACTACTCGAACTAAGAGAAATGATCCATGGAGTAAAATTTTCCCAATGCAGAATAATTCCCTAGTAACCCATCAGTCTTATCACTCAGTGATAATAATCAATGCTCCCCACTTAAAAAAAAAAAAGATTAAGAGAAGACACGTTATTGTTAAGCAGTAATTAATATACAGTGAGAACCATCTCAGTCTATTCAACAAACATTAATCACTAAATGGAGAATTCATGGAGGAGCAACACACTAAAAGATTCTGTTCCATTTTGTTTTTAGGCTCACCCCTCATCGCTCTCTCTCTTGCTATAATATGTAGTTAATAATATAAGATAGCCTCCAGTCCATGGAAAATCACATATGATCTCACACTAAGCTGTCTATCTCTTTGATACCAGGACCCAGTCCTGAAGAGGTATCACATTCACAGAAGCACAATAAAAGTAGGAATTTCTGTCCTCAAAACTATCTGAAGCCCATTTTATAAGGCAACTTTCCCCTCCTTTTTCAAAATCCCCATAACTCCCTGCACCCTCTCACTCTCCTGTCCCAGAACTCTCTCACAGACCCATGCCATTCTGCCCTGTCTCTCTTAATCCTGGAAGATACGGGGTGGAGAGTGCTTCTTTGCTCCCTGTCTTCTACTGTCTGCCTAAGTGTCTTGTTCTCCACATTCTCCCCATACTGCATCACAAAGCCAAAACCCTTGTCTGAGAATGGCAGAGCCCTCCATCGTTGATGGTGAGCCTGGGAAGGATCTGAACTAGTGAAGACAGAAACTCTTGCACACACGGGGGAAATAATAGGCTAGGAACACTCGTAGTTAAAAACTGTTTTCTCATAACACTGCAGCTTCATGACCTACATTTATTTTGAAGAGGATTTGAAACCATGACCTGAAATACCGAGCCTACCTTTCATCTTACCTCCTACATGTGAAACTCATGCCCTAAACCCCAATCTCAAAGAATTATTCATCATCACTACCCATACTCAGCCCTGTGCCTTCTACCTGGAGTACCTTTCCCATCCTCCCATCCACCCACTCATCCTTCAAGGCTATGCTCAAACTCCATCTTCTCTGGGTGGCTTCCTAGTTGCCCCAAGTTGGACTTAACCCCTTCCTGTCTTGCATTTTACTTGATGAGTACTTCTATCATAGCTGTTACCTACCACCATTTGCCTGCATTATATTACATACATTGGCTTCTCCAAAGGATTGTGGGCTGTCAGCACACGCGCGCGTGCACACACACACACACTCACTTTCTGTCATATCTTAAAGAACTTTCAAAGAACCTTGAGATAATAGCAGTCTTCTGTTCCATATTGTGTGTTAATGTGCCACAGAGTGATAGCCTTTCCCTCTTCCCCCTTCCATGATATCTGGAGGTTTTCCTCCCTTAAACACCAGAAATACTGAAGGATGGAAAACACTATACCAGATAGATCCAAGATAAATGTTTACTTCCTTCAGTAATCTGGCTTGTGAGTACAAAACCAGATGCTGGACAGTACGTTAACACCACAAAGACAAACGAAATAGACAGGAACTTTAAAAAAGGGAAAGGAGGCAGCCAATAAGGGCATGCTCCATTGTGTATGTTACAACTCAGGGAAGAGAAAATGGCAGCAAAAGCAAATCTACATAAGGGTTTATATCCCTTTCACTACTGAAATATGATCTTTGCTGAAATGGTAACAATCTGTGATCACCCACATGAAATGACAATGCTGATATTTATATGGTGCTTTTCATCTGCAGAATCCCAAGGTGCTTTATAAATTATAAATATGAATGTTCCTTTTGCAATGTCCCTGATGTTCTCCATACACAAAATCCAGTTTCTGATGGCCAAAATCTCTCCACGCCTGCCATACCTGAATATTAAATATTTTTATCAGATCACAATTTTTTATCTTTACAAAAATCCACTGTATTGAAAGGTCTACAGTTTACACTGTTTGTCTTATAACATATGCTGCATCCCTCCTACCCACTTCCCTTCCCTCACTAACATGGAAAGTGAATTCAATTAGATTTAAGACAAAGAGTAATTGCATTGGAAAATAGAAAAAATATCTCATCCCATAGTGATTAAGCTCTTTACCTTATAGAAGGAGTTTAACTCTTTCATGAAAACAGGATCTAATGAAATGAATGAATACAGGGATTTGCTAAATCAAAATATAGTGTCTTGAAGCAAGTTCCGTAGTCATCAGGGAGCCTTTTGCTCCAAGGGAATAGTATACTACTCAGTGTAAGACAGGAAAGAAATGTAAAATAAAGGCTAAAACAGTTAAGAATTTAAAATTTTTATTTTACAGTCTTTATCTCAAAATCTGAAACCTACCCTAAACTCTTGGCTTCCTGAAAGTGAATTTAATCATCTACTTTCCTAGAATTAGGAATCCAGGGTAACTCCTTCCACATATTTAATCAGAATCAGTCCAAGCAGAACCTGAGTTATCCATACTACCAAAACTGCTTTGCCCAAAGCTTCTGACTAGTTGTTTGTTGATGCTTACTCTGACTTATGCAGAAAGATAATAAAATACTCTAATGTGACAGGTTCTTTATAGAAGTCTAGGAACTTTAGATGACCAATAGCTAAGGATGACATACTGAACTGTCATTTCCAATAAATATTTAAGGTGGAGAAGATGGTGTCAACTGCAAGGGAAACTTTTAAAAGGTAAACGTTGGAACATCTGGAGAGTCTGGAATCAAGAGGCAGGTCAAATGTGCAGGTATAGGCTGCAGTCAATCCCGTGGGAGTGGCTGCTCAAGGCTGGAGTGCAGCAAACAGAAGAGATCTTTCTGAAAACAGGAAATAGGTTCAGGTGCCTTAGACTAAGAAATCTCCCTTGGACCTTTTCCCACTTACATTATTCAGGCATTTCATACCTATCAGTGTGGTTTGGCTTAAGTAAGACTGCGACTGCCAAAATTTCTGAAGCTAGCCCTGTTTTTATACCTTCAATGGTCCTTTGTAATGGTAAAGTTATATAGGTCCAATCCCTTATGGGCCCATTTGTTCTTTTTAATAACCAATAAAATAGGAACCACACATTTTTATGTCACATTTACAAAAACTCTAGCAGCACAAGGCATTGGCTTGGTTTTGACTTTAGTTTCTCATGGCAGCATGGATTTTTCTCTTTTGAGTAGCACCTAGACTGAACCATATATATTTTTAATCATTGATGAGACTCTAATTTTAATTGATTAATACCCTAAAAGGGTGGTAGGTCTGATTTAAAAGGTAAAGCAAGGGAATAAAAGTGAACACTTGTTTTAGAAGTTTTGTACTGCCTATCTCACCATATGATCTTGTTTTGCACCATTCCTAACTAAGGATGATAATATCTGTAGCTATTTATAAGATTATAAGATTATTTATATTGTCCTTCAAGATCTGCTGGTGAAAGGCACTATATAAATAAATCTCAATGTTAGTAAATGTATATATTTACTTATATCTACAAAACCTGTTGTATATGGACTGATTCATTTATTTATATGTACTTACTTTGTTACTTTTAGCAAAATTTGTGTCATGATAAATAGTTTAAAATAATTATACATGTTAACCAGGGATTAGGGTGACTGATTTATAGACGTAGAGTAGGCAAAAGAGTGAAATAAAACCACCATCTATTTGGGTCATGGAATCAAGTAAGTTTAGAGGTTCTTAAGTGAAATGTTTTTAGTCAGTCAACAACAGGGTAAGGCCTACCAAAAGGAGTGTCTATAAGGAAGTAACACAAGGATTTTTTTTTTTAATCTAGAAATATGTTAGTTAGGAAAATTAATGTCTAACTCCTTAGACAGAGAGTGCTCCTTTCAAGTTTGATGAAGGTCATTTTCAGGACAGTCTAAGAGAGGTTACAGTTCAACTTCTACCAGCAGGCCTTCAGAAAAGGAAAAATGACTTCAGCTTCTGAAGCTGTTGTGCTTTTTTTCCCCCTAATTAAAGATGATAAAATGCAAATGATTATGCATATTCTGAATATTTTATAATAATATCTTCTAGTTTTCTCCAAAAACATGAGGAAGTTATCACTTTTTCCCAAGACTGGAGTGGAGAGAATACCAGACAACCATGATGCAGTGAATGTGTGCCAGTGTCTACTCCCAGCTGCTCATGTAAATCTTTCCTCACAGCAGGATTTGAACAAAAACTTGCCACTTAATTGAATAGTTCAAGTGCTACTGAGTAGGAAATTTTAGTTCAACCAGAATATTTGTAAACTTAAAGTAGATATATGTTTTCTGGCAGCATATATGGTATTTTGAAACATCAAACAATTTTTAAAGAAATCTGTGCTCTTATGCCAGTTGTGGGTATTACTTGTTTTAGGACTTTGAAAGTATTTCTTTCATACTGTAGCTGTTTTCTTAAACAACAACAACCACCTTGCTTCATATTCCTTTTTATTTTTGAGCTGTTTGCAACCTCTTTTCCAATAGTGAGAAACAATGCAATTAATTTTCTCCAGCGCAATCATGCATAGATTTAATAAGCATCCGAAGGTAGGATCCATCTGTAAAGTATGTGTTGCATGCTAAATTACTTCTCTTCTGTGGTTTTTTTTCTTTCCAAACCTTAATTAATTGAAGAAAAAAATGTTTATTAAAGTGGGAACAGGCTGGGCTCTGGCTCTCCGTCTCTGGTTCAAAAGTTCATACAATTCCCTGAAGGCTCATCTGACAGTGTGTGTCTCCCTCTCACAATCTTTCTTTCTCTGTCTCTATAGTAGGGATAAATGCCTAGAAAAGGTGTATCGTTTTGTTCCTAGGATCAATTTTAATAATCGGTAAACTAAGTTTTTCTATGTACAGATTTGCATATATCATATGTTTATATAATATGATACGTTTTGCATATATGATATATTTACATAAATAGTATATAAACATAGACACATAAATGTGTTAATTACTCATTTTCCTAATGCTTAGAATTTTAAAAAATTGATATAGTACTCTCGGTGGCATCTTTAAACAGGATGTAGATGGAGAGCAGGAAGTATAATTCTACAGGTGGATCTCAGACAGGAAATTAAAGGAATTATGTATGAAAAGAAGCTAGATCTTTATGGATTAATTTGGACCAGACACAAAAATATTAAATATATTCAAATAGAGCAATGTTTACCCATAAACAGAGAAATGGAAAAAAAAATAGCAGGAAGTGACTCACTCCTATGAGAGGCTTTGGAAACTGAAGACATTTCCTGATCTACAGCAAGCTTTATGTGACCTAGGTGAAGAATGACAAATTGATTGTAAAAGAAAAATAGTATATTTAAAGATGGACTCAAGAATATTTTCAGTCGCTTCAATTGCTTGCCTAGGATGTCATGATTTTCCTTTTCTTTTTTCAAAGTATGACTTTTCTCCTTATCATATGCTACAATTTTTAGATCCTTGTTTTAAAAAGAAAGTTGTAGTTTATGTTCAAATTATTAGTTTCTCTTTTTACTTTAAAGTATTATAAGTCTTATTCCTTAACACAAATAAGGTTTGCACAGTCACTTCCAGATTTAGATGTCTCTGGACTCAGAAAGCAGTGCTGAACTTGACTGTGATCTTGCCCGATTGCAGTCAACTTCCTTTGCCCACTTGCTTCGTGCAAACATAGTGATCATATGGGAGCCTAGCAGAGGGCTTTCTACAGGTTGTTTCATTCTCTCTTTTAGACTTTTGGGCCTAAAACCACTGGTCTGTTAGTCATTTAAATTTTTAAAAATAGACATTTAAGTTGGGAAAAAATAAGCAGTACAGAAAGCTATTTTACTTTGACATAGATACAACCTTTGTCATGCTGGCTCTTTTAGTCACATCCATGTACCACCATATACCCTTGCCATGTGAGTGTCAGATGAGCCATGGGGACATTCCTGGAAAGAATTTTAAGGAGTCAACATTCTATAGTTTCCTCTAAAAGTAACTATTGCTACTATATATTGACATGTACAGATTTAGGCCACTTTTGAAAACTTGTGAGTCAAATCACATGGGGGTGATGCTGAAGTATCATCACCACATAACAGTCATAATTGATGTCTTGGGAACTTGAAGACTATATTATGTAGGTCATGTACTATGTAGGGCATCTATCTATTTATGTGTATCACATGTCATAATCTCCCCCCCTCACAAAATTCTGTGACTTTTGGAAGAATCTCGATATTGCTTTCTACGCAGATTTTGGTTTAGACATCTGTGAAAACCCTGAATTGAATAGCTGTGGGTTTCACAAATTGCATGCATATAAACAACATACCTTTGAAAGGAGGATGTGTGGGCCTTTCTCCTATATGCTTATGTCTCTGTTGTTGTAGATTGGCATCCTTTGTGAGCTATTCAGTGACATTTCAGAACCATTTTGCTCTGCAGAAAACCCGCAGTTGTGTTTCTTTAGCTGACACTGTGGCACTTGCACTCGAAATTGCTAGTTAGAAAAAAAAATTGTTGAGGCCGGTGGCTGTAATCAGCGTTGTTGCTGTCTGTTTCCTCAGACTAATAGCAGAGCGATCCGAGTCTGAGAGTTCAAACAGAGGTTATCTTTCCCAGGTAGCATCTCGTCCAACGAGAATTTGATTTTTTTTCTATAGGACTTTACTCCATTAGATTAATGAAATTTCAATGAGAGCCTGGCGCCCCCTGAAGCTTTGTTAAGAAAACAAATGGTGATTCTGTAGGTGTGACAGCTTGCTTGGAGAGTTACCAGAAGGTGAATACATCCCCACGATCCAGGCAGCCTGGAACACATTGATCTCTATTTAAAGCACCAATCGGATTTTTGTTAATTATAAATGATTGATCTGCAGATTTTTCCTCTCTCTCCTCTTATATGTGTGGTTCCCCCTCCTTCCCGCACTTCTAACTTCTTTGCATGCTGAGTGCAGAGCTTTTTGTTTAAAAGAACAATCATAGAGAGCAAATTATAGCAACACCCAGCAGTAATGTGTTGTGAATGTCATTGTCAGAGCGTTCACTGTTCATCTAACAGAGGTGAGCCCTGAAGTAGATTTCAGTCTGACTCCATGTTCCCTCTTTTACTTAGCTTATTCCTAAAATAAGGGATGATTTTAACAAAAAGAAAACCATAGAATCATTAGACTAGTATAATAGATGCTATCATTATTACATTTTAAAACCTGACTTGTAAGCCTTGTACACCAATTCCCCACTATTAACTCTGGACCAGAGTGCATACCTCGTATGGACCAGAGTGCATACCTCGTATGTACCAGGATATGATGTGTGACCAACCAACCCCATGTGGGACAACTAGGGGAATATCTAAGGGATATCTAAGGAATATCTTAAGTAAACTAAGGGAATATCTCTGACCTTAAATCTCAATTTATAGGCATTCAGGTGATTAATACACCTTTTATCATCTTTATGGAGTAGTTTTAAAATAATGTTTAGAAGGCCTACTGAATTCAAAAACAGACACATGTATTATTCCTGATAATTGCTCACCATACATAGTTCTGAAGACCACAGAAAAACATTCCAAGTTTCTTTGTGGAACTATTTTAGTGAAAATATCTGAGCATTAAATGTATTTATTTATTGAATACAAAAGCACATAATTCCTTCTCAGTTATTTATAACAAATACAATACATAAAGAAGCTAATTTATGCAGCTCTTAGAAAACATGTAAAAATTGCAGCCTATGGATTTCAGATATTAGTGTATTATATTGTAAACTACATTGATTTCACAATCTAGCTCAAATGTAGATTTTTATGAAAGTGTCTTTCTTAAGTTTGAGCTTTTAATTAAGTTTCAGGAGATATCTTTTCAAGTTAGAAAAATGAATTTGCCCCAGTGTGCTTTTTAAAAAATTGTCTAAATAATCCACAAGAGGTTGTCTAGACCAAGAATCTTACAGTAGTTTATAGTTTGCAGTGACACTCATCTTCAAAATTCTTTAATTTGAAAAAGTGTTACCTCATTTATTTGCATGTCCTGAAACTTTGTGTAACTTTCTTATGACTTGCAGTATCAGTAATTGTATATGATAAATGTAACAGCATAAGAGTAATTCTGCATTTAAAGCAGCAGCATGAAATGGTCAAAGACCAGCAGTATAATATACCATAATCTCCCCACACCCAAAGTTCAGTGACTTTCTGAAGAAGCTTGCTATTGCTTTCTAAACAGGTTCAGAGTCTATAATACTCATCTGAATATGAGAGGTGTTCTAACAGAACTTCCCTATAAGGTAATTATTTAATGACCTTGTAAATACTCTTGGGAAAATTAGACTTAAAGTATAATTTTGTGGTGTAGTGTGTTTTCCTGGTATCCTAAAAACATATTTTTTCTTTTTATTATTGCTTATTGTTTTTATCTCATTTTTAAAATTAGCAAAAGTCAATAAGGCATATTTATAAATAACTGTGACTGTGACTTTTAAAATCAGATTTTGAATTAGCCAGAAAAAAGCAATTTTTTTTTTACAAATGTTAGCACATCAGAATAGTTGTTAAGGTCAGTGACTAAATGAGTGACCAATGACAACTTTAAGAAATGAGCGATCATGGTAAATTCACCAAGTTATTTTCATAAAATGCTTCCAGAAGGCTGATTTTAAATGTTTTAATTTTATTCCTATTGGAGGTTTTCTTTTCTTTTCTTTGTTTCTTTTTTTTTTTTTTTGAATAGGCTAACTAATGATTTTCATTAGTGTATTTGTAATTTACATTATTTTAGTAGGTTATAACAAGGTTAAATAATTTAAAGAAATAAACCCTTATTTGATATAAGATAGCTAATGAAGTATATTAGATACTTGCCCTATTGCTGTGTGAAATGGATCTCCAAAGCTAACAACAGCTTTCTGCGGGAACACAAATCTCTGTATAAATATCCAAATGTAGCAAGATGTTGCAAATTTTTAAAGATATGCCATAAAAATAGATTAACGCTAGTATGCAGTCCTGTTCAACTGAATTACAAAGGGATATCATGGGATTGCCAGTGACATTCACATAAATAAAAAATCAATTCTTAATGATGAGGCAGACTTGTTTTAGCGCATTACCCAGGTTAAATGAGAGCACACAAAGACATCAACTCCTATAAGACTA
Source organism: Aotus nancymaae (assembly GCF_030222135.1). Classification (NCBI taxonomy): domain Eukaryota; kingdom Metazoa; phylum Chordata; class Mammalia; order Primates; family Aotidae; genus Aotus; species Aotus nancymaae. The sequence goes on along the minus strand of NW_026988487.1, from coordinate 1,611,839 downwards.
GTGGAATCATTGTATATTAATATGATTTAGGGAGCTACACACCTCAATGGAATAATTGTTATTATATCTATAGAGCCAGATGGCACTTGGTGTAAACAGCCATTGAGCACCTCAAACACAAGTGCGGCAGGTGATCTTTAAGATGTTCTTGCATCCTGCTCACTCATCTTATCATTGGAATCTGCGTTACTGTTTGCAGAATGATTTGATTGCCAGTACGCAAATTTTTCAGAATGGTGCTATTGTTCAACAGAAATATGAGAATATAGGATGTCCTCAGCAGGAGAATAGATGAGGCAGAATAGATGAGGCAGCTGCCTGGATTTGTGTGGGTTAGCACTGGATTTTTTACAAGAAAGAGAACAGAGAGAGTAATTTTTTTTCCCAGCACCAGTGGCCCAAAAAGTGTGTTTTCAGAAATTTTAAAAAATTAACTCTCAAATTTTCTGTGAAGTGGGCTTTAGTAATATGTTATCAAAATAACCCCATGAAAGTGGTCAACAGGTATAAAAATTTGTGCTTGCAAAGTTAGAGAAATCCAAGTTCTGAGCAAAAGTTTATGATTTTGTTTTTGTTTTTGCGTAAGACAGGGTCCACTCTGTCACCCAGGCTGGAGTGCAGTGGTGCCATCGTAACTCATTGCAGCCCCCAACCCCTCCTGCCTCAGCCTCCTGAGTAGCTGGGACTACAGGCGCATACCACCACATCCGGCTAATTTTTTTTTTGTCTTTTGAAACAGAGTTTCACTATGTTGCCCAGGCTGGTCTCAAACTCCTGGCCTCAAATGATCTTCCTGCCTTTGCCTCCCAAAGTGTTGAGATTACAGGAGTGAGCCTCCACACCTGGCCAGAAGTATCTTTAATTTTTTGTAAAATATTTTTCTTTTCTTTGAATATTTAAAATTGGCTTCTGCTAATCCTAATTATCCAGTTAAAGAAATCTCATTCATTTATTCAACAGACATTTATTGGGCACCTACTATGTGCCAGGCACTGTTCTAGGCACTGGAGATATGTGAGTGAAAAACCCTGCCCTGGTATAGTTTACATTCTTCAGGGGGGCAATAAATGAAATGACATGATGTAATGTAAACTATGTGAGAAATAAAATAGGGAAGAGAGACAGAGTGTGCTAAGGTACAGCATAAAGCTTAAGATTTGCCTTTCCCTCCTCAAGAACATAAAACAGATTATCTGGGAAGAATAAGAGGCTGGGGAAGTTCTTGTTTGTCTTCTGACTTGATCTTGTGAAATTCTAGTGCATTGTCTGATAACGTACCTGCTGTTATAGTCTCAGCTCAGTGGCCAGGGTTAAATAGTTGGAATGAGTGTTCAGTGTAAGCTTAGATAATCTTGGCTTGAATTAAATTTAATAATGTTACATAATTTTTTAATGGTTTGGTTTCTTTCCTCTGATAATAGCATTAAAAAACATATCTTTAGTTAAAAATAATTCTTGAATTGCCCCTTGCTCTACCTTATACCCCATGTTTTCTAGTTTCTAATCATCAAGGACATGAAACTCTATAGCCTCATGGAGGAATTGTTCATAGTAGATTGAGTGGATTTTGATATCCAAACATATGAAACAGATTTTTCAAGTATCGAAAATAGAGAATGTGCCTCAGAATTTTGAGATCTTATAAATTAAACCCATCTGTCCCCTAATGATAACATTTATACTAATTCTGAGAATATTTCCACCACCTACTCCAGGGTACTATTGACTACTTAACTCCTGGATTTTAAACTAATGTTCAATTTTTCACCAGATGTAGTTTACCATATAACTGCAACCACTCTTTAGGTGAAACATGGTACGTGTTCTGAAATACTCCTTTAGTTCAGATGAAAATATAAAATTCGTTTTGTAATATGACATAGCCTTCATTCAGGTTTAGTTTTGATTAAATATTAATTCTTATATATATATACTTATTGCTGCATAGATAAAAATACTGAAATGATGTGTTCTAAAATGTCAATAATGACTACCAGTTACAACATAACAGGGATAATATTTCTTTTTTCCTTTTACTTCTCTGTATTTTCATTTTTTTCTGTAATGAACTTGTATTATTTTTGTAATAAAGAAAGATCTCTCAATACTATTTTTTGAAAGCTAACAGAGCCAAAAAGTTATATTTCTGCTTAACACAAAATCTCACAGCTGGCAAGTGGATGCAGATCAGTTTTGCAAATAACAGAAAGTAGTTGAAATCAGCAAACACTAATATTTAAATAATGCCATGAAATTACTAATTTTACCTATTTGTATTTATTGCACTTGAACAGTACAGTGCAAAATTTCACCAATTTATCCCAACTTTTATTTCCAAGATCTCTAATTAAAAAAAAATAGTAGGCAGGAATATTTTTTAATGACATGCCAGATATACCAAATTTCATAAGGAAACATGTTTTTAATTTCAGGCCTTTGAATATGATATTATTCATAAGCATGAGTCTTTATGAATATATAGGAAAAAGAGGCTTGAAAACTTTGTTTCTTTTAGCAGTCAACAATATTTAGCCTATCAGAATGCTTGAATAAATAAACATTCCTACTGTTTTAATTTTGAATATAGATTGTCTCGTGCTGATGGGAAGTATTGTTAATTTTAATAAAATTAACTTTATATTGTTATTTCACTGCTTCATAATAATTTTACATGGTGCCCTGGGGATGCCTCTGTTTTACATTATCAGGTGTCACATTTGCCATTTGGTTGGCATAGCAGCGTTCAGCTTCACTTCTCTATTCAGTTGCCTGAAGCCACACTGTTCATGTTATGTTACAAGTAGCTATATTGCTATACACTGCACAAGTTTATATACTTTTATTTTATATGTATATATCATTCTTATATTTTCTCAAAATCATTGTTTTGTGCTGTTTCCCAGCATTCCTCTTGCTTGCCTTTAGGTAGACATAGTTATGATACAAGTTGGCTAAGATTCCTGCCAGTCTGCCTCCAGTACTAAAATGTTTAAATATATTTTCTTTTTTTTTGAGATAGAGTCTCGATTTGTTGCCCAGGCTGGAGTGCAGTGGCGCAATCTCGGCTCACTGCAACCTCCACCTCCTGGGTTCAAGCGATTCTTCTGCCTCAGCCTCTCAAGTAGCTGGAACTACAGGCTCGCACCACCACACCCAGCTAATTTTTGTATTTTTAGTAGAGATTGCATTTCTCCATAGTGGCCAGGCTGGTCTCCAACTCCTGATCTCAAGTTATCTACCCCTCCTTGGCCTCCCAAAGTGCTGGGATTACAGGCGTGAGCCACCATGCCCAGCCTAAATTTTTTTTCAATCTGGTAGTCAGCCACTATTTTGATACAATCTTAGCCAGTGCTTCATTGTTTTTGATGAATTATAGCTTGATAAACCCTTAAAATATAACTTTCTATAGAGAGAGAATTATTGCTATGTAAAAATAAGGGGAAATTATTGATGACTTTCATAACTCACTGTAGGTCAGACAGATCACTGAGAGATAATTAATCAGAACATGCCTTCATTTAATGTTACCACTTGTCTTAAACTCTCCCATGAATTCATAGAAATCAGACAGACTAGCAAATAATCTATTAGAGAGTTCAGTATTTGTCAAATTAAATACCACTGTTACTAAATACACAGTAATTAAATTAAAGATATACCAAGTTCTTCTTGAGTCAGTCCCCATGTTACCGATTTTTCTCTTTTTTAAAAAACACAAGTTTATGGCTTTGCTTTGAGTTCCGTCTGCTTTGAATTCTGTTACATGTTTTTATTATGATGCTATGTAAAGTGTAAGAGTGTGATAAAACATTTTGGTTAACTGTGTCAAATATTTATTGTGAACAATTCTAAATATACATTTTAAATAGGCTTTCTTTTCCATTTGAGTTTGTATATATGTGTTGATAAGAAAGCTGGTATATGAAACTTCATGTACAGCTGACTGGTATTTGACTGATAAGCTAATAATCCCTATAGTCTGAGCAGCATGTAACTAACTGATAAAAGGATAACAAACAAACTGATCAGTTTAACCCTGTTTTAGTACTTAATAGTCAGAAAATACATAAAAATAAAAATGAGTACTGAGAAGTTTTTATAAAAGTGTGCTTTACATTGGCATTTTTGTCTTTCAGAAACTGCCTCCTTTTTTTTCTTTCTTAACAAAAATTTCTGTGGCTAGTAGGAACTATGTTTCTGCTTTGAATTATATCATTATTCCATGTTATTAGGAATCATATATCACTTCCTTTCACACTTTAGAATTTAATATTTTGTACACATTCTTTTAGTTAGAATCTTGGAACGATATATAATAGTCTTACCTTTAGTTCCACTAAAAAAAAAATGTAATTACTCTGCCATTCTCTTAAAGCCTAGGTTGCTTATTAGATATATTTTTCATTTTCTGTTATTATTGTGAATTTTGTAGGTTTGAGGAATGTTGCTGACTATAGGTAATGAAAATGTGGAACCAGGTGGTAAGAGTCATTCCTGTGTTCTTGTTGTGGCACTGGCACAATTTGCCAAATAACTTTGATGAAAAAATTAAAATTATCTAGATGATTAAGATAGGCAATATGAAGAGGAGTTATAAAAAAGTAGGGAAGCAACTATTAAGCTGATTTCAAAGCCAAAAGAACTCTTGCTCTTGAGGAAGAAGTCAAGTGTGCGTTTGTTTGTTATGGGATGTTGCAGGTGTTAATTTGCCTGCTGAATGCCTATATAGCTTAGATCCACTCAGTAATTCCTAGTTGGTTGTTTGCCTCTGGCTGAATTCATAAACTTTATTTTTGCTTTTCTAGTTCAAATACTTAGAGATCCTACATATGCTATTTGAAGTGTTACATATAGCGATTGCAAAGGCAATATTACAAAGGAATTTCTTGCAGAAATTTAGCAGGATATGGGTAGAATCTGGGGCTAAAAATAGTTTGCATAAATCTCCATTCTTAGCCAGAATTGGAGACAAATGACCCATAATGTGCACAACAATTCAATGACTATTAATACATTTCTGAATTTTTAGAGGAAAATCATTTGAAAAGGTTTTATGAAGTCTCTCAATGTCGGTAATTTGAATCATGTTTATAAATATTTTACCTGCCTTGAGTAGTTTTGTCCAATAACAATTTCAGAGTAGCTAATGTGGCAATATAAATATGAATATTTACGAGGCTTTTTTTAAATATAGTAAACGTGATTAGTAATGATTTTTACAGAAGGTTTTTTTAATGGAACATTGCTTTATAAAGGAAACTTGAAGTTAAGTTTGAGGAATTACATAATGAAATCTTCTGGGAGTATGCGGTTTAGGTATAATTACAAAAGTGAAAATATATAATTTATACTTGCATAATATCTGTCATTGAAAGTTATGAAAGTAAGTCTTGTTATATATTCCAAGCTTCACATTTCTTATATGCATCCCTATATGATTGAAACAGCCTTCCTGCTATGTTCTAGCAATAATCCCACATTCAGAAACACCTAAAATTTAGTCTTATTCAGCAAATCTTCACTATAAGGTAAAATGAATGACACCTTGTTTGCCTTCTTGTTTGTTTATATGTTTTCTCCTTTCACCAGGCATTTGAGGTAGCCTCCCCAGCCTGTTTAAGACTTTTCCCCAAGCTGAGTCACTGCTATCAGAAATTACAGTTGCAATAATTTATTGAGAGCCCTTTATGTGCTAGGCACTGTGCTGGCTGTTTTCCATATAATATCTCATTTTAATTCTCACAGTAATTCTGTAAACTAGATATTACCATTCCCATTTCACAGATGTGGACACTTGAGAATCAGAGAGGTTAAGGAACTTTCCTAAAACCATACTATGCTCAGCTGTGGCAAATCAGGGCTGTCCACATACATCTGACTCCAAAAGTAAATATCTGAGAAAACAAGGAACAGATTAAGGAGCAATATTCAGAATTTGTAGATCCTTTTCTCACCACAAAATTGCACATAATGGACGTTATGATTTTGTTGCAATATTCAGAACTTCTATCTCCTTTTCTCACCACAAAATTGCACATAATGGCTGTTATGGAGAAAAAGATGAATGATAAAAATGTAGCATTTGTTTAGGGTCAGGATCAAAAAGGGCTCATAGGAAATATTGACATAGGGGATCCCTTTTTATTTTTCTTTTGAGACGGAGTCTCACTCTGTCACTCAGGCTGGAGTGCAGTGGCGTGATTTCGGCTCACTGCAACCTCCGCCTCCAGGGTTCAAGCGAGTTTTCTGCCTCAGCCTCCTGAGTAGCTGGGATTACTGGCTAATTTTTGTATTTTTAGTAGAGTTGGGTTTCCTTTCTTTTCTTTTCTTTTTTTTTTTTTTTTTAGTTTTATTTTTGCCCAACTTCCTGTTGATTTGCAGTGGAGATGGGTTTTCACCATGTTGGTCAGGCTGGTCTCCATCTCCTGACCTTGTGATCCGCCTGCCTCATCCTCCCAAAGTGCTGGGATTACAGGCATAAGCCAAACCACTGCGCCTGGCCGGGGGGGGTCCCTTTTTCTCTCTAGACTCAGTATAACCAGAAAGAGGAGTTGATATCGTGTAAAGGAGAGGAGGTGGAAGTAAGCTTTCTGCTCCTTTCCTAGAAACACCACTCCCATCTTATTCCCTTATTCAAATTATGTTGCTAAATGTCTCTTTCTTCATCCTTAATCATCTTGGCCATAGAGCAAATACCGTAAAAGAATATTTAAAGATGGTTGTGAAGATTTGGAGAGCTTAGAGAGTAAATGCACCAAAAGCATAAAACATGGCCCTCTCTGTGTGTCAGAAGAGGACTCAGGTGTACTATAAGAGAAATCTCTATATATTAATAATTGCTTTGTAGGCAAATCCATACCTCAATGTCTTTCTATATGACTTTCATAAATCTCAGCAACTAAGAATTTCAGTGTGCTGAAAACTACCAATCTGGTAACCTGATCAGAGTTTAATGACAACTATGTAAGAATTGTGTTGAATTGTGAACAAAATCCAAATGCTTTCAGTCTTACCGTGTAAGTCTGCACCAGTTCTTTGGCAGCCCCTGAAAGGCACGTCCTCCCAGACTTGGCTGAAGTTTGGTTTGCTTTAAGATTTCCAACTTTCTACAACTGCTAAAATAAATGCTAGTTGACATAGATATGTTCTCTAGTTAAGGTGAGAGTGAAATTGTCAAAGATATATACATCCCTGAGTTACTTATAGAAAAGGGATATATTGAATATAAGTGTATTTTTTCCCACAATGTGCCAGTGTTGCTTTTTGGAAGCTGGTTTTGAAAATGATGATAGAATATATTTGAACATAGAAGTCACCCGTGTACTCATATCCAAGTCTCCTTCATAGATCATCACCTTTGAAATTGGCAGAAGCCATCATAGGCCCATGTGCCTCTGAGTACACTGAAAAAGAATGTCATTTTGTAAATTACCTATGCTAAAATGGCAAACAGTTTTTCCTCCATGTTCTAATAATTACCCATGTGTGGTCTGTTTCAATGTTTTAAACTCACCATAAAGTTTCTGTTTGATATAGAATGTCTTAAAAGAAATTGGCCTCCACAAATTATTTCTTATCTTTATTGGTTCTATTCATGACCTACTTTTAAAAAACATTATTATAAAGGATAGCCCCATTAAAATCAGAACAACTACAAATGTTTGCCATAAATGGAGTTGAATTGACCAGTCAACAAGTTGGCAGCTCTTACTAGGAGAAGGGACTGTGTGGGATTTAGCAAAAAGGAGGGGGAAGCAGGTGGAGGTAAAGGAAATCTTAGCAATATGAAAGGGAGGGAGCAGCTCCTTTTCCTGTGAACTGAGTTTAGGCTGGGCAAACAGTTACAAAGTTATATCCCAGGCATTCTAAGAGGAGTAGACAGAGAATGGCATTGAAATAAACTGAGTAAGCATGGTGTTCAAAGAATGACAGGTGAGAGTCTGGGGCATTAATCAGGGAGGGAAGTACAGTCTGATCTCAGAGAAGAAGGCTGGCTAGAGTCCCACTTTTGCCCTAGGGAACTAGCTAGGTACAAGATGCCCAGACAGAAGGGCCAGTTAGGCAGACTGAGAGCACATTGTCCTACTTATTCCTAAGTTATTCCCACCCAGAGGGAAACAGAATGGAGCAGGAGCTTGTATCCAGCCATCCCTCACTTCTGTAATCTATCCACCACCACTAACATCTTCAAAAGTTAGTGAGATCTTGCCCCCTGCCTACCCCTAAATTATAGCTATAGTGAAATATAGCCAGTCAACCAAGTCAGTAGACATATGATCTCTGCTGTACAGTTGATTGGACCAAAGCTGATGCATCCATAGATGGCAGAGGTTATTATAAGCACTTGGAGTCAGAATCTGAAAAGGTTAAATAATTTGTCCCAGGTCACAGACCAAGAGCAAGTTGAACTGTGATTTGAACCCATGCAGTCTGATTCTAGACAGTGGCTTTAAGCACTGTGTTATGCTGCCTTAATGATATATGCATCTAAATTATATTATTATTTGATTTTTCTTATTACATCTAAATTTTAGATACAACTTTAAACATGTCTTCCCTTAGGAAACTTTCTCCAGTTCTCTGTCACAGTCTAATCTCTTTTCTCTGCATTCTCTCATCAGTTATGCTGGGTGGCAGGGGAAGCTCATTTGTCTTGACTCAGAGCAGGAGTCTCTTGATATTACCTATGTTTTAGAAATGCCCAACATGTCTAAGCCACAACTTCATTGGTGTTTCTCTATTCAGATAATTATTAAATTATATTCTGCCACTGAAATAGGAGCTTGACTCTCCCAAACATCTTTTTAACTAGAAAATGCACTAGTTTATGACTGTTTTAGAGATCTTAAAGTACTTGCTTTTTTTTAGCCAAATTGAGAAAATAATTACATGGAATTACATAATTGCTAAGAGTGGATGGCATTTTGTAGTTATTGTTCCCTCAAATGGGTGGGTTTGCATTTAGCAGAGGAGTATAAAAATGTGCAGTTTCCCTTACCAAAAAAAAAAAAGCAGTTTCTTTTTTTTTTCTTTCTTTCTTTTCTTTTTTTTCTTTTTTTTGAGACTGGGTCTTCCTCTGACACTCAGGTGGCATTGCAGCGAGGCAATCTTGGTTCACTGCAACCTCGACCTCCTAGGCTCAAGCAATCCTTGCACCTCAGCCTACTAAACAGCTGAGACTACAGTCGTATACCACAATGCCTGGCTGACTTTACTTTTTTTGTAGAGATGAGGTCCCACTATGTTGCCCAGGCTGGTTTCAAACTCATAGGCTTAAGCAATTCTCCTGCCTTGGCCTCCCAAAGTGCTGAAATTACAGGCATGAGACCCCTTGCCAGCCAAAAGCAGTTTCTTTGTTTTGATAGTTATACTGTGCTTATGTAATATGTTCGCTTTGAGGGAACAGAATGAAGGATAGATGAGAACTCTGTACTAATTTTGCAACTTTTCTGAAAACTTAAAATTATTTCAAAGTAAAAAGTTAAACAAAGAAGGCATTAATTTAGGTAGAGATGAAGAATGAATGGAGGAAAACAGAGGAAACAGAATTGGCCATGAGTTGATAATTGTTGAAGCTGGATGATAGGTACAGGAGCTTCATTACATTATTTTCTATATATTTGTACATGTTTGAAATTTTTGTAATTTCTTAATCTAATAAAATGAAACAGAAAGGCATAAAAGGAAGTATTAGGTACAGTTCAACTTTGGGCAAACATAAGAATTTTCCAAATGATATTGTTAGCTAAGACAACTTACTTGATTTTGGGATTTCTGTTTTTCTTTGCCATTCTTATTATTGGTGCATGAAGAATCAAGTAAATGCTTGTGTGATTTTTTTAACTATAGAATATATACTCTTAGTTACACTTAGCTGTTGTTCTTCAGGTTTTTCTTATTGCTGCAGTACTAAAAATATATGCATTAGATAAACTAGAATTTTTAAAAAGTTGTCTTGCCTGTCTATAAACTAGTAAATATTAATATTTATGTCTCTATTTGTTTTATTGTTTTTCTAAACGAGTATGAGGTCATGCCTATTGGCATATATTTTCTCATTGATTTTATAATAAACTTATACTGTTCCAAAGATAATAAATTATACTAGATCAACACTTATGGGTAAGAGAAGTTTTTAGTGCCATGTTAAATCTTAAGCCATGGACCACTAGATGATGCCCACAGTGTTCATTTCTTATTTTCTAAGCTCTCCTTTTAAAGTTACCTAAATTAGATTTCCTTACAAGTAAATTCCCTTAATTTGTTTGGGAATATAAAGGTTTTTCTTTAAAGCACAATTTGAAAGCATGCTGCCTCTGCCTCCCAGCCTTAATGGGTGGCGCTTGATGTGTGATCAGGTAGACTCCACTTGGAAAACATCATGGGAACTAGGAGCAGTGAGAAGAACCCTATCAGGGAGTGCCATGTCAATGACAAAGAGCTTCATGGTTTCTGATTGGGCACCAGTAGACTGAAATGCTTTAAAACTTGAGCTCTGGGTTTAGAGTGCCTAAGTCTGAGTACAAGTTCTGCCTTGAGTGTTTATAACAGCTTTATTCACTGAAACTGAAAACAGCCCAAGTATTCATCGACTAGTGAGTGGATAAACAAATTATGGTTCTATTCAGCAATAAAAAGGGATAAACTACTGATACGCACAACTACATGGATGAATCTTAAAGGTTTTATGCTAATTAAAGGAAGCCAGACATAAGATATTAGATACTATAGGATTTCATATATTTGACATCCCTAAAAAGTCAAAGCTATAGACAGAAAAATAGATCAGTAATTGGCAAAGCCAGTGATTGAAGGAGTGGATTGACTACAAAGGGGCATAAGGGAGCTTTCCAAGTGATAGAAATATTCTATATCTTGATTTGGGAGTGGTTATACAACTACTATATATATATGTATATATATGTCAAAATTCATTAAACTATACATTTAAAAAAGAATTGTGGATTTTGTGTGTGTGTGTGTTTATTTTTTTTTTCTTTCTAATTTCTTTTTGTTTGAGACAGAGTCTCACTCTGTTGCCCAGGCTGGAGTGCAGTAGCACAATCTCGACTCACTGTAACCTCTGCCTCCCAGGTTCAAGTGAGTCTCCTGCCTCAGCCTCCTGAGTACCTGGGATTACAGACACCCACCGCCACACCTGGCTAATTTTTGTGTTTTCAGTAGAGACAGAGTTTCACCATGTTGGACCAGGCTGATCTTGAACTCCTGACCTCAGATGAATCCGCCTACCTCAGCCTCCCAAAATGCTGGGATTCCAGGCATGAGCCACAGGGCCAGGCCAATAATTGTATTTTATGTAAATTTTATCTCAATGAAGTATTTAAAACCAAACATACAAAATATGTTTTCCAGAACTCTTTTTGATTTGTCTAGTTTCCATAAATGAGCTTACTGTTATTGCTTTACATCAATTGTCTTTCTAGAACCCAAGCGATATATGAGTTATTTGCCACATGTATATTTTCTTATCTGTCTGCTCTCTTCTGATAAAATGGTATGACGCCCCAGGGGGATGAAGATGGCAAAGGGGACCTTGGGTTAAATTCTGGCCTTAGGAGACAAGCTCTTAGAAGGCACTGTGAGCACAGGAAAGAAGGATTTAGGGAAAATGGAAGCTGGCCCAGGCTACAAAGAAAGACCCAAGAACAGAATGTTGGTGGGCCATAGGAATGGAGAAGATGGATGAGATGACCCCACTGGGGAAAGGGAAACTAAGAGAGTGGAGTGAAATATACTTCTTTAGGTATCACAGCCCTCAAATTAACACGTTTACACATTCATGACACCCAAGTGGCTTTAATTTCTCGGCAGTGGAATTTTTCACATAATTAAGCTTTTAGAAAAAAATTCATTTTTTTCCATTAAAAAACCTGACAAATGGTCCACATGTATCATTTGGACACAGGTCACATTACCCAGATAATGAACTCTTTCATGTAAAATTTCCAGTAGATTTTTAACATGCAAAATCCTCCTCATATGTTATCCTGCATTGATCCGATTGGAGCTGTTAGTGTCTAGTGGATCAATGATCAGCAAACTAAAAAGTCACTTAGTGACTATGACACCCATGGCAGTGTTAGAATCTATTGTGTCAGGAATCCTTGTTTTATTAACTCTGTAATTACCTGTTCAGCTGAACCGGTGAATTTTATTACACATTTTCTTTCACCTGAACAAGACCTTTGCACTTCTACCAGTGCCCTGAGGATCCTCCTTTTTTTTTTTTCTTTTTCTGCTCCATGTCTTTCTCAAGTGCTCTTTGGCTTTGCTGCCATCTGTTTTGGCAGAGAAGTGTGTGGGAAGGAGGCTTTAAGAATACCACCGTGACCTTGCTTTGGAAGCTGTTAAGTGGCCTCATCCTCCAGGATAGTTGCTTCAGTTGAGACACATTTAATGCCCAGAAGTCAGGAGTGTAACTCAGCTTGCTATATATTGGTGCTTTCTTTAAACAAATGATCATATGCTGTATGGCCTGGGAGTTAACAACATGGACTTTGGAGGCAGGTCTGGGAAGCAATTGGCAAGTTATGTAAGCTCCCTCAGCCCAGGTTTCCTTGTGTGTAAGAGGGGAGGATAGGAATAGTACCCTCCTTATAGTAACACATGGATGTCTTTCCAGTACCTGACTCAATATGTCTGAAACTTTTTCTCCTCCTAAAACTTGTACCCTTTTCTTCTTTCTCTTGGTAAATGGTGCTCTCATCTTTGACTTCCTCTCTCTTACCCCAGCCCAATATCCAGTCACTCACCAGATGCTATCAATTCTGCATCAGAAGTGTTTCTCTGCTACATCTGTTACTCTCCATCCCTGCCATCTCCACCCAAGCCATTATGGATTCTCATCTGGACTATTAATCATTCAACTGGACTTCCCAAAACTCACTCTTAGCCTCTTTTAATATAGTCATGCTGCCATTCTTCAAAGATTTCTGTTATCCTTAGCATTAGGTTCAACATAATTAACACATTCAGAAGACTTTATGTGATTTCATCCTTTTCTCCACTCTTGTTGAGCTGTTGTTGTACTAGAACTATGTTTTATTATAATTGAGATCTTGTTGTGCTAGAATTATATTCTATTATATACATGTAATTTATTTTTTCATTTATTAACTCGTTCAACTAACAAACTGAACGTCTACTACTATGTGTCAAGAACGGTGCAGACAGAAAGAAAGAGAGAGAGAAAGAAAGAAAGAAGAAAGAAAAGAAAAAACAACACTGAAAATTCAAACATGAAGAGGGTCTGGCCCCTGCCCAGGATGAGCTCAATGCCTAATGGAGGATAGAGATACAAGAAAATGATCATGGTAAAATGTAACATGGGAGCAGAGAAGAGAGAATGATTAGCTTTGTATTAGCACAAAGAAGGCTTTGTAATGACAGTGACTATATTATGTCTTGAAGGATAAATAGGAATATGTGTTTGTGTGTAATTTTAAGTTAGACGTTTCATGCTAGAAAATATTTTAGGAATATGATAAAAACCCAAAGCATAATTCTTATTTAGAGTATGTAAAAGGTGTTTAATGGTTTCCCACATTATAGAGGTTACTTATGTAACAACCATTACTATTCATAATTTCCTTTAGAACAAATAAAGCTGAGGCCAAGCACAGTGATGCTCAAGCCTATAATTTCAGTATGTTGGGAGCTGAGATGAGGGGAGGATCACTTGAGGCCAGGAATTCAAGACCAGCCTGGGCAACATAGTGAGACTCCATCTCACAAAAAATATATAAAAAATTAGCTGGACATAGAGGTATGAGCCTGTAGTCCTAAGCCACTTGGAAGCCTGGGCAGCAGAGAAAGACCAAAGGTCATAGAAAAGCACTCAATGAAAATAAAAAGGTGTCTAATCAACTTTATTATTTATTTTAAAGTGGTGGGCGCGTTTCATTGATTGTCATTGCAGTCAGACCCTCCCCCTTCCTATATTTTACATGGCCAATATAGTAACCCCAAATTTCCATTTTCTTGAAACCTGCCTCAAAAAGTGGGAACTGAAAAAGCTGTTGATGACAGAATATGGTCAGAATCAACCAAAAAAATAAATTAACATCTTCAGCCTTTTTCTAATCAGGAATGCTCCATATAGTCATCATATAATCAGACCTTTTTAAATGTTTAATTTCAGTACAGATAAATTAGACTATCCACAAATGACAGAGGGTCTGTTAGTTTGAGGTTTTGAGGCTTGCCTAAGCATAGATTAGGTATGAAATACCTAGTTTTCTAGAAATGTAACTTTAATACTCAGCTGCTGCTGAATGTCCACTTGATAAATTTAACTATTAATAAGAGTTTCTTTTACAAATGTAGCCTTCTGATTGTACTTCATTTTCCTAACCTTTAGGAAATTAAAAGCATTCTCTTAATTTTTGAAAAATGTATTAAGCAAATGCGATCATTTCTGTAATATAAAAGAAGTATTCTTAAAAGAGAAACTTAAATTTCCTTTCAGACCTATGATGCTTATTTACCATATTATTGTGCAGACATTTCATAGAACTATTTTTTACCATAAGGACACTGATTCATAATCACAGACTATTTCTATTGGAGGCAATCTCCTGTGTCTAAAGTCTGTCACATAAAGATCTCAATGCACTTGTTAGGTAAAGTATTTTAGTGTTCTTAGTTTTAAGCCCAGTGTTTAAGATACAGAGAAACGCATTCGACTAGCTCAATCTGTGCTTCTGAAAGAAACATATATCAATTAAGCAAAATTGAATTGCTTGTAAGACCTCTGAAAATACTGATGGCACCTCAGTTGTAAAGAGCAATGGGAACATTACACTCTGCTTCCTTCAGCTAAAGAATAAGAAATAACAAAAGTTACCTAACCCAGGGTGAAGTTGACCTAGAACTTTATAGACCGTTTCATTTGAAATGATTAAGAAAGTACCATGTATGGAGCAAAAGAAATTAAGCTGAAAAAATGTAAACCATAAGTTAAGAGACCTCATCATTACAGCAGCATTACCCCTTCTGCTTCCTAATTCTTCCTTACTGATGTAGACTGTGAAGATATAAGATGAATAAGACCTAGTCCCTGCCTTCAAGGGACTAATAATCCAATGAAAAACAGATATGTACAACTAACCATAATCATTAAGATATATTAGTGTTTTCAACAAAGTGCTAAGTGGAGGGAGAACAAAATAAATTATTAATTTTGCCTGGGAGAATCAAGGAAGACTTTACAGAGGAGGTGACATTTAGCCAAATCTTGAAGGATAAGTAAGATTTAACCAAATAAAGAAAGTAAGAATTCCCTACAAAGAGAAAGTAGCAGAAAACAAAAGCAAATTATATAAAAATCATTGGCATATTGGAGAATAGAGCGAGTGGCTGGGAAGATAGATTAGGGTTATTTGGGAATCGTATGGTTATTACTCCTCTCTTGATCCACTCCTGTTACCTATAGTGATAGGCTTTATTTTTTAAGATACTGGGGACTAATCAACCTTAGTATTTTGTGGTGGGCATGTTTCATTGATTGCCATTGCAGTCAGACCCTCCCCCTTCTTATAAACTCTCTCATCCCCTTCGTATTATCTCCTATTATGTGTGGTATTAATAAGATATAGCGGTCCCTTTCCACTATCAAATCCTTCTTCACCCAACTCTGGTGTTACTAAGGCCCAACCACATGATTTAGGCTTGACCAAATGGATACTTCCTCTTTGAAGACTTTGAATCTTAATCCAGTGATACAAAGATATGAGGACATCTGGTGATGATATTCATAGCAGCAGTAGCAGCAACAATAGTTGGGATTTTTGCTGTGATTCCTGTCCCTTGCCCTCAGGAGCACCCTTGATTCCAACCTTGAGTCAGTTTCTGCTTTGCAGCTAAGAACACTGACCCAACAATGTCCAAAACCAAACTCATCATTCAAGTTCAAGAAGTTACACACTGAGAACATAGAACTACAAGTTCAAAATTTCAAATGAAAGGCTTTTCAGGATGAAGAAAGATTTAAGATCCCCTGTATTAAAGCTGAGAGTTAAAGGCCAAGAAATAGATCATCCAGGGAGAGACTGTAGAGAAAGAAAACAAGAGGACCAGAGATAATATCCTGGGAGATGTCAACATGTGATGAAGCAGACAGAGGAGCTAGCAAAGATGCCCTAATGGATATTAGAGGTAGGAGGAGAACCCAGGGAGGAAATAATTTCAAGAAAGGGGTCAGCAATATCAAATACTGCAGGGGGGTCAGAGAGAATAAGGACTGAGAAGAGGTCATTGGGATTGACAATTAGCAGGTCACTGGGTACATTTGAAAGGACAAATTAATAGTAGCTTTAAAGGTGGGAGCCAAAACTCCATGGTTGAGGAAGTAAAGGGAGGTGGCAAGTGAAAGCATCAGTATAGATTGCTTTACTGGACGTCTGGTAAAGTGAAAGGGAATAAAACAGCCACAGGGATTTGAAGTTGAGAGAAAAGTGAGTCTTTTCTAGCAAAAGAGTTGGTGGAGGAGGAGGGATTGGAAGTATAAGACACAGGAAACATAGATGATGGAGTGTTTTCTAGGAGAAGGAAGGAGGTGATGGCAGTTGTAGTAGGGTCAAATTGGGTCGAATTAGCAGGGTTGTCCTTGGAAGGGAATAGAGCCTCCTCTTCTTTGGAAACAGGACAGAAAGAGGGAAGAAAAGATAAATATTAAAATCACTGGAGCCAGGCACTGTGACTCACACCTGTAATCCCAGGAGGCTTAGGCAGGCAGATCACCTGAGATCAGGAATTCAAGGCAGCCTGGTCAACATGGTGAGACCCTGTCTCTACTAAAAATACAAAAATTAGCCAGGCATGGTGGCCCACACCTGTAGTCCCAGCTACTTGGGAGGCTGAGGCAGAAGAATTACTTGAACCCAGTAGACAGAGACTGCAGTGAACTGAGATTGCACCAATGCACTCCAGCCTAGGTAACTGAGTGACACTCCATCTCAAGAAAAAAAAAAAGGAAGAGGATTTATTTTAAAAAACATCTGAGAATCATTACTGCTTTTATAATATTTAAATTTTCTATGTGAATTAAATAGCCAAAGTACATAGTTATCTATCATTCATTTATCCAATAAACTGTTATATATTTACGATGCTCAAGCATTATAACTAACTTTGAGATTCAGAAGAAGTATATCCATCTATTTTTTTTTAAAGGGGGATATCAATTCACTTAGGATGTCAAAACATAAATTGATAAAGTAACAATACATAAAAAGCAACACTTCTCAGACGAGAAGTAGATGTGATATGGGAGGTATGCATCAGAATCCCTAAGGAGATTTTTCAGAATATTAATGCCCTCATCCAAGTCAAATCAGAAGTTTGGAGAAAGTATGCTTGGTTTGAAAAGTTCCAAAATTATTCAACACAGTTCCCACCAGCTCTTAAAAATCACTGAACTAGAGAAAAAAAATCAAGAAACAAGAGTAGTCCAGGTGCAGTTACTCATGCCTATAATCCTAGTACTTTGGGAGGCTGAGGCAGGAGGATTGCTTGAGGCCAGTAGTTCAAGACCAACTTGGGCAAAAAAGCCAGACCTCGACTCTACAAATGATACTAAAAAAAATTAGTCAGGTGTGGTGACACACGCTGTGTTCCCAGCTACTCGGGAGGCTGAGGTGTAAGGATTGCTGGAGCCCGGGAGGCCAAGGATCCAGTGAGCTGTGATTGAACCACTGCACTCTGGCCTAGGGAGCAGAGTGAGACCCTGTCTCAAAAAAAGAAAAAAGAATATTAATAATCACTGTCAGGTTTGTTGAATGAATATTGCAATTTTGTTGACTTTATATATATATGTAGTTTCCAATTTAAAAATTATTGGTACTCCTAATATGGTTACAATTGAAATATGTGTTTAGATTCTTAGGCAAGCCCAGAAAGGTGTATGTAATTACCAACATGGCTAATCATAGGTCACTAACCTTTTCCCTGGAGCTTAAAAATAGAGAAGTGTGTGATAAAAGTTTCTTTCTATTTCCTAGGAAATGCTTTAAAAAGAAACAAGCAAAATTTTCCTTGGTGCTCTTCTATCTCCTTTTGACACCTCTCTTCTGCTCAGGTTCACCATATGCTCATGCACCCCCCTTAAACCTACACCACCTTTAAAAACATTTCCAAATTCAGTTGTACAAAAATTGAATTCCAGCAGTAATAATTTTAGTGAAAATTTGGCAACAACATATGTATCCATCAGTGGGAGATTTGTGAAATAAATTATAATGTATCTGAATCATGGATAGTATGTTATAAACACAATAATAACAATCTACTTTTTTGGTAAAAAATAGCCTTGACCTTTTAGAAGATAAAAAAGCATGTTATAAAACAGGATTAAAGACTTACTTGTTCACTTGACTAGCCTTAAAAAAATAAAAAATAGGACCAGGCACAGTGGCTCACACCTGTATTCCCAGCACTTTGGGAGGCTGAGGCGGGCAGATCACTTGAGGCCAGGAGTTCGAGACCAGCCTGGCCAACATGGTGGAACCCCATCTCTAACAAAAATACAAAAATTAGCCTGGTATGCTGGTGTGCACCTATAGTCCCAGCTATTTGAGAGGCTGAGGTTGCAGTGAGCTGATATTGCAGCCCTGCACTCCAGCCTGGGTGACAGAGCGAGACTCTGTCTCAAAAATAAATAAATAAATAATAAAATTAAAATAAATTAATTTAAAAAAATTTTTAAAGACTGACTTGATTTTGCTAAAATTAGGTGTGTATGTGTGGGTGCATGCATGTATGCAAAAAAGTTATCCAAAAAAGTCACAAATACTGAGATTTTTTTGATGATTTTTATTTACTTATGTTTTCTATATGGTTTAAATTTTTACTGTTTTTCATATTTTAGGACTCTGAAAATAAGTTGTTTTTATTTTTTTATTATTAAACTCCCAAACCGCTTACTTTCCCTCCCCACCAGATAAAAGCTTTCTTTATCTTAGTGTTGCTTATCTCAGCTAGATGTAGAAGGAAGCTAAGCTGATTAAATTAGTTTGAGCCAGTTTGTAAGTGATTGTTATCTCCATTATCCTTCAAAACATATTTGTGTTCTCAAAATATAAATGAATCTCTAAATTATGGTATTTAAGGTAGAATAATGAGGAAGCACAATAATTTGGACAATGTGGGTTACATAATTTTGGACAAGAATATGACCTCATAGCAAGTTAACTCTGCCTGGAAATACAAGTCCCTTAGGCTCAGCTTCCTGAAGCTCTTCCCACTTATGCCACATTCTCTAGTCCTGGTGTACACAGATACTTGTTACACAGAGAAGTTATTTTTTGTTCGGTTTCTTAACATGGTCAAATTTACTTATTTATTTAATCACTTTTAACTTAAAATGTCCTTTCTTCTCTAGAGAGCTTTGTTCAACATTCAGTTCTTTTCTGGTTTTTCCATAATTTGACTTCCATATATTTACCTTTAATTCAGTTGAAATTTATTTTGATCAGTGTGAGACAAGAATCTAAATTGATATTGTCCCAAATTACTATTCTCTTCAAAATCATTTATTCAATCACCCTCTTCTACTTGTGGTGCATTATTTATTATACATTAGTATATTACATCTAAAATGAGCTCTTCATCCTATTTTATTGATCTATCTTTGTACCAATACTAGGACTTACTGTAGCTCTAGAATGTTTTAAATATTGTGTCAGTCATGACTTTTCTCTTTGAAAATTTCAAAATGCTATTTTCACCCCTTTATTTTTCCTGTAAATTTCAGAATTGTTTTATTAAGTACCTTAAAAATCTTATTGTAGTTTTAGTTTATATAGCATTATGGTTAAAAATTAACTTGAGGCTGGCGCGGTGGCTCATGCTTGTAATTCCAACACTTTGGGAGGCCGAGGTGGGTAGATCAATTGAGGTCAGGAGTTAGAGACCAGCTTGGTCAACATGGTGAGACTCCATCTCTACTAAAAATACAAAAATTAGCTGGGTGTGGTGGCATGTGCCTGTAATCCCAGCTACTTGGGAGGCTGAGGTAGGAGAATCACTTGAACCCAGGAGGCAGAGGTTGCAGTGAGCCGAGACCATGCCACCGCACTCCAGCCTGGGCAACAGAGTGAGACTCTGTCTCAAAAGAAAAAAAATTAACTTGAATCTCTCTACTTTGTACCAACACATCCTTTTCAGTCTTCCAACTATTTTCCATGAGACTCTGTGTCAGATGTGGCAGCAATGGATATATATTCTATGTGGTCACTCAGGGGTTTGCATGTCAGGATTGCCTGTACTCAAGTTTTAGGAAACTGTCATTTAGGACTTTTGACTAGTAAGCACAATATGTAATAGAGGTTTGGGATTTTTTTTTTAAGTAGTCTTTTTTCATGTTATTATTTCAGTTTACTATTCGGAGGGTTAACTACTTACTGTTTGGTTGCCCAGGACTGATATCCTTTGCATCTTCTTCTCATTTTTATAATTGGCTTATTATATTGCATTGGAGGCATCTTCAAGTTTTTTTTTTTTTTAACTCTAGAGAATAATGTCTGTCTTTCAAGAATTTGATGAGATTCATTTTGTAAAGCATTCCAAACCCTACACTGGATTATTACGTTAACTATCTGTATGATCTCAGAGAAATAATTTAAGTTCTCTGATTTTAGTTTTCCTCATCTGTAAAATGGGTGTAATAATACAGACATGAGGTAATAATGTAAAGGTACCTATAAACAACCTCTGTATAATCACACAAGAAATGGTGTGCCTTTCCATCTCTCCCTTCCCTCCATCTACCTGTTGATATCTATTTTGTCAGGTCCTCCCCACCTGTGTGGTTCTGTAATTACCCTTCCTAACAGAATTCCTAAGCATCTCCCATGGCTCAATGCTTAAGACCAAGTGGTGAGGCTGGATTGCCGCCGCCGCCGCTGCCGCCATCATGCCAGCCCATCGGGTCTCTGTGAGGCCGGCTGACGCTCCAGAATAGGAGACAAGCCAATTTGGGAGCAGATTGGATCCAGCTTCATTCAACATTATTACCAGTTATTTGATAATGATAGAACCCAACTAGGCGCAATTTACATCGACGCGTCATGCCTTACGTGGGAAGGACAACAGTTCCAGGGGAAAGCTGCCATTGTGGAGTTGTCTAGCCTTCCATTCCAGAAAATCCAGCACAGCATCACGGCGCAGGACTATCAGCCCACGCCAGATAGCTGCATCATCAGCATGGTTGTGGGCCAGCTTAAGGCGGATGAAGACCCCATCATGGGGTTCCACCAGATGTTCCTATTAAAGAACATCAGCGATGCTTGGGTTTGCACCAATGACATGTTCAGGCTCGCCCTGCACAACTTCGGCTGACCTCTCAGCCAGGCACTCACGCTGTTTCCTCCTCCCTCCTCTTCCCAATACTATTCCCACTCCTCCAGATGCTCCAAATATCATGCACAAATGAGCAGGGCCGCAGCGAGAGTGGGCGCAGTGCGCTGCTGCCACCAAGGTGTTGTGCATGTTGTTTGGACGCTAGACTAGTTGCATCTGACGGGAGAAGTTTGTGTTGTACCAGCGCATGCCTTGGAAAGACTTAAGTAATGCAAAAGGTTGTCCTTTTTTTTTTTAATCTACTGACAAGTTGCTCTAGTAACCCAAAGACGTGAAGGAGAAAGCAGCTGCCTCACCACCCAGACGTTGATTTGTTCAGATGGTTCAATGGCTCATGATACAATAAAACCACAAAAATTTTCTTAACAACAACAAAAAAAAGACCAAGTGGTGAAAGAGTAGGAATATCGTAAATAATTTTGTAAGCAATCTAATATTAAATTAATTGATATTAATCACAAATCATTTTAATAGTAGCAAATTAAACTAAGCAGGTGTTTTTGCTCTTGAGAAAAAATGGATTTAGAAAATTATTATTTTCTAAGTTATTAATGATTAATATAGGGCAATAATTCGGGTGTTGACCTTGAAGACTTGTGTATAGAGTATCTATTAGTACCAAGCAGTAATTTGAAGTATAAATGCTGATGGTATCACCTTAGAGCCAAAATCATTGATTAAACAGGCATATGCAACATTAAAGTGTGTGTGTGTTTAATTAAAATTGATTTTGGAAGAATTCTCCAACTACTGTTCCTTTTGCTCAATTTTTTTTATTGTGAAAACGAAGTAAAATTGAGGTATTGTTTAAGTTAAATCATGTATGTTGAGAGGTATCTAATTTTGTTTTTTTTTTCTTCTAAGGCCTAATAACTTATATATCTACTTCATGTCTTAATTTCACTTCAAGCTAGAAAAGGCTTACTAGTGTTCGTAATTCAGAAGTTGGAAATTTATCAGAAGATCCTAAATGTTGTAGGAACATTCAGAGCCCTGAGTATAGGGAAGGATGTGGAAAACAAATTTAAGAAAAATAATTATTTGTTTGGCATCACATTTTTTCCATGATAAAATGATATCCTATGCACTAATTCTGTCATCTGCTATGTTCTATGAGGGATTTCCTTAAAGCAGTGAAAGCATTATATCAGTCTAGTCACAGAAAGAAAGCTAATTCATGTGTATTTGGACATTTCCACTTCATTCACCCAGGAATATTCTCTAGTAATTGTAAAATAGAAATATCATTTTTAAATTTCAAAAAAGTGAAAGAGGACTAAGGAAAGGAAAACAGAATTTCTAAAATTAAGTTGCTTTCCAGCCACAGACTTGATTTCTTGAACTAACAGTTTCAATAGTGTATTTATTGTTATATATAATATAATACTTATTTTACAGGCAATTATCCATCCATTCTCAAAGGTGGAAACTATCTTTAAACAGTAAAGGAACTCCTTTCTGACACAAATGCTCTCTGCCTTTGAAGTAGAAATATGCAGCATGCTGTTTGCACCAGCCTGACAATTTACATTAAGACCTATTTGATACAGCTTATAAAATCTATTATTTTTGGCAGATACTTCAGTTGAATAGACTATGCTGGTGCGTGTGTGTGTGTGTGTGTGTGTGTGTGTGTGTGTGTGTGTGTTTAGATTGTCTCTAAAATATTTCTAGCTCACTCACAGGTTAATAATCATACAGTGATGTCAGCCAAACCAAGTGCTGACAAGGAAATGAGAGCCTTGTTCAGGAGAGAATGAGTATCCCAAGAGAGGAATCAACAGCAAGCAGTCATTTTTCATAAAGAGAAAAATCACTAAACTAAAGAAAAGAGGTTTTAAAAAATAAGTTTAACTGAAAACTTGGACCACCTAAAAAGATATGCAGATGTGAAGATTCTAACAGAAGAGGCATTTGGAGCATGGCCAGCTCCCTGTTCCACCTGCCACAGGAGTTTGCCTTTGGTCAGATGCAGCTCCCAAAGGTGTTTTCTCCCTTGTTTGATGGGGAGGAAAAAGTGAAAGGTTACAGTTTGGGTGTGTTAGACACACCTCTAGCCAGAGTGGCATTCCTGAGTTACTCACATTATTGATCACAACTATACTAGAATAAAATAAAATGTGAAAACTGTGTGCTGATTTTTAACTACCACATCAATATGCTTAAAAAATAATTTGAGGTTTCGTGTGTCTTTTCTGAATACACAGTAACCACACACCACAGTGTCCTTGCCTTTCTTTCTTTCTTTCATTCTTTCTTTTTTTTCTTTCTTTCTTTCCTTCTTTCTTTTCTTTTTCTTTGAGTCAGGGTCTCACTCTGTTGCCCAGGCTGGAGTGCAGTGGCATGGTCTCAGCTCACTATGACCTCTGCCTCCTGGGTTCAAGCAATTCTCCTGCCTCAGCCTCCAAAGCAGCTGGAATTACAGGTATCTGCCACCACACCTGGCTAATTTTTTGTATTTTTAGTAGAGATGGAGCTTCACAGTGTTGGCCAGGCTGGTCTTAAACTCCTGACCTCGTGATCTGCTCACCTCGGCCTCCCAAAGTGTTGTGATTACAGGCGTGAGCCACTGCGCCTGGCCATAGCTTTCTTACTAATTAAAAATTCCCAGTTTTAGAGTCTTTGGAGCTTCAGTATGAACTAACTTTCCAAATTAAAACTGGATTTAGGTACTTCTATCAACAGATTGGGTTTCATTAAATCCCACCACAGACAAATCCTATAAAAAGTGTGTATTGTTTCAAATAGCTGGAAAGGAGTGCAGCTTTCCCCATCACTCACCAGAGCTGTGCCTCACCCCAGTAGAGTCATGTTTTTAGCAAAGTTCCTGTGGGAGATCTGTTTGTGAAAGTGGCATTTGTGATTCAGACTTCAGCTCCCCATGCCAGCTTCAGAAAGTCAAACAGATGTTTCCTCGTTGACGGCAGCATAGCTCATCACTTATCCCAAGAGGAAAATCAGAAGAGGCTGGGGACAAGCACAGTTCTGTCAGCCACAACCACAAGAAAATGGAGATAAAGGGGGCGTGTGTGTGTGTGTGTGTGTGTGTGTGTGTGTGTGTGTTGTAGATTTGATTAAATGTAAGTTTGAATATTGCTTTATTTAAAGATAGAATGATTCATCATGTACAGAAAATTTTATCCTCTACCTAAATTTCCTTTTCTACTCCCTTTTCCCCCCTCCTTTCCTGGCAAAGTTCAGTATCTTTATGGGTCTCTTTGGAGTACAATCTTCGTGCTTTTCAGTTTTTACCTTGGATCAATAGCTTGTCTGAAAGCAAAGCTTAACTCCTGATTTGTTTTACAAGAATAATAAGAATAAAAAGTTACTTTTTATTCACACATCAAAACACATGCATACCAAAAAAACAAATAAAAGGTACATTGAATCTCATACCACAGTAATGTGACCTGGGAATTAAACTCATTAAATGAATTTCAAAGAGCTGGGTAGTATATAGTGGAAAACAATTTTGCAGTAAACCTGAACTAACATTAAGTGGAACATAGTGACCTCTGTATTTTTGATCTGTGTGTATGTGCGCGCGTGTGTGTGTGTGTGTGTGTATGTGTATATATATATATATATATTTTTTTTAAGTAGTGTTGCTGATTTTTAAGCTAGCTATCTAGCTTTTGAAAATAAAAAAAGTCAATTTTAAGCATTTCCATATTTTTGTTTTGAACATTTATTAGATATAATCTTGCCCAATTGTAGCCTAAAGTCAGATTTCTTAAGTTAGATTTTTTTTTTTAATTATCTGATGTCTCTTTGCTTGGATTGAATTCCTCTTGGCCTAGGCCGTAGACCATTAGAAGGGTTGCGGCTGGTTTAGAAGGTTCTCTGCAAATGTACATCTCTGTCTCTCCCTTTCAGACATTCTCGTTTGCTCTCCTCTCTTGCTCTGTGCAAACGCAGAGTGGTGTCTGTGTTTCAGGAAAAGAATGTGTGTTAAAAGAACTAATGGTCCGACTGTCCATCAGACTGGGCAGCAGTGGAGGTCATCTGGCGGTCAAAACCAAATAATTTCAGCCTGTTCCTAAAGCCCCTGAAGCTGTTGACTTGATGACTGGAATTCACCGCCTCTTGTTGCTTCTGTATCCTCTGAAACCTGGGAGTTTTATATTTGGAGACAAGAAAGGACATATTTTCTCCCTAGCAACTGTATGCACAGTGCCCACCATTCAGCATTTGCTCAGGTTAGTTTGGCTAAAGTATACAGTCCATGCTCCCTCTTGGTATGTGTCTGCCCTGAATAGATGATTGATCAGATTCTAAACCTAGAGGCCTCCAAAATATTGGAAGAGTCTGGATACGTGTGCATGTTTGAAGCTCATTGTTATACAGAAAAAATAAATATTTAAAAATAGAAAATATTTGTCTGCTTTTATAAAGAGACCCAATGTTCTTAATGTAAAACTTTCTACAGGCACATATTTTAAAGTGACTTCCAAGTTTCCACATTCATGTGGAACAGATGGGAATGGAAGTAGTTTCAGAGTGCTGACAACTCCATTAAAAATGTTTTAAAATCCATAATCCATAAATCTAAACCACATATTGGTTATATTCATAGCCTTTTCAGTATTTCTTGTACCCTATTTGTGAATACCACCACCTGCTGGTAGTTAATGACAAGCTCTCACTTTGTTTACTGAAGAATCAACCTAAACGTCAGTATTAAGTAAAACTTAAATGTTTTTAAGTAGGTAAAATTTTGAGATGAGAATCTATTTACTGTGTTAGTTTGAAACATCCTAACCACATTAATTTGCAAAAACTTTTAAAGAAACACTTGAAAAAATTGCACATGAAATATTGTTTTGAAATGAAAGCTATGCTTAAATTACAGCAATTTTTATTATCTTTTAGCTTCAACTTCTTTTTCCTTGCCAATAACATTTCAAAGTAATGTTATAGATATCCACATCTTCAAATCTGAGTTTCATCTCTTCTACTTGTTTTGTTTGCTTACTTTCTAAAAGAAGTGTGTATATGCAATGAAATACCTAAATATGGACAAGGAGGAGGGACAGGAAAGCATGGAAAATCCACAGGCTGAATAATTAAGTGTTGACTTCTAAAGATTATATCTGTGATTGAGGAATTTACCACTCTTATTTTGGCATTGATTCATAAAACATATGTTCACAAAATCTGTTTTACGGGCTTTTTAACAGGGTAAGAAATTTAAAATGTACAACAGAATAGGAAAACCAAATCTTCATGCAATGAGATTACAGTATACATTGTTTCTTTTAATTGTTCAAGTTTTTACTCATCAAACAGAAATATACTATAATACCTTACAATAAAATATAATGTCACATTGCCCGAAACAGTGAATGATAGAATTTTGTAGATTGAGAGTATGGATTGGCCGTGTGCGGTGGCTCACGCCTGTAACCCAAGCACTTTGGAGGCCAAGGTGGGCGGATCACCTGAGGTCAGGAGTTCAAGATTAAGGATATGGATTAAGGTAATCCAAAACTGCAGTTTATTAAACTCCACCCTCCCCCCGCCCCCTAAAAAAGTGTGTGGTTCTCATTCTGAAGCTCTTAAGGGTTTTCTGGCTTTCTTAAAAATGCATCCTGGTCCAATTTTAATATATGCCTTTTGCTGGGTCATTTTTATTATCTCTGCTGTCTAGTAAGACTCTTGAAATGTACTGGTTTTCGGCTAAACTTGAACAGTGATTCCTTCTTCTTAAATATGGTCTTCTAACCTCCTGACTGGGGGCCTCCTGCAGGTGGATAATTCTCTCTGACCCTCCAATGCAAAAGGCTCTGCCACCTCCAGTAGGTCCCTCTTCTTTGCAGGCAGCCACACTACTAATATTTTTAGATGCTTGCAGCATTCATGTCTCAGTATGTCCAGTATTTCAGGAAATTTGAAGTCACAGACCATTGGCAGCAAGAAACAAAGCCTCACTGAAACTTTGTTGTACTTACATAGCCTGGTGCTGAGTTTTATGTGTTATCTGGAGAAGAATGAAATTGATCCAACGCCTTTCCAAAAGGAAGAATGACTTCCAGAGATTTTTCTCTCTCAGGGGAGCTTTTACAGACTTTTTTCAATATTCTTTCATTATGTGTATGGTTTTTTTCCCCCACCATAAAACAAAAGGAACCTCTAATGCTATAAGGGAGCAAGGAATAGAAAGGGTAGAAAACAATGACACCAAATCCCTTTTGGTGAGGGAAACCTAAGTAAAAAACTCTATTAATTAGGCTAAGAAATTTCTTCCTTAATTCGAGAATGCTGGGTTCAATATGAACCTTGCTTTTGGAATTTTTACAGTTTATTACCCTGTGACTCTGATCACTGCTACCAGGCCTGACTTATACCTCCCGCTGCTTACATTTAAAAGGTCACCGGGACAATGACTAGGTGACTGCCCATCACAGTCTGTGAGCGCATCCTCCATTCGCATCCTCAGCATAAAACGCCCCCTACTGCTTCCAGGAGGCCAGTTCACTAGTGATTCTCAGGCCTTACTCCTAGCAAACAAACTAACCCTGTAACTCCCAATAATTCCTGGGTATATAAGGAGACGGTAAAGGTTGGTGCCACATTTCTTTTTAAGGCTTTATAAGGCTCTATTCAGAGTGAGCCACAGGCATGTCACTCTTCTGTTGTTCACCAAAACATAGATTCTTTACTGTCCACACACTGAAACATGGTGTATTTTGAAAGATGGTTTTAAGTCATCTTTTCAACTAATTCAGATAAACACACATGAGGCATCCTCTCCTTGAAAAGCATGGCACCAGAAATTTTCCAAACATTATCAAGGACTGCCCCCTGCCCCCTAGGACTTGCAGACTTGGGGGTCATTCAGACCCAAACATAGCTATAATAATTCTAATTCTAAAATG
Source organism: Aotus nancymaae (assembly GCF_030222135.1). Classification (NCBI taxonomy): domain Eukaryota; kingdom Metazoa; phylum Chordata; class Mammalia; order Primates; family Aotidae; genus Aotus; species Aotus nancymaae. The sequence continues at coordinate 1,583,583 of NW_026988487.1, read as the reverse complement.
TGGTAATTGCCATAATAGAAGTTTTTAAAAATACTATAGGAGAGGGAGTGAATTATTTCATGTCAGGGATTCTGAACAGCATTTTAGAGCATCTGGATTTTGAGGTGAATCTTAAAATATGAATAGAAGAAGAACGTTCCAGCAGAGGAACAGTAGTACTAAGAATGTGGCATTTGTTTTCACCAGGTTTCTTGCATCCCTTGACTACTTGGTTACCTTCCTTTGTTGTTAACTGTGTGTGTGTGATTAACCAGTTAAGGAAAGGAGAAAAGCTGATTTGAGATAGCCATGGTGTGAAAAAGCTTTGATCTGGATATTTACCTTCATTTCTTTTCACATGATGATTCTGATATGAATAATGTCACTAATTTCCTTTTTCCCCTCTTACAACCCATTTACCTACCTATTTCTTTCTATCTGTATTGATACACACACACACACACACACACACACACACACACACATGCCTCCAGTGTTTAATCTTGGGCACTTTCCAGTTTCTAATATGATGTCCACAAGTCAGATCAATTAGATTGAACTGATAATACAACTTAATGACCTGCTTATCTTTGCAGGTAAACTCGAGAATGGAATGAATCTAACTGCCAACTCATTAACCTTGAAAGACAATTTAGGCAGTTTTATTCTAATGTTTCTAGTATTTGTTTAGAGTTGAGCACACTTTAAATATGTCTACATTGTTTAATAGCCTCTTGTACACAATTTTTTGGATGGACTCAATTGATATTCTTCATTAAAGACCAGATCTTAATGAATTTATCTCCCTTACTCTTAAGTTCACATTCAAACAGGAGATTTCTTAATGGTTTCTTAAAAAGCTAACTTACTAGTTTTAAATTCATGTATTTCATGCTGCTAGTCTCAGAGTTTCTTGTCCACATCAAATTCCTAATTATTTCTTTTAGATTTGTGGGAAACAATTGTCCAACCCTTCTCTCTTTTCATTTTTTTCTAATTTTGTCATCCTTGCTGCTCACTTTTCATACTATGGATGTCTTCATTAAGAGATTGGTGGGATTTTGGTCCCTAAAGACAAATAATTTATTAGCTATTAATGGTGATCTGCTATGGAAGGTTACATTTCAGGAAATTATTTATTTTAGTATGTTTCTAACTTGTTTTTAAGGAGGTTTCTTCTTCCTTTTACATTTCCAACTGAGAAGAGCCATCCAGAAATGTCTCCACTGCCACCTACTTGCAGTTTGGAAATTTACATGCACCTGGCTTTTCAAATAAAGCTGATCTTTTTTCCTGCCAAGGCAAGATTACTGTCGAGAGTACTGTAGGTGGCATTGTGGATTCTTCTCATGTTTTTAAAGGCGTGGATTTTTTGAAATTGCTAGAAAAACACCTACGTTATAGGATTTTTACTAACATTCGTGGAAACGGCTTTTTCTGTAAATGTGGTATGTCTTCTATGATAATTGTATTGCTGCAAATTATATAGGTAACAGTCTAAGTGAAAATATCATTCCTAAATGCTTTATTCATATTTATATTAGAATTACGTTGCTATACTCATAATCCTTAATAACTTTTTATAAAGCACATTATATAATGCATTCATGATTATGCTATGGAAAGCTGTTACTTAGCACATTGTTAAAGGCAGACATTTTAAAAAACAATGTATGTTCCTATTTAATACAGAGAGATGAGTTATCAGACACCGTGTGTACTTGTAATTTCATAAATAATAATAAGGTATGCATAAATGGCTCTTTAATACCCAATGTTATTATGTAGAGAAGAAAGTGAACTATTCTAATATAATAATAGATATGAGAATTTTGACTTATTTTTTCTTCTCATCATAACAGTGACCACTCTTTGCCTAATGATTTCATTTTATTGCATATCCTCTGCTTGAAAGCTTAAAGATTTGACATCATTATGCACTTTTAAAATATAGATTATTCTACATTTTATTCAGCCTACTAAAAGTATTGCCTGTCTTAGCATACTTACCTGGAAATCTTAGCTTGAGTCATTTTTGCAGCATGTTCTGTAGAGTTCCCTATTTTAAAAAATTCTGTACATTCAAGCATCTGCCTAAAATTCTAATTGTTACCCAAACCTCATCTACCTCATTTTTCTCAATTTTCATACAATATAACTAGACTCAATTTTTAAGTATATTTTGTAAAGTATTAGTTAAACATTCTGAATCTGATAAATTCTTTGGATCACATTGTAAGTATAGGTACATACATATGAAAACATGATTGGTGATGAGAAATATTTTATTCTTTCTCATGAATGCAGAGCTAGGAGTTCAGAGTATAGGCCTGGTCCTTCTCCAGAACCATTCAGTACTATCTAATTTCCCATCTATACAGTTTGTCCCTAAGTGACATTTTAAAAGCAGCTGTAACTTTATGGTTGTTTATGTTCAGTGACTGTAGAATGCTTGTCTAAGAGAAGTAAAACAAATCTTTGCTGTGTGTTCCATAGCTGGTACACAAGCAGTATTATGTTTGTACTTTTAAACAACTTCTAATGTAATCTGATTTCATTTGTATGCTGCACACCCTTTTTAAGATTTTTTAAAATTTCATCTAGAGAAACTGCAAGTCATTTAAGTTTCCTTAACGGCACCAGTAATGTATATAAATCTTGTTAGTATGCAGTGCATTACAGAGTGGAGTGGCATTAAAACTCTTTTGTTGCACAGTCATGCTTTAAGGAAGACTTGCAGATCCGAAGATAAACTGTGTGCTTGGTGAATCCACTTCATTTGAAAGTGACTAGAATATAATTTGTCTTATAAGGGCAATCTTTTCTTGTAATATAGACACCAGGTGAGTTCTTGTTAAGTATATGGAAATCTGCACACCAGGATGAAATAAAGTTTTATATTTTGCATCTTCTCTGATAAATGCAATAGAAGAACATTTTGGGCTTTGTGGGGGACTTAATTTATGGTTGTCATTCAGGTGAACAGAGATCTTTGAAATTTCAGTATCAAAAGCACCATCAGAGGACTGTCCTGTTGGGAATACTGACAATTTACTACATAAGAGCATCACTTTAACTGTCCAAGAATCCTGATTTTTTTTATTGTAGGATAATAAAGCACTAGTGTGTCATGCTGTGAGCTTTTGGCTGGAACTTGGTGCAAAAGACAGGTGGGCCAGAAGGTGACTGTCCTCAGCAGATTTCTAATGTTGGGTCACTTTTCTCATCCATGTGGCCCATATTCAAAGCTGTTCTTCCTTTGTGAGCAAATCAACCACTTGCATGCATTCAGGAGATATACGAACAGCTTCAGAGGCTCCAACCGTCAGCTCCTTTTCTACTCCAAGAAATGAAGACGCTCCATACACTACAGCTATTTTTTAAAAGACTGTAATAACTTACAGGTCATGGTAGTTTTTTTCTATAGTGTTATTACCATTATTATCTTCTACAGCAGTAAAAATTGATTGTTGAGATGAGTGGTATGAGAGACCCTCAAATTCAGGCACCAGGACTAAATCTCATATCTAGATAACAAATTTAAAAAAAAAAGAAAAGAGTATATTAACCTACTAATTGTCTTCCTTCATTGTAAGTTTCCAACAAATTTTCTGAATGTCCATGGATATATCACAAATACACCCTTCAAAGTGAAGCTACATTTTTAAGTTACAAGTCTTAAGTATGGTGACCATCTGTCACCTGTCTTGGTCCTCTTTAATCATATTTACATTACTACTGTAATTATAATACCTTTATACGTAGCTCCATATGTAAGATTTGTGTTTGAAGTAAAGTGGTTAAATACTGTTTGGATACGTATTTGGGAATCCAGAGATATATGAGAAGGGCAAATATTTTTTTGCCCCAGAATGTGTTAACAGAAAATACATCTAGTGGTTAAAACAGAGAACAGTAAGTCAGAAATCCTTCAGTTTCATAACCTCAAGCTATAGTACTTTCTAGACACTGTAGGTAATGAGACTTGTTTTTAAATGTTTTTAAGATAGACATTTTAAAATACAATAAAAATATTTTTAAATGACAGTAAGCTAGGCTCTCATACAGTTGTAAGGTTTAAACATTTGAGATTATCAAAATAACATTGTGTGTTTTTTCATATCTTTATTGCATATTAGTTATTTAGTATCATCCCTATGCTTAATCAAGTAGACTTATCAACACTTAAAACCTCTTTGACTGTAGGGGATATTTTGCATCCTTCTAAAATCACAAGAGCATCAGCAGTGTTTGGACCAAGTGTCTTGTGACATTGGCTCTATTCCATCTTACGATGTGGCCACTCTCCCCTCCATACTGAGATGTATTTCACAATCATTAATAATGCATCATCCACATACCATTTCTAGAAATATTTTTTATTTATAGCTTAGCTTCTTCCTTCCTTACCTTCAGTTGCCAAAGGAGCCCACAGAGCCTCCTGTCCCATTTTTACCTTGCTTCTCTCTTTTCATAGGCAATGTCCTTTACAAGACTTTCTCAGCACTTATCAACAGATAGGTCCTGCTCCTTCATGAATCAGACTATCAATAGAATACAGGGGAATTTCTCTGCATGAGGCTTTGTACACTGCCTCACAGCTATCCTGAAAACTAGGACTAGGATGCTGGTGGAGTCTAGTTTCCTTCATTGTCAATGCAAGAGTGTGACTCTGTGAAGCCACAGACTAAAAGGAACATTTGCTCTTCAAGGCCCTGAAACTACTTTTGTTTATTTTTATTTGTAGAGTTGATATTAAAAAGTATCTTTTTGCTAACCACTTTCGCCTTTACATATTTCATTTTTATTGATAGTTATTTTCAACTAAGGATGTCAATTATTTTAACAAAATTTTTCATCATTTAGTCTATGTGTAATATCAAATCATTAATAAAGTTTACATGGGATTGATTTACATGAATTTTTCTCTCTTGTACTACTCTCTGGACCTTTTTGCCCTAGTTATGTGTGAACTCCTAACACACACACACATTTTGGTAAACTGAAGAATGCACATTATTAACAAGAGAAGCCAGTGAGAAAGTGACAAGTGCATGGGGATAACAAGGAAGGAGGAAACTATGCTAAGTGTGGCTATTTTATAACCTTATTTATATTGACTTAAAAATGCATCTTTGCAGAAGACTTTTTCCTTTGCTCTTTTGGCTGCTAAACTGAACAAGAAGGAGAAACCAATGATAGCCAGAGCGTTAAGCAGAGAGCAGACGGTAGTGATTTAGTAAATATTACAGTGTCAGTTTTATTTCATTTATACAATTTATTTCATTGAGAAATATTGGGTAAAATAGATTTCCAAAACAAACGTTATGACTTATATTCTCCTAGGGTGAACAGACTGCATTTTTCATAAGCTGAGGCTGCAGATCTCTTCGAAGGAAAAATTATGGGGGTTGATATTACAAACCTCCTAGGTAGCTCTTAGGTGTAGATTTTGAGGTGGTGAGACTAGAATGTTTGAATATTGTGGGATGATTGTAAAACAAAAACTATAATCTCTAGCCACATTTTGTTTAAGTTAGGGAAAATTTTAACATTCAAATTTTTTACTGGAAAAAATTTCTCTCACTTGGCTATAAAAAAATAACACTAGGAAAATTTCTTTGCCAGATTACGTGATTATCAATTTTAGGGGAATCATTTTGAATGTAATAATTACAGAGGAAAGTCATGAGTTTTTAAAGTCTATTATACTGTATTCTGTTATCCTGTATTATTTATCTTAATGTGCAGTACAACTACATATATATGTATATATGTTATATATATATATGGTTAGTATTGGTGCAAAAAGGAAAAAAATCTTTTTTTATGTGGCTAAAAAATAAAAAAAGAACTTGCTTATAAGTAGCAGTGCAAAATGAGAGACCCAGAAAGTAGTGCAGGTCACCTCTAATGAGTGCAAACAGATGACTACAGTCTCCACTCTTAGACATAATTCTGATTTAAGATCCAGTCATTTTGTCTGGCTTGAATTTTAATTATATTCTGTTAATTAAAAGCAAGATAAGCCCAAGAAGAGGTTCCAGACTCTTCCTCTTCCTTTCTTCACTAAGGATGAGCTTATCACCATCTGCCTCACTAGGTCCCTCTGTCTCTCCTGTGATGACGTTCAGCATTTGAAGGAGGAGTACTAGCCCATCTAGGGGAGGAGCTTCTGATTCATTTCAATGTGTAGAGAAGTTTCCATGAAAGGGAAAGAAGAAATTTCAACAGCTTACCCAAAGGAAAAAGAAAAACAAAACAAAATCCCAAGCTGTAAGAAAATTCAAGTCCTCTTAGGATCATATAGATTTTCAGACCATTGCTGATGATGTTAGAATTGTATTTGTTTGTATTATTGAAGTTTACATCCTTATTGCCTTGAATTTGCAGAATTTTATGGTATTTCTAGGTGACATAAGCATAGGAGAATCCTTATCACTTTAATCAGGAATAATACCATGTTTAAGTTAAATAAATCTACTTGTCTTCCAAGAGAACATGCAGAAGCGACTTTACATCTTGCATCTAGTAGGCATTCAGTAAATATGATGGAATGAATTAATGTTCCATGAATACCATTAAAAAGCTAATGTGTTGTCAAAATAACATGGCAATAATATATTGTAGTGTGGACTTAAGTAATTCTTTCATCTCTCTTTAACCATGTATCTATGTATATGTGCACTTAGGATTTATATTCTATTCCCCATGCAGGCATGATTGCTTATACTATGTATCAGGAAACCAGTTTAAATTTCTCAAAATGTTTATGTCATATGTGGAAGGCAAGATTTAGAAATTTAAATCCATATGTTCAATAGCAGTAAATGGCAATTAATAATGTGCAAATTTTGTATATTCCATTCTAGCTTTGTGATTAGGAATGAAAGTTACTTTACATATTGCACATTATAAACTGAAGGAGGAAAAAAGGAAAAGAAAACATATCTTGAAAGAAGTTTCTCTTACCAAAAGTTTTCCTAGTGTTATTTTTATAGCCGAGTGAGAGAGAATTTACAGGGAGCTGAAATCATTGAAGCTAATTAGTTGAATGGCCCTATTATTTATCCAGGGACACGTAGTACAATAATTGCTATTGCAGGTTTGAAGCATCTCAGGGATATTAATTCCAGAGCTTTCATGTCATCTCAGTACAGTAAAACTTCCTAATGGCACCCTGAAGGTGCATAATCTCATTTTAAAACTACTTTTTCTTATTTTTTTCTGAGGGAACTGGCAGAATCTCCTTCCATAAAAGCTGAAAAAGGGGAAGAACTCATAATATTTTCCTCATAAGAAAGCAGTTATATTTTCTTATTATTATTTTTTTTACTTTGTGACCTTTCCTGCCTTCTGATGAGGGGTTTGCTATGGCACTTTATCAAAAGTTTATCTGAACTCTGGTCCTTTGCCTCCCTTTGGTGGCAGCCAGAGCATCTCTTGATCTCTCAGAGAGAGATAAGAAGAGTATGAAGTAGCATTGGCTCTAGTCCCTTCCACAGTCATATAGAAGATGAGGTCTCATTACAGAACACAGCAGGGTCCAGGTTCAGTGGGGAGAGATGAGTCTGGCACCTATGCCTAAGAGAAGTAGCCGTTCTAATCCATACCTAATTTGGATTCCCTTGGGGAAAACAACCATAATATCTCTATAAAATCACAACAAGAAATGCCACTTGTGTAATTTTAGAGAGAAATGAAGCCATTGCTCATAAAACTGCTAGCACTGTCTTGAGTCAAGAGTAGTTCGACTCAAGAGTGGATTGTTTGGCAAATATCTCATGCTCATCTCTGGAAAACCATCTCTGTTCTTACATTTATCTTTCCTTCTCCTTCCTTCCCCTTGCTTTTTCATTCTTGGCCTTGCCACAACTTGAAGACCCAAGTTCTAACCCAGAAAAAAAGAGTTCAAAGTTTTGAGAGTTAGACTTCTAAGTGTCCCATTGTACTCTTAGAGTGGACTTTTAGAAACCATTTCATCCTTGCCTCAGCCTTAAGCCTCTCTTTACACTCCCACCTTGCAAATCTCCAGAGGAAGATTGAGAGCCCCCTTCTTGTAAGAGCTAGGATGGCTCACAAACTGAAACCTATCTTGCTTACTTCATGTTGCAGTTCTTTAAGTGAAGAGTGACCAGAGGACCACAGTGATATGTCCTCACTGGGGACCAGAATGATGTCACTTCATCTGTGGTTTTAAAACCTAAGCAACAATTTGTATCCAGTTTTCAAAATCCGAAAAGCAAATACAACTCTTACTATGCCATTAAACCCGAGGGAAGTTCTATAGCATCTACCCCAGCAATAAAACAGCAGAGACCTCCAGGGAAGCTGATGCAATTAGGAAAACTTGACTTAAGTACAGTATATAGATCAAAGTTCCTCCCTCATATCGGCTATGGTTGTAAGCAACTTGATCTGTACACATGTATGCAGGCGTGCGTGCGCGCACGCGCGCACACACACACACTGCCTTAGAGCTTTGGCTATCTTTATCATACTATCTGAATTCCTTTATTAAGGTTTCCTTGAATTCCTTGAAATCCAATGTAAACTTATCTGAATAGGAATTCTATTCATTAAGGTTTTAAGTAGAACAAGACTCTAAAATGATAATGTACTATCCTCATATTCCTTCTCTAGAGTTCATTTTAAGGATTGGTAGATTTTCCCAGAAGTCATTGGTTGCCTTCTCAGATATATGTGTAAAGTACAGGCAAAGTAACAACTAGTTCATGGCTTATGTGAAATCCAGGGCAAAACAACATATATCAGAAAATTCTATAGAGCTGCTATGGGACCTGTCTCTTGCTAAAAAGAGTACTATCTTCTTATCTGACGTTTGATCTTAAGAAGTGCTACTGAATGAGAAACTGGGATTAAAATCAAGGACTCTCTTTCTGTCCTATAACAAACAAACTAGGTCACTCATGTATGTGCTCTTCTCTTTATTTCTCTCTCTCTCTCTCTCTCTCTCTCTCTCTCTCGTGTTTCTCTCTCTCTCTTTCTCTCTCCTTGTGTTTCTCTCTCTCCCATTCTCGCTTACATATATTATTTACTCAAGAGTCTATACCAACCCTTTGGGGGCTGTTAGAATCTATTTTATAGTTTGTTGGTCACTGACCTGATAAGTCATAATCGCTCAGAAAGAATCATCACTATTTTATCAGGTGAGAGCAGCTGCTGCACAGCCACAGTAAATTCTTAGCCTTAAAATCTGTGCAGTTTTTTTTTTTTTTTTTTTTCAGAATAAATGTTAAACCTTTGTAACTTCTCTATGCCTGATTTTTCGTTTATGAGAAAAGGTAATTATTTTTGTTGTGTGTTTTGTGTGGCAGCAGGTCAGGAGGTGATACATGAAATTTCTAATCTTTAATGTCTTTTAGAAAATTCACGCACATAGAGAATTCATGTTTTAATCAATTTTATAGCTGAAATGCCTTTGAAAGCTATTATGGTGGAAAACAGAAAATTCCAACCAAATGTTTTAAATCACTAGGATATCTATCTTTTGCCCCAAGATGGACCTTAAAAAGTCATTAAAGATAAATGAATACAGCAATTCATTTCTAGGCTAAGTTTCTCTGTATTAAAGTTCTTTTTAAAAAAATTTTCTTGTCCCTTTCAAGTTGTAAACTTGTGACAACAAGGCTTTGCATAAAAATGCTGACAGACCTTTAACTATAACAATGTGAATGATGCTACTTTCACTTTAATTTAATTTGATTTAAATGAAAAGAATGTAGAATAAAAGAGGGTGTACATTTGGAGGTGATTCTATATACTTGGTTTTAACCAACAGTCTTCATAAGTGTTCATTAAGAAACTCCACTAGGCATGTTTCCTGCTGCAGAATAGACTTTAACGGAAGAAATAAAGCTGTGAAGATTCCGTTTTCACTTTGTTTCTCATAAAGACAGTCAGGATCCAACATAAACAACAATTTACACCCAGCATTTATTCTGGAAATTACAGTATCGTGCAGTTAACGCACACAGATAAATAATGTTTTATGGGTTGCTGTGGAGTCCTTTCAGGGTAGCGGATGTTTAACCGAATTAAAGGATTTTGAGAACTCAAAGCTCTCATTTTAAGCAGGTTTAAATAGTTAATATTACAAAACACGAGCTCAGAGGAGCTGGCCCAAATATATTTTTAATGCATAGTTATTTTATTTTCATGATTTCCCATTTTGGTTTTATTACCATTTGGCACCTTCCATTTATACTAAGTTACTTGTCTCCCTGACTGTCTCCCTCAGGACTTTGCTTGCTTTATGGTGACATTTCTTAATCCACTTTTTAATCCTCTATATATCTGCAGGTGTGGAAATATCAGAAATGGAGCTATAATTCCTGAGAGATGAAGTTATATAACAAAGATGATTATAAAAATAAAGAATTATGACTTTAAATAATGCCAAAACACTATTTTTTTAGAAAAAGGAGAAGATTGTATGTTTAGACTAATTTCTGATTTTTCAATTGATGAAAGGGGCAGCTTAAAAAAACTATGGGCCAGGGAAGGTGACTCATTCCTGTAATCCCAGCACTTTGGGAGGCCGATTTGGGAGACAGATCATGAGGTCAGGAGCTCGAGACCAGCCTAGCCAATATGGTGAAACCCCATCTCTACTAAAAATAGAAAAATTAGCTGGGCATGGTGGTGCATGCCTGTCATCCCAGCTACTCAGGAGGCTGGGGCAGGAGAATCACTTGAACCTGGGAGGTGGAGGTTTTAGTAAGCCAAGATCACACCACTGCACTCCAGTCTAGGCCACAGAGCGAGACTCCATCTCAAATAAACAAAACAAAACAAAACAATCTATGGCAGCAAAAATATATACTTTTTTTCATTTACTGCAATTTCCCAATATGTTTTATATTAAAATGACTCCAGACTGTTATAATCTATGAGATCTATGTTATAATCTGTGAGATTATAACAGTTTGGAGTCATTTTAATATAAAACATGTTATAAAATTGCAGTAAATGAAACCAGATATAAATATTAGGGAAAGAAATACTGAGGAATGTGTATGTGAGAAAAGGCAGGAGAGATTTTAATGGCAGCATGAGTGAGGGTAAGAGACTGGATAGGATGCTTCAGGCAGAAAGCAGCAGCTCCAACCAGCAAGCCTTAGGAAATGCTCCTAAACTACTCTCTTATTTTCCTGAGCTGTAACAGATCTGTGTCATTTTCAAAAGATCACTCGCTATTCGTGCTGTTAGGTCTGTATCTTTCTCACTCACTTATAAGGCCTCTGTGCCCTCCCATATAAGCAATATGCATCGAAACCTACCAGTGAGTCATAATTTTTAGTAAAATTCAAATTGTGATTTTAAATTTTACTAAAATTCTATTTTTTTTAATTTTTTAAAAATTTATTTATTTTTTGAGACAAGCTATTGCTCTGTTGCTTAGCCTGGAGTGCAGTGGCATGATCATGGTTCACTGCAGTCTCGACTTCCAGGGCTCAGATGATTCTCCTATCTCAGCCTCCTGAGTAGCTGGGACTACAGGCACACGCCACCACACCCAGCTAATAGTTTGTATTTTTGGTAGAGACAGGGTTTCATCATGTTGCCCAGGCTGGTCTCAAACTCCTGGGCTCAAGCCATCTGCCCGCCTCAGCCTCCTAAAGTGCTGGGATTACAGGTGTGAGGCACTGCACCCAGCTAAGAATTGTAAAGTTTTAATATTCTTCTTTTGTCCATATATTTTCTGTAAGGTACAATTTTCAATACTATTATAATGTTAGTTTAGCCATGGCTAAGGTTAAGCTGGTATTTCTATTCTAAATCACTTTTCTAGGCTTTTGAAACTTGACCTTTTAAATTCTAATGGGGCTAAAGCTGAGTGAGCTAGACCAACTGAGTGTGATTAAAGACACATAAAGCCATTAAAAACTTGCTGTGGCGGCCAGCCAAATAGTCTAATAGAACTATTTTGCATTGACAAGCTATTGTCTATTAGAGGATCTCTAAGTGTTTATATTCTTTAATTAAATGTTCTTATCTAAATTTGAAGTATGTTGAGGCATACCACAGTTACATGATTTTTTTTTAAAGGCCCTCTATTAAACCCTGTTCATTGATAGAAATTAAGCTTATCTTCAACTCAAATACTACCACCACTCCCAGGCTTCCTGATCACACCAATCTAAGACAGTTTCACCCTTTGTTGATTGAGAACACATGTGGACTGCATAACTTTTTCTTGCATTTGTCATTTGCTGTCTTATATTACTGTAATCACATAGGCTCCTTGGAGGTAAGGATTATGTCTTAAATTTCTTATCCCCTACAGTTTGTTTGTTGTTTCCATTTTCTTTTTTGAGACGGAGTCTTTCCTTGTCTCCCAGGCTGGAGTGCAGTGGCACAATCTCTGCTCACTGCAACTCCCACTTCTTGGGTTCAAGCAATTCTCCTGCCTCAGCCTCTCGAGTAGCTGGGATTACAGGCACATGCCACCACCTCTGGCTATTTTTTGTATTTTTATACTAAAAATACAAAATTGGCTTCACCATGTTGGCCAGGCTGGTCTCGAACTCCTGATGTCAGGTGATCCACCCGCCTCAGCCTCCCAAAGTGCTACGATTACAAGTGTGAGCCACCTGTTCCCTGCCTCCCCTACAATTTTTAATACAGTACTCTATACAGAGAAAATAATAATTATTTGGTGAAGGATTGACAAAAGTGAAAACTAAGAAGACTGCCTGTTCCTGCACAGGCCATCCTTGCAAGAATAAACGGGTAAAAATACAGCTAATCAGTTCTACACTATGAGGTCTATTCATTGGCCTCTTTTATCATTATGACCTATTTGCCTTAATAGAAATAGTATTGTTGATCATTCATTCATCAATTCAGAAATTTCTTGTTGAGTGCCTACAATGAAAGAATAAAATGGATGAGTTTTACATTCAAGGAGAGTAAACTCATGGAGTTTTACATTCTACTGGGGAGACCAACATTAAAGAATTAAGCCAATAAATAAAATAATTACAGATTGTGATTAGTATGATAAAGAAAATAAGCAGGTCATTGTGATAGAGATATGCCTTACTTCTGCTTTCCTCTTTTCAGTAAATTCATGAAGAGAGATTCCAGGAACGAAGTAGAACAGTGTTGCAAAATTGAAGTGTAGCTATGCATCTATAGTATACAGTTTGCGCTTGACACTTTCCTGCTGAGTTTGTGGGGGGAAAGGATGAAAAAAGATACATAAAAACACTTCGAAAAATTTAAAATGGTTTATGTATTGTTACTATTATTTACTATCACCGACTGGAAAAGTATACATGTAATGATATTTAGTAAAACTTTGGTCAGCAACTAAAACTTTTGTGAGGTAGGAAAAGAAGGTTACCTTTAAATCATTGAGTAAAGAAAATGAATGATAGAGGAAGAAAAATCAGAAGTATTGGATAGAAGGAAACAAACTGTATTGGGCTTAGCTTGCAAATTGGAGCCCCATAAAAGAGACAGTATAAGACATACTACATAGTATTGGCATATTCTTCTGGTAACTACTATTTCTTTAGCCTCCCTGAATCCCTCTTTATAGCTATTTGCCCTCATTATCATGTCTGTGCTTTCATGTCTAGTTGTGCTGTATATAGTTATTTCCAATAGAATGTGACTAATAGGAAGGCAGGGTTTGATCTCCTACTTCTTTGGTAAATTGTGTGTATACTTTGAAATGAAATGCACACAGTCAGTACACAGAGACTTTTGTAAAGTAAGTGAATTAGTGTATATGTATTATGTATAGTGACACTTTTCTGCAGATATGGAGGTATTTACTTATTGTGCACTGGAATTGATGGTTCAATTCAGATAGTTGGGTTAGAGAGAACTTTTGAGACTGTGAGAGGTATGAGTTAGTGGGATGGGAAAGGTTGTTTAATTCCCTCCTTTCTAACATTCATTTATACATTAATTCAACAAATATTTACTAAATGCCTTCTGGTTAAAACTCTGTTCTAAGCAATCCAGGGATAGACAGAGGTATAAAAGGCACGTGAGAGATGACATGGGAGATAAGTTATGCACCCAAATAACTGCAATTCAAGAGGCTGTGTGACAAGTGCTATAAGTGCATAGCAGCTCCAAGAAGACCAGTCAGTTTAGATTAGAATGATAAGAAAGACCAAAAGGATTGGGTTATTAACTCTCAGAGATCTCTGCACTGTTAGGAGACCTGAATTGTGGTCCAGGCTGTAGCTTGGTGTCTTTGGGCAAATCACTTAATCTCTGCATGCCTTAGTAAAAAGAGAAATTAGATCATTTAGTCTCTAAAGCTCTTCCAGCTCTAGAACTCCACAAAGAACCATATTTGAATCAGGCTTTGAAGGATGGTTATAAAAATAAAATAAAGCCTTATGGTTTGAATGAGAGAACCTCTGCTATGCTATGATTTCAACACGTAGAGATGGGGAAGACAGAAGTGAGAATGGTGAACCCTAGAGCAATGGGGCTATATCCACAAAGGTGTAGGTGTAGAATGTGTTCAGGAAACACCAAATAGTCCAGTCTAACAAGGGTTATTTAATTGTAAGAGGATGATGAGAGAGGACAGCAAAAATTAACCAGCCTAATTTGTGGAAACCTTTGAATGTCAGTCTGAAGTCTAATATTCAGCTTAATTGAAGATTTTTAAGAATATAACCTTTGCTTAGGTATAATATATCCTTTGCTTAGTTACAATACAGATAATGAATTACCTAAGTCTTCCATTTTATGTGTGTGTTAAAATGTACAGAGCCCCTACGATGTCCCAGGCTATGTTCTAAGTGATTTATGTATTTTAATTTATAGCAACCCAATGAGAAAGACATTATTATTGTACATTTTAGTTGGGGTTTTTTTTTGTTTTATGATATTTTTTTTTGAGATGAAGTCTAGCTCTGTCACCCAGGCTGGAGTGCAGTGGCATATCTTGGGTCACTGCAACCTCTGCCTCCTGGGTTCAAGTGATTCTCCTGCCTCAGCCTCTTTGGTAACTGGGATTACAGACATGCACCACCATGCCTGGCTAATTTTTGTATTTTTGATAGATACAGGGTTTCACCCTGTTGGTCAGGCAGGTCCCAAACTCCTGACCTCCAGTGATCCACCTGCCTCAGCCTCCCAAAGTGTTGGGATTACAGGCGTGAGCCACCGCACCTGGCCTATTATTGTATATTTTAGAGATGAGGAAATTGAAGCACAGAGAGGTTAAGTAACTTTCCCAAAGTCACACAACTAGTAAAGTATCAGAGCTGGAATTCAAACCCATTTGTTATAACTACCATAGAAAACTTATTATGGTAGGTGCTGTCTTCATTTTTCTCCTTTTAAAGCCACATGTTATCTAAAAGCACATGTAAAAATCAAATGATTTAGTGAAATAAGCCAGTATGGATCAGTCATTCTAAAGCATAATAACGGCACTTTTACCCAATCCTTGTTGGAGCAAAAGTCTACTTCTTGTGCAGCCTGTCATTATCATCATATAAGAAGACTTAGCTAGGCACAGTGGCTCACACCTATAATCCCAGCACTTTAGGAGACCGAGGTAGGTGGATCACAAGGTCAGGAGTGCAAGACCACCCTGACCAACATGGTGAACCCTTGTCTCTACTAAAAAAAAAAAAAAAAAAAATACAAAAGTTAGCCAGGTGTGGTGGTGCACGCCTGTAATCCCAGCTACTCAGGAGGCTCAGGCAGGAGAATCGCTTGAACCTGGGAGGCAGAGGTTGCAGTGAGCCAAGATGGTGCCATTGCACTCCATCCAGCCTGGGCAACAGAGCGAGACTCTGTCTCAAAAAGAAAAAAAAAAAAAAGAAGACTTAACTATTTTGTCAGAATGTGTTCATTAAAATGATGCTTGAAAAAAAAAAAAAGATTGTGGGTTGTGTTTTAGAAAGACTACAGTCTTTTTGGTTGTGATCTTATATCCCAGAAATTCAAGAGGGGCAGTTGCTCCAGCCACGTCAAGGAGGAAGGTACCTACTGTTTTCCAGGTTCCTACCATTTTAGATTCTATAATTTTGGAGTTGCCAGCAGTATCTCAGGCAGATGGTTTTCCAAGGGTAAAACTGTTCCCCAGGAAGGAAAGAGTCAGGTCATTCCTTCCTCATGTGCCAAAATTCTGAAAGTAAAGGAGTGTGTTCTTTCTACAACCTCTGGCCTGAGCCATGACTCTGTATTGAGTTACTAGTCCTAGAAATCTTCTGTTTCCATTATCTATGATTATGGTCCAGGTTTAAGACCCAGGAACAAATGGCAAGCACCCATGCATCGTTTTGGAGGTTCTAGAAGAAAGAATGAAAGCCCATGACACTATTCAGCACTTTTATTTTGTTTGTATGTAAGTATAAGTTTTAACTAATTATTTGACCCATTCTCCCTGTGAATGCATCTTCTTTTAAGTGGATCTCCATGCTTTTTGCTAGGCAGTTTGGTCATTTCTTAGTCTGGTCAAACCCCTTCTTTGAGGTTTCCAAGCTTCCTTTGGAATATTATAACTGTGTATCATCAGCAGAATTTTCAGTTTTCTTTCCCCCAACTACTTCTAAATGTTTGCTGAAAGGAACCTTTAACAGGAAGTAAACTTGCTTGGCATGGCCCAGCTGTGAGTGAAGCTTGAGTGAGAGGTATTTATGACCTGACAGGAAGATAAAGATAAAGATAAAGATGAAGCTGACTTGGTGGCTGTTAGCAAGGGGAGAAGGAAATGTTTATGACCCCATCTGCTGGTGTTTCAATAGGATAGAACTGCCTTTATGGCGTCAATCTCCCCTGTGACTTCCTTCCATTTGGGGAGTGGTATCTTATTTCAAGATGTTCCCACCGAACACACTGTTGTCCCCTTTGTTTCAGGGAGAAGGAGGAAGGAAGGACTTTGTTACTGGAATGTGGAGATGGGGCAGTATTTATGGTTATGACTCAAGCTGGAGAAAAGCCTTCATTGGGTTAACTGTATGGTCCAGGAACGCTGCCATGCATTCTCCTACTTCCTTAAACATTATCCACACTTAAAGCAGAACTATATTAGCTCTGGTCATTATCAGGCATTAAGGCTAACCATTTTCTAACATTATTATAACTAGAATTAATGTAGCTTGATTCTGTTGCATACCGTGGGGAAAATAATTTTATTTTCTTAGTTCCTTGTTTCTTGTCTTTTATTTGACATCTCTTCTTTTTCTTCTCCTGAACTTTTTCCTTTTCTTAGTGGAGGTGACATTTAAACACAACAGGTATAGTATCTGCTCAGTTCAAAATCTATGTATATGTAAAAAAAAGTGGAATGAAATGATTCCTTTCTTAATGTTAGCCCAGGTTAAGAGTCTGCAAATAAGTTGATAGTCCTCTGTGAGGTAATACATTTTTAAAGTGCCAAAAATGTAGGAATATTCTTAGAATACAGTAGCTTTTACATCACTGAAGCCGGTGTTTTATATATATTAATAGCATTCATTGTACTGCAAAACAAGTATTTGTTCCTCGATTTTATTTGCGCTTCCCCCAGGCCCATTAGTACAGATTAAATTTTTTATATTGATGCTCAAATAATCTGCACAATATATGTAAATCAGGGACTTTAAGTTCTTTGGCACTATTCATATAGATATATATGACCATGTTCAACATGGCCTTTTTTTTTCTTTGCAAGAACAGGATTTCATTCCTTTTTTAGTGCTAAGATCCTATTTCCAAAAGATGAACTGTTTGCCCGATTACATATGCAAAAAGCTCAAAACCACAAAGAGAACAACTTTCTTATTGCCATTGTGTTTGTCTGATTTATAGAACAAAGGGAAGAACTTTTGTTTTGGGGGTAAATCACCCAATGATGGGCTTGTATATCTCCTTAAAGTCCTATCTTTATTTTTACTAGGGGAAGTTGGGGAATTTGAAAGGATGGGGAGGGAGATGGCTTGCTCAAGCATTTTCCACCAGAGAACTCCACAGTAATATTTGTTTTAAATGGGAGAGTCCTGTAGTTAAGTTGAGCAAATTAGTTATAATGTTTGTATCTGATTACCTAAAGACTGGAAGGTAATAGTGTGTGACAAGTTACATTTTACATCACAGCCCAGGTATAGTCAATTTGCAAAATGGAAATATTCTGGTGGCAATGTTCCTTCAAAGGGTTATAGCTATCACAGAAATAAAATTTCATATAAGCGTTTATTATTATAATGCCAGAGTTGATCCTTGATTTTTCAGAAGTTTCTCCAAAAAATATTCTACCATTCCTTTTACAGTACAGGTTCAAGTCTTGGCATGTTCAATAGACTAGCCAATCCAATTCCAACTGTATTTATTCAGTGTGGTTCCTGAGAATAATCTGATAGACCTACTAGGGGAGATCCTATCACACTTACAGTATTCTAAGACCTTCTTTTGCACTACAGGTTATCAAGTGGCATTCCTATTAACAAAGGTTGAAGCCACACTATCAAATGGTTCAAACCACATAACCCCTTGTCTAAGGAGTTAAGCTAGCTTCCTAACCCTTCCTTGCAGTGGTTAACTCCACTGAGAAGCTTTCTATCAGCAATAATAGCTTCAAGGTGGGAAATAAAAAATGGAGAGTGTTTAAATTGTTAATGGGTTTCATGTTCTTGTCACTGTTGAGGGTTTGTTCCCTTTTATAAACTCATAGTTTTTGGTTGACATTGCTTTTATGCGAGCCATCAGCCAGTTGGTGATGGTGTTGCTGTGTTAGACCATTACTGCCGAATTGTATTTGCAGTAAAGAAGGAGAATGGAGGCTGTAAATCTGTAACTGGAGATTTAGGGCTCTGTTACTCTGCAGTTTAGGCCCATGTGCTGGGGAGTCCATTCTCCTCCAGCAGAATTATACCCTGAAAACATGCCTTCCCAGGCACACTGATCAACGACTCTCATTCCCCGGGCTACCAAGGCACTTAATACGGCTAATTCAGTTAAAGAAGCCCGAGGGGTGAGGTGGATGAGCCTCTTTCCCTGCTGGAAGCCAGATGCCAGGCAGGTTAGTGATATTGCTTTATTCCTTCCCCCAGGTAAAAGCTTCCAGGAGAAGCAGTTACAGCAAACACAGAGAAAAATAATAAGAAAATGCTTCTAATGTTGTTGGACTCAGTTCTCCTTCAAGCAGGAAATGCTGCCTTAACTCAACCTCATTAACCCTTTTGATACTAAGCCCATTATCAGGAATATTCAGGAAGCACATTCTTTCAGGATGTGTCAGGAGCCTTGATATCTTGACATCATTTTACAAAACTACCACAAAGTAGGAGAATAAGTGCTTTTCAAACAGGTAACTAAAAATGGAAAAAACTCCCAGTTGTTGCCAGTTAGTTGATTTTGAATATAAACAGTTTGGAAAAATTTATCTGTTACTGATGCGTTCAGAAATATTTTGAAAAGACATCAGAAATAAGCATATTTATAATCACTTTATCAATCACGTATCATTTCTAGTATCAGATGTTTTACAGTGAAAAGAATGCTGGAATGTTTCTTTGGCTGGTAAAAGTTTTAAGCATGGTTTTAGATCTGTTTTGTTTCGCTTTGTTAGGCCTTCCCCAAGAGAGAAAGAATGTTAAATATAGACTCATCTGCATTATCCATGTGAGGCATCTGGGTCTGCTTTCTGTGTCAGCTGTGGCACAAATGTGCATGATTTAACCATACAACTGTGGAACCAGCATTGGCCTATTAAGACCTCAGATGATCTGTTCATGAGCTGTCAGCCCAAATTGAGCTTGAAGCCTTCTGTAAAAGATCTAATTTTCATAATTATCCAGAACCTTCACACCCTGCTTCCCTTCAGTACCACCCACCTCCACACATGCACACAGAGGAGTAGACGCATACATATGGACACAGAGGCACAGAGCAGCACTGTCCCTGGAGATTCATCAGGCCTCTTGCCCGAAAATGCAGAGTTCATCCAGGGGTCAGAACTGGCTTTGACTTCCTGTTTGAGGAGCCCCATGTGTGGTGTTCCAGCATTGCTAGAGGCTAGTGATGACTAAGTAACCTTTTCACACTATAGCCTCCCACCAAGAAACAAGGTCCCTTATGATCTTGGACCCATAGTGATTAGGGCACAACAAATACCTTTTTAATATATAAGGTGGAACTAATGCCAATAGAAATAGCACTTTGCTGTCTCATGGCCTCACATTTATAAAAAGAGGATAGAGCTGTTGTCTTTGAAGATGAAGAATTTTAAAGGCAATCTGATTTAGTCTCAGGGTACACTAGGGACTTTCATCATTTAGCAGTTGCTTAAGGCTACTTTTGAGCTTTACCTGACCCAAGTCTTCAAAGGAAGCCATCATACTATGTGTGAAGTTCATCTGGTAATATCTTTCTAGGTAACCTGGCCTGAATTGTGGACCAGTGGGAATAGGCAGCACTTTCAGGTTTAACTCTTTGCAGCACTGAGATAAATAACACATGCTTCAAGGATTAGGTCATTCCGATGTCCCTCCAGTAATTCCACTGGAACAACACTGCACAATAAACCATTTGGTTTCTGGACATATATTGCCCATGTGTTAAGGGTGGACAGGCAGCACTTACTAGGTTCTTCTCATACAATCTCAGGTTTTTGAGGCTGCTGAGGCTTAAATTCCTTGTCTGAACATGGGACAACTGTATTCCTACACTGGTTGTCAATTATCTTTGCCCTCAGAGGGCATTTGCTGCAACTCAGGGTTCTACAGTTAGAATAAAAGGAGTTATTTCCTGTCTTCAATGCTTTTTTGCTTTTTTTTTTTTTTTTTTTTTTTTTTTATCATGAGTGGAGACTGAGTACATTACTCAAACCTTGGCTTTTCCCTGAAGTCCGTTGTTTACAGAGAGACATTTGGGTCCCTGGGGCTCACTCCCATAAAACCTTATTATCATATATTTCAAGGCATAAACTTCAGTTGTCAGCTCAGGAGCAGTTCTGAAAGCTCTGGCTGCTCTTGTTTTTCTTCTGCTTTACTCTGGTTTATTTTTCTTGCAGCTTTGGCTTTTTTTTCCCCTTCTCCCTCATCTCTAGCAATGCTCAATTCCAAGCTGGCTCGCTCCTTATTCCACTAATTAGACAAGAAGTCCAGAGAGGCCATTATTAGATTCTGAGAATCTTTATCAGAGCTCATTATGGCTTTAAATACTGCACAAACATTTTACTAACTGAATCCATGAACATTTCAACTGATCCATCTTTGGTCTTTAACATCTACCTTCTTTTGTACCTATAGAGTTTTGTTACTGATGATAGAGGTTCTCAACAGCTTATTTTTCCATATATTAATTTTCTTAGAGGCAGTGATTCAAGTTCATTCTCTCTCTCTCTCTCTCTCTCTCTCTCTCTCTCTCTCTCTCTCTCTCTCTCATTCTAATTACGGTGGGGGTGGAGGGGGTCTGAGAAGCCTGCTTTTCCTTGGTGGGGTATGTGTGAGTGTGTGTAAATGTCATATGTATTAATGTCACCAGTGAGTAGGATTCATGGTTGCCTGTTTTTCTCTCATTTTCTTTACAGAGCCAGGGATTATTTGTATGGACCAATGGTCTCCCTTTTCTTTCAATGGAAGAATAATTCTGCATTATAATATAGTAACTGCAAAAGAAAGCTCTTTTTCTATTTCATTCTTTTCTTTCTTAATTCACTGTCTAGTGAGTTTCTGATTGACTCACAGACCAATTAAAGTAAAATTTAATGGAAGAATAGATTAACTCCCTGAGGTTTCCCTACCATCCATCACATTTTTATAGCAGGAGCTGTGAGGAAGCTCATAACTTCATGCTGTGAATGTGATAATAAAGAGGGCACAGAGAGGATTCCGATTTACTGCCAGGCTGATGTTCGCCAGGACAGAATTTACTGCCCAATCCCCTTCCCCTTTTTATTCAGGAGGAGGTCACTAGATCTGCCCTCAGCCTCGGTCTGAGATACTGAAGGGCAGATTGTCAGGTCAAAATTCTTTCCCTTTAATTGGGCTGTTGGTGGTGGGGAATGTGAATTTCACTGTCCAGAGATGGATATTGTGTTAAATTCATTTCTGTCTTGAGGAAGCTGCGGTCACCCCAAGTGTTCATATTTTTAAAGGGTGCCTTTGATTTGTTACGATTCATATAGAAATTCAGAAGTAAGGCCAGATATTTCTGTTTTCGAGTCACTAAGTCATTGTCTTTTATTTATAAGCTTTTCCAAATAACTAAAGATACCTGTCTCTACATCTTCATAGTCAACATTAATAATGTCTTTTTCTGGACATCTTTCACTGGAGGATCTCAAAAAGCACTTTATAACCATTATTTTGGTCTTTCTGACAGGGCCAAAAATAATCTACTAGCCTTCCAAACATTTTACCAGTTCACTGTTTCTCTGATTCATCTTAACAATAAAGTGTGACAAGGATCACAATATAATGGTAGTCATGTGATGAAACTCCATATCCATGCCTAAGATTAATTTTGTACACTTGTTACAATTTTTTACTTCATGAAGCAAAGTCTATTTTTTAGTTCTTGACTATTTAAACCTATGTTAACTGGGCACGGGGGCTCATACCTGTAATCCTAGCACTTTGGGAGGCTGAGGTAGGGGGACTGCTTGAGCCCAGGAGTTTGAGACCATCCTGGGCAACATAAGGAGACCACAGTCTCTACAAAAATAAAAATAAAAACTAGCCGGGCACAGTGGCACACGCCTGTGGTCTCAGCTACTCAGGAAGTTGAGGTGGAAGGATTACTTGAGCCCGGGAGGTTGAGGCTACAGTCAGCTGTGATCAACCACTGTACTCCAGCTTGGGCCACAGAGTGAAACCCTGTCTCAAAAAAAAATAAACCCAAAATAAATAAATAAACAAACCTATGTCAAATTTCATGACTACATGAAAGATAATCTTTTTGTCCCCAGAAGCTTGGTGAGATAGAATCAAAATTTTTAAATCATATTCATCTGATTGTCTTTGAAGTCAGAACATGTCTGGCTGGGTGCAGTGACTCATGCCTATAATCCTAGCACTTTGGGAGGCCAAGGTGGGGGAATCACCTGAGGTCAGGAGTTTGAGACCAGCCTGGACAACATGGTGAAACCCTGTCTCTACTAAAAATAATACAAAAATTAGCTGGGCATGGTGGCACATGCTTGTAATCCCAGCTACTTGGGAGGCTGAGGCAGGAGAATTCCTTAAACCAGGTCCCGGGAGGCGGAGGTGGCAGTGAGCCGAGATCACACCACTGCATTCCAGGGTAGGCTACAGAGCGAGACTCCATCTCAAAAAATACACACACACACACACACACACACACACACACACACACACAAATCATCTGGATGTAATGGCATGTGCCTGTAATCCTAGCTGCCCGGGAGGCTGAGGGAGGAAAATTGCTTGAACCTGGGAGGCGAAGATTGCAGTGAGTCAAGACCATGCCACTGCACTCCAGCCTGGGCAACAGGTCGAGACTCTATGTCAAATAAATAAATAAATACATACATACATATATATATACACATATATATATGAATCAAACTCAATCTATCTTTCCCTTCACCAGTCCAGTCTTCTTCATGAATACAAAATCTTAGGAATGAGCCCACCCTTCAACATGTTGTAGATTGGAAATTTGGGAATGGTCCTAGATTCTATCTCTCTTGCACGACTAGCATTTCATTGGTCATCAAACCCACTGACTTTATCTCTTCAAAGTCTCTTAAAACCATTCCTTCTCTCTCCTCTTGCCTTAGTTTAAAGTTCTCATCACCTCTTTGTTGGATTGCTATGATCATCTTCCAGTTGATCTCCCTCTGGAAGTTGATCAACCTCCTCTAATCCATCCTCAATGCTAATAAAAGAATAATCCCTCTAGAATGCAAATTTTGTAATTTTACTGCTAAAAATACTTAAATGACCTCTCTTTGCTTGTAGCATAAATTTAATTGTTGTAGCATGGCTTACACAATTCTTAGTAAGGCAGCATAGCTTTATGGCCTAGAGGAGTGATTTATAGGTTTGGAGCAGTATCATGGGATTGACAATTTTCAATTTTGACCAGAACATTTTTAAGATCACTACCATCTTCTAGCTACATAATTTCACAAACACACATAAAAAATTTGATGTCAGAAAATAGGAAGAACATAAGTTAGGAATAAAGTATCTTATATTGAATAATGATACAACTTTATGGGAAAAAATCACTATATAGTCCTTACTTTTCTCATTTTACCATAGCCCTGAAAATCTTTAGGACATTCTCTTATTGTATTTGGGAACCTGTAGTGATTAGGGCACACCAAATATCCTTGTAATTTGTAAGGTGGAGCTAACAACAAGTAAGTGGATGGTTTCTGGAGTCGAAAGAACCAGATTTCAAATCCAACCTCATGACCTAATAGTTGTGTGATCATGAGTGAGTCACTTATCCTCACCAAATTCAAGTTCCCTTATTCATAAAATAGAGATAATGATAGTACCTATCTCTTACTGTTGTTTTGAAGATTACATGACACAATACATATGAATTGCTTGGCCCAGTGCCTGGCACATAGTAAGCTCTTAATAGTAGATATTACTATTTTGACTTCCTGGACTCATCTACTATGACTCTCCTTACAAGCACCCTATGTCTACAGATATACTAAATGACTTAACAAGTGTGAAACACACTCTTACACACCTTAGCAGATGCTTTTCTCTTTGCCTGGAATCCTGTTTTTTTATTGTAAGTCTGGTGAATTCCTTCTCTTCCTTCAAGATTTAGCTCAAACTTCACAGTCTCGGTTAACATCCTATTCGTTCCTCCTCCTCCACTGGCAAACAGTCTTCCATTGTCTCACAATGTTTTATAGATTGCCAGATTCATACCAGGTACTTTAAATTTATTTACGTAATCTGATTAAGTGATTAAATAACCTTATATGGTATAGAAATTTATATTTGGAGATTGATTACTTTTTATTCATTAATACAAGGAATATTTATTGAGAACCTACTGTGGCACATAAACCTCTACATAGTGTATATTCCAATAATAGTAATGTAATATTCAAGATTTGGAAACAATTACCCTGTCTATGTTTCCAAAGAATGTGGTAGAAACTTTAATACAAATGATAATTTGCATTATAGTTGTTTACATTCTGTTTCCTTCTCCTCTAGACTGAGTTCCTTCACAGTAGTTATCTTACTCATCTTTGTCTCTCCAGTACTTAAAATTTTGAAGGTGCTTAGTGTATGTTTACTGAATAAATGAAAGAATATCATAAAGCATTTTCAACTTTAAAGAGCTTTACTTAACCTCGTTAACTCTATGTATGAGTATATCTTTCTCCCTTGACTTTGAAATGATATAATCATCACATCCGGTGTAACTATTATTTTTAAAAGGCCCAACATCTTTTCTGATGGTTCCATATAAATTTTATCCTTCGAATTGTGTCTGCAGCTCCACCCAAAAGTTTGATATGGCTTTCCTCTTAAATCAATGGATCATTTCTCAAAAAAAGGCAAGTGTGGTCCCTTGAACTACATACCAGACTATTGTAGGAAAGACTTCTAGTATTCTCTGGTATGTTTGACTATAGGCTCCTGATGAGTAAAGCAGGGAAAGAGCTATGATTGCTGGCCCACGTACAAGCAAGACTTGCTTCTGGGTGATGTTATTCTGGGAGTGGAATAGCATCATCACTTGCTAAGTTCTCAGCACTGTGAGTTGGAGTTGAGAGGTGAACACCAACATTCTTTGCCATTCTCAGCTTTGCTGCACTACTGAAAGATTTAATGGCATTAAACCTCTCTCATCATGCTTGTCCTACTTTAACACAATTTCCAGTAGCAACTTGGATATTCTCCTATTGTCCATTTATCAGTTACCTTAGCACAGGGTGAAATGACTGCATCTGCATTCAGAGTTTGATTGTAGTTGATCTTGTTCTGCAGCTTTCTGCTAAATGGAGTCTGAATAACATTTATAAACTCACTAAAAAAAATGAAAGCTAACTTTTGAAACTGTTCAAACTTAAAGTTTGAACAGTTTCAAAAGTTAGCTTTCATTTTTTTATGAAAATGAAAAGTTAGCTTTTCATTTTAGCTGTCTAACAAGTTAGGACAGTTAATTACTTTATGGACCTTCAACCATGGTGATGCTGAATGCTCCATGGTCACACATTCTGTAATGTTTCCTAAGTATACACATTTTTGTTCATTTCTCACTCTCTTTGTAGACCCCTGCCACCTCTCTATCCTCAGGTCCCTTTGCTGCTCATTCTCCTTTTATATATCAACAATACCAAATATTCCCTGCTTATCCACATCTCTCTTTTCCCATATATTGTTCCATTAGTCTTAGAGAACTCCTATTCATCCTTCAAAACTCAGCTCAGTCTTTGTCTCCTCTGTGAAGCCTTCATATATACACACAAGGAAAAACCTAACATTTCTTGAGTTCCTGTTAGGATTCTCATGTCAGGAACTACATTTGATACTTTTACAAATCTTACCTTGCTTAATCCTTACAAAGCATTTTAAAATAGATTGATATCCCCATTCTCAAAACATAAAAACCAAGGCTAAAAGCTTTGTGGCAAGCAATAGAAATATTCAGAATTTAAACCAGGGCCTGCATGATTTCAGAACTGATCCTTGTTCTGCTATGTCGTACCACCATGATTCTCCTTTATTTATTTTGTAATAATGCATATATTTGTAATTTTGCTTTTTACTCATCACATTCTGTGGTTATTTATTTGACTGTCTTTCCTACCAGAAAAAAAAAAAAAAAAAAAAAAAAGCTCCTTGAAAATACAATGTGTTTCTTATTTACCTGGTACCCCCACGGCTCTCCGAACATTACCTGACATATAACAGATGCTGAATAAAGGTTTCCAGGGTTGTATTGCATCTGATTAATATTAAGTTGAACTTGGAACAACGTATTACCTTGAATTTCAGAATTTGGCATTTCTGATGATATCTTGGGTGCAGATGCCATTTCCCTCATGCCAGATGACACATGGCCTCAGTTGTCTTAACCGTTGTCCATGTCTAGCCCTGTACCAATTTCATCCTAAACAATTGCCCATCTTCCCATTAATGTGACATAATCATTAGCATATATAAGTTCCTAGATAACTGCTTTCTATCTCATGTATTTATTGTAGCCAATGGAGTATACTCAGTCTTTGAGGAATAATTAAAATATTCTGTGACTCTAATTAAAGTAGTCTGGATATTTTTAAGAAACCTATATATAAGAACAAGCTGAGGGCTGACATCAAGTTAATTGTGCTATTTTTAATGGAGTTATCATTGGAGACAGCAGCATGGCACCCAGTGCCTTTTTTAATCCTCATATCTGAATATAAAATGTTAAATAACCAGCATCTTGAGCTCTTAAGAGGAAAGGCATTAAAACATAAATAAAGCTATGAAAACTTAGAAAATTATCTAAATGCACTTGAATAAGAAGTCATGTACTTATTAAATTGCTAGTTATAGAGATAAATGCCCTTAACACTTTTCACTGCCAAAAAAACCAAACACCCAAACAACTTGGAACTCTTGTCATATAAGGGTGGGGGAAGCAGAGAATAATCTTTTTTCTTTTTCTTTTTCTTTTTTTTTCTTGAGACAGAGTCTTGCTCTGTCACCCAGGCTGGAGTGCAATGGTGTGATCTTGGCTCACTGCAACCTCCACCTTCTGGGTTCAAGCGAGTCTCCTGCCTCAGCCTCCTGAGTAGCTGGGATTACAGGTGCACACCACCACACCCAGCTAATCTTTTGTATGTTTTTTAGTAGAGACGGGGTTTCACCATGTTGACAAGGTGGTCTTGAACTCCTGACCTCATGATCCACCCACCTTGGCCTCCCAAAGTGGTAGGATTACAGGCATAGGCCACCACACCCAGCCAGTAATCTTATTTTACCCACATGTTATACAATTAGTTCAGTAACATTTTATAGTATTATATTTGATCTGTTTAAATTACAGACTATTCTTGTTTTTACTAGAAGTCAGAATTTGTCCCCTTCTTTCTAGTTCCAACCCTAAACCTTGGCCAAACAGGGACAACACAGTTCAGCAAAGCCACACATTCTAGTACTACCATCCTTTCTCTCTTCTATTGATGTAAAGAGTCATCAAAATTTCCTTTTAATATCCTCCTTCATCTTACTCTCAATTGAACATTGAAACCCATTGCAAAGTAGACACATTTAGTTTTCCATAGCTGAAATGGAGTTTTTTTAAATGTGATATCCAGAACTGGTGACCTCCCCAGGTTGCAGTACCCTTAGTCACAACTGCCGCAGAGTTTTCATTGGAGGTGGAGCGTTTCTTTTATAAAATGTACTCAGGAAGCCCTTGGCAAACCAAGCTCCTCTAGTCTCTTACTGTTGGTAATGAGCAGGATTGGCAGAAATGCATCTCTCAAAAACAATCCAGGCACAGTGACTTATATAAGAACACAATCATGATTATGAGTATCCACTAGACATTCTGATTCTGGATCATCTGTGAACCTAAGAAAGGGAAGATCAAGCAGTGAATTTATTTGGAAATAATAGAACTGTTGGTTGGGTTTTGTAGGCTGAAGTTCTGGAGTTAATCATTATTCTGTGGAATCCTGAATGATGTTGCTGGTAGCTTTCCTATGCAGGCAGTGTCCCCATGGGAGTCCTACTAACAGTCTTTTGTCAGACACTATCAGCAGTATTGAGCCAACCTGAGCACCCTATTATTAATCCTTTTCTCCTAGTGACATGACAGCGATCAATGTCTGAACAAGCTATTGAAACTGTAGCAATCAAGTGGACTCCAGTTAATCCAATGGGATACTTACTCAGAGCCTATGAGAACAGCAAGAAATTTTTTCTAACTCCATACTGTTCCCATATCCATATACTTCATGCTGCCATAATTTGGGTAAAGGTTGACATTTACCCAGGCCTCTAAAATACACAGTTGAACCCTTACCATTGACTCAAACACATTCACATCACCTTTACAGCCATCTGCTACTTCTGTACATAAACTTGTGATCATTATATAAATATTTGTGCCCATATAAATGTAAAGCAAGAGGATTGAAATCTTTACATAAAAAGGTACCCACCTGGTGATATTTTTGGACTTAGAGAAATCAATCAGCAGTTACAAAGAATAGTATATAGAACACAAAACTACCAGATTTCCTGTCCCTTATTCCAGATGGAAAGAAGTCAAAATTGGTGGTGCCCAACCTGGCATACAGATTCCTGAGTCCTATCTGCATAGATTATGATTCAGTTAATCTGAGGCATGCCCAGAAACTTGCATTTTTAGGTTTGAAGGTGACTGGCCTAGAATAGCAGTTTTTAGGCTATATTCTTAAGTGCTTTAGTATTTCCTAAGAGGCATCTATGTGGTTTGTAGGGTGAGGAAAATGGGGTTAAGAGAGAAGAATACCAGGAAGGAGTGATCTGTTCTTAGCTTTTCTAGCAAGTGTCTTGCTTTTGGCAACTCACCTTAGCTCCTTGACTTCAGTGTCTCTGATTGTAAAATCTGTATCAGTAATATATGCCTTTGTTTTTTACATAGGTATTTTGAGAAGAATGAATAGGAGAGTATAGAGAAAATAGGAATTATTAATAGATAAAGCCAACTTCTCCATCGGTGTAAGAATCTATTAACATAAGGTCACATAGTACCTGCTTAACCATGCAATGAGGTGGAGCTTCCTACCTCATGACCACCATTACTCTCCAAGGCTTGGAAGGGGTAAGCTCTCCAAGGTCTGAAGGGTCTTTCTCATGCTGAACTTAACCCTTCCTGTCATTAGCTTCTGCTCATGGATCGTAGTACTCCCACTACTCCCTATATCTGTTTCTTTTTTAATTTTTTTATTGTACTTTAGGTTCTGGGATACATGTGCAGATCATGCAGGATTGTTGCATAGGTATATACATGGCAAGGTGGTTTGCTGCCTCCATCCTCCGTCACCTCTTTCTGGCATTTCTTCCCATGTTATCCCTCCCCAACCTCCCCACCCCCTGCTGTCTCTCCTCTAGCCCCCCGCAACAGACCCTAGTGTGTGATGCTCCCCTCCCTGTGTCCATGTGTTCTCATTGTTCAACATCTGCCTATGAGTGAGAGCATGCGGTGTTTGATTTTCTGTTCTTGTGTCAGTTTGCTGAGAATGATGATTTCCAGATTCATCCATGTCCCTACAAAGGATACAAACTCATCGTTTTTTATGGCTGTATAGTATTCCATGGTGTATGTATGTGCCACATTTTCCTTGTCCAGTCTATCATCGATGGGCATTTGGGTTGGTTCCAGGTCTTTACTATTGTAAATAGTGCCTCAGTGAACATACGTGTGCATGTGTCTTTATAATAGAACGATTTATAATCCTCTGGGTGTATACCTAGTAATGGGATTGCTGGGTCAAATGCAATTTCTGTTTCTAGGTCCTTGAGGAATTGCCACACTGTCTTCCACAATGGTTGAACTAATTTACACTCCTACCAACAGTGTAAAAGTGTTCCTATTTTTCCGCATCCTCTCCAGCATCTGTTGTCTCTAGACTTTTTAATAATCGCCATTCTAACTGGCGTGAGATGGTATCTCAATGTGGTTTTGATTTGCATTTCTCTAATGACCAGTGATGATGAGCATTTTTTCATATGTTTGTTGGCCTCATATATGTCTTCTTTTGTAAAGTGTCTGTTCATATCCTTCGCCTGCTTTTGAGTGGGTTTGTAAATCTGTTTTAGTTCTTTGTAGATTCTGGATATTAGCCCCTTGTCAGATGTGTAGATTGCAAATTGTTTTTCCCATTATCTTGGTTGCCAGTTCACTCTAATGACTGTTTCTTTTGCTGTACAGAAGCTCTGAAGTTTAATTAGATCTCATTTGTCTATTTTGGCTTTTGTTGCCAATGCTTTTGGTGTTTTAGTCATGAAGTCCTTGGCTATGCCTATGTCCTGAATGGTTTTGCCGAGGTTTTCTTCTAGGGTTTTTATGGTGTTAGGTCTTATGTTTAAGTCTTTAATCCATCTGGAATTTATTTTAGTGTAAGGTACTCCCTGTTTCTATGGAACAACCTTTCAAATCTTTGGGGACAATTAGAAGGTCTCAGCGTAAAATTCCTTGCTTTCTTAAGCTGTTTCTTTATTAACTCGTTTTCTAAAACCCTCTCAATTACATAAAGTATATAGTACTCTTCTATTTGTGTAGTACCCTTCCTCAAACTATGCCAGTTGTTAATTTTCTTTTGCTTTCTGCACCTGAGTTTGTTTTTTACCCAGCCTTCTTTCTTCAGCCTATGTAAGCATGTATGCGTTTACAACAGCTATTACAATAATCCCTACTACATTATTAGTTGTTTCTGAAATAATGGTATAATTACTGGTCTGAGAGACACTTAGTGTAAAGACCCCTCTCAAACATGGAAGCATGATAGAGTAATTTAAGAGAGTCCGTTAAAAATATAAATTTCCAATAACCTGACCCAGAAATTCATTTTGAGATCTGGTGAAACAGGGACAAGGCTTTAGAGGTATCTTTAAGGTGCCCAGGTGATGCAAATGCAGCTAATGTGTGAACCACTGGGTACACTAACTTGAAAATACTATGATTTAAAGAGACTGGGACAGAGAGATGTAAACACTGCCTGCGTCTATCCCCTAACCTATCCCTGACTTAAATGCCCACAGCCTTCTTTCTTCATCATCTATATCACATCTACCTCCTAAATTGTGCAGATTACATGAGATAATACATGTAAGACACTTCATTATCATAAAGGACTATACAGTATATTTTGTGTGTGTAAGTGTGTGTGTGTGTGTGTGTGTGTGACATAGTCTTGCTCTGTTGCCAGACTAGAGTGCAGTGGCATGATTCCGGCTCACTGCAACCTCCACCTCCCAGGTTCAAGTGATTCTCCTGCCTCAGCCAGCTGAGTAGCTGGGACTATAGGCACATGCCACCACACACAGCTAATTTTTGTATTTTTAGTAGAGACAGGGTTTCACCATGTTGGCCAGGATGGTCTCAATCTCTTGACCTCGTGATCTGCCCACCTCAGCCTCCCAAAGTGCTGGGATTACAGGTGTGAGCCACCACGCCCAGCCCCACATTATCTTTTTTATGCAAGTGTGCTTTTATGCAAAGATTTGTTAGGTTAATATGTCATTATGCTTCTAGTCTATTCCATTTCAATACATGTCTGTCTAATAAAGGTTTAGGATCTTACTTATATATGCTTACTCGCTCATAAAACAATTTTTTTTTGAGACAGTGTCTCACTCTGTCACCCAGGCTGGAGTACGGTGGCATGATCATGGCTCACTGAAGCCTTGATCTCCCCAGGCTCAGGGGATCCTCCCACTTCAGCCTCCCGAGTAGCTGGGACTGCAGGCCCACACCATCACACCTGGCTAATTTTTTGTAATTTTTGTAAAGACAGGGTTTCTCCATGTTGCCCAGGCTGGTCTCAAACTCCTGGCCTCAAGTGATCTGCTCACCTCAGCCTCCCAAAGTGCTAGGATTACAGGTGTGAGCCACTGCACCTGGCACATAAAACAAGATGATTATCTTGTTTGTGTATATGTTAGTGTAAATCACTTTTTGCCAGGCATGATCTTCCCTCTCCCCCATCCAGCAGTTCTGGAAGAATCTGCAGAAAGATACCTTTATGTTTAACATAAAACAAAGCTTTGTTGATGCTCTGATGCTCTGACCTAGTATGGACATGAAGAGACATCCTGGAAGGCTCCCATGTGGACAGCAAGTTCTAAGAAACAGGTTGCACAAGAACATTGCCTGGTTTATTATTTTTAATTTAATGAACCTCGGTTGTTCCTGTAAAAATTGCAGGGCAGATATTCCAGGAAATCAACATCTTTTTTTTAGCCCTGGAGCAGACAGCCCTGTAATGGCCATGGCTGGACAAGTATGCCTGACCTGCATTCCAACCCAAAAGGGCAATGTTGAAAAGTGAGAAGGATTTTTCAGTTCAAGGTCTGAGCCTGGATGCTCTGCCGTTCCAAAAGCGAATGTCAGCATGGAGGCAAATTTTGAAACTAAGTTTTGTGATGTGTGTACTTTCCACTAAAACTGGACCAAGCCCAAGACTCATTTCTCAGAGTTTCCTATCCAAGCACAAGATGAGGAATGGTATTTGGTCATTACCACTTGGTTTGGAATAGCCCAGAGGTGAAAAAGTTGCTATGAGATTTCATTAATCTGAAGAACACTGTTTAGGTTAAAACGTCCTCTTGCCATTATAACTGGAGAGGGTGATGTTGGTGTTTAGCACCAGTCAAAATATATAAACTCAAGATTAAGGGGGAAAAAAGTTGTTATGAGTTGAACCTGTGAGTTATTAAAAAAAAAACTGCAAGTGTTTTATTTATTTAATTGAGATGAAGTCTCACTCTGTCACCCAGGCTGGAGTGCAGTGGCACGATCTCGGCTCACTGCAACCTCTAGCTCCCGGGTTTAAGCGATTCCCCTACTTCAGCCTCCCAAGTAGCTGAGATTACAGTCACCCACCATAATGCCCGGCTAATTTTTGTATTTTTAGCAGAGATGGAGTTTCACCATCTTGGCCAGGCTGGTCACAAACTCCTGACTTTAGGTGATACACCTGCCTTGTCCTCCCAAAGTGCTGAGATTACAGGTGTGAGCCACTGTGCCCAGCCCGCAAATGTTTTATGATGACAAAATCGTTTTAGTACTGCTAACCTAACTGATGCTTCTAGGTAGTTGATGATCATCATTCTCTTGCTTTTATTTCCAAGTCTATGTAACAAAAACAAAAATAAATAAAATTTTCATATTAAAGCTTCGAACTCTAAGTTGAAAAAAGAGATTCATACTTAAACATAGGTCTTTTGGGTGCCCACAATGTGTCTGACACGGTGCTAAGTGTTGGGGTAAAGAGAGTAAGATCCAGACCTCACCCTCAGGTATGCACGACCAAGAG
Organism: Aotus nancymaae; assembly: GCF_030222135.1. Taxonomy (NCBI): domain Eukaryota; kingdom Metazoa; phylum Chordata; class Mammalia; order Primates; family Aotidae; genus Aotus; species Aotus nancymaae. The sequence goes on along the minus strand of NW_026988487.1, from coordinate 1,549,643 downwards.
CACAGAGACTCACTCCAGACCTGAAGGCAGTGCTGAGAAGAGGCACAGAGGTCTCCTCTCTGAGCTGAGTATCAGATGTGGTGTCTTTCCTTACCTGCCCCAGCTCTTACCCCACCTGCCTGTAGAGGGCCCTGTGCCAGCAAACCACAGGGGTCTATTAGGAATCCCACTATGGTGGCCGCTCTTTTAGCCCAGCTCTGTAGTGCCTAGTTCTCTTCAATTTTCCAAAATGCCTGGGACCTGGCCCGAAACCCCAGGCAGTAAGCCAAAAGGTTTGACTGAGTTCTGGCACTCACTAGCTTTATAGTTTGAGCAAATTATTTAATCTCTGTATCCCTCAGTTTCTTCATTCATACAATGGGAGAGCACCTACCTCATAAGGTTGTTTTGAGACCTGAATGAGTTGATACACGTAAAGCACTTAGAACAGCAACTGAAACATAAGTGGAGTCTAATAAATGCTCACCAGGCTATTTCCTCAGTTCTAACACAATACCTAATACAAGGCTTAAATTGTTCAAGGCCTACTTTTGCTATCTATTGAATATGATTTGAAAATTTAACACAATACTGCAGCAATATTTGAATGATGCTCCAAAAGCAGAAACTAACCTATAGAAGCATCTACGATTAGCCCTGGCTAGATGTCAAAAGACATTTCAGGCTATTCAAGTGTCAGCACTCTCTATGGGAGGTTTATTAAAAACACAAATGTTCTATATTGTGTTTTTGAGTGAGACACAAAAACACGGTGTGAAAAAATTAAGTATTTTAGAGACAGACTTTTTCTTGGTGGATTAGAAAGATTTCTCATGCTCAATCTCTTTCTCTGCCTCTCTCTCTCTCTCTGTCTTTCTCTGTCTCTCTCTCTCTCTGTCTTTCTCTCTCTCTCACTCTCACGTACACACACACCCCACCCCCACACCTTATATAATGATGTTTCCTGCAATCTTAACAATATTGAATAACATCAGTGTTTCTCTATACAACTTAATTCTAGATCTTAAATATGTGTCATAATATCTCTGCTACTCATTAATTATCAGGATATATATAGAAACACACTTTGAAATGAACAAGGGGCTCGGTAGCTCCAGTACTTTTGTTTAACCAACATTTACATAATGCATACTGTGTGTGCCAGGCACAGTTCTAAGCACTATTCAGCAGTAATTCATTTTATCCTCGTAACAATCTTATAAGGTAGATGTTATCATTACCCCCATCTTATAGATGATAAAACTGAGACACAGAGAGATAGATCAATTTGCTCAAGTCTCACAGCTGGTAAGTGTTGGAACCTGGATTCAGAGCAGGCTATCTGGCTCCAGAGTCCATGTTCTTCACCACCACTCTCTACTAACCAGTCAACTTCATTTCTTTCAGATCTCACAATAAAAATAAAAATGAGCTTCTCTTTGAAACTATGTTATTGAATCTCCTCTTGATAAAAAATTCCAAGATGCCAATACTCTCTGCATTCTATAAAATTCTAAAAAATTTTTATTTTATTTTCCACTAGAGCTAAAAAATTCTAAAATTCTTAACACAAGGTGTTAATGCTCAATTGGCACTAATTAGTGGATATGATGATGCATACAATTTAGGTTTTAAAACATTTCTCAGTCCCTTTCTGTATTGAGCTGGAGCCTGAGTGATGGGGTCCCCAGGTAGAAACCAAGAAAGATCCAGGAATCTTAGGACAGGGAAGGAGCCATGTACTCATGTAGTCTAGCCTACCCATTCTACAGATCAAAATGCAGATAAATCAAATGCCTTGCTCATCATTGCAGAACCACTTTGTGCCAGTGCTAGGACTAGTGCACAGGACAAGAATAAACAGGGGCAGTTTAGGAAACAGTCCTACTGGAAGCTCTTAATTTCTCCCAAGCCCCAGGGCTCTTTTTTTTATACCAAGTTCCCGCTCCATTCACAGAAACCGAAGTAAAACTTGAGATATCATGCCAATCCTGGGAGTCAGAGTAGGGAAAAGTCTAGAATCCAAGTTAAGTAGGGCTTGAAGAATTCACCTGTGCCAGAATTCAAAGCAAAATCAATAACCAAAACTGGAGAGCCAAGCTAAGGTCAAGCCAAGAGGAAGATGCATTGAGAGGTAAGGCAAGACAGGAAGCTCAAGTCCAGCCAAACCAAAGGTATGGAATTAGGAAGGGGTAATTGGAATTGCAACAACCTGCGCATTTCAAACCCCACAGATGCTTAAGAATGTCTCAAACTTGGTGGAGGGTGTGAGCTTACCCTAAATGGCACATTCCTTTTGAATGACAAGCATCAAGTTTACCATGCAGACTGTATGGAATTTTTCAAGAAGGTCAAAACCACCAGAATCAAGTTAAATGTCCACTTCAAAAAAAATAGGCAAGATTATGAGTTACCGCAATTCATCCAATAGATCTGTGCACAGTAAGCTTCCTTGTATCTTACTTTATCTGCCAGTGAAGTCTGAAGGACTGAGCCAATTCAGCTGGGAATTGAACCTGTGGTTCCAGGAAGTCTAGATATTTCAAACCTCATCCTTAGTCCATTAAGATATCCCCTCCAAGAACATAATGTAGTTAAAGTAGACTTAGATATCTTTAGTACAGAGAGTGAATTTTATTTCCACTTTGGGAATTTCTGATCCATAATAAGGAGAGATGTAGATGAAAAATACCTACAGTAGTGCCTATAGAAAAATGCATGCATGTCAACATATACTGTCACTTTTCTGATTTATGATTAAGTAGAAAAAAAACCTATCTTGGGAGAAGTGGATTACAAATACATCTGCTAAATGGAGTCTTTATACATAACTCTCTTCTCTTATTCTTCCTAAAGATCCACCCTTGCCTGTATCAATAAAATAGAATAAATTATACTTACTCAAACAATCTGAAGAGAGACCACAGATTTCACACATCTGTCAGGTGGGTGAGTTTATTTGGGGGACAGTAGGGGAACATCCTGTACCATTACAGTCTGTCAGCAACAGAGAATGTTTACTAATAAGCCTAGCCATTAGGTTGGGTCAGTGATGGATGTTCTATGCTCCTGTGCCCTGGCCTGGCATGCGCTGTGATGCTCACTGACCAGCAGCAGCTGTTGTACTAGCCACCTTGTTAAGGGTCTCACCAAGTGACATTAGCTATATATCACCCTGGCTGATACCTTTGATTATTTGGACAGCTCCTGGCATGATGAATCATTGCAATTGATCTGTCTTTTCTCACACGTCCTAGTCAGTGTTCTTTACTCATCTCTTTCAACTCTCATTCTTAAGTCCAGGGCCCTTATTACTGCTCTTTCAGATATATGTATCTCCCACCCTCTCCAATTTAAGGGACCTCCTGGTTCAGTGTTCATAATAAGGAATTGAGATGAGACTGAGGAAAATAAGTGCATCATAGTTAAAACAGGCAGGCAGAGAAAACAGCAGTCACTCTTGCAGCCAGAAATACAAGGAGAAAAAGCTTTTTTCCGTGGGCATCCAGGGCTCAGCAACTTTCATTACTGAGGTCAGGGGCCCTCCACATAGTCTATGTGGTACATGTGGTACAAATTAAATTTGAATGCTGTGGGTAACCTGGATAATGCTTTCTATTTATAAGATCCTTTTCTTCCAAAGATCGCAAATCATTTCACACACAGTATTTCAAGCATCACCATATTTCTGTAAAAAGTTTTATCATCTTGGTCTCAGAGAGGGAAAAAATGAGCACAGAAAGCCTGTATACTCAAATCTACTTGATAAATAAATGTGTGGCAAAATCAATAACAAGACCTAAAATCTCAGATTCCCTGCTATATTCAGTCCTTTAACTCATTGATTTTTAAAATGTTGAGTAAGCACCTACTGTGTGTACCAAGAGCTAGGAATACAGTGAACCTCTATGGGACAGCCATTAACTCATTCAGTCCCATTTATCTCTAAATCAGTTTTAGTGAGGGAGAAGCATACTGAAATATACTATTTTACTTTAGAGAATTTGCATGTACATACTAGAGATACAAATTGTATTTCACTTTATCATAATTGATCCAGCGGCCATAGTAGACTGCCCTTTCCTATTAAATTCTAAATTTCTGCCCCCTATGCTTATTTGCAGTCCTTTCCTAATCTGTTGAAATTGAATAGATTCGAATATGGCTATGTAAAAGCAGTAGTTCTCAAATGCGTTCTGCTACACTTGGCAAAACTTCATTAAATATATGTTTAGCTCCATTATACAAACAACTCTATTGATATAAAATATGGCCACATTGTATGTATACAATATAAACTCTCAACCAGAAGCACACCCATCTCCCCTCCCCCAACAGATCACTAAGTATGGCTTTTTTAACTAAGCATGATCAGTGGTCTCCAAAAATTTCCATTAATATATTTATTTACCATTTGTTCTTTTTTGGCCACCTAAAGAAAAGTGGTAAAATAACCCAAGGTTTAAGAGAAAGTTTAAATTTGATGACATTTCCTGTCCATTAACTAGGCATAAATATGATACCACATTGTTCCAGAAAGAATATAAGGCAAGAACCATTTTATTTTGTTAAGAATTATTATTCTATTTGAAAAGTGGAATAGCTCAGTCAATAGAAGAATAGATGTAGGGCAACTATATTTAAATCATCTTCATTACTAGAAAAACACTGGCTTTATTATGTCATTTCCTGACTGAAAACTTTCAATAACTCTGCATAGCTGAGACCTCCTAGCCTCTCCAATTTAAAGGACCTGCTCATTTAGCATTCATTAAGAAATTAGAATGAGGGAAACTAGGCAAAACTAGATTATTAAAACTTGTTAGGTTGACCTTTGAAATCTTTCAGTTTGTCCTATGCTCATAGGATAAATGTTTGTCTTACTTCCTAGAATACACTACACCTACATATCCAACAAAAGCTCCAGGCATCAGTGAAGTTACTGTTGGCTAAGAATACATTATACTCAGTGTAGACTTTCAAGCTCTTGCTTTCAAGCTTTTGCTTGTGCTGTTTCCTAACTGGAAAGTTTCTCCTCCTCCTCCTCCTCCTCCTCCTCCTCCTCCTCCTCCTCCTCCTCCTCCTCCTCCTCCTCCTCCTCCTCCTCCTCCTCCTCCTTCTCCTCCCCCCCCTCCTCCTCCCCCACCTCCTCTTCCCTCTTTCTCACATCACTCAGAGTTCACCTCAAGGTACTCTTCTCCACAGTCTATACATACTGCCTTCTCTGAGCTGTAGGTTTTTATTTTGGTACCTACTCATATACTTTTTTATAGTGTTAATTAACAATTTCAGGTATTTAGCTAGGGGCCATCTGCTCTTCCTCTCATACTTTTCACATACAGTGCCTTGCACATCTGCTCTTCCTTGGTACCTGTACTTGTTCTCGTAGAACATGCCAGTGAAGCTCTGAGTGAACAAGTCCAAGCAAACTGTTAACCGTCGGTAACTATGAGCTCATAAAAACTGGTTAGGCTGGACGCAGTGGTTCACCTGTAATCCCAGCACTTTGGGAGGCCGAAGTGGGTGGATCACAAGGTCAGGAGATTGAGACCATCTGGCCAACATGGTGAAACCCTGTCTTTACTGAAAATACAAAAATTAGCTGAATGTGGTAGCGTGCACCTGTAGTCCCAGCTCCTGAGGAGGCTAAGGCAGGAGAATCACTTGAATCTGAGAGGCGGAGGTTGCAGTGAGCCAAGATCGCGCCACTGCACTCCAGCCTGGGTGACAGAAAAAGAAAAGAAACTGGTTAAATTGGCTTATTTTCAACAATTGCTTATTTCCAAATACATATGATAGTTCTAGACTTGACTGATAGAAATTTGCAGGCATGGCCGGGCGCGGTGGCTCACACCTGTAATCTTAGAACTTTGGAAGGCCGACGCGGCAAATCACAAGGTCAGGAGTTTGAGACTAGCCTAGCCAGTATGGTGAAACCCCGTCTCTAAAAACAAAAAAAAGAAAAGAAAAGAAATTTGCAGGCATTTCTGTGCTTAGACTGATTTACTACCTCTGTGGCCTGGTTTATATAGATACATATGCACATGGGACATTTGCCCACACTTCAGTTTTCAGCAGTTCATAGATGATGCCAAAAGGGTATGTCCATACACTGTGCAATATATAATGATAGTAATATGGAAATTTAGGAATAACTAGGAAAGTGTCCAGAATATAAGGGATTGGACATACAATTCAGAGAACTGCTGTGTTACTCATAATTGAGCACCAGTGTCTTAGTTGTGCCAGAAAACCACTCCAAAGAAGTTAGAAACCTAAAATTGGAAGGGCCTTAAATTTCCACATCATAATTTTTATCTTACACAGATCTTTGTATTAAGCATAAATCTACTTCTGATTCTTCAGACCTTAGTTGCTATAACTCAGTTTCATTTACCAAGTGAGAATCAGCAGTTTTTGGAATGCCAGCATCTCCAAAACCACACAGGAATTGAGCTTAAAATCTGGTAGCATTTTAACACTGAAAAGCTTGACTTCAAACCATGCACATTTTAAGAGGACATTTTAGGAAGCATTAAAAATATTCTTCTATATGCATCTCCTATTTTAGCTATATACATTTTTCAGCTACAAAAGCAAAGCAAACCAAAACAAACGAAAAACCCAAGGCAGTTCATTAATATCTCTTGAATATGGTTTTTCTTAGAGGCAGAAAGAATGTAGGAGTATAAAGGAAGAGTAATCAATGGAAAGAAAACTAGAAAATCCTAGGTGATAGCTAAAACTATTATTGATTTGTATTAGCTTCAGAAACCCTTTTCATCATGTTTACCTAGGGTTTCCTCTAGACCAGGCTCCTTTTACCTCAACTCCCTGAGCTTAGGCTCTTTGTGATTCCCTCTCCTTCTCAAAGCCTGTAGCTAACTGTAGCAACTGAATTTCTGAAAGAATGTTGAGTTCCAAGTTACCCCTTAGACATTTCTGGCACCATCAATGTTGTGGTTGACTGGGTTTATTATAATAATAATTCTTTATATTTACATACCATATTTCGTCATAGAATCACTACAAATTATAGATGTTAACCAATTGGGCTTTCTCCCTCCTTTTTTTTTTTTTTTTTGAGACGGAGTCTAGCTCTGTTGCCCAGGCTGCAGTACAGTGGTGTGATCTCGACTCACTGCAACCTCTGCCTCCCAGGTTCAAGTGATTCTCCTGCCTTAGCCTCCCAAGTTGCTGGATTATAGGCGCCTGCCACCACACCCAGCTAATTTTTGTATTTTTAGTAGAGACAGGGTTTCACTGCATTGGCCAGGCTGGTCTTGAACTCCTGACCTCATGATCCTCCTGTCTTAGCCTCCCAAAGTGCTGGGATTATAAGCACCTGGCCTCTCCCTCCTTTATCATCAGGAGGAACAGGCAACAGAGACATCTAGAGAGAGAAACTGAGTCAGGAATGTTTCAGTATTGATCAGTGAGTTTAGGGCAAGAGCCCTAAAACATGCAGTGTTCTCTGTGAAGGGCAGATTTTTAAAGTATGCCACCGTTCCGCTGTTGAACTGGAGAACAGAACTAAAAGAGACTGCAGGCCATCTTGTGGATTTCTTAAAGATATTCAGCAATTTTAATCCCACAATTATTTAACTTATTTAAATTGCTCCTGTTTTAATTTAAGCCAATTTCTCTTGCTGCATAAATAGAATTAGCTGGTTAGCACCCTCTTTATAAAACATTTGATATAATGCACTATACAGTACTTGAAGGTTTAAACCAAAACACCATTTAGTCTTATGAGCTCTGGGCAAGGAAATACAAATTCTTTTAGCCATGCCTATGTAATTTCTCTACGATTCTTAAAAAGTAATTCTGTAGCAAACTTTACTCAAGGAGAAACTGTTTTAGTCATTCTTCCTTTGTTTTCTAGTGTTTTAGAAGTTGACAAAGGCATTAATTAGTAACATACTACATTGATAGTTTTTTGTCAACATTTTTATTCCAATACATCATATAAACAGAAAAATGCACAAATCAAAAATGTAGAACTTAATGATTTTTTTTTTTTGAGTTGGAGTCTTGCTGTGTCACCCAGACTGGAGTGCAGTGGCATGATCTTGGCTCACTGCAACCTCCACCTCCCAGGTTCAAGCAATTCTCCTGCCCCAGCCTCCTGAGTAGCTGGGATTATAGATGTGTGCCACCATGCCAGGCTATTTTTCATATTTTTATAGCAACAGGGTTTTGCCATGTTGGTCAGGCTGGTCTCAATCTCTTGACCTTGTGATCCACCCGCCTCAGCCTCCCAAAGTGCTGGGATTACAGGTGTGAGCCTCCATGCCCTGCCCAGTTATTTATTTATTTATTTATTTTTAAATAAAGTGAATACACTTGGCCGGCCTCAGTGTGTGCTCTGGGTGACAGAGCAAGACTCCGCCTCCAAAAAAAAAAAGAACAATACCAGCACCCCTAAAGCTTCTCTCTCTCTCTTTTTTTTTTTGAGATGGAGTCTTGCTGTGTCACCCAGGCTGGAGTGCAGTGGCATGATCTGGACTCACTGCAACCTCTGCCTCCTGGGTTCAAGCAATTCTGGTGCCTCAGTCTCCCAAGTAGCTGGGATTACAGGCATGTGCCATCAAGCCCAGCTAATTTTTGTATTTTCAGTAGAGACAGGTTTTCACCATGTTGGCCAGGCTGATCCCAAACTCCTGACTTCGAGTGATCCTCCCGTCTCAACCTACCAAAGTGCTGGGATTACAGGCGTGAGCTACCGCACTTGGACAGAAGCTTCTCTGTAGGCCTCTTCCCAGTTATCTCCGCCAACGTAACTACTATTCTGACCTCTATCACCAGATTAATTTTGCCTGTACTTGAACTTCATATGAACAGATTCATATTGTATGTACTTTTGTGTGTGTGGACTCTTTCATTCAGCATTATAATTGTGAGAATAGTCCATGTTTTTGCGTGTAGACGTAGTTCCTTTGTTCTCATTACTATATAGTAATTTTCTTTATTCATTTTATTTCATTCTATGGTAGGTAAACATTTGGTTTTCTTCTGCTTTGGAGATATTATAAATAATGCTGCTGGGAACAGTATTATATCAGACTTTTGGAGCACCATTATGTTGGCATTTCTTTTGGGTAATAGCTAGGAGAAGAATTGCTGAATTAGAGGGCATATGCATATTCTGCTTTAGGCGATTCTATCAAACATTTTTCCAACAGATTTGCACCATTTTATAGTCCCACCAACAATGTGCGAAAATTCCAGTTGCTCCTCATCCTCACTGACACTTGGTATTGTCAGTTTTTCTTAATTTTAGCAATTCTGGTGGGTGGCTGTAGTAGTTTCTTCAGTTGAAATAAACCAGTTGCCTGGAGGGATTAGGTCTCTGAAAATATCCTTTTTTCTACTGCCATTGTGTGTTTGCCAGTGGATCACAGGAGCATGTACTCTGTGAGGAGTAAAGTGGTAACCTAGCCCTCATTTGCATGACTTTGAACTGTTATCTGTGGCTGCTGTAGATTCTAGCCAGAGCATACTGGGAGACACTGTGTGCAGCCAGATAACCTCTTCTTGTTCATTAAGGACCCACTTAGCTCTCCATTGGGCTGCCGCAGACAGCCTAGAAAAGCAGGTCATGACTTTATGACTATATAATGCGAATCTCATCAATAATAATTCCAAGAGGAAAAAACCCAGAATGTAAATAACTGGGTTACAGTACCAACACACAAAAGTACAAAAGTCAGCTTGAGGACAGCTGTACTTATTTTTGCAACTAACATATAACTGACATGACTCCATTCTCCATAATACATTTTCAGAGAGACTTTTAAATTGGATGCTGAAATCTAGAGGGGGAAGGGCTTAATCACCTGAAGTGTTTTGAAAATACTAATCAATAAACAGTCATAGTAGAAATAGGCAGAACTGGTGCTTTATTTGAGGCTGGACACATAAGAGTTTCAAAGAGTTTTGTGAATGATAATTCCTCTCTTGTTGTCAGCAAGAAATTCAAGTTGAGTGGCCAGTTTCTTTGCCAATGAGAAGTGAATAGTACAACTGACTTTTAAAATCCAATGTCGGATTCCACATAATTCCCACTTGGTTTTAGTTTCTCAACAATGAAACAAAATTTTCGATAAATCTGGAGATTAAAATGCTGCTCAAGTAACCTCATTAATATTGAGAGAACTCTTCTCTATTGGAAATCTGTGTGTTTTGTTCAAAAATTGGAAGGAAGGAACTCTTTAATTATTCTAGAGATTCAGAAATTAAACATATACTATTGGATAAATACTAATAGGAAATTAGGTTGTTATATTTTCTTCTCTTTCTCTTTCTCAATCTGCCTTTCTCTTTATTCCCACTGTTAAATGTGTGCATGTTTATTCCTTTCTGCTTTATGCTCTGATTTCACATGGTGGCCCATATGAGGGTTTTTTTTTAACGATATGAAACCCCCAAAATATTGTATTATTATAGAAACAAGTGCAATATTTCAAGCATCATGCTACAATAAAAGTAACAGGATAATGATTTTCTTTCTCAGTTCAGATATTAGAGGCCCAAGTATTGATTGCCTGTTTCTTTTGCCTCCTGTCCTCTGATGAAACTACACTTTTGACACAGAGTCACAATAAAATGTGCCCTTTCCAGTATGAGATCTCCGTAAATGTCATTCACACAGTCATTGTTTTCTAATTCTCTGCATTTTCATCAGAGTAGCACACAAGCCCTTCATTGAATGAACAGAGAGCAAGCAGTGTTTAAATTTAGAATTCACTAGAACAACCAAGTTTCATTATTTTGCTAAGGGCAGTTGCAGTCTAACAATAGGACTCTTTTCCATAGTGTTTATGAAATTATTATTCTTAGAATTGACTAAGTGATGAGGACTTTGGTAACTAGAGGTTTCATGAAATGCTATTGGGAATATTGATGTTGGGTTTGGCAGGCAAAGAGAGGTTGTAAAATCAGTGTGAATGTCAGTGTTTATGAATGAGAAGGGTTGGTTGGTAACATAAGCTGAAGCCAAGCTGGAGAACTAGAGGAAATGGCTGCTTCTCTAACCCAACTCTGCCAGCTAGTCTTCCTCCTGACCTGCAACACTCTTGCTGTCTCAGCCCCAGGTCTCTGATCCTAGCTGTTAGCAAATGATTTGTGGATTTGTTTAAGGATAAATACCTAGCTTGAGACCACCAAACTCATTTCACTTGTGCCCTACACCAAATTTAATCCCAAAAGTGGCGAGCTGGCATATTAACACAATGTAATACTTAGTACCTTCTTCCTCCTCTATGAAATCAGTTTATCTAAAAATATCTCATACAAATGACCTGCAAAAACAAGCCATACACAAAGCTTTTACTAATGTCTTGATAAATGTAATCAGTGCACCTATGGCTCTTCAAGATGTTCCTGTGCTATGACCCTCTGTTTCAAATAATGTAATTTATTTCCAATAGCTTCCCAGTCAGTCAGCACTGGCATCCTTTTTCTAACTCAAATCATGGTCTGATAATCCATTTTGGTGGCTTTATTGGCCTCGAAGGCAGTTTAAGCTGTTAAAATATTTTTTAACTAGTTTCCCTTGGATAAGAGATGTTGTAGTGGACTCTATACATTTTTTTACCTTTACCTAACCTTTTCTTATTTATTTATTTAGAAACAAGATCTTGCTCTGTCACCCAAGCTGTCGGGCAGTGGCACAATCTCAGCTCATTGAAGTCTCGACCTCTTGGCTCAAGCTATTCTCTCACCTCAGCCTCCTAAGCAGCTGGGACTACAGATGCGTACCACCATGCCAGGTTAATCTTTGTGTATTTTGTAGAAATGGGTGTTTTGCCATATTACCCAGGCTGGTTTCAAACTCCTAAGTTCAAGTAATCCACCCACCTCAGTCTCCTGCAGTTTTTGTCTGGCACCATTGCAGCTGATCCCATCTTGAAAGCAATCCTATTATAAATCTATTCAGAAACCCCTCTTCTGTTCATCTTTGCATCATCCTATCTGGGAGGCAAAGTTACCCAGGAGACCACTGAGAGGGCAGGTCTCACTCTCATTTCTTTTTGCTTGCTTTCTATTGATTGTCCCTAGAAGAAAGGTAACTGATTTAAGGGGCCTGAAAATGGTTTGGACAGACTATAAAGAAAATAAAAATGAGTTCAGTATGAAGAAGTCAATGCCACACACCTTTTTCAAATTTGACAAAAACATTTAAGTTCTGAAATATTTCAGGTAAAAAAATAAAATAAAATATGTGATAAGACAGAGGCTTATCTGAGATATATTTTAAGAAATCTAGACTTCAGTTTTTTAGTTGTTTTTTTTTTTTTTGAGAGAGAGTTTCCCTCTTGTCACTCAGGCTGAAGTGCAATGGCATGATCTCAGCTCACTGCAACCTCAGCCTCCCAGGTTCAAGTGATTCTCCTGCCTCAGCCTCCTGAGTAGCTGGGATTAGAGGCATGTGCCACCACGCCTGGCAAATTTTGTATTTTTAGTAGAGACAGGGTTTCTCCATGTTGGCCAGGCTGGTCTTGAACTCCCGACCTCAGGTGATCTGCCCGCCTCAGCCTCCCAAAGTGCTGGGATTACAGGCGTGAGCCACCGCATCTGGCCGACTTCAGTTCTTTCTTATATTCCCCCTTTTCACTTTCAGCACAGAAATGCTAAAAATGGAATTTTTGCTTTCTGTATTGGAAGAATTTTCAACATTTACATTTCTTAGAACGTTTTGAATCTTATAATATTTGCCAGTCTGTCAATGAAAGAACATATATTCTAGAGAATGTCTGACAAAAGAAAGGCCAAAATTTTCTAATGAATATTCAGGCCAGGTACAGTGGCTCACACCTGTAATCCCAGTACTTTGGGAGGCCAAGGTGGGTGAGTCGCTTGAGCTCAGGAGTTCAAGACCAACCTAGATAACATGGTGAAACCCTGTCTCTACAAAAAATACAAAAATTATACCAGCATGGTGGTATGCACCTGTAGTCTCAGCTACTCTGGAGGCTAAGGTGAGAGGATCCCTTGATCCCAGGAGGCAGAAGTTTCACTGAGCCGAGATTGTACCACTGTACTCCAGCCTGGGCAACAGAGTGAGACCCTATCTCAAAAAAACAAAACAAAAATAACAAATATTCACAGTATTGGATGCTTGTGCAAAGTGCACATAGGATACATAGTTCTTAAGATTTGTCAGCAATATATCATATGTTATTTCAATTTCATAAGCAAGGAAGATAAGTAGTGGCTTTACAGTTATCACACCCTATATCAATAGGATGTTGTCAAGATAGAATCTCAGTTGTAAGCTCTCTATTCAGAGTTTTGTCCATAAAGTTGTATTGCTTCCTATAACTCAAACAAGATCAAGTTATAGCTGGCACCATTTTCCTCAGAATACCAAAGATGTAACTGACTCCTTTTTAAGAAATGTCAAAAGCCACCAGAATTCATACTGCCAGGAACAACATGTATGTGATATGTTGCTAAGCTTCCCTCTGCAGGTTTCCCCTCTGCCTCAGTGGTGTGAACCCAGCAGCTCAGAATGAGGTCACTTCACAAAGGTGGGCATTTTGAACCATATGGCATCCTTCAGATAATGCGTAGGTCAGAGATGGAATAAACAAAGCGATATGCCGGCAGCCAGCCATTTAGGTAAGGAGGAACAGGCCTGGGAGTAAAGGGCTACATGGAGGATTGCAGTTAGGCTAGGCTCAGGGGCTCTCCTGAAAGGTGAGCTTGCCATGTTGGTTCTTATCTTAACACAGTGGAAGGAAAGGAGGAAAACTGTCTCAAATCAGGGAAAGCTGGTGATGCTGGGGCGGCCTCTGTCTAAACCCTGATCTCATACTGCTTCCCTGTGGAGAATTCTCTGAACTGCAGCTTTCCTCTGTGGGCCCCTGCCTGTCAATGTCCATCCAGCATTGTCTCAAGCCTGGGCTTGGTATCATCCAAGAGCAGTAAACAAACAAACAAACAAACAAAAAAGCTTCTGTTAAGAACTTCAGCAAAAATAATGGGGAAGCCATGAGAAAATGGTCCTATCATGAGTCCAGAGTCATATTCCACAGCAGGCTGATCTCACAGGTCTGCATCCTCACCCTTCCCTTTTTATACACCTTTTTAAAAAGCCCAAAGCTCTGTCTGCCCAATGGTGTTCCTTTGGTTCTACTTTTGCAGATATATGTTCTGGATTGCACCCTTGCAAATTCCAAATCAATTGTTAAAATTACCTACTATTTCTCTGAATATTTTTCACAAGAGCCAAATCACAAGGCTATGGCAGACATAGAGGTTTCCACTTTTGTCTTTTTATAATTACCATCACAGCATTCTGCTTGTCTTCCTCCATACCCACCCAAGGAAGTGTAGACATAGGTATTAACAAGAATACCCCTACCCTCCAGCTACCCTTCTTCAGAGGGCATTAGAGCAATAAAACACATTTTAGATATAGATCTATAGCTGACAATTTCATTATGATATAAAAATGGTACTGTAGGAGCATTACAGTTAGTATGGTGGTTAGGTTTCTTTCTTTCTCTACAATTTAAGAACCAGAGGCCAGGTGCAGTGGCTCACACCTGTAATCCCAGCACTTGGAGAGGCTGAGGCAGGAGGATTGCTTGAGCCCAGGAGTTCAAGACCAGCCTGGGCAACATAATGGAACCTCATCTCTAATTTTATTTTATTTTATATTACATTTTATTTTGAAACAGAGTCTCACTCTGTCACCCAGGCTGGAGTGCAATGGCGCAGTCTTGGCTCACTGCAACCTCTGCCCCCATCTCCAGGTTCAAGCGAGTCTCCTGCCTCAGCCTCCCAAGTAGCTGGAATTACAGGCACCTGCCACCATGCCCGACTAATTTTTGCATTTTTAATAGAGACGAGGTTTCTCCATGTTTGCCAGGCTAGTCTGAAACTCCTGACCTCAGGTGATCCACCTCGGCCTCCCAAAGTGCTGAGATTACAGGTGTGAGCCACCATACCCAGCCACTATTTTATTTATTTTATTTTTTGAAATGGAGTCTCCCTCTGTCACTCAGGCTGAAGTGCAGTGGCACAATCTCAGCTCACTACAACCTCCGCCTCTCAGGTTTAAGCAATTCTCCTGCCTCAGCCTCCCAAGTAGCTGGGACTACAGGCACGCACCACCACACCTTGTTAGTTTTTGTATTTTTAGTAGAGACAGGGTTTCACCATATTGGCCAGGCTTGTCTCAAACTCCTGACCTCAGGTGATCTGCCCACCTCAGCCCCAAAATGCTGGGATTACAGGTGTGAGTCACTGCACCCAGCCTCTAATTTTAGAAAAAGAATAAAGAAAACTGGAGAAAGCTCAGCTTCTCTTAATTAAGAAACAATCAGGCCCAGTGCAGTGGCCTACGCCTATAATTCTGGCACTTTGGGAGGCCAAGGTGGGTAGATCACTTGAACCCAAGAGTTTGAGACCAGCGTGGGCAACATGGCAAAATCTCATCTCTACAAAAAATTAAAGAAGAAGAATCAATCAGAAACTAATGGAAAGCTATAATTAAAGTTTGATACGTTTTAGAGGAGATGAAGAAAAAGGCAAAACATCCTTTGGGCTGGTCAGTGGTATTTTCTAGTGAATATTCAGAATCAGAAAGTATAAAGGAAGTTTTCGCTGTAATTCACATTCCACAGAGAACCTGTGATCCTTTCTCTTCCTCTCCTCTCTGCCTCTGTTGAAGGCTCAAGGGTGAAAGCTGTAAGTTGAAGAGGGCAAGCTATCAGCAGAGGGTAACTTATGATGAGAAATAAAAATATTTGGATTAGCTATAATACTAAGCCAGTGATATTTACAAATTGTTAAACTGCCATCCTCACATCAAACACTTTTTATTTTATGAAATGCAAAGCTGTACTTTCAGTTTGTTTCAAACTGTCAGGGCCATTATTTGATGTTCCTCTTTGTTTGTTTATCTTAATTAAGATGTTGAATCAATCATTTTTACTTTCTCTATCCAAGAGCAGCAGCCGGCTCAGAGTCAGGATGAGGTCTGGCCACCCTTGAGTGCTGTGCAGGTGCTGAGCCGTGTTTGTTCACAGAGGGATAAAAAACACATTTGTTCTCCAGGTTGTGTGGATAGACTGACAGATTTTGATAAGAGGGAAAAAAGTCTTCCTCTGTGGTGAGAAATAATATTTCTATCTAGAATAAGTAAAAACAGTGGCAAATATCATTCTTATTACAGAAATGATTTTCCTCAACACATAACGACAACTCACGTGGAGGTGGGACACACTGAGGTGGATTGGAAATAGGAGGCAGAATGTGGTGACCCAGATCAAGCATGAAGCAGAAGATGGAGAGCCCCAAACCTTGTCCTGTGATTATGACAGTTGTTCTTGCCACGCTAGCTTTCATTTCTATTCCTGATGCCACAGTTCAATCTCCAAACTGCTAAGTCATAGTCTCCTGAAAGTAGAATGGTTTATTTTTGGAGGACCATTTCATACCCAAACTACTTTGTGTTCCTCTTTGTATAGAGGTACTTGTGGCCCATCAACTGTGTATAAGGAGCTTTGCAGGGTGTTATAACAGTACAGCTTAATTCTGGTGAGTCACCCACCCTTTCCTACTCAGCCCCTCTTTTGAGAAGCATGCATCCCCTCAGAATAGCTAGCCAGGGGTAGAGAAGCAGTCAACTAGACATGGAACAGAATTGAATTCTGCACACCAATCAACCCACTTAGGGATAAAACCTCATCTCCTTAGCACCGTGTTCCTCTATCTAACTGAGCTAAATGGCCATACAATTCAATCAGCTGGACAAATGAGAAACACAAAGAAAGGAAACAAGTCTATTGCATGATTTAGGGAGATCAGATTGAAAAAGATACAGTGCTTTGCTTTTAAAATCATCCTAGTCACTGAAGCAATCCAAACACAACCATAGACTTAAACAGATTATTTGTATTTTATACTGCATGCAGCTAGAACAACATTATTTGCAACTCTCATGCATTTGGAGCCCTAGAGTTAGGGAAAAGTATACCTTTTCATTGAACAGAATCTTTTTAAGCTCAGCTAAGCAAATTTGGATGTGAAATTAATACTAACATTTCTCCTACTTATTGTGAGCACTAACAGCTAGCACACAATCCAGTGGTCTTATATGTTGTTCTGCTTCTGGTAGTGTTATAGAAGTTGACTTCAGGGCCAAGTGCAGTGGCTCACGCCTGTAGTCCTAGCACTTTGGGAGGCTGAGGTAGGTGGATCACAAGGTCAGGAATTCGAGACCAGCCTGGCCAATATGGTGAAACCCTGTCTCTACTAAAAGTATAAAAATTAGCTGGGCATTGTGGCAGGCGCCTGTAGTCCCAGCTACTCAGGAGGCTGAGGCAGGAGAATTGCTTGAACCCGGAAGGCAGAGGTTGCAGTAAGCTGAGATCATGTCACTGCACTCTAGCCTGGGTGGCAGAGTGAGACTCCGTCTCAAAAAAAAAAAAAAAAAAAAAAAAAATGTTGATTTCAGGAACTTGGACAAGAAGGCCTGCATACCAGTCCTTCATTAGGCAAGAGGTAGACTTTTGAATCACATAATTCCAAGAGGAAGCATAACCTTTCAAAACATAAACCAACACTTCATTTATTTGAGGCCTCTGTTATGACTCTTGGACCACAGATAACTACTTTCAACAAATTCTCACTCTTCATTAGTGGAAAACACTTTCCTCTAATCACCATGAATTACCCAACACCTGGAATTAAGCAGTCTTCTCTTTCCACACTCATTTGCTTTCTTTCCAGTGGGATATTCTAGGTTCATAAGGTGACTGCCAATACTTATTTAGCTGTATGCAGTGTTACTGGTGTGGCTAAGACTGCTAGCTAGCCCCCAGTATCCATTCTCCCATTCTTTATTTTTAGATGGGTTCATGGCTCTGCCCAGAACAACTCCCTGCCTCCCTACCTCTGCAGCAACTAGATTTGACCATGTAATTTAAGTTCTGGCTAGTGGAATGTATAAGTGATGTGCCAACTTTAGGGTCACACACAAGTGTCCTTAAGCAGGTAAGGGGAGGGTGATACTCTCTGTGTTGCTTCTTTCCTCCTTCCTGCTGGCTGGAACTAGAGCCAATTTGGATCATGGCGAACAAATGATATACTTTATAAAGACAGAAAGAGCCTGAAGGGGAAAGGACGAAGGATTTGAAACATGGTGGATGACATAGACCAGCAACAAACTATCAGCATCATAGAGGATCCCCTTGATCTTATCAGGCTCAGCCTGGATAAATGAATTTATGTGAAAATGAGAGATTACCAGGAGCTTCCAGGCAGATTACATGCTTATGATCTACATTTAAATACGTTATTGGGAGATGTGGAAGAAACTGTGACTACTACAGAAATTGATGAAGAAGCATATGAAGAGATATATAAATCAATGAAACAGAAAATCCAATGCTGTTTTTCCAGGAAGATGTTTTGTCCTGGTTGTCCCTCTGTTGAGAGTTGGCTGAAACAATTTATCCCATATGGAAAATAGGAGACTTTTTACAGTTGCCACTTTAAATGTTTGGGACATTCAAAAGAGAAACCAGAAAACATTTTGATATTAATAAATTCCCCTACTCCTGAAATGAGTTGATTTGCAGATAACTCATAACTTCTATTTAAAAAAAAAAAAATTTTATAGAGATGGAGTCTCCTTATGTTGCACAGCCTGGTCTCAAACTCCTGGACTTAAGCCATCCTCCCACCTCAGCCTTCCAAAGTGCTAGGATTACAGGCTTGAGCCATTGCACCCACCTCAAATAATTCATAACTTCTTAAGCTAAGTGGAATTTTTATTTTTCTCCAACTCTTCTAATAAATGTTATCACCAAGACGCAAAACTCTTTTTCAGGGAAAAAAAAAAAGAGGAGCGTGAAGTGCCCTCCCATTCCTGGAGTGCCTCCCCCTAGTCTTTTTATACATGAAGAAGAAATTACCTTCTGCTTTGTTAAGGCCTCTATTATTTGGGATTTTCTGTCACACTGGCTAAACTAATCCTAATGATACATCTGGTAAGGACTTCCTTTGGGGGGTAGCCGAGGACAAACTGAGTAGGGTAACACTTGGGAATTGATTATGAAGAATGGAATGGGAAAGATACCACAGTGATGAAATGACTACAAGTGACTTCCTCAGCCATGGAAACTATTAAAGCCAGAGTTATATTAGCACAGATAATAATTTATCTAGTATTTCTTAAATGGTGTGCAGAAGTCCTAACTTTCCTAGACTGATTAATGTAGTTTCTTCCAGTCTTGGTAATAATGATCCTTGATAGTTTGTTAAAATTATGTTGTGTACAAGTTGTCTTGGCTCTTTTCCAGGTTACCTTTGGTTACTTTGTTGCTTATGGCACTTCTCTTGCCCCTTATGCTTGTTCTGATACTCACTGTCCAGGCCCTCCACCTAGGGGCCTCCCTGGGCCCACCTCACCAAGGCCCTCCAGGAAGCCATCAGGATAGTAAGGACCTAACATACAAATTTACTCAGAGACTGTGGTTTCTCAGCCCTAGGTGAGCATCGGAACTACTCATAGAGCTTTATAAAAATAAACATGCCTCAGCCCCACTCCAGTTAATCCTGAATCAGTATATCTGGGGTGCAGTTTAGGTATCTACATTTTTGAAAAGGTAGACAGGTGATTCTGATGTGCAGCCACAGTTAAGAACCACTACTCCAAGGTGTTGATGACTGATAATGGCTCAGTATAATATTGTCAACTACATGCATGTGACCTCATGGATACAAGTCACTGCCTGACATCTATCAGTTACCTACTTCTGCTCAGTGGTCTACCACATAGGTACAGACAGCTGTACCTTTGTCCCTAAGAGAGCTGAAGCTCTGCGTCTCCTCCCAGTGATCTGTGCTGTACTAGCTTGTTACCACATTGCAGATGAGAATACCTCGATTAATGTGCTACCTCTCCCAGAGGCATTTGTAGTTCAATGGGGAATAATGTTTTAATCTAAGGGAATGGTCCCCAAATGATGGAATTTCAGGAATTATGGAAGTCAGTTCAGAAGGTATTTTGGAAGACGGGCTCTTTTCCAGTTCACTTAAACACACCATTTAAGAAGCACCAATTCTACTTATTAAACAACAACAACAAAACAACTGGGTCTGATTCAGATGTTTTAGACTTCCGAGGGAAAAGGACTCTGTTTCTTCAATTGCCTTCACCTGCTGTTTGAAATCACCCTCTGCCCTCACACTTTCTCTTACCTCTAGAGAACCCATGCTGTTTGCCCCTAATTCAGCCATAGTTAAATGGCAAGGGAGCTCATGTTAAAAGAGCACATTACACTCTTCGGAATATCCTTTCATACATGGAATCCAATCTTAGAACATAGAGCAGAGAGTCATTTAGTGATCAATCCCCTATTATAGCACAGGCATAGCCAGTCTAATCAATATTTTCATGTATCTGGCCAGCTTTTACAAACCTGGGGTAATTAAGGTTCTACAATGTCTTAGGTAATCCTTAATATTTTGCTGGCTTTTCTTCTCAACTGTTTAAACTGTTTTTTACTTTTATCCTTTCCTTCCAGACTCTGTAAATACCCACCTAATAGGACTACCATAAAAACCAAGTTAAATAGGAGGTTTGAAAGTGTTCTAAAAACTTTTAAAGCTCTACATAAATGTATAATAATGTTTCTATAATAAGGACTGCATTCTTTGTGTAGCAGTACTTCAAGTTTTTGATGGAAAGAGGAGGGGGAAAGATTGAGATATGGAGAGATTAATGCTAAGGATTGCCATGAGAATTCCTTCTGTTCCTGCTTTGTCCACTTATTAACTAGGAGACTTGAGCAAGTCACTTTAATTTCTCCATCAAGAGAAAAATAGTCATTTTTCTTATTATAGAAAATTACTCTTATAGAGATAGTGGTGAGGATTAATGAATCGAGGTATATTAGGAAACTTAAATATCCATAGATTTTGTAAATCCTGCAGAAAGAATCTGGAAGGGAGATTTAGATGCAGGCCCAAGTCCTAGCTAGACATGGAACCTGGCATCCAGACACTCGCCCTTCAATTCTAATTACTAGCATACTCCCTCTGCTAAATAGGATAAAAGGAAGAGCTTTTGTTCTTGTCCATTACAAAAACACACTGAGTTGTCTATGGAGATTTTTTTTTTTTTACAATCAAAGATTTATTGACCTGGAAATAAGTATTTGTAATAAGAGTGTTACCACAGTGGAAGGTGATGCCACGGGCAGGACAGAGCATCTTGGGTCCCCTGGGAGCCTCCGATCCCCGACAGTTTTGCAGAACACTGATATCTGTGGACTCTAAAATGTACTTCATTTAAAGAAACCACGGACTATTAATGGACAAAAACATGAGTCAATATGTATTGTGGCATTGAAATCCTAGCACTTTGGGAGAGCCTCAAGTACCACGTTTTTGAAGACCATGGCCTATCATCATTATGCATTCAAGATTTGAGTTTGAATAACCTCGTCAAGACTTAGATCTTCTTCAGAAGCTTCAAGTCTCATCTGCATTAAAGCTCCCCATTGAACCCCCTCACAAAAGTACAAGCTTAAAGGGACTAAAATCCATTAATACATTCCATTTTATATCCCTTCCTCTGACTTCTCTTTAATTTCCTTGGGCCCTAGGGTCTTTCATATTGCTTATGTTCCTTTAGACTAGAGGCAAGGAGACAGTGCTTTCCAAAAAAATGTATGTTCTGTGGCCATAAGTTTTCATTGGTAGCAAAGTATAAATTTAGCATGATGAATTTAAAATTAGGTCTTTTATGGTATCCTATAAAAAGTTGAATAGCCCAGGAGCAGTGGTTCACACCTGTAATCCCAGCACTTTGGGAGGCTAAGGCAGGCAGATCACCTGAGGTCAGGTGTTTGAGACCAGCTTGGCCAACATGGAGAAACCCCATCTCTACTAAAAAGAAAAAATTAGCCAGTCATGGTGATGCATGCCTGTAATCCCAGCTACTTGGGAGGCTGAGGCAGGAGAATCACTTGAACCCCGGAGGCGGAGGTTACAGTGAGCCGAGATCATGCCACTGCACTTCAGCCTGAATGACAGAGCAAGACTCCGTATCAAAAAAAAAAAAAAAAAAAGGCCGGGCGCAGTGGCTCACGCCTATAATCCCAGCACTTTGGGAGGCCAAGGCGGGTGGATCACGAGGTCAAGAGATCGAGACCATCCTGGTCAACATGGTGAAACCTCGTCTCTACTAAAAATACAAAAATTAGCTGGGCATGGTGGCGCGCGCCTGTAGTCCCAGCTACTCGGGAGGCTGAGGCAGGAGAATTGCTTGAACCTGGGAGACGGAGGTTGCGGTGAGCCGAGATCGCGCCATTGCACCCTAGCCTGGGTAACAAGAGCGAAACTCCCGTCTCAAAAAAAAAAAGTTGAATTAACGATAAGAAAATGTGGATGAAGCAGTAAAAATATTTTGGGTTAGATTATATTCTCAGAAGCTATGTGGTTTAGAGAAAAGAGCCCCAACCTAAAAGTTAATGGTTCTTATTCCGTCTGCCTTGAACTAGGTATATGGTAACTGAGAAAGTCACTTAACCTCTCTGAACCTTAATTTCATTATCTATAAAGTGAATCTGATATTTTCCCCACCTACCTAACAGGGTTGTTGTGAGGATCACGTGAAATAATATACATAAAAAGGCAAATATAAAATACATAATACAGTCATAAGGTCCTGTTACATAGTTGCAAGTCATTTCCTCAGATCTTGGGTGTAGGAAGGCAGGAGATTTAAATTCACTGAAAGCATGTACCTTGTCCAGGCTGGATACACGGTAACAAGCTATGTTAATTTTTTTTCTCTGAGTTGAGTCCCTGAAGTACTATCATGGGCTAATTCTAAGAAGGAGCATGACTAAATATTCCCCTAAAATTATAGTTTAGCATTGTTAATGCTCTAGAGCAGTTATGGGAGTTGTGGGTTGTAACATATTAGTGATTTATGAAAATTTTTTACTAAAATGTGACCAGCATTTTTTTTAAAATGAAAGAACATAGACTTACATTTTTTTTAATGAAAGAACGTAGCATTCCACATGGTAAGAGTAAAAAATTGTTTTAGTCATATGTACAAATGTTTATGTGTAAACGTGTGTGTACTTCGTCGTTAAATAAAATGTACTTCTTTCCTGTGGGGGAAAAAAGTGTTATCACATCTTTGTTGGTGTGAACTGTTCACCAGGAATAGGCAAAGAGATACATGAAATATATACAGGACAATGGGCTAAGTGCAGCCTCCACTAATTGTTTATTTTCTTTCCAAACCGGCAAGAAGTTGTTGGAGTTTCATACTTCATTTTATATACAAATTGAGGTCCTGGGGGAGAGTATCCTTCATGTGAACAGCTCTCCCAGTTACAGGAGAAAACTGAGTAACAATAAAACCCTCAGGGACATCATTTAATATTTCCAGCATTTCACATGAGCCTCTGACACTTGGGTCTTCAAGGGGAAAGTTGATTTATACCTTCAGTCATTAGACAATGTAAAGGTAAGGTCAGGCATAGGCATCCTTCATCCCTTTCCCTGGTGCTCACAGGTCCCTTGGGCAAGGTGGAATCAAAGCATTTCAAATGGTAGAGGTCACAGGAGTGACATCGTAAGAGGTAAGAGAGCACAGCTTCCTTCCTCTACCAGTGGGTCTGATGCCCATATATCTTCATATTGCCATTGTTTCCGCTTGAAAAATTACATGCAGTTGGTTTTACTTTTCCTTCCCTTCCTATTCTGAAAACATGATTTCCACTCCCAAACTAAAGTATAATTTATGTCAAGACTAATGATTATGTGTTTCTGATTATTTTTTAAAAAGGTGAAACCTTTAACATAAATGCAAGACAACAGGTGTCCTGTTTTATAGCCTTATACCTTTCCAACCCTATAAATTAAAATTATGTCTGTGCTGTCTCTGTCTTTGCACTGATCTGAAGTCCCTCTAGGACATTCTAGGAATTCTGTGCTCTCTGGCACAAAACTTCCCACGTGGTAGGTTCCAGATAAATTTTTCTTGATTTGATTTGATCTACAGGTACTTGATCAAATTCTGGTCATGCCCAGTCATACAATAATATTTTGTAAATTACAACCCAAATTTATACCATGGGATTCTGACCCCAAATTTTGTAATGTAACTCCATACCTTTTATTACTTAGGAAATAAAGCAGCTCTCCAGTGGAAAGAGACCTCCTGTTTTTGTGGGTCCCCTTGCAATGCAGGAAGAGCTTAGGCAAATTAGACATATGGTATAAAGTACAATATTAGAATGGCAAATGAGTCTTAAAATTGCATAAAGACTACAGATTATTAAAGTATTCCTAAGACAATATCTAATTCAAATATATATGACTTTGTGTAAGTGGTTTTTTTTGTTTTGAGACAGAGTCTCCCTCTGTTGCCCAGGCTGGAGTGTAGTGGCGCAATCTCAGCTCACTGCAACCTCCACCTCCAAGGCTCAAGCAATTCTTGTGCCTCAGCCTCCTGAGTAGCTGGGATTACAGGCATGCATCACCACACCCAGCTAATTTTTGTATTTTTAGTAGAGATGGTTTCTCCATGTTGGCCAGAACTCCTGGTCTTGAACTCCGGGCCTCAGGTAATCTGCCTGTCTCTACCTCCAAGGTGCTAGAATTATAGGCGTGAGCCACCATGCCCAACCTGCGTGAGTGTTTTTAGTAGCATTATTTCTCTTTATTCAACACTGGTTTCTTCTTTTCTTCTTTCTTTTCTGGATTCCTTTGCCACATACCTTCATACCAAGCTTGGGAATTTTGTGTAATCAGCCACTCAGAATGGACATCATTATATAAATATGGAGACGGCTTTACTTTGAAATAGTTGAAAAACTGTTTTTAAAATTTTCTAGTTATTTTTATTTGTATCAGAATAATGTATGCATATAGTTCTTAAAAATCAAACAGGGCCCGGCGTGGTGGCTCACGCCTGTAATCCCAGCACTTTGGGAGGCCAAGGCAGGCAGATCACAAGGTCAGGAGTTAGAGACCAACCTGGCTAATATGGTGAAACCCCGTCTCTACTAAAAATCCAAAAAACTAGCTGCCTGTAGTCCCAGCTACTCGGGAGGCTGAGGCAAAAGAATTGCTTGAACCCAGGAGGTGGAGGTTGCAGTGAACCCAGATCGCACCACTGCACTCCAACCTGGGCAATAGAAGGAGACTCCATCTCAAAAAAAAAAAAAAAAATCAAATAAATCCAGGCACAGTGGTGCGTACCTGTAGTCCCTTAGGAGGCTAAAGTGGGAAGATTAGTTGAGTCCAGGAGTTTGAATCCAGCCTCAGCCACATAGCAAGACCCCATTTCCAAAAAATTTTTTATAAATCTAATAATACTACAAGCAGTCACGCTGGAGTTCTGCTTTCCAGAGGCAAACCCTTTCCATTTTTAAAAAATTAACTTTTTCATCCCTTCTGATGTGTACCTTCCACACTTCTAAATGATATGATTATACAGTTCTTTTTTTTAGTTTATCAATTTCAACATTATCTGCTGATTTTATGTTATGGTAAGGGAGGATTTAGCATTCCTATTCCATCCCAGCCATCAATTCCTCATTCTTCATCTTTACAGTGTGGTTATATCATAATTTTTAGTTAATCAATATTTAGTGTTTACATTATTTAACTACATAAATGTTATTTACTGTCAATCCTTATAAAATTGTATAATTAAATTGTATTTATTTTTTATACCAAGGGGTATAAAAAATATACCTCCTTATTTTTTACCCAAGAGGACTGGGTTCATAGAGCTTCCAGATAGCTAACCAGGTGGAGGTTCCTGGAGGGTAATATAGCCAGGGAGGGCGTGGAAGCTCCACACCCCTTCCCTCATACCTTGCCCTATGCATCTCTTCACCTATGTCCTTTGTAATATCCTTTATAATAAACCAGTAAATGTAAAAGAAAATTCTTGTTTTTCCTAGAGTTGGCAAATGCCTTGACTTTTTTCATTTGCATAGTTTTCTAAGTCACCATCCCTAATTCTTTCCAAACTTTGCAGAATTATAATTTTCCACATGGTCAAACACACCAGATGATCCATCAGTTCCATTTGTGCTTCTAGTCTCTCCTGGAGATCTCCATCCTCCTCCCCACTCTGGGCTGGCTGCTCTCAGACCTCCTGCATAGCTGTCACCCTGGGACTTCCCTTTATCCCTTTCCTTCGTCAGAGCACCACTTTCTGGACCCAATGTCACCTTCTTTCTTGGTGGACTCCCTATTTAGGTGGAGCACATATTGTGGTGGCATCCTGAGAAAGGATGCCTGGAAGGTCAGTTTCTTGAGACTTTGAATGTCTGAAAATCACTGTATTCTACTTTTATACTTGAATGTTACTTTGGGTGTGAGAATACTAATGGAAATTATTTTTCCTTAGAACTTGGAAAGTTTTGCTTCATTGGCTTCCAGCTTTCATTGTTGCTGTGGAGAACTTCAGTGCCATCCTGATTCTTGATTCTTTGTATGACTTGTTTTTGCCCCCTGATTCAGAAGATTTTAGGATCTTCTTTATATGAATTCTGTTCTGAAATATCACTGTCATTACCAAGGTGTGAGTCCCTTTCCATTCATGTGCTGGGTGTATGGAGGACCATTTCAATCAAAAAATTCCTATCATTTTGAAAAATGTTATTATTTCTTTGATAATTTCCTGTCCTCTGTTTCTATGTTCTAATAGTTTTTATCTTTTCTGGTTTCCTTTTCTTGATCTTTTTGCTCTATTTAAGATTTCCTCGGCCAGGCGCGGTAGCTCACACCTGTAATTTCAGCACTTTGGGAGGCCGAGGCAAGTGGATTGCTCAAGCCCAGGAGTTCTAGACCAGCCTGAGCAACATGGCTAAATCCCATCTCTACCAAAAAATGCAAAAATTAGCTGGGCATGGTAGCATGTGCCTGTAGTTTCAGCTACTCGGGAGGCTGAGCTGGGAGGATTGCTTATGCCTGAAAGGTAGAAACTCCAGTAAGCCAAGATCAAGCCGAGATCAAGAAGTCCCCAAGTTCCACTCAGTATCTGGGACTAAACATCCCTGTGAACCTCATACAGCCCAGGCACCTATCTCTTCTCTGGTAATGCCAAAGATCAGATCCCATTTTAAGGCTGAATATCCTGGACAACTCCCAGGTATAATGGCTCCATTTAGTAGTATGGTTACTGTAGCCATTCTTAGTTAGCAGAGTGGGGTTCCTAAAACTCATGAAATTTGGGCTTAGAAAAGTAGAATTAAAGCATTGTTCATCTTGACTTTATAGTTAGGACTGTAACATACATTAGATAAAATATGTAGCATGGTATAGCAAAAAAAAAAAAAGAGGAAAAAAAGTACTGGATTTGGAGCTTAAAAATACCTGAGTTTTGGCAGGGTGCAGTGGCTCACACCTGTAACCCCAGCACTTTGGGAGGCCAAGGTGGGGGATCACTTGAGGTCAGGATCACTTCAAGACCAGCCTGGTCGACATGGTGAAACCCCATTCTACTAAAAATACAAAAAGAATTAGCCAGGCATGGTGGCAGGTGCCTGTAATCCCAGCTCTCAGGAGGCTGAGCCAGGAGAATCATTTGAACTCAGGAGGTGGAGGTTGCAGTGAGTGGAGATCACACTATTGCACTCCAGCCTAGGCAACAAGAGTCAAACTCTATCTCAAAAAAAAAAAAAAAAACAAAAAAAAAAAACCTGAGTTTATGTCTTGGTTCTTCTTCTTCCCAACTGTGTAAGCCCGTTTCAGCTTCGAAAGGCTAGACTGATGAGATCTTTCTGTCTAAATGAAGGAGATCAGAATTAAGGAGGTGTCATACATAAAAGCATTTTATAAACACTAAATAAAATGCTATCCAAATGTAAAATATAACTATTATTGTGTTACCATTGTAACTACCTGGTCAGGGAAGCTTGAATTTCATGCTGCCTCTCCTATCTGCTTTGTAACACCCAGGCAATTCCACAATTAGAAGTGGCTATCCAAAAGACACTTTAGTTCTTTTTTTTCCTTGAAAACAAATGAATCTGGAACCAATCTACCTTAGCCATCCAATATGTACAGCCTCTTTTGTTCATGAACAATCTTAAGGTAATAAACTCTGCCCCTGTGACAGAGAAAAATGTTAGAAGGAAATGGGTTTCCATCTCAGGCTTCCAAGGTCCTATACCAAACAATAATAAGGGAAAAATTATTCAGCTAAATGCACCTGACGTGCATTGGCATCCAATATGCCACCCTCCTCACCAGGCATTATTACTTATATACCTGCCTGTGAGGAGGGCTTCTCGGAAGAGCTACTCTGCTTTTGTCAGACATATATTTTAGAGACTTTTAAATAAACTTATGTAGTAATACCGAGCTTCATGTCTTCTAAACTTTGCTATTTCATCCGTCTATACCAAGTGCCGTGAAGCAGAATGGATGTGCCTTCAGCTTTCTACAGTCCTGGAAAATGAGCCAGTCCACTTAACAATAAATGGTGGTTGGTTCAAACACACATGACTGGTCTAGTGAAGAAGAAAAGAAAGTTGAGCTTAATGAAGTCCAGTGTCTGTGTCCCTGTGCACGGACAGGAAAGGACGAGTGTTTTATAACTGTTTATTGGAGTTAATGGTAATAAATTCCTCACTTGTGATGCATTAACTTTAATGTTTTCATTACTTGGTGATTTAGGTTTTCCCTTTTCACATTGTAAATCATGTTGTCCCAGTGGCAGAGCAGGTCGAGTGCTTGCCATAACGTTCATAATGTTCAGTGGGGAAAGAAATGTTCTCTTTCTCTCTCCCGCATGGTCTGACAAAAGATGCTTTGCCTCATCCCAATTTGCTACTTGCTAAATAAGCAATAAAGACAGACAGACAAACAGGTGCATCCAACCACAGAGTAGCAGAATGTGGCAGAGCCTAGGTTAGATCCAAGGGAAATATAGGTCTCTATAGTAACTTTCCAAATGTGTTTGGTACTGAAGTTTTCTCTTTTTCTTTTTTTCTAGTTTGCTGAGTGTGAGCCCCTAGTTAATGAGCTGTGCAAATAGATATTGAGATTTAGTGTTTTTATTTTGCAATTACAGACTTGATGATTTGGTTGGAAAATTTTGGGTTTAGAAACATCACCCTCATTTTCTCCTCCTAATTCTTTTTCCTTGCAAAGTTTGACTTCAAACTTGCTTGAGTTTTGTCAGATGAAACAGAAGAATCTAGAAAGATTTAAGTCTAGAATTTGTAACATCTTTTTTAAGGGACGGTGATTTTTGCCTTAAAGGTAACTTATCATAGCCAACATCATTTTTCTGTCTTTGAGCCAGTACTGCTGCACAGAGACACCCAGTGGAGCTGTCTGTGGGTGAGGTTTGGCTTGGGAGTGGCCCTTTGTCCAGGAGGTAATACATATCAGGTCAAAGCCACATTGTTAAGATCACTGCTTTCCCATCAAGTTCTTCCTGATGGGGTGTAAGAGTTCTCATTAGATCACCCACCCTGAAATACCCCCAGAGAATCACGATAATTAGTTCCTGAGTCTTCTTTTTTATTTTCTGCTGTGTTTGCTTTTAAAGTTTTCTCAATGCAGTACTCTGATGATATCTCAATGTATTTTACTAGAGAGACATGGAGAAGGCAAAATTATTATCATCTGATCCCTCCTTACATCTTTTGCTTTGGATAGTAACTAAAATAGAGACGTCAGGAGTCTGTCATACTAATCTCCATGTAGCCTTCACCATTAACAGTATTAAATGCTCAGACACACATAGGATGTTTGCTCACAGGATGCAAACCAACATACATGTGAAAGTCCAAAATAAAATGCCATTTCTCCAGGAGAGAAAAGAACAATACTGAGGAAACACTGCCAGTGGCCAAATTCTCAGCCACTCAAAGTCTATAGCTCAGAAGTTGCTATCAATAGCTATTTTCTAAAGAGTAATCAGTTATTCATTTGGCTGTCTTTTGCCTGTTTATGGCTTCTTCTGAACCCTATTCTGGAGATAGATAAAGTCCAAGGCAAACAGAATTGGTGTGCCAATCAGGATGTAATATGGGACTCAGAAATTTATTTCTTGGCCAGGCATGGTAGCTCACACCTGTAATCCCAGCACTTTAGGAGGCTGAGGTGGAAGGATTGCTTGAGCCCAGGAGTTCAAGACCAACCTGGGCAACATAACGAGACCCTGTCTCAACCAAAAATAAAAAATAAATTAGCCGAGTATGGTGGCACACATCAAGTAGTCCAAGCTACTTGGGAGACTGAGGGCAAGAGGATTGCTTGAACCCAGGAGATGGAGGCTACAGTGAGCCGTGATTGCACCACTGCACTTCATTCTAGATGTCAGAGCAAGACCCTGTCTCAGAAAAGAAAAAGAGAGAGAGAAGAAAGAAAAGAAAGAGGGAGGGAAAGAAGCAAGGAAGAGAGAGGGAGGGAGGGAGGGAAGGAGAGAGAAGGAAGGAAGGGAGAGAGAGGGAGGGAAGGAGAGAAGGAGAGAGAAGGAAGGAAGGGAGGGAGGAAGGGAGGGAGGGAAGGAGAAAGGGAGGGAAATTTATTTTTCTCCAGTTGTGGTTCATGACATTTTATTCTAACTTTTTCTCCAAAATCCTTTTTGGTCCTCTTTCTTTCATTCTTGGTGCTGTCATACTTGCTAACTTCTGCACCCCCACTTCCTCCTTGCTCTCTTGGCAAAATCCTCCTTTCCTTGTATCTTCTTTTTCTTATTTTATATGATACCTACCCTAAGATTAAAGTAGAACAAAAATTACTGTTTGTGACTTAAGCAAAAATGGTTTGACTAACAAATATTCACTTTCATATTGCATTCCTAGATCACAAGTCCCATTAGGCTAGAAGTGGTTTCAGTTCAGTTTAACAAACATTTATTGGGTACCTACTGTGTGTATGAGGCCCCTGGGGATACAAAGAGAAACAAGTACACAAATAATGAATTGCACTGCCCTCTATGAAAGGGACCAGATTTCCCACTGGCAGCTTTTCTTTAGGCTTCCAGAAATTAAATAATTAGTACCACAATCCTTACAGTGTATTGTATATATTTAAGGGAAAGATCCTTCTTAATCCCACATCAGTTCAACAACTAATTAAAGAATGGCCCAGGGCCAGGCGCAGTGGCTCACACCTGTAATCCCAGCACTTTGGGAGGCAGAGGTGGGTGGATCACCTGAGGTCAGGAGTTTGAGACCAGCCTGACCAACACAGTGAAACCCCATCTCTACTGAAAATACAAAAATTAGCTGGGCATGGCGGTAAACGCCTATAATCCCAGCTACTCGGGAGGCTGAGGCAGGAGAATCGCTTGAACCCGGGAGGCAGAGTTGCAGTGAGCCGAGATCACGCCATTGCACTCCAACCTGGGCAGCAAGAGCGAAACGCCAACTCAAAAGGAAAAAAAAAAAAAGAATGGCCCAATCTTGTGATGGGGCTCAGCTATTCATATGCTCCAGTTCCTCCTCAATCTAATTCTTTTTTTTTTTTTTTTTTTTGAGATGGAGTTCCGCTCTTGTTACCTAGGCTGGAGTGCAATGGCATGATCTCGGCTCACCGCAACCTCTGCCTCCTGGGTTCAGGCAATTCTCCTGCCTCAGCCTCCTGAGTAGCTGGGATTACAGGCACGCACCACCATGTCCAGCTAATTTTTTGTGGTTTTAGTAGAGACGGGGTTTCACCATGTTGACCAGGATGGTCTCAATCTCTTGACCTCGTGATCCACCCGCCTTGGCCTCCCAAGTGCTGGGATTACAGGCCTGAGCCACCACGCCCGGCTCATCAGTCTAATTCTTAATCTTTTTACCTACACAGTTGTCATGCAAACCTTGGCCCATCCCCTTAGGTGCACAGCTATATGCACCAGAGAAGAATCTAATATGCAACTTGTTTCCCCATTTTAATCCAGGTACTATAACGTTCTGTTCACTTAATTTCTTCCGTGGTGTCATCTCTTTTCCTATGAATGCAAAATTATTTTTACCCTCCTCTCTACTGCCTTGTAGCCAGGTCCACAACTACAGTTCTTTTCCCAGGAATAGCCCTTTTTCTATTTGCTTGTTCAAGGATTCTGGCAGCTTTACATTGTTACTAAGGTCTTATGGAAACCGAAGCAAAGTGGCAAGAATGGAATGCATTGGGGAAAAGATTTAGGGTCCCTGGGAGCCAAGACTGTGCTATAAAAATGCTCTAGAAAATGCTATTAAAGCACAGAAGAGGAGTATTTAATTTTACATGGGGAAATCAAAGATTCAAAGAGGATGTGACATTTGAATTGAAGGAGCACTCCCAACTTGACAGCTGGGAGTAGAGAGGAAGTTCCAAACAGGAAAAACAGAATACACAGAGACCTGGCAGTGTAAAGTACATGGTATGTTCCATAGGACAGAGTCTGTTTCTTACTGTTGCTGGAGTACTGGGAGGTGACAATGGTGGGAGAAAATGAAACTAGAAGGTAGGAAGAGACCAAGTGCTTAAAGTTTTTATATGCTGGAGAGTTTCAGTTTCATCCTGTAGGTAATAAAGACCTATTATAGGATTTAAGCAGGAATATGACATGATCTGTGTTTTAGAAAGATGACTTCTCGCCAGTTTGGTCAACCAGTTAAAACGTGATTCCAAACCCAGGCAAGGCTCTTTTCTTTTTATTTCCTTTTCTCTGTGTTCTTATCACAGTCCAGTGGCATAGTAAATAAATAGATCTGAAAATGACATTTCGTCATTCATTTTTAAAGATAGGCTCTCAAGCGATGCATGTTTAATGGTGATCTGACTCAGAGGGCTTGCAAGGTTTGTAAAAAGACAATTTGGCATTTTTAAATCCTCTCGTCCTTTTTAGAATCATGAGGCCATTTGAAGGATTGCTGCCTTAATTTGCATCCAATTCCCACTTTGTTCTGTTGCCACTTACAGTGGCTTAGCTGCTAAAGAGACTTCCGGTCTTTTGTGGTTCTATATTAAGGATGGATTCTTAGGATAAAAATGAAGCTGAGGATGCTGTGTTATTGATAAAATCTAAAGACACATATGCTTAACCCACTACCACAGAACACTCATGGTTTTGAAGGAACACAATTTTTTTCAAGTAAATAAAGCACTGTGGGGATTCTTGATGCCGTAATTATGATAGTACATCATATTCGTTTCATCACTATAGTCTGTAGCATACATAGGATAAGCTATAAGTTATTTTTAATTGAATTTTCCCTGTAAGAAAGCATATCAGAATTCCATGAATGGTATTGTTATAGAAAAACTTAAAACCCATTCTTATTCTAAAAGTAAATTATTCATAATCTCTGTCCTTTAACTGATCAAAGTACACTAATGTTTCATGATTGAGAAGCAGTGGATTATTATAGTTAGTCATTCTTTAAGATGAACTCCTGACACCTACCAGAAAGTATTGATTATTACCATTTATTTAGATGTTATCACTAGTGCATTGAAGTTACCATGCCTGGATAGAAGGGCTTTTCCCTAACACTTTGCGTTTCTTATAAGTAAAATCTCACTGAAAGTGAAGTTGTGGAAGAGAGTATCTCCCAAGACCACAGGTCTCTTAGACAATTAGCATGTGCTGCCCCTTTGTAGGAATGAGAGGGTTCTTCCTCCTCCATGAATACTCATGGTTTCTATAAATTACCTTGTGGCTTGGCATTATTGAGGGAATACTTTATGAAAAGAAACCAATTTGGATATTTGGCTTTAAAATCTTTTTATTTATTTATTTATTTATTTATTGTTTTTGAGCCAGAGTCTTGCTCTGTCGCCTAGGATAATACAGTCTCAGCTCACTGCAACCTCTACCTTCCAGGCTCAAGCAGCCCTCCTGCCTCAGGCTTCCAAGTACCTGGGACTACAGGCATGTACCACCATGCCTGATTAATTTCTTTATTTTTAGTAGAGATAGGGTTTTGCCATGTTGGCCAGGCTGGTCTCAAACTCCTGGCCTCAAGTGACTCCTGCCTCAGCCTCCCAAAGTGCTGGGAAAAATCTTCCTTTTCAAACCAAACCTTTTCCTTCAAGAATAAATAAATCGGCCGGGCGCAGTGGCTCAGGCCTATAATCCCAGCACTTTGGGAGGCCGAGGCGGGTGGATCACGAGGTCAAGAGATCGAGACCATCCTGGTCAACAAGGTGAAACCCCATCTCTACTAAAAAATACAAAAATTAGCTGGGCATGGTGGCGCACACCTGTAGTCCCAGCTACTCGGGAGACTGAGGCAGGAGAATTGCTTGAACCCAGGAGGCGGAGGTTGTGGTGAGCCGAGATAGTGCCATTGCACTCCAGCCTGGGTAACAAGAGCGAAACTCTGTCTCAAAAAAAAAAAAAAAAAAGAATAAATAAATCATGTCCAAGATTCCCGCATGAGCCCTACACTGGAACGGGGGTTCTTTTTCTAGATATCACCCTTGCCTCAGAAGAGGTCTTACAAACCTTGGTGACCAAGCAACCAAGCAGCATTTTTTTTTTTTTTTTTGGAGACAGAGTCTTGCTCTGTCACCTAGACTGGAGTACAGTGGTACAATCTTGGTTCACTGCAACCTCTGCCTCCCAGGTTCAAGCAATTCTCCTGCTTCAGCCTCCCAAGTAGCTGGATAAGAGGCACACGCCACCATGCCTGGCTAATGTTTTTGTATTTTTCGTAGAAACGGGGTTTAACCATGCTGGCCAGGCTGGTCTCAAACTCCTGACCTCATGATCCACCCACCTCAGCCTCCCAAACTGCTAGGATTACGAGCTTCTGGCTGTGTCCTCTTATAGTTTCTTTTCTTTTTTTTTTTTGAGACAGAGTCTTGCTCTGTTGCCAGGAACCAGGCTGGAGTGCAGTGGCGCTATCTCAACTCACTGCAACCTCCGCCTCCCGGGTTCAAGCAATTCTCCTGCCTCAGCTTCCTGAGTAGCTGGGACTACAGGCACGCGCCACCACGCCCAGCTAATTTTTGTATTTTTTAGTAGATACGGGGTTTCACCATGTTGGCCAGGATGGTCTCGATCTCTTGACCTCGTGATCCACCCGCCTCAGCCTCCCAAAGTGCTGAGATTACAGGCATTAGCCACTGCACCCAGTGCTCTTATAGTTTCTTAACTCATGTGTCCTTTTATTGCATTCTGAGACTTTCTTGTATTTTGCTCTATATCTCTGTTGACCTCTTGGATTTCACGTAGATCTGCACTAGGAGACAATTCTAAAGATTAATCAGTTAGTACATTAAAAAAGTAAAAAGGTTGGGCATGGTGGCTCATGCCTGTAATCCCAGCACTTTGGGAGGCCGAGGTGGGTGGATCACAAGGTCAAGAGATTGAGACCATCCTGGCTAACATGGTGAAACCCTGTCTCTACTAAAAATACAAAAAAAAAAAAAAAGCTGGGTGTGATGGCTTGTGCCTGTAGTCCCAGCTACTTGGAGGCTGAGGCAGGAGAATCGCTTGAACTCAGGAGGTGGAGATTGCAGTGAGTCGAGATCACGCCACTGCACTCCAGCCTGGGTGACAGAGAGAGAGTCTGTCTCAAAAAAATAAAAAGTAAATAAGAATTCTCACTTTGGCAGTGAATATACTAAAATTGGAATAACACAGAGATTAGCATAGCCCCTGTGCAAGGATGACACGCAAATTTGTGAAACATTCCATGTTTTTGAACTAACGCAGAAACAGAAAACTAAATATGTAATGTTCTCTCTTATGAGTGGGAGCTACACATTGGGTACATATGGACATAAATATGGCAACGAAAGACACTGGGTAAATACAGGAGGAGGGAGGGAGGGAGCAAGGGTTGAAAAACTATTATTGGGTACTGTGCTCACTACCTGGGTGACAGATACATTCATACTCCAAACCTCAGCATAACACAATATACCTTTGAAACAAACCTACACATGTACCCTGGATCCTAAAATAAAAGCTGAAAAAACACAAAAATAAAATGAAACCTGCTCAGTTTGCTTATAAAAAAGTAAATAAGAAATATAGATATTAAAATAATTTTTTGACACCAAGAGTTAGAATAATCACACATCATGCCTGTTTCTTCTTCCAAAACACAGGGTCTCTTTTTGTGGGGGAGTGAGGTGGGAAGACCCAATCTTTCCTCAACCACTTCTATGCATGTCTGAAGCTCAGAGTATTGGAAAGAGCACCGGCTTTTCCAACTGAGCAACCTTCAGCAAGTCATGTCATTTCACTACACCTCAGTTTCCTAGTCTGTAAAGTGAGGATGATAATAAAACATGCCTCATATGGATGTTGTGGGACTTAGATGTAAAAATGCTTGATACAATCCTAATTAATTAAAAACTGCTTAGGGTTTTTTGGGGCCATTTTTATTAAAGCATATTCGTTTTAATTATTTTGTTTATTACCTGCTTTTTTTCTTAGTACTACTGACCCAGGACCTCAGAAGTTTTATTATCTTCAGTATAACAGGATTTTCTCCACAGATTTCTGTAACCTAAGTTCACTATAACCTGGATTCACTGGTCTTTTTAAAAGACCTTCAAAAATTGGAAGGGCAGCATGAGTCTATTGAGGTCTCATGAAAGTTGTCTTCTGTGTTGGTTTGCTAACACAAACACGTCATTTCTACCCTTTTCTGGGGTCCTTTAGTCTAGCTCCAGTTGCTCTCATTTTGTTTCCTAGCTTCTTACATCACAGCTTGTTGAAGAACTTGATTAAGTATGTTGTGTTCACTCCCTTCCTTTCATCTGTTGTCCAATTTATTTCTCCATGAACCGTTCCATCCAGTTAGTTTAAAGCCATCTGTTTGAGTGCTTTTTATATCTTTGAAACTTTTAGATGCTAAATCTATTAGTAATGGTTTAGAATTTTTCACCCTTTATATGTTGGGCTAAATTCCTTAATAAGTTAAACAGAATGAAAGAAAGGTATGCAATATAAGTGTAAACTCAGGTGGATATCAAATGGAACCACAGAAGTTAAAGAACTATGTACACCTATTCAAGGGACTAATCAAGGAATGGTCATTGAAACCAACTTCCCTGTTAGCACCAGAAGATGAACACTTCCTGCCAGATACTACAAACTATCATTTATTGACTGGTTCCTGAAAATTGAGAAAAAAGCAAAAAAAAAAAAGTAAACCAGAAAAGCAAGAAGCTAAGGAAAAGTAGTAATGAACTTATTAAAGAAGGCCACAGAAATCAGATGCACAAAAGAGAGCGTCATGAACAGATTTGAAATCCACAATCACCAGACAAGAGAAAATTATCCCTCACAACCTACCTACTATACCCTCCTCACCTCGGTACATTTGAGGCATTTTAAAGCGTGCATTTGTGTACATGTCTGTAGATGCACACACACCAGCCATCTGTGAGTGCACTGGAATTGCAGGTAGAATTTGACCATTCCCAGCCCTCAAATATTAAATTTTCTCCAATCTCATACACCCAATCCGCAGGTTTTTTGAATGAGTACTTTAATGAAGGAACCTGCTAAACTTCACCCTGTCTGAAATTCACCCCTGGTAGCTATTAGTCTCTAGGCTCAAGTTGGTTTGGTCCCTTTTTAAACAGTTGAAAAGAACTTGAATTAAAAGGAAGAGGGAGGATGGGAGAAGTCCATGACTTAACAGGTAAAAGATTTGAACAAAAGATGTTTTTTTAAAAATTATTTATTTTCCTTTCTGGATGATTTAGCAAGAGATCAAGCCAGCTGCCTATAATGAAAGTTAGTGGGCACCTGGTTTGTTCTGCAGGGGCTGCAGCCTTTTTGCAGTGGAAATTGTGTGGCCTCCTGTGCTATTAGCCTTGTGCTCTGGTGTTGCCAACTGATTTCTCCAATTCTCTTTTCTCAGTGGGCTAGAACACAGCTGGTTAAATAGGCCGTGACTCACATAAGCTCCTGTGTCTTTTTTATTGACTGCTTTATGGAAATGTATCACACTCCAAAGGGTCCCCATTGTTGTTGCTGTGCATAGCTGACTGAAGAGTCATGTTTAGCATTGAGAGATGGAATCCTATCCTGTCATTTTTTATTGCAGAGTTGGATGTGGGTGGGATACAAGGGTTTAAAGGAATCTAGATGAAGAGAGAAAGATATCTGAGAATTTCTTTTATCTTCATCTGCCATGAAAGTTGGGTGGCCATCACTTCTGGGTAACACACTTCTCTGTTGATCTTATCTTTATGGCCCCATATCCTTCAGCTAAGTGAATCTTTTCTTTATATGGGCTGTTCTGAGAGATTTAGTTAAGTGTAGTGGTAGAGAGAGATTATGACACTAATGTAATTCTGTTTTGTGCTGATATAATGTAATACACCTTTAGACTTACCCAAGAGGGCCATTTATTCTCAATAAATCGAAATCATTTTTATTTTTTCATGATGGTGGTGGTATCTTTTCTCAGGTAATGAACAAAAAGCTTCTTTTTTTAACTGTATACTTAAATATAAATTTTTTGCCTTAAAATAGCAACTTAACACAATTGTTTGCAACTTCTTCCTGTTTTTATACCCATCCTCTAAAACATATTTTTACATACTTTCTACTATACATTAAGTAGCTCTCTGCAGATCTGTTTATTTACTAGTAGGTGTGGATTCAGGCATACAAGATTCCTGCCTCATCCCCTCATGGCATGGCTAACATTGTGCATCCTCAGGATCATCAGTTCTTGATCAATAGGACCCTGCGCTGACACCAAAAGAGGATGTAGCTTGCAAAAGAGGATGTAGCTTGCATGCCACTGTGGATTCTCATCTTGTTTGCTTGGGTTTGTCAGATCATGGAACTAATGAGATTGAGCTCAGAGTCAACTACATTGAGAACAGCTCTATTATTGGACTCACCATACAGTACCTGGTACATATAAGACAATAATTCCCTAATTTTTTTTCCATAGAAATTCTAAACTTTGCCTATAATCCCATTTTTTCCCACTGCCCATAAGAGAAACCAGGGCAAGAGAGTTCCTCAATACAGATTCTAATGAATAAGAAAGCAACATAGGCCGGGTGCCACGGCTCACACCTGTAATCCCAGTACTTTAGGAGGCCAAGGCAGGTGGATCACCTGCGATCAGGAGTTCGAGACCAGCCTGATCAACATGGTGAAACCTCAACTCTACTGAAAATACAAAAATTATCCAGGTATGGTGGTGGGCGCCTGTAATCCCAGCTACTTGGGAGGCTGGGGCAGAAGAATCGCTGGAACGCAAGAGGCAGAGGTTGCAGTGAGCCAAGATTGCGCCATTGCACTCTAGCCTGGGTGACAAGAGCGAGACTCTGTTAGAAAGAAAGAAAGAAAAAAGAGAGAGAGAGAAGGAAGGAAGGAAGGAGAGAAAAAGAAAAAACAAAGAGAAGGAAAGAAAGAAAGAAAAGAAGGAAGGAAGGAAGACACATCTTACTAGACAACACATAAAAACACAGCATATAAAAAACTGTTTCCAGCTATATTACTTTTCAGAATCTTGTTAGTGAATGACCAAGAGAGAAAATTCAGCAATTCCTTCAGTACCCAATTTTAGCAAACTGAGTATGACTCTTGGGGACAGAAGGCGGTGGTGGTGCTGTCCCTTGTCTCCTAGAATTAGTAACTTGGAGTTACATCTCTGCTGCATTATGTCTTTGTTTTCTTGGTGGTGGCATTCTTGGGTTTCGGTTAGTGGGGAGAGAAAAGTCTCATGCTGATAATGTACTGAAAGTAAATGAAATTAAATAAGCGAAGCAGTGCTCATCACTACTTCCTCCCCCCTGGGTAATTCAATTCAAGCTCTCTCTCTGATGGCAACTCACAGGGGCTGTCTCTGTCACCCCGCTGGGGCTTGGAGTCTTAACATCTAAATAAAAGTTTCACTCAAGCATTTTTTATGCTCCTGCCAGCAGGATCAGTGAGCTGGTGTGGGCACATTAATGTAATATTCATACTCACAGACTCTCCCTGCACACGAGGCAGTGTCTTCCCATTTTCATAATTATAGATGTTCCATAAAATGCCATTTAAATTTGCATTAAAAAAAGGAGGTTTGAATTCTAATAGAATGTTTAGCATGTCTTTTATGATTCAAACTCTTGGCATCTTTAACAAGGAGCTGTGTCTCTAAGTTTAACAAGACCTTTAAAAACAAAAGGAAAAAAAACCTATAGGAAGAAGAGATGGAAACTCCAAGCTTATGGGATCCTATTTTCCTCATCCCCCTATGTGTTTCATTTAATTTTTAGGCCTCCAGGAGCAATTTTTTTTTTTTTTTTTTTTTAAGAAACAGAGTCTAGCTCTGTCACCCAGGCTGGAGTGCTGTGGTTCAATCACAACTTATGGCAGCCTTGAACTCTTGGGCTCAAGGGATCCTCCTACCTCAGCCTTCTGAGTAGCTGGGATTACAGGTGTGTGCCACCACACCTGGCCTCCCCAGGAGCAATTTTTTGACAGCACTTCAGAGAGCCTTCTCTTCTATAACTGGTCCTCACCCCACTAAATGCCTCTCCCTAAGTAGAATCTGCTACTGTTTTCTTGGAGTGTTTCCAGAGGGATAGGAGAAATGAAAGAATCCTAGAAAAATGAACTTTCCTTTGCTGCTATTCATCTCATGCATGCACCCTAAAATGGATTAAAAGGATTTATGGCAACCACATAGTTTGCTAACTGTGAAACACACAAATGAAAATAGCCCATGAACAAGGAATTTCACAATAGGACCAACTGGATAAAGAAT
This sequence comes from Aotus nancymaae, assembly GCF_030222135.1. NCBI lineage: Eukaryota > Metazoa > Chordata > Mammalia > Primates > Aotidae > Aotus > Aotus nancymaae. Next base: position 1,508,982 of record NW_026988487.1, on the reverse strand, counting down.
CAGGCACATAGACACACTTAAAAACAAAAAAGATGTTCTTCTGATCTGTCTTTTTAAAACTAAGCTTGAAAGAGCTTTGAAGCAAAATGTAATTTTGATTGCATTTTAAATTGTCGTGAGACGTTATTTTTAAACAAAAAGTAGGAAAAGTACTGAGCAAAGTAGTGCCAGCTCACAGTCACCTTTGAATAAATGTTACTGAAGGAAATGTTTAAAAAACAATTGTTTGAAAAAAAAGTTATTTCAACCATAACTCTCAAGATACTGTATAGGTGGCCCAGTTGATTCATATGTAGTTATTCCTTACTTTGTTTTGTATTTGGTTTGCTTCGTAAATTATTTAAGGCAATCCAAAAGAGATATGGGTTCTGGGACTAAAAAGAATAAATGTTAAAATACTGCTAGCCCAATTACCTTCATTTTGCCTAATTAAGAAATGTAGAGTGTGTTCTTAAAAGAGGTTGGTTTTTTTTTTCATTCTTCTTTCATTTTATTTTTTGAGAAGTAAATTCCTTCTTTGTTTCTATCCTTTGTCTCTCCCTTCTGTGAAGTAAGTATAAACCCCAGTGGAGGAAGATGGATTAGGATCTTGACTTCTCAATAAATTTGTACCTAACAAGGCTAATTGAAAGCCAAGAACATTAGCAGCATACAATTAAAGGCTGATGTCAGTTTCAGGGTATTCTTTGTGAAGGCTTCTACAGTTCTTAGATTCTTTCCCATACTTTTTTTTTTTTTTTTTGAGATGGAGTCTCTCCCTGTCACCCAAGCTGGAACGCAATGGCATGATCTCGGCTCACTGCAGTCTCTGCCCCCGGGTTCAAGCGATTCTCCTGCCTCAGCCTCCCAGGTAGCTGGGACTACAGGCACACACCACCACAGCCGGCTAATTTTTTGTATCTTTAGTAGAGATGGGTTTCACCGTGTTGGCCAGGCTGCTCTCAAACTCCTGACCTTGTGATCCGCATTCCTCAGCCTCCCAAAGTGCTTGGATAACAGACAAGAGCCACTGCACACAGTCTCTTTCCCATTAATTTTAAGAAATCAGGATTTGGCAGTTATTGCTAAATTCAGCTTGCATAGTTCTTCTTGTGCGAACTTAAAATTTATGTTCACAGAGGTGGCTGTCTGTTAAAAGAAAAAAAATTGAACGTGTGTTTATTGCTCCCTCTCAGATAACTACGTTTGATGTGAAGTCTATTACTTATTAAAGCTTGTCTGTGCTGGTAGCTATTCATTTGACTTTTGATTATCTCAATGAGGTTTATCCAATTTGGAACTTATATACATAAGAAAATTCTTAATTTTCTGGGGTCCTTTTCCTGCCAATCAGTACATATTTAGGCTTCCTCACCTTACTACAAATTAATGTATATTTAGATATTTTTAAGCAATTTTAGCATTAGATATAATTGAAAAGAAAGAAAATTGGCCAAGCAGTGGCTCACGTCTGTAATCCCAGCACTTTGGGAGGCCAAGGTGGACAGATCACTTAAGGTCAGAAGTTTGAGACCAGCCTGGCCAGTACGGTGAAACCTCATCTCTACTAAAAATACAAAAAAAAAAAAAAACAGCTGGGTGTGGCAGCGGGTGCCTGTAGTCCCAGCTACCTGGGAGGCTGAGGCAGGAGAATCACTTGAACCTGGGAGATGGAAGTTGCAGTGAGCTGAGATCGCACCACACTGCACTCCAGCCTGGGTGACAGAGCAAGAAAAAAGAAAGAAAGAAAGGAAATTTACTTTTCTCTCCAATCATATAGAAATTGTCTTATTTTGTGCTGTGTTTAAGCAGTTGCCCTTTTGTACTCTGTTATTAATGTGAATTATCTAAAGTAGCCTAAATGAAAATTTTGCCAGATTTCAACAAACCATTTTGCCATTGATCTTTTTAGGAATGGAAGACATCGTCAGAGGAGCTCAAGAGCTTGATAACATAATCAAGCAAGGATACTTGGAGAAGAAAAGCAAAGGTATTGGTCAGACCCACAGATTGCAGAACATTCCAGGAAGGAAAGGGAAGTGAGGAAAAAGAAGGCTCACACGTTGGGTGCCTTCTCTGTGTCCAGTACTGTGCTAGGCAGATACAAGGCAAAAGCAAAGCAAGGAAAGGAAAAGAGTCTGGTGTTTGTGTGTAGGCTAAAGAGAGATGTCCCAGCCTTGAGCAGACTGTAAGCTTCATCGAGATAGGAATAGTTATGCCCTGCTCCCCTCTCTATCTCCAATGCCTTCTACATGACAGATGCCTAATAAAACTTGTTAAACCAATGAATGGTGTTATTGTCCTCATCTCTCAGTGTGCTCCCACTGTATAGTTTTTATATCATATGTGAAGCAGCCTACTTTCAAATTTCAGACAAGCCCAACTCCTTTTTTTTTTTTTTTTTTTTGAGACAGAGTCTTGCTCTGGGTGCAATCGTGGCTCACTGCAACCCCCAGCTCCTGGTTAAAGTGATTCTGCTGTCTCAACCTCCTGAGTAGCTAGGACTACAGGTGTGCACCATCACACCCAGCTAATTTTTTGCATTTTTAGCAGAGACAGGATTTTACTATGTTGGCCAGCCTAGTCTTAAACCCCTGGCCTCAAGTGATCTGCCCACCTGAGCCTCCCAAAATGCTGGGATTACAGGCATGAGCCACCACCTTTAAAAAGAAAAAAAAAAAAAAAAAAGACAGGATCTCCCTCTATTTGCCAAGACTGAAGTACAATAGCGCCATCCTAGCTCACTGCAACCTCCAACTCCTGGGCTCAAGTGATGCTCCCACTTTAGCCTCTCAAATAGCTGGGACAACGGTTCACATAACTGTGCATGGCTATTTTATTATTTTTTTGTAGAGACATAGTCTCACTTTGTTGCTTAGGCTGATATCAAACTCCTGGCTTTAAGCATACCTCTCATCTCAGCCTCCCGATGTGCTGGGATTACAGACATAAGCCACTACTCCTGCCTTCAAACCCAACTCTTGACCTCTAACTCATTCAATTAGAATAGGTACCACTAGAGTTGGCGTCTTAGGTTTAACACTCAATAGGCAAATTGGCTCAGCACCAAAAAAAAAAAAAAAAACCTCTTTTATGGCCATGGCCTGGAGAATCATTTTGCTTTGTCAAAGGCAACACATAAAGATATAATGGAGAATTTGAAAATGTACAGGATGAGATTAGAACCCAAAAGATCTAAAGGAGGCTAGATAAAAAGACAGCTGTGGGAGCATAGAGCAGGCAACCCTGTTTAGAACTTGGACCTTTAACTGAGCTAGTCCCCTGGACCCTGAGTCAATATGGGATAACCTGTGGGAGTAAAAAGGAGGGTTTTACAGTCCATTAACCTGGGAAATAAAACAATAACACACTGGACTGTATGTTGTTGGATTTTACAGACTTTTCAATGATGGTAGTTATCTGAATTTATGTACCCTACTGCTGTTCTGTTTAGATCATAGTTTCTTTGGATCGGAGTGGCAGAAGCGATGGTGTGTTGTCAGCAGAGGTCTCTTCTACTACTATGCTAATGAGAAGAGTAAGTGTTCTTCATTTGCACAGCAGCATCTCACTCCTGGATGCAAACACTTCGTAAATTCTCAAGCACTTAGATCTCAAGATAGCAGTCCTTAACTAATACCTGTAAAGGGACATGCTTAGGAAAGAAATAGGCATGGGAACATAATACCTTCCCATCACCAAAAACACAGAAGGCAATTTAGAAATTATTTCACCTTTAAACACTAAGAGTATGGTCAGCATATCAAAGGGTTATCTTTTATTATGATTAACAACACAACATTATAAAGATTGAATGTTTTTATTTAACAAAAATAAAAAGAACTTGAAACTCTTTATAGGCATCAATGCCATAGCTAAAATATTGAAAAAAAAATTAATTCTGAGAAAGATTTAAAGAGCTTAAACAATGGCCCATAAATAGAACCCCCAAGGGCATACTCCAAACTTTATCTTAATGACTACTAGGAAGTAAGTAGTACAGTGGACATTCCTATAGCCATGGACTATGAAGACCCAAATGGTTGCTGTACCCAAGACATGCCCTTCAGCCAGATGACAGCAACAGTGAAATGTTGATTCAGGCCAAAGATTGTTTTTTAATGATCCACCACTGACTCAATCAAGTCAACCCTAGAAGACCTTCTATCCATGTTTAATGTAATTGACTGGTTTATGAAAAGAAATAGAGGACATAAGCACAATGGGAGACAATTACAAATAAATACAAGCTAAAAATTATTATTATAGAGGAATGCAAACTTTCAAATAGGGGATACTCTTATACAGAGTTGGACTGCCCCAGGAGTAATTCTAAGAAGCAAGAGAGAAACAAAGTTTAAAATACATCAGTTCTTATTGGGGCAAATTTCCTTGTGCTGTGCACCTTCATACAGAGGCCAGCAATACAGTTTGAGTAGACCCTTCTTTTTCCTTGCAGTCATTCTCTGTTTCTCCTTCCTTACTCCTTCCTCAAATTTAGTCCTCTCCCAGTGCCTGGATGTCCAATGTAGAGAATAATCAGACACCCATCCAGTTGCCTTCGTACTTCCTGCACCTGTGGCACTAAGGTAGTGGAAAGAACTGCAGCTTTGCTAAGTGACTTGAAATTCTTAAGATTTGCCCTTGGCGGAGATTGTAGTGAGCCAAGATCGCACCACTGCACTCCAGCCTGGCACCTGTCGACAGAGCAAGACTCCGTCTGAAAAAAAAAAAAGAAGAAGGAAAGAAAAAGATTTGCCCTTGGATTTGGTAGCAATTGCTTCACCCTGCCTCCCTGCCTGCAGTGGTTATCACAGAACTTCACCTACTGTTCACCATCCTAGATTACTCAGAACATTTCCCATCTAGGGACAAAGTCTAAAGCCCTGCTTGGAAAGGATAACAGCATAGTTTGTAAACTGAGCTACAAGTCCCCTGTCTCCTTCCAACCCCCAGCCCATTCTCAAACCCAGCAACCACAATTTCTCCTCTAAATTATAGGCATACAACACAGCCAGCTGTTCTTTTCTTATTTTAAAACTTCAAACTAATATACATTTGTTACTATAAAAATGTTCATCATTTCTTTTGCATTTAAATAAGTGCTTGGCATACCTAGATATAAAACAAGGTGTGTCACGTCTGTTCATTCAGAATCTTCCATACGATGAGAGAGGAGTGGGGAGAGCAAGAGCAAGAGACTCAGAGGCTTTTATTGACCATTTTGCCGTCAGGGTGAAATAAAATCTGGTGACCAAAGAAACAACAAAACATTTTAGTGGCCGGTTAGAACAAGGAGAGATACTTTAACAAAAAAGATTCTGGTGTCAAAAAGCACTGTTCCATGGCTCCCTTCTCGCCAGTTATTTCTTATTGTGCCCATGACATTTTCTTTAGTAAGAAGAGTGTTTGTGTATTTCTTTTAGCTCAACCGGTTGAGGACAGAGTCTTTTTTCTTCTTTCTTTTTTAATGTTGTCATCCCACTGCCATCCTTATCATTATCATCATCAAAAAGCATTTATTAAGCAATTCATTTCACATGATATAGGGCTCAAAGCATCCCAGACACTCTGGTTCCCGTTCTCTGTGTTCTGCCTGAGCCACACAATAGGGACACAAAATTATTGTGAGCCCTCCTCTTTTTGTGTTTCTAACATTTTTTTAAAGTAGTGACAAGCAGAATAGTCTCCTCTTCACTTAGGGTCCTTTTCCTTTTATCTCCTTCCTCATCATCTAATAATACTTAACATTACTCTGCTACTTCCCAGGCTGACCTCTTACAAGAAGGATAAAATACTGAGTTTTAATTATTCTCCCTCTAGCATAAATTCCCACCTGACCAGCAGGGGAGGGGGAGAGCAGTTTAGCCCAAATGCTACATAGGGCATGGGAGGCGATTTTGGGACCTTATAATGCCCCCCTGTGCTGCTGTCCCTCCCCTCAAATGTGAGCTCTGCTGGCCCTGATAATAATGTTTCAGCTCTTATAATAGCCTTCAAGAGCCTCACATTTACAGCCACAGTCTCCCTGCTGTAATAATTCCTTCTTTCTATTATTATAGATCTCTTAACATTCTAATAAATTCTCTCTGTTGTACTCTTTTGGCAAAATAAGCTTTCACGTTGCATTTCCCTAGCTTGGCAGTGATATCTGCCTCACTGTCACAGTAGCCTCTTCTTAAGCTTCTCTACCTTTCCTTGACTATTGTGGTTCCTCAGGGATGTAACAGCTGTTTCTGTGCTTTTATTTTACATACCAGAGAAGATGCCTTCCCTTGCCAGTTGCATCTCTCTAGGGATACAGGGAGCTTTCCTGTCTTTCAGGCAAGCAGCCCAAAGGGACCTTCCTCATTAAGGGCTACAGTGTACAGATGGCCTCCCACCTGCGAAGAGATTCCAAGAAAGAATCCTGCTTTGAACTGACCTCCCAGGATAGGCGCAGCTATGAGGTAGGACGCGCCAAGGAGATGGTGATCCTCATTGGTGTTGCAGTTTCGTTCTGTATTGCATGTGAGCCATGGTTACTATGCTGGGTTCCAGCCTTTCTTTGTTACCTGCTTATTTCATACCAACTAAGACCCTCTTTCTTGACATGTCCTCACATTTGCCATGCCATACCCTCCCTCTGTTGCCACTCTCATCCTAGATACAGACTTTGCTTGGCTTCCATCCTTAATTTCTCCCCTTCTCCATTTCACTTCATAGGTGAGCTGCTTGTCAATTGCAGCACACAAGCCAATTCCTTACTTATAGTCTCTGATTTTATGGTTTAAAATCCCATTCTCTTTATTGTTCAACCGATTTTCTTCACTTCCTTCCATGAAACCCAGAAAACAGAAGATCTAACTGTAGAGTAAAAAAAAATTATTTTCCCATGTTCATCTTGCTATCCAAAATAATCTTCCTGTGTGTGGATGCTTTGCATATCTCTGAAGGATTTCTAAGATATTGGTAACAATAGTTAGTAACAATAATAACTGAAGGACTAGAGGACCTGGTCGAGGCAAGAAAAACTTATTCCTTGCTATGCTCAGTTTGAATCTTTACCTCATTATAAAATTAATTTGTTTTATTTTATTTTTGCCATCTTCATCCTGAACAACTAACAAAATTTAAGAATTTCTGACTGTGGAAATATAGTGATTTTTACCAATGTATGTTTGCGTGTGTGTGTGTATTGTTTCCTGCTTTTTGGTAATTTTTATCTTATCACAATTTTATTAAAACAATTTAGAAAAACTTCAGCTCATGAAAAAGAGAAAAACCATGCTAAGAGTAAATTAACCACTTAAGTAACCCTTTTAGTCTTCATACTTTTCTCAGCATTTTCTTTTTATTTCTACAGTATCTTAACTCTTATTTTGTTAAAGGACCTAGGTCTTCATTATGCAATTTCCAGAAATCGTTTAACATTTGTACTAAAACTTTTCTATAGAGTCCTTTATGAATATATATAATATAGATGTATGCACTGAATATGTTCCTAGTTATTTTTATTATTACATCCTGATAGTAACATATTTAGATAAAAGTTTATGTAACAAGTCTAAACCAATATTTCTAGAAATGTTTTTATAGAAATGTGTTTTTAAGAAATCAAGAATGATAATGTCTATTAAAAAGTATTATTCAGGAATCCACTTTCTTTGTATGACATATATCTTTACCTTACCCCAATGGCCAGATAATTAAAATATTTTTCAGGAACAATTATTTAAAATAAAAAATTTACTAAGGGCTGATGTTTGACTGGCCTATTTTGTAAATCAGAATGTAGTTTATTTACTTCTTTTCTTTGGCCTGTTAAATTCAAATCATTACCATTGTCTGTGGATTCTTCTACAAATCCTTTGGCTCTTCCCCTTCTTATTTATTCCCACAGCCATCACAATAGTTAAGTTCACCCAGAGGACCAGTTGGTCTTCTGTCTCCAGATTTCTCTATTTCAATCCTTCCTACTTACAGCTATTGAAAGAATCCCCCACTCCCTTTGCTAGAGCTGGTAGTGGCTTCCTGTTGCCTACATTTTAACTCTGAACTCCAGGTACTCAGAGCCATTTTACAAAGTCTTCTCTGACCCTCAACTCTCCCACTTCACCTGTTATTTTTCTCCAGTCAAGTTGATCTGCCAGCCTTCCCCATAAGTCATTTTATTCCTGTTCTTTTGCACATGGGTCTCCCTACCTGAAATGTCCAACTCTATCCACCAGTTTCCACAAACCCTTCTGTAAAATCCAGCCAAAATGGTATTATTACAGCAAGCCACCCTGACCTAACCTACTCTAGGCAACAATAGGTGTTCCCTGTCTCCTCTCGATATCCAGTTGATATCAAATGTGCCTCCTTTGTAGTGTTCCTATTTCATCTGTGTGGGTTGGTTTTCTTTTTTCTTGTAAACTTTTCTCAAATAAATGCTTGATGAAGGAATAGATAATTAAATGAAAGAATGCATGTGGACATGAACGTCTGGACTCAAAGAGCTGTCATCTCTGGGTATGCAAAACTGCTGAATGAAAAATCAGTTTGAGTGAATTATTTGGTCTTTTTTCTATATGTTAAGCACACAGAGAATCCTGAACTTTAAACTTGACTCTGAAACTCAGAGGTTCCTCCCACTTGGACATCCCTGCCAAGATTGATGGAAATTTTAGTGACAGTGATAAATTTATTCACTGATTTTTCTCTAGTTTACAGCTACTAGTCCAGCAGAAGCCAGAGACTGGGTGGATCAAATAAGTTTCTTGTTAAAAGGTAAGTGTCACTGTTACAGAAATAATACTTGAATTGATTTGCAGTTGAAGTTATGTTGCATAAATGTAACCTACAGGCTTCAGTATGTATTTTTTCTATCCTTTCTCACATCTGCCTTTCCTACCATATTCTTCATATTATAACAACAATTAGTACTATGTATAAATGAGAAGGTAAAGATGACATCAACCTGGAGAAGACCTCTGGTATCTTAGCTCATCCACCTACCTACAGGCAAGTCTGTAATATTCAAAACCACTAAAAAAGAAGATTCTAAAAATCAGCTCAGCCCAATTCAGTGTCTCCTAACCCCTTATATTCTGGAACGGAAATTCATAATATCCAACTTAAAGTCATCTAGTTGCAATTGAGGTTCAAAATCTTCTTATTTTAGTCTTAGGAGGAAGTAGAAATCTAAACTTATCTAGATGGTCTTCAGGGACACTGTACATTAAAAACAAATTGCTATTTCCCAAGCCACAATAAGATGTTCCTTGCTTTGGGATGGGAAGAGACCTGCCTGAAGATGGTAAATGACTGCTCTTAGAGTACCCTCTGCTGGCCAGCCTGTAGACAAAGCAGAAACAGTGGCCTAGGAAGCCTTATCTGGAAGTGGTCTGGCAGGTAGAAGAAGCCAACCTTGAATGTGTCACTTGGTATTAGATAATCCTCACTTACCGTCATGGGAGGACCCTACCTCTGCAGAAAGGCAGAAGTACCAACTTTTTATACATGGCCCAAGACCTAGAAAGAAACATGTCACCCTAAAAACTCCAAGCCTTTTCATCTGTTTTTTATTCTGCTATGAGATTGTATTGTGGATAAAAAGAAGGAAGCACCAGAGCTTTAATTACAAAAATTGTCTCTTTTACTAGTTATGCCTTTGCTATCACAAAAACAAACTATTGCACATACCAACAGCGTCACGTATAATAGACTGGAACTAGACAAACATGAACATTGATGGCGAGACTACAGGGTACACTCTCATCTAGGTGCCTTGGATTTATGTGTGTAATATACCCCTTAGTGTGTAAACCTCAATAAAACTCAAAGCAGCTTTATTGAGCTGTACCCTGTGGTACTTTCAGAATCCCACATTGAAGAAATTATTCATTCCATTTTATTTTAAAACAAACAAAATAATAACATATGGTTTAAGCCACAAATGTGCTTTTGATCCTTTCCTCATATGTGGTGGCACCAAAATTCAGATGAAAATTGTTGCAAAATCTTTATTAAAAGCCTAATCAAGCCAAACAGTTTTATTGCATTTTGAAATGAACGTTGGACGTCTCTCTATCCTTTCCTTCCCCAGAGAACGGTGACTGCACTTGCACATCCTGCAGAGGGCCCTCAGCAGGGTTTCAGAGAGCACTCTGTAGTACACATCAGAGAATGAACATTCCCAGTTCCCCATTAAAATAAAAAACCAATCTCCCTCCCCTGCCCTGGTGCTCCCCAGTGCTGTAATGGCTCAACACCCTCTATACAGTGACCCAATTTAAGGGCAGCTGGACTCTGCAGTTGCAAAAGGACATGGTAACTGCATTGTTCAGCTATTCCATTTGGTCTTGTATTACTGTTATATTTTTCCATACCCCGTTTCTTTTTCTCTTTCGCTGTTGTCCATTTTTTTCTCTGCAAACAAACTTGTCTGAAATTCTGCAGTGAAATCACTGGGGAGATGAGCTTCTGACAGCTCCAACATTCTACAGAGTTCCCATGGCCTATGCACCCTGGAGGACTGCAAGCCTTCACTTACCCTTCCAGTTTTCTACTTGATAAGTTGTGTGCAGCACACTGGCTTTTCCTCTTCTGGCCTATTTTCTTCCCTTCACCTCGTGTTCTCATTTACACACCCATACTTTTCAGGGCTGCTTCACCCCGATCAAGTTTTATTGCAAGGAAGGATTTATGCTATGGTTTAAACCTGATGCAGTGCTAGTCCGGCCTTTTCTGTAGATTTCCTGCCACCAAAGTTCACATTAGAAATAACAGCATTTATTGTGTTTCATTTTCTTTTGACATGTTTTACTCTCATCCCTCTTCCTCCTTCTCCCTCTTTCCTCCCATCTTATTATTTTATTTTTCTCTGTTTCTTGATTCATTCTCATCTTTGCCCTGGCAGATCTGAGCTCCTTAACCATTCCATGTGAAGAGGAGGAGGATGAAGAAGAAAAAGAGGAAGAGACATATGATGATATTGATGGTTTTGACTCCCCAAATTCTGGTTCCCAGTGCAGACCCACTGTCTTGCCTGGTAGTGTGGGGATAAAAGAGCCTACAGAGGAGAAAAAAGAAGAAGATATTTATGAAGTCTTGCCAGGTGAGAAATTTTGTGCTCTGATTATCTTCCACTAGTTTCAGAAATTCGTGACCTGATTAAAGAATAATAACTTTGAAAATTCCAAAAGAAGCCAAATCTAACCTTCATCCTCTGAAGGAGATAATGTGGTAAGCTTTATGAGATGGTAGGGAAAACGATAATGAAGCTCTGTCTTGCTCTGGGAGCAAGAAGAATTTGATTAGGGAGTGTCTTCTATCCATGCCATGTGAAGTAACTTATTACATGTGTCCACCAGGTTAAACAGTCAGGAACATTTACATTGGTTTTTGTTGGTTTACTGTGAGTTTTGGGATGAGTCATCAAAATTCTCAAGTTTCAACTTTTTGGTGTGTAGTTGTGAAAATAATGGAAAATTCCTTCAAAATTATGAAGGATTTCAAAAATCTGAAACATGTTGTAAATGCTGACAAACGTTTTTAGTAATACCTTCAAATTACGAGCAAACCTCGATAATAAACCCTGCTAGAGAACGACGCATTATTACCTAGTTCAGATATACCATGAATCAAATCACAACTCTTTTTTTTTCCATGCTTCATGTCCACATGATCAGCATCACACCTGTGAACAGGATTACCACTACTCTTAAAAAAGAAGCCTAACATGTTTTATCTGCTCATCATTACAACATGTCTACTCTCTATATTTCCTTTTTTCCAAAGGCATGAAAACTATCATCTTAAAAACTATATAGTCATCACTGCTTCTGCATAACCACTTCTAGTGGGGATAACAGCAGCTGGTGATCAATGCAGAGCTCAGTGGGGGTCAGACGGAGGAGAACCAAAGCCTGAGCTTTTAATTGTGAGGTAGTTAGACCACAGGAATGCTAATCTTCAAGTCCATTCAGAAAGATGGTTCCTATGGAAATTTGCCAGGAGTTCAGTGCTCTGCTGAGAAATTCAAGTTAAGCTTAAATTTATAGCAATTTAAGCCTCAATCCCAGATGAACCTAGGAACTAAGGTGAATCTAACACTCAAGCCCCTGAAGATAAGGCTGGTTGCTAAAAGCATCAACAGTAAACAGCTTGCATTTCAAGGCTTCCTAAGAAGAGCATCCAACCCTCTCCACACTGTCTTTATCTCTTCCTGGGGAAGAAGCTACGTCATTGCTTCCTGAGTCAAGGGGCAGGACTTTGGCCACATGTCCCCACCCTGCTGGGGACTTTACCCACCCACCAAGGAGAGCCTGCTTCTTCTCCTAGCACTTCCAGCCTCTGCCAGTCCCGACTTCTCCAGCCTTTTTGTTGTGTTTTATTATGCAAATGATATCTTGGTTGAGGTCGAGCCATTTCTTGTGTCTGACGTTAAAAAAAATGATAATTTCCTCAGCAAGTCATCGTCGTTAATGAAGTTTTACAAAAACAGATACAACCAAAGGAAAATAAAATTTTACAGGTGATAAATTTTTCCAATTTCCCTGGCAGAATTCGATAGGATTGTTAAATTAAGAGTGAAGGTGTCTGTTAGAAAGCAACGAGCAGTGATGGGTAATTTTATAGAGTGGAAAATTGAATCAAATTGCTACATTAAAACACAGCTCCTCTGAGAATCTTCCCTTTCACAGTCAGCTCCATTGCAACAGCAGGGTGCAGAAATGGATCTAATTCACAACACTCCCTAAAAGGAGATGCACTCCCCAACTTGGCCAGAATCTTCCTAGTGAGCTCATATTCTTCTCACTCCTGCCCAGGCTTGGGGAAATATCCGGGTGACAGTCCACTTTGGGTTACAACTGTGGAAGAGTGCTCTGGGAATACCTCAGTGAACCTCCTGGGGTGGAAAGAAAGGGCCTTTTAATGTACCATGTTTTGTTTTCAAAAGAGCCAGGGAGGAGGGGGCTGATGCTCAGAGACACAGAGCAAAGGAGAATAAAGAGAAAGAGGCCTCAAAAACTTAGATGAGTTTGGGACTGTCACCTTATCTTAGGAGTGGGCAGTGAAGGTATGATTGGCTTCCTAATGACCATCTTTCTCTTGCCTCCTAAACTTCTCCCCTTGGCCATTGCAGCACTGCCCAGAGTATCAGGGCATTTTTCCAAAATTCCCACCAGCTGGTATGTTGGTGTGGCCCCAAGGGCATGAAGACTGGTCTGAGGGTACACTTACCCTGTATCCACAACAGCTGTCCATTGGAAGTGAGGAAAGCCACACAGTAGGAAATCCAGGGTCTCTTTCTGCAGGTTAAGGAAACAGCAGCTAAGCACCCTCTTAGTTTCCAAAGGACAGCACTGTACCCAACCAACAGGTTCTTTCCCATAAGCCTCTATCCATCACAGTTCTTAGAGACAGAATTGGAGGTGGGATATATTGGCATTTAATTATGATATGAATATTTCAGCAACCAGTTGCTATCAATCACTCAGCTTCCTGTCCACTCCACTCAGCTGTTGCTTCTGAACTTACTGTTTGAATTTTGTATGTGCCACACCATCAGTCCTGGAGAAACTGAGAAGGGAATGTGAGGGGGCCTAACACTGTCTCCTTTCTGCTGCCCTCTCACAAAACCACCTACCAACCAGCGGCACATGAGACAGCATGGTATCATAGGTACAGATACTGGCTCTAAGTCAGGATGGATCTGCTCTGCCACCTGCTAGCTGTGAGACCTTGAGCAAGTTACTTGCCCTCTCTCTGCCTGATTGTACTACCTGTAAAATGGGGAAAACAATATAGTTGTCTTAGAGGGATGTGGTAAGGAGTCTAGAACTGACATGTGTAAAGTTCTTAGCACAGAGCCCCGACACACAATGGCATACAGTGAGTACTCAGTAAATGCTGGCTATTATTAATGTGATGGTGTTTAAACAGGAAGTGTTATCTCCTTGAAGAACTGGGGGTGGTTAGGTCCCCGCCCTCTCGAACCAGACCCGAGACAGTCCAGTTGGATATTTCCAGCTATGCTTATGGAGCAGGTGAAATTGAAAATCCTGAGCAGATGGAATGTGGAGTGCACCTTCTGCTCAGGCCCATTTTTACTGCGAGGCCAGGTGCTGGGTGGAAGGATGACCTACAGTAACGTTGGATTGTGCTAACACTGCGTACCCATCAAGAGTCAAATACGTGGACCTCTAACATGTGTTTCATTATAACGAGTAAATGTGCTTTGTGGAGGATATTTAACATTGACAGTTCTGCTAATCCTCCCTTTTGGGATAGGGCCCACACAAGCCCTCACTGTCTCTATGGGGAAAGCCATGTTAGTGAGACCTCCCTTCCAGGGTATAATTTAGATGGGCTTCCTAATAGGGAGAAAAATGTATGTAACAAATACCAAGTCAATAAAAAATGTTTTTCGTAATCAAAATAATGTATGGGTCATCACATTAAACTCACTCCATCACATTAATCATGGAATAATTAGCATTTGCTACGTGGCTAGCACTCTTCTCCCCATGAGGGAACACCAGAGCACTAAAGGTTTTCAGCCAGACCACAAAAACATTTGTGCTGGAAAATATGGTTTCAAGGTTGGTATCTGGTGGGATTTCTGAACATCCATGTTGAGCATATGGGGACTGATTTTTTTAGGAACTCATTTGCAATAGATTAAACTGCAGGGAACTACCACAAAGAAATGTTAAAGCAATATGTAGAAAATAGGAGGCCTTTCTGAGCCCTCTCTCACCACCACCACCACTCTCATAGTTATTTTACAGGCCAGCATAGGCCCAGCTTCATGATTCAAGATTCCATAAAAGGACAGCTTTTATCAAATTTTGTCTGGGGTCTCAAGGCTGGGATCCAGCAAGGCGCCTGAGACCATTGAAATGCTGTAACTGGGGCCTTGTAGCAGCTGCAGTGGCAACGGAATCCGGCTGTGTTCTCTAGAGAGATTTCAGAAGAGCAAAATGGAAAGAGAGATGAAGAGCCTTCTTTGGGAATTTCTGTGCACATTCCAATGCTGCCCACACTGCCCCAGGGTGTTATTATAGACCTAGAAACCAGATTGCTTTATAATAAAGCATATAACTGAGTTTTTAAAATTTTGAGTCAAATGGAAACAAGCATTCTGTGGAATTATTTTTCCCCCTGTACAGTTGTTCAGACCCACAGGAAGGGGTAACAGTGAAGGTAAGAAGTCTAAAGAAATAAAAAAAAAAAAAATGGAGACGAAAAATACAAAGTTTATGAAGAAAGAGCATCAGGGAAGAGTCAACACCATTATCAGGCCTCCTCTGAACTTCTGGCCTTTTCTCTTTCTTACTCCCATACCCGCTGAGCCCCAGCCACAGAGTCCTGCTTGGCCAGCACCAAAACTGGAATCATATTGTTTCTTCTACCTAGACTACCCTTCTGATCTCAGCCTGTGAAATCATACACATTCTGGTCAACCGTCTCCCTAGTGACACCTTCCCAGATACTCAACTGGAATTAAGCTTTGTTTTAGTCCTCAACACAGTGATTTGTATTCAGGTCTTTCTCCCCAATTAGTAGATGCTTAGGTATTATTTGTGAAATTAAATTCAGTGCATTCTAAGTGTTGCAGTTAGCACAAATTGAGTTTAATATCTTATACATCAAGCCCATATTACTGAAATAGGATGCAAATATTTTGAGGTAACAGTTGAGATTACCAAATACACAACAGAGAATTAAATGTGTTATTAGCATCTTGCTTGTATTTTCCGTGTGGTCTGGTGAGGTGCTATAACATCCGTGGATTCATAACATATCTGTCCATGTTGGGGAGCAGTTTATTTCTACTTTTCTGCACGTCCCCTTTGCACCTTGAGTCTGTCTGTATTTCTGTTGCATCTGTCACCAGAGCACCTTGATGTCTGGTTGTACATTGATACAGTTGGCATTTTTTGAAGCTTTTGTCACTTTCTTTGTTTGGGGAAGTAAGTGATTTCCCCTCTTCCTGATTTAGTCATTTTTTTCTAATGTTATTCTTTCTGATATCAGTGTAGCTGATGTCAGAAGCGTGTCAGAGCAGCACTTCAGAAAAGAGCCAGGTGTCATGAGAAGCTGCTGGCTCCTCTCTGTCCCTCTGAGGTAGATTCAGTGTCCTGTTCCTCTCAGCCTCTCATTAGTGTCCCTGATATTGTGCCAAGAATGTTGATTGAAATCGACTCTCCGGATACTGATGCTCATTTGTGATGCCCCATGGTTCTCTTACACGTTCGCACAGTTAACAGAATCTTCTTCAATTGTTTTCCCAATTGAGATGAGATATTTGGGGATCAAGTAGAGCATTTAATGTGATAAGTGGACAGTAATCTTTAGAGGTTAATTTGTTTAAAACCTATGTAAGGTTGGGGTCCCATATGCACCGTTAGGAGCAAGGACCATTATAATCCATTACTGTTTAAAGTTGAGCTAGCACATAAATTTTAATTCACTCTTAAATGAAGATGTATTTCAGTAGATATAATGCTGAAATGCCTAATAATACTCTTATAAAGAAATTCAACAAGCTCTTTAGCCTAAAATATATTGTTCAAAATTGTCTCTTAAAATTAAAGCCTCACATTACAGATTAATAAAAATGAGAACTTCAGCTATTTAACCCACCCCTTTTTTTCTGTTGCCATATAATCAGTTGTCTTTGACTTGGAGTTTGAAAGACATCTGTTTAGTTTCATGGAAGGATCTGAGATAAATTGTATGCCTATTTGTATTGTGCTCCCAGAACCTAGGGAGGTGTCTGGGGTGTAATTTTTACAACCAGCTGTGAACACTGCTTTCCTTCACTATGTGACAGCGCCCCATACCCAGTCTTCCAAAGACCCCAGAGTCATAGCACCAAGCCCATCAATGGGAAAGCTTCTTGATTTGAGCCTCCTTTCAGCCACCCAGGAAAGACAGTGTTAGATAGAACAGATGTGGGGATTGGAGCGTCCCCATTCACATCCATCATTGTAGAGCTTAGTAATGGCGGTGGATGATATAAAAGCTCTATGGCCAGTGTTTTTCTTTCTTTCTAGGTGATTTCAAAGGTGCAATGGAAATTAGAGTATCTGGTCTGGAATTGAACTGCATTGAACACATTTCTATTATTCCATCTTTGTATTATGACTAGATTAAGTGCTGTTGCCCGAAAGGATAAAGGAATCAAGTTTTAGTTTTCATTTTTATCATTGCAAATACATTTACATTCTCCTATTTTACAAATGCAAAGAGCAGGCAAGCCACTTTCAATAATTTATTTTAAAATCAATGCTAATGAGGTTATGTCTCGTCAGTGGCCGAGTTTTACAATAAAGTCTGATTTATTTAGAAAAGATCTTTGGTGAAGCTTCCCATCTAATGGCAATGGGAAGGAGGTGGAGTAGCAGCACAGTGACCCTCCAACTTCGGATCCAATTTGTAATTCACAGTGGAGATCTGACCCAATTTACATTGATTAGAATTGGGAGGAAGAGACAGCTGCACACAGACAGCAGAGGTAGAATAAACCCTCTCTGCAAAAGTGCCTAAGCACAGCAAATTATTGGTCTTTGTGATGGAGTTGTTTGATACCAACAAAAGAGCTGCTCTCTCTCCAAATTGTTGGGTATCTCTAAAATGGAGGATGTACCAATTTTTCCTCTAATGTTTTCAATCCTAAAATTAGTCCCATGTCAAAAAGGAAATGCATCATAGCAGAGAAAGGAAGGAAGTGGACGAGTAACAAGAAGACAGTGTGCAAAGAATGTTTGATGCAGTTTATTTCAGCATGATCTGTTTCCTATATTTGATTTCACTCCTCCATTAGCTTAGGTTCTTTTATTCTCTGTGGTAGGGTTGAGGGAGCACTATACGTGGCAAGTAGAACATTCTCTGCTGCTAGATCATACATGGCTATAAGAACTGTTGAGTCAAAGTGCTGCTTTTCCCATACCATATTATAGGGCAAACATATATATATAGCCCAGAGTATCAGTCTTTTTTGTTTTTTAGAGACAAGGTCTCGCTCTGTTCCCCAGGCCCAGGCTGGAGTGCAGTAGTGCAATCATGGCTTACTGCAGCCTCAAACTCCTGGGCTCAGGCAATCCTCCAGCCTCAGTCTCCCAAGTAGCTAGAAGTACAGGTGTGCACCACCATGCCTAGCTAATTTTTATTGTTATTTTTTGTAGAGACATGGTCTTGCTCTGTTGTCTATGCTGCTCTCAAACTCTTGGTCTCAAGCGATCCTTCCTATCAGCATGCTGGGATTACAGGCATGAGCCACCACACCTGGCCATATCAGTCTCTTTTTTACTTGAAATCAATTACTTCTTTAATGCTCTATAGTATTCTAACATATTTTTATTCTGCTGCTTCTTATCTATGAGCTTGGAGCTTACTTTTCCAGTCTGACATACCAGAACTCATAGTGCCCTATAAACATTACATTTAAAAAACGAAAGAAAAAAATGTCCCCAGACCATCTCCTCAAAGGTTCATTTAGTGGCAAAACTATAGAGAAGTAAGAGAAGCAAATGTTGTAAGACTCAGAAGGAGAAAGGAAAGTAAATGTGGCCAGAAGAAGCTGATTATTCAGCCCTCAAAACATTGCTTATTATACTCTATCTACTGTGCACGTGTGTGTATATATGTGTGAGTGAGAGAGTGGGAGAACATGGTGGTAGTGAAAAAAATAGTGAATGTATTTTTGTTCACTTTGCCCCATGTATAAAATAGCTAAATATGATTTTGGCACATATTTACTTTATAAAGGCCCAATTCCTATTTTACCAGGTAATGTGATGAGATGAAACAAGTTAATGAGGGTAAGAAACTTAGGCCAATCATGTTATGACTTTGACAGTATAAACACTTGACTGGAGTTAGACAATGGCATTGACTTAGAATCCACTGTGAATCTACAGCAATTAATTAAAAGATCATTCCAACTACCCTCAGGAGCTTATACTCTAATGAACAAGGCAGGCTGAATAAAAACAGTAAAAAGATACAAGCCCCAAGTACTAGGAACATAAAATTATGTACATGACCAGCCTCCACTACAGCTGAACAAAGATGGATACATTAAGGATTAAAGACTAATTAACCACAGGAAGTTTTTTGGTTTTATTTCCCTGAACCAGAGTCTTGCTCTGTCACCCAGGCTGGAGTTCAGTGGCACTGCAACCTCTGCCTCCCGGGTTCAAGCAATTCTCCTGCCTCAGCCTCCCGAGTAGCTGGAATTACAGGCACCTGCCACCATGCCCAGCTAATTTTTGTATTTTTAGTAGAGACGAAGTTTCACCATGTTGGCCAGGCTGGTCTCGAACTCCTGACCTCATGATCCACACACCTCGGCCTCCCAAAATGCTAGGATTACAGGTGTGAGCCACTGCACCCGGCCAATCACAGAGGGTTTAAACACCCACTTCAAATCACACACACACACGCACACACACACACACACACACACACAATCTCTGTCTCTGTCTCTCTCTCTCTCTCTCTCACACACACACACACACACACACACACACTAACATCCTAACTCTGGAGTGCTTAAAACCAGAGAGAATGCTTGCATAGAGGTGATAATTTTGAAGAGAATTCCAGAGGGAAGGAGAAATGGAGTTTGAGGAAAAGGATTAGGATACTGGTGATAGACACCTAAATAATCCAATGGCCTGGAAGCTCCACAAGGGCAGGAACCCTGACAGTCTTTTTTATGGCTTGTCCCACTTCCTAGTGCAATGTTTTGCATGTAATAAGCACTTCAAAATGTTTATGAGTAAATGAAAGGGAAGAGGAGAGGGCCAATTTGAAGGTGAGAGATGATTTTTTTTTTTTTAAAGAATACAGTAATTAAACTTTCCTTAAAGAAAAGAGTATGATGAGCTCAGAGAAAGGGGACCTCTCCATATAAAGAATGTGAGACTGATTGGCTGGACATGGTAACTCACACCTGTAATCCCAATACTTTGGGAGGCAGAGGAGGGCAGATCACCTGAAGCCAGGAGTTCAAGACCAGCCTGGCCAACATGGCAAAACCCCGTCTCTACTAAAAATACAAAAATTAGCTGGGTATGGTGGTGGACGCCTGTACTCCTAGCTCCTTGCGGGGCTGAGGCAGGACAATCCCTTGAACCCGGGAGGTGGAATTTGCAGTGAGCCAAAATTGTGCCACTGCACTCCAGCCTGGGCAACAGAGCGAGACTCTATCTCAAAAAATAAATAAATAACATGAGACTGTGAACCACTAATTGCTAATACTGATCATTTATCCCCCCAGATGAAGAGCATAATCTAGAAGAGGATGAGAGTGGCACTCGGCGTAAAGGAGGTATAAGAGCTTCTAAATGCACAGGCACTGGGTAGGACATTATGGGTTTCTGATTAGAGAAAGCACCTTTTTCCGAGACTACACAAATTACCTGACTCAATAATTAAGAGGGTATCTATGTGTGACCCCAAGGGCCCCAAATAAAGTGACTGAGTAGGGAAATATCTAAACTTTAAAAGCAGCCATCCATTCACTTTTATTAATGTTCCCAGAACAGCCAAGATTTATCCTAGAGAGGGCGGGAAGCCAAACCAGATATTTATTTTTTCCTATCAGTTTTTCTCAAATCAGTACAGTGAAAATAGAATTGCCTCATCTCTAAGAGATCAGAGGATTGAGAATGGAAAGAATGGAAATGTCTCCTCTCTGAGAGGCCCGGAGATTGCAAGTTCAGAGGGGAATAGAAATGTGTCAGATCTGAAAAGTGAACACGGGGTGAAGGATAGAATTGCTTGGTGATGCTGACTTCTGATGGCCTGGTTTGATTCCAGGCACATTTGGAAATGAATATGTAACAGGTTTGTTGAATATAAAATTACATCTTATTCATCCGAGACTGTTAACCATGCTTCAGGCTGTTAGTGAGCCCATCTTTCTGAGGTCAGATGCCCCTCTGAAGCCTCCGTAAGTGGACCTATTCCATGGTTGTCGGTAAAGGAATGCTGCACATTGCAAGGGCCACCTCAAGGACATTCATTCCATCAGCAGAGCCCTAATCATGACTGATTTAGATACTGGCTGATATTTTTCTTAGAGTCTATGAAATTCTTAAACCTAGGGATTCTTGCCCTCTTTCCCTCCCTGCTCCTTCTGTTATCTGGCCCTGTCTTTTCCCATTCTCCTCTCTCCTTTCCTTGTGCTTTTTCTTCTCTTCTTTATCCATCCACCAAAGCTTCCATTTCTAGGTTCCTTCTCTGCAGAAAGTAAATACTTAAAAGGTTTAGGACCCAACTTCCTAAGAGTCCAGCTTCTCCCAGGGAAGAGAAGAGATAACAAAGATGCAGCCTCAGAAGTCATGTGCCAAAGCAGAAGAGAAAGAAAGCAGTGGAGGCAGGTACGATGTAAGGATGTGAGTGTAGCTGCAGGGACCTCATGATAATGAACACGTGATTAAGTTCATTCTGAAACCTATTTCCTTCTTTTGTCTACTTACTATACAGAATTCCAAATGAAAATCTGTTCTGACCCACCCATGTTCCACATATATCTTTTCTCAACTAACTTCCATCACCAGTGCAGAAAAGAAATACTTCATGTGGACAGCTTGGGTGGAGTAACTGTAAGCTTCCTAGGGCCAATTTCATATTAAACTCCATTCAGAAAGCATCAGTCTTAAAGTCTATAATCCAGTTTCAGATTCCTCCCTCATCTCATTTCCATCTTCTACCTCTTTCTCTAAGGTTATATCTGGGAGGTGAGAGTAGATTTATTTTCTAACTGTTCCCACAGCTATAATTCAAGTAGGTTTAAAAAAAAAAAAAAAAACCTTTTGTCCCTCATGCTTCCTGCCTCCAAAATAAGTGTTGTTAAAGTATAGCGATCTCTGAATATGTTTCTATGGTTTACACTTCCCACCAGTTATAATGATTGGTGACTTAGTGATTAAAAAAACAGGAGGACTTTTCGCTCTCTCTGCAGAATCTGAGGCAGGAATTTTTATTATTTGTGTTTACTTATTTATTGATCGATTTTATGTAGTGCCTTTTCTCCAAAGGTGCTATAGAAATGGTGAAAAATATATAAATCCAAATGTCATCACTTAGTTTTGTAACAATAAAAGACAGAGGTCTGGGGGAAGGGCAGGCAGCCCCAGTGAAGGCATTTAAAAGGTAAGGAGCTCTAGGACAGCCTGAATTCCTATGTCATAGACAAGCTACACAAGTTTGTGCTACTTAGTTTTTCTCAGGTGTTAACATGCTTTTTGGGGGGAAAAAAATTTAAGCAAGTTGATCTTTCCCTTCTTCCTTTTTTCCTAGAAGATGCTATGGCTAGCAGAGTAACTTTTAAAATCCAAGTACTTTTTTCCAACCTCCATGGATCCTGTTCCTTGAATGCTGTGCTTTTCCCTGATGGAATTGCTAACATTTTTAAGGCCAAACTAGATCTTATCAGAATGGGTGAAAGGGATTCAGTTCATACTTATTGAGTGTTAATGACCCTGTAAGATGTAATTTCTTTTATTTCATTCTGTTACCTAGAAAATCTATCACAGCCTTGTAGTATTGATTGCTCAATCTATAAAGAGCTCAGTTTACAGCATGACTGCTAGTAACAGGGTTATTTTAATGAGTGACTCTTCAACACCTCAGATTTTCACTAAATTCCAACCCATCAGCCTAATAGTCTAACACTAAAGGTCTTAAGTAATGAGAGCTTATCACCTTTCCTTATCATGAATAGGTAACCTCCAGGTAACCAAAAATAAAACTTCCTCTTCATTTGTTTTTATAAAAATTACTAGCCATTTGTTTGCACGTGCTACGTCAAATAAAAAGCAATCCTGGAAGCACAAATCATCCTTAGATACATAAAATCCCTGACCAAGTAAAACCTGAAATAGACCCCTCCCACCCATACCTCCCTCAGTCTGCCCCAACCCCAGCTCTGAAACTGTGAGCAAACTAAGCCAAAATGAGACACAGACCACACCGCTGTGGTCTTATAAGCAAATGGCTGCTTTCAGGAGGGCCAAAAAATGAGAGACCACAGAGGTGTTTGCAGACTTTTAAAGCCTGTTTCCCAAGACCAAACATGAGCTGATTATCAACCAGCTAAAATATTGGCCCAATGAAAGAGCAAATGAGATGAAAATCAGAATGTGAGCGTTCCCCCACTTCCAACTCATACTTATAACACTAAGGACCATAGTAATTTCAAAACTCAAGATTAAAGGTCTATGAAGTAAGCAAATGGTATTATCCAATTGCTCTTCCTCCTCTCGTACCACAGTCAGTGGATACTTGGCAAATTTTTTCATAGCCTTCTTCCGAAATAGTTAATAAATTATCAAGGCTGGCACAGTAACTCAAATCTAAAATTCCAGCACTTTGGGAGGCTGAGGTGGGAGAATTGCTTGAGCCCAGAAGTTTGAGATCAGCAAACTTCTGATCTGTTGAGGGCAACAGAGTGAGATCCTATCTTTTCAAAAAATTGAAAGATTAGCTGGATGTGGTGGCATGCACCTGTAGTCCCAGCTACTCAGGAGGCTGCAGGGAGAGGATAGCTTGAGCCTGGGAGTTGGAGGCTGCAGTGAGCTGTGATTGTGCCCCTGGACTTCAGCCTGGGTGACAAAGTAAAACCCTGTCTCAAACAAAAAAAAAAAAGAAAGAAAAATTATCAGAGTTTACTTGAATGGACTAAATATGTTGGACCTTTCTGACCTGGCTTAAAGAACATTTCAAGTCACTTCCAATGGGTCACTACTTAAGGCATTTTTTGTCCAAGTCTCACCATCCCATGCTTTCGTAGGACTGGCTTTATCTGTCTTCGCATTTTGTCTCTCTTTTCCATAACTTAAGAGGTTATACTCAATGCTAGGCCTCACTGACACAATCATTTTAGTCATCAAGAAAATGTAAATAACATGCGGTCTGCCTTTAGCCACTTTTCCCTCGTCACAGCTTGAATTCTGTAGCTACCCAGTAACTCCCAAACATAAGCTGAACTCTGGAAGGAATAGTCAGGTTTTATTGTCCCTAAGAAAGCAGAAAGGCAGAAAGATGTCCTGGTCCTTTTCACCTTAAACTTTCCTTGTAAGGCTGGGCATGGTGGCTCATGCCTGTAATTCCAGCACTTTGGGAGGCCGAGGTAGGTGAATCACCTGAGGTCAAGAGTTCGAGACCATCCTGGCCAACATGGTGAAACCCCATATCTACTAAAAATACAAAAATTAGCCAGACTTGGTGGCAGGCACCTGTAATCCCAGTTACTCAAGAGGCTGAGGCAGGAGAATTGCTTGAACCTGGGAGGCGGAGGTTGCAGCGAGCCGAGATCGCACCACTCCACTCCAACCTGGGCGACAAGAGACTCCATCTCAAAAAAAAAAAAAACTTTCCTCATCATAGAGGCTAATTTTCAGACATTGACTTTATCATCAGTAGCACCAACTTGGCCTCAGTTACAAGAGAAATGACTGTCACTAGTTGTAAAGAACCTGGCATGCAATGACAAATGCTTTGCAATAAATACCTAGAAAAAAGAAACCAATACTTTTTTTAAACTTGGTCTGTTGCTATTCTTCTTATGACATTTTGGTTGCTTGGAGCTTAGCTTCCCTTACATAGGATAAAGAGAATAAGATGCTGCTCTTTTTTTTTTTTTTCTGTAGAAAAAGTCTTTCGCAGCTCTGCTAGCAATTTAAATGCAGTGATCATACCCATTAGCTTCTCTATCATTGTAATTGTTGTTAATTGTTATAACTGTTTTAGTTATTAGTGGTGTCATTATTGCTCTAGGTCCTCTGTCTGTTTTATGCTGAATATATTAGTGCTTTGCTTTTGAATTACCAGGCTTTATTTAGTGCAGAGTTACGTTTTTTGGAAAGACATTGAGAAATGCTGGCATTAAGCTTTATTCTTTTGTTTTTCATTCCAAATGGACAGACTCGAAAAAAAAATAATTAGATGGAATAATGTCCTCAAAATGAGAATGAGGATGTTTTAAATTAATTAAATGGTCAGAATGCTGCATCATTTCTGATTTCAGATGGCTGCCAGAATAGTATAAGCCCAAAGGAACCTAAATCCAGCCCATAGAGGCAAGTCTTACCTTTGGGCTCTCAGTTCCTCTCCCTGAGCTAAAGAAATCAAAGTCTCCTGATACATTCTCTTGTTTATAGGATGAGTTGGGCAGGTTTAGGGAGACGCTGGACTAGCCCTGCAGCCTTCTGGGCTTTTAAGCTCTTCCTGGTGCCAAGCTTCAGGAATGAAGCCCTCCTCCAACTTATCTCTTCCCCTCTTTAAGGTCCTTAAATAACACCCACTTGATCAGAAAGGCCCTTTCTAATCCCTCAAACCATGTTAGATTCCCTGTTACACACAGCATCCTCAGCCTCTCCTTCACAGACATATCACAATCATAAATAAACATTTGTATAACTGTTTTTTCCATGGCGCCTCCCCGACTGGAGGGTAGCCTTGAGAGGAGGGCTCATGTGTGGCCGGTGTGGAATTCCCAGTATATAACACAGTCCCTGGCATTTAGTAGGTACTGTATACATGTCTGTTGGATGCTGAGAAATGAAGTTGCATGCATACATACACATAAATGCAAATCACATGTGTGTTAAACAGGAAGTCTACAATATGGGGTCATCTTGCCCAGCTAAGGAATTGCCTACCTCTCACTGATTTCCTTAATACAGAATACCTCAAGCTAGCTAGCAAGTTCAACCTTTTCCCAGTTTTTAGCCCTTCATTCTGCCTGTTTCTTAGAGCTGTTCTACTTCTGACAATCCCTATTCCTGGGCTGAGCTAAACCATCTCCTGGATTCCTGAACTCTGTCTTCTTTTGGCCTTTAACATCAAAGATCTTTTCTATCTAGATTTTTTTCCTGGAAGGCTTCTGTTTTCCTCCTAGCTTCTTGCTTTCCCTGTAATCTGTTGTGCTTTTAGAATAGGTCTTTTTTGCCGGGCGCAGTGGCTCACGCCTTTAATCCTAGCACTTTGGGAGGCTGAGGTGGGTGGATCACCTGAGGTCAGGAGTTCAAGACCAGCCTGGCCATCATGGTGAAACCCCATCTTTAAAAAAAAAAAGAAAGAAAGAATAGGTCTTTTTCTAGATATTCTCCCAGGCCCATATATACCCAATGTCAAATCACTTTATGTATACACCAAAAGGGTACTCAGTATTAGGGCCTATCCCACATCCAGGCACACTGCAGGGAACAGCCCTCCAAAGTGACCATCCACTGGGCCAGAAAAGACCAAGACAAGCTTGTCAGTCTCCTTACAGCTCAGAAATATTGTTATGGTTTTAGAATCTAATTTTATAAAAATGGTTTTGTCTACTATATATAAATCCATGAAAAATATTGATGTCAATATTCTTTCATTCCTGAATTTAGTCAAAATCTTGGGGTGATTAATCAACTCCATCCTCTGGGAAAACTACTTTCACTTTTCAGGGATTTACATTTCTCTATTATTTCATGTACTTATATTAATATATATGCTTTGTCTTTTCAATAGTTAACATATTTCTCCCTAAGTATTTTTCTTCCAAACATAAGATCAACTCTGTGGCAGAATGTTTTCACAGTAGTTATCTTGTTTGCTGCCCTCAGTTGTCTACTGCACACACAGACAATTTTATGTGTGAAGAAAACATGCCTGAGTTTCTATATGGTTGACATTTTTACTGTTGTTTGCAATACCCAAGTCTTAACTAAATAGTTCTCTCTGTCCTCTGTTTTTGTACCCTTTAAGATTCCTACCAAAGTTCTCTTCCAGAGACATATAGGGATTTTGTCCCCCTGTGCCTTTATTCTTTGAATTGCTCGTAAGTCAGGAACAAGTAGAAAAAAAACAAATATATGCAGGGTGTATGTGGCCCTACTGCCCACTTGCCCTATCCTCAGCCACCAGTACTATCACTGCTCTTGGGAGGGTCAAAATGAATAAAGGGAAAGGTGGAAATCTATAGAATAGATTCCCCCAAAATCATGAGAATTTTAATTAGAACCCAGGCTTCCTGACTCCCATCAGTTGAATTTCATCTTTTGTAGGTGCTTTGTTCGCATCTCTCATACAGAGCACCCCAAGGAACAAGGAGCATCCCTGGTCTAGTGGGCATTAGCTCTCCTGCCATTCAAATCCCCAGATCCTCTCCCATTTTGTACTCTAGTGTTTAACCTTTCCGGGTAGAGGATCAATACAAATTCTTCATTGTTAAGAATCGATGGCTGTCCTGTGGCATCATTGCCATCTAGTTTTGCTGAGAAGCTCCGTAAATCTCTCCAGCTGCTTCTAAAGCTTGGTTTGTCGTCTTCAGTTGCTTTCATTTTTAATGCAGATCACTTTGGTTTCTTTTCCCCTGGGGCTTTGCAGATAAATCTTGGCAGACATGTTGAGGGTCTACAAATGAGATGCTGGAAAAGGGCCAGCCCACCCAGAATTTAGTTGTAATGGATAAGATACCCCCTTGGTTCCACTTAAAGACTGGGCTATTTGTTTCAGTATTTATTGGTGATTACCTCATATAGTACCTGGGTGGAAAGTGCCCAGGACAAAGTTGCTACGGACAGAGGAGGCCAAAAAGTGAGCCGTGATCCAGAAGCCTGCTGGCTGACTCAGCCTTTCTTGTAAATAGGCCGAAGTCACAGATTTACTCTGATCCTTCAAATGCATAATGAAGAGAAAAACTAGATACTTTAGATGGCCTGGATCGGGAAAGTCTGGCAGGAAACCTCTGCACTGCTTACTTACAAACCCAAGTGAAAAATTACCTGCCTGATTTTCTTTTATTAATAAATAAATATATTTATCATATTGTTGAACGGCATCCTACTAGGAGTGATCTGTAAATATTTAATGTTAGTTAATGATCTCCCTCTCCCATAGTCCTTTGCTCATGCTGAGTGTTTGGCTGTATCTCATCTCAACCCCTCTTAATCTGAGGTTTCCTAGGGACAATATCAGAACCCTGGTTTCCATTTATAGCAAAAACATGGGCTCCTTGGAAAAAACAGAGTCCTTTTAACTTTGATTTTTCCTCTCTTTGATCAGTAGACTATGCCAGTTACTACCAGGGCCTGTGGGATTGCCATGGTGACCAGCCAGATGAACTGTCCTTCCAACGGGGTGACCTCATCCGCATTCTCAGCAAGGTAAGGACGGAGAATATGGGGCTTGAATCAAAAGTCAATTTTTTCACTCTTGATTTAGTCACCATAAACAGAATTATTCCATGTCATACACTCCCCATGGCTCCCTCACATATAAATTCCCATTTATTCATA
The DNA here is from genome assembly GCF_030222135.1 of Aotus nancymaae. Classification (NCBI taxonomy): domain Eukaryota; kingdom Metazoa; phylum Chordata; class Mammalia; order Primates; family Aotidae; genus Aotus; species Aotus nancymaae. The sequence continues at coordinate 1,480,735 of NW_026988487.1, read as the reverse complement.
ATTGTTGGGAAAAGTTTTAGATGAAAATCCAGATTCAGGAACCAATTTTCACATTTAAAAATACAAGGCCAGGCCAGGCATGGTGGCTCATGCCTGCAATCCTAGCACTTTGGGAGATCGAGGGGGTGAATTTCCTGAGCTCAGGAGTTTGAGACCATCCTGGGCAACCCAGGTCTCTCTAAACCAGTCTCTTCTAACATACAAAACCCCAGTCTAGTCTAAAATACCAGAAACCCAGTCTCTACTAAAATACTAAAAATTAGCCGGGCGTGGTGGCACACTCTTGTAGTCCCAGCTACTTGGGAGGCTGAGGCATGAGAATTGCTTGAACCTGGAAGGCGGAGGTCACAGTGAGCCGAGATCACACCACTGCACTCCAGCCTGGGTGAGAGCAAAATAGATTCTGAGACAGATCATCCTGTCTCAAAATAAAAATAAAAATACAAGGCCAGGTGCGATGGCTCATGCCTGTAATCCCAACACTTTGGGAGGCCAAGGGGAGTGGATCACTTGAGGTCAGGAGTTCGAGACCAGCCTGGCCAACATGATAAAACCTTGCCTCTACTAAAAATACAAAAATTAGCTGGGTATGGTGGTGCATGCCTGTAGTCCCAGCTACTCAGGAAGCTGAGGCAGGAGAATTGCTTGAACTTAGGAGGTGGAGATTGCAGTGAGCCAAGAAGGTGCCACTGCACTCCAGCCTAGGTGACAGAGAGAGACTCCGTCTCAAAAAAAAAGGGGGAGGGGGCTGAGCACAGTGGCTCATACCTGTAATCCCAGCACTTTGGGAGGCCAAGTCGGGTGGATCATGAGGTCAGGAGATTGAGACCATCTTGGCCAACATGGTGAAAACTCCATCTCTACTCAAAATACAAAAATTAGCCAGGCATGGTGGTGGGCGCCTGTAGTCCCAGCTACTCAGGAGGCTGAGGCAGGAGAATCGCTTGAACCTGAGAGGCAGAGGTTGCAGTGAGCCGAGATCATGCCACTGCACTCCAGCCTGGCAACAGAGCAAGACTCCTCAAAATAAATAAATAAATAATCAAAATAATAATAAAATAAAATTTTAAAATAAAATACAATAAAATTGGTATTATACCAAAACTACGCCAATCAAAATTTAATCTTTTTCAGGGACTTGTGCTTAAAGGTCATCACTATGTACATAATTTATTACCATATAATACTATTGAAATCATTCTGGCTAAGTAAGCTGCCTTCTTATTTCGTTTATAGATAAACAAGACTGTAACATAATTACGTATGGGGGAGGAGTCAGAGCTAGTTAACTCAATTGGTTTGAGCAATTGCTGATAAGGCCAAGAGAGTGAATTCAATCACACACAGGCCAGCTAACTTTGTTCTCTTCCTCAGTCACAAGTTAACCCCTAGTTCCAGCTAACTATCTCACAAATAGTATTGTTGACCATAAACAAACCGTTGTTGTTTTTTTTTAAAAAAGGATGGATTATTATAGATCAATCACTGATGTGAAGAAGATTCAGAACTCATGGGCTACAGTTTGAGGGATCAGTAGGATCATTTTGGTAAAGAAAGACAATACATACTCTACAGGTGGGCTAAAATAATAGGTTCTATCCCTAGCACTTATTAAAAAGTCCTCTCTCCATGCAATCAATCTCTACAAACACATTTTTGAAATAGGCACAACTTGCTCTTTAATGCTGAGTATGTGGATTCCATAAGGGAAAACTGAAAACCCATTGGTTATTAATCTGTCATTTATCATTTATCTTTCTTCTTTTTTAGTGTGTGAATATCTTTTATCTTTATTCTGTGAATTTTACCACCTTAGGCAAAGGTTTGTCTTGGTTTGAGATATACCATAAGCACCTTAGGAAACAGTCTAGGTCTGACCCAGAGCACCTTTCCATGGTTCCAACAGAATCAGGCCCCTTTAAATACGGACCCAATTCAAATCCAACCCTTTGTTTGCAACAGAGTAGGAGGCCTGCAGGCGTTGCTGAGTGAGATCACAACCTTCTAGTGATTTCTCCTGGATTCTTAACTCACTACCACCCTAGTGCCATTTCGGTGCAACTCCAATACACCAAGAATAAATTGGAAGCAAAGAAGGGAGTGGACATTGGCCTGATTGGTATTTCAAATGCCTGAAAGCAAGGTTTGCCATGTAATAGAATTTGTGTACATTACCACGCTGGCATTACAGGGGTAATCGAGTTATCCACTCAGGTGTGACCAGGCCTCTGTTTGCCCAGAGCCTGCAGGTGAACAAATTAACTGTTTACATTGTCTGGAGGTGCCTGCAGCAGGAGGTGGGGAGAAAAGAGCCAGAGTGGCTGCTGGCCTTCTCTCTGTCATGATTATTTTGTTTGTTTTGCATGTCTTTTGCCTTTGTTAATGGCTTTTCACTCGGGGTCCCTTTCCTGTAGTTAGAAGGGGATGTGCAATGACCTGTCCTGCAGTATGGAGCTGTCTGTGGTTACCGTGGCCACCGTATTTTTAAGAAACCTCAAAGAACATGGGGAACCAACCCAATCTTTTTTTTTTTTTTAACCAATTCCTCTTCCTCTTCTCTGTTACTAAAAGCTAACATAGGCCAGGTATGGTGGCTTATGCCTGTGATCTCAGTATTTTGGGAGGCCGAGGCAGGAGGATGCTTGAACCTAAGAGTTTGAGACCAGCTTGGGCAACATAGCAGGATCCCATCTCTACAAAATAAAAAACTAGCTGGGTGTGGTGGTACATGCATGTAGTCTCAGCTACTCTGGAGGCTGAGCTGGGAGAATCACTTGAGCCCAGGAGTTTGAGGCTACCATGATTGCTGCCATGATTGCCACTGTACTCTAGCCTGGGTGACAGAGTGAGGCTCTCTCTTTCCAAAAAGAAAAGAAGAAAAGAAAGCTAATATATCAGAATTTAATTCAATGAGAATAACTTGCTGCCCTGTTTCTATCAGCTTCTTTCTCCACTCTTCTGGAAGTTTCTGAGTCCATTTTCGTACTGATCCATTGTATTAATAGTAGCATATTTCTTCCCCAAAAAGCTATAGCAGCTGGCTCCCTTCCCCGTCTTGCAAATCCCTGCATATCAAAGAGGAAATGAGAAGTTAGGAGCTAAGCTGACCTTTCCCTCATGAAGCTTCATTCCAGTTAACGTTTGTTTGGGGAGCATTTCAATTTGGATTCACCTTTATTATATTATTATATTACCTAATTCAATAATAATCCTTGGACAGGAGGGAACCTTAAAAGGCCACCCAATCTATTTATTGTGTTGCTTCTAAGAAGCACAAATGAGTAAGTTCAAACAGATAGAAAGCAGATTCCATTGTCATTCCCAGCCATCTGTCTATTCAGAAGGTCAATCGTGCCTACTCTCTGGAATTTTCTCTCAGATAGATCCTAATTTATTCCCACTTTTGTCTCAGCTGCCTTCCTTTGTTGGGGTCCGTTACACTCCACAGCTGTCTCTCACACCTGTAAGGACAGAACTAACCCAAGTTAAAGAAAAAAAGAAAATAAAAAGAACTAACCCAAGTTGAATTTAGTCCAGGAAAATGGCATCTAGAAAGCTCTATTTTACTTTTCTTTTTGTCCAGTAGAAGCTCTGTTGGGCAAGAAAAACCTGCTGTTTAGTAATCTGGGGAAGTCTGTTTGCCTGAGAAACACAGATGCAGCTGTGTGCAGCTCAGCTTAACTGGACTTGTTTCCTCACCTGTTAAATGAGATCGTGGAGTTGTATAGCATCTAAGAATCCTTCTACCTCAGACATTCCTGTTCTAAATATGGTGGGCCTGACACTGTGAAACTGCTAAAGAAGTTCCACACGAAAATGTGTTTTGGCTTTAATTACTTATTCAGTTTAAACGAAAAATAATTTTTTTAATTACCAGCGATTTTGTTTTCAGAAGTTCTCATAAATACATCTGGTTTCCCCCTCTGTCTATCTAATAAAAGTATTCTGAAAGGCCTAGTCCGCATTGAGGAGGTTAGAGGATCTAGAAAGGGAAGTGAGATAGAGGGGGCAGGGGAGATGATGATGGCAGCTTTAGTCGTAGGCTCCTGCTGCTTCCTGCTGTTTCTTATAGTCACCCAATATGATCCAACTTTGAACCCTAGAATCCTAGGACCAAACTCAGGAGAATCTTTCAGTCTTGCCTTTGGGCACGAATGATCCCAGAAAGAGAGCTATTTATCGCTTTTGTTTTCTGTTTTGTTTTTTTTTCTTTCATGGAGACAGAGTTTTCCTCTTGTTGCCCAGGCTGGAATGCAATGGCACAATTTCAGCTCACTGCAACCACCACCTCCCAGGTTCAAGCAATTCTTCTGCCTCAGCCTCCTGAGTAGCTGGGATTACAGGCACGTGCCACCATCCCCAGCTAATTTTCTATTTTTAGTAGAGTCCAGGTTTTCCAATGTTGGTCTGGCTGGTCTCAAACTACTGACTTCAGGTGATCCCCTACCTCGGCCTCCCAAAGTGTTGGGATTACAGGCGTGAGCCACCGCACCCGGCTGATTTATCCATTTTCCTTTTTTTCTTTTCTTTTTTTTTTGAGATGGAGTCTCTCTTTGTTGCCCAGGCTACAGTGTGCAGTGGTGTGATCTCAGCTCACTGCAACCTCCGCCTCTTGGGTTCAAGTGATTCTCCTGCCTCAGCCTCCCAAGTAGCTGGGATTACAGGTGCCCACTAGCATGCCCTGCTAATTTTTGTATTTTAGTAGAAACAGGGTTTCCCACGTTGGCCAGGCTGGTCTTGAACTCCTGACCTCAGGCGACCCACCCGCCTCAACCTCCCAAAGTGCTAGGATTACAGGCGTGAGCCACTATGCCCGGCTCTCCCTTTAAAAAAAAAAAAAATTAGCCAGAGAAGATGATTGGCTGGGCAAGAAAGGTGCTCCCCAGTGGCTGGGCATGGTGGCTCACATGCCTGTAATCCCAACACTTTGGGAAGCCGAGGCGGTTTGAGACCAGCCTGGCCAATATGGCGAAACCCCATCTCCACTAAAAATAGAAAATTAGCTGGGTGTGGTGACGTATGTCTGTAGTCCCAGCTACTTTGGAGGCTGAGGCAGGAGAATTGTTTGAACCTGGAGGAGGAGGTTGCAGTGAGCTGAGATTGTGCCACTGCACTCCAACCTGGGCCACAGAGTGAGACCCTGTCTCAAAAAGAAAAAAAAAAAAAAAAGAGACTGAATGCAGTGGCCCAGGCCTGTAATCCCAGCACTTTGGGAGGCTGAGGCAGATGGATCACCTGAGGTCAGGCGTTCAAGACCAGCCTGGCCAACATGGTGAAAACCCATCTCTACAAAAATACAAAAATTTGCCAGGCGTGGTGGTGTGTGCCTGTAATCCCAGCTACTTGGGAGGCTGAGGCAGGAGAATTGCTTGAACCTGGGAGGCGGAAGTTGCAGTGAGCTGAGATCATGCCACTGTACTCCAGGCTGGGCGACAGAGCAAGACTGCATCTCAAAAATAAAAGAAAAGAAAAAAGAAAAAAAGAGAAAGATGCTCCCCAGAGATAACCAACTGCCCATCACCTGTCCTGTTCTCAGGGAAGCAGGTAAGTGCCTAGAAGAGACAGGTTATTTATGACCCTGAGCAAAAATCTCTTAATCCTGCTAATCTTCAGTTTCCTCACATGTGACAAGTGGGAAAATGTATATTTATAGGTTTGTTGTGATGCTTAAATTAGAGAATTTGTGTAAGGAAGTGCCTGGCATCTAGGAATGTTTCCTTCCTTTCTACTAATAAAACTTTTGGATCAGTGTTGGGTACTTACTGGGAGTTCAATAAATTATTGAAAAAGAGATGATCTACAGCACAAAAGATGCTCACTTGGATATTAAAAAAAACTACCCAGTGAAGAGGGCTACATGAAAATCCACCATCCCTTTCCTGGTCTGAGAGCTTTCATCCCTGACCGATTATTCAAACTTCATTTCCTGGAGAGACCAGAGCCACACATCCAAACTCTGAAACAGTAACCAGTGGCACAGTCAGCAGGAGGACTCCCACTGACCTCCCTGCATCACATCCATGCATTCCTTGGCCCCATGCAGCTTCATGCCCACTTAATTCACTGAGTTCCAATTTGGGTCTCAAAATATATTAAAGGGAGATTTTAATAACAAAGCAGATCTGAGCATCCAGCGGATGTTCCTGTGTTCCTTTTGGACTCAGATATTTCTGAACAGCTTTTTCTGGTGAGGGACTAAGCTTCCCTTCCTCCCTGGAGCCAGGAGGCAGCTCAAGCCACAGCGGGGTGTTTAGCGCTCTTCAGTGGCTCCAGATTGTGGCGCTGGTGCAGGTCTCCTCATACGTAACCAATGGCTCCTGAGAGCCTGCGTCTCGTAAATTACTTCCCACGATGCTGGCGACCACCACAGAATTCAAGTTTGAATAGAGCAGGAAAAAGGTGTTTGAAAGGCCTGTTCACTCAGCTGCATTTTAATTTCCTTTTCAATCTTGTCCCAATTAATTTCACAGAATTAATCTCACAGAAGCAAACTCGGCAGCACTGAGGCTGCGGTTTTAGTGTGGCGGTCGCTCTGCCTGAACATGAAATAGGAGCTAATATAAAAATCCATCTGCTGTGTTTAAAATACATGCCGGCTGCTGCTTAGTCCTGTCTGACATTCCAAACATCAACAGCGGGGAAAAGTGATTTGGGGGTTAGTGGCCATCAGTACTTGGCAGGGGCTCAACAACAGGTGTACTCCAAAAATCCATTCAGCCTGGGCACCAGGCATGACAGGGCAGGTGCCGAATCACCCTCCATGTGATGGTGTGGTGCCCTGGCTTAGTTCCTTTCATCTGGGGATTGCAAGGCCCTTTTGTGGACCAGCACCACTTTGGTCACTTGTTTTGTTTTTGTTTTTTTTTGAGATAGAGTCTGGCTCTGTCACCCAGGCTGGAATGCAGTGGCAGTGTCTCAGCTCACTGCAACCTCTGCCTCCTGGGTTCAAGCGATTCTCCTGCCTGTCTCCTGAGTAGCTGGGACTACAGGCAAGTGCCACTGCACCCGGCTAATTTTTGTATTTTTAGTAGAAACAGGGTTTTGCCATATTTGCTGTATTTTGCATATTGGCCACGGTGTGGCTCATGCCTGTAACTCCAACACTTCGGGAGGCTGAGGCAGGTGGCATGAGCCACTGTGCTAGGCCTATGGTCACTTGTAAGTGGGAGAAAGACAGGTAAGACGCCTCTATTTGGATAAGACAAGTCACAAGTCCTAGCTTTCAGAAAAGTGATCCTTGTCTTCTTGGCTCCAAGGTCTCTCACTAGGGAACATTCTTTCCAAATAATAATAGTGCTTGTTGGCAGGGCATGGTGGCTCACGCCTGTAATTCCAGCACTTTGGGAGGCTGAGGCGGGTGGATTACCTGAGGTCAGGTGTTAGAGACTAGCCTGGCCAACATGGCAAAACCCCATCTCTACTAAAAATGCAAAAATTAGCCAGGCATGGTGGCACATGCCTGTAGTCCCAGTTACAAAGGGAGGCCGAGGCAGGAGAATAGCTTCAACCTGGGAGGCAGTGGTTGCAGTGAGCCAAGATCGCGCCGTTGCACTCTAGCTGGGCAACAAAGCAAGACTCCGTCTCAAGAAACAATTAAGATAATAATAATAGTGCTTGTTCCACTATTCACGATAACCTTTTTTTTTTTTTTTGGAGACAGAGTCTTGCTCTGTCACCCAGACTGGAGTGCAGTGGCGTAATCGTGGCTCACTGCAACCTTCGCCTCCGGGTTCAAGCGATTCTCCTGCCTTAGCTTTCCTAGTAGCTGGGATTACAGGCATGAACCACCACAGCTGGCTAATTTTTTGCATTTTTAGTAGAACTGGGGTTTTGCCATGTTGCCAGGCTGGTCTTGAACCCCTGGACTCGAGTGATCCGCCCACCTTGACCTCCCAAAGTGCTGGGATCGCAGACATGAGACACCACGCCCTGCCAAGGTAACTTTTAAACACCCATTTTTTTAAAAAGCATCCTGTTCCAGAAGTTATTTATGGTGGTAACATGAGCTGTTCAGAAGAGCAAATTAAAGAGAGAGAAAGAGAAACTCTTTTTCAATTGACTGGGAAGGAGGATGAGGTCTTGATTTAAGGTAAACTGAGCTAGTGGGATACATCTCTTGGGCTTGGGTTGTGTACATCATAAATTGGTCTGAGGCTCTTCCAAGGAATTGTCCAGTCCCTTACTTCCTTGGAAAGCAGCCTTGGAGCAACCAGTTGGGCACAACGTAAGGTTTATACTTACATGGTGGCTTAGCTGGGTTGGGAAGGTATTCTCATGGCCCAGACACACAAGGATCTGGGTCATCTTCCCTACTGATGCAACTGATATGGAAACAGGGGGCCTTACAGACAAATTCAAGTTTAGCGTGGAACACGTGATGCTGTCAGATGGTCATGGGTCTTTTGTGAAGAAGAACGGACAGACTTTGTCACCCTGGACTGCAGCTACTTAAACTCAGATTGGATCCTGGCTCCACAGCCAGAGTCTAGTCATCTGAATGCAGCAGGCCTGTGCCAGCACACCTGGATTATGTTAACACAACACTATGTCTGTTATAATGGGAGTTTTAACCCGGTTTTCTCCACCTACTTCCTCAAAGGGCTACTTAAAGAATGTAGACCTTTGTCCTCCCTTGACCCTGTTCTCTCCAAAAGAGATTTGTATGTTGTAAAAATTATCTTAATGCAGCAATACTTCCTCTTTTAAGTGTGCTTAGTTGAATGTCACAACAACCCTCATAAAAACAGATAAGTTAATTCCTTCAATTGCTTTAAATGAAGGGTTTTTTTGTTGTTTTCTTTCCTTTTTTTTTTTTTTAATTTCAGGGCTCTGAGGGAAAGGAGGTGTTTGGTGACATCTAGTGTCCATTTAGGATTTCCTCAGGCACCATACCCTCTGGTTGGCTGAGTGGGGGATGGGAGGGAGGTTATCTGGGAGGTAATTTAGGGGTAGTAAGTGGGGAGAATATAGGCCTGGGGCGCAGGCTGCCCAAACAGTGTGATGAAACTGATCAATGCCTGTCAAAGAGCTATTATGCACCTCTGACCTAATCAAAGAGGGTGAGTGAGGGGATCCTATGGCAAAGTATCTTTTCTTATTTATGATAGTACGAAAGAGAAGCAGAAGCTGTCCCCACCACCCCATTTCATGTTAACAAGCAGGTCAACACTGTGCTGTGATGACGAAGATGATGATGATGGTGTTTTCTCTCATTAATAACCCCTATGTGAGGCAATAGAGTTAGGAGGATAGGAATGGGATTTGGGGTCAGCTGGAAGGCAACGGTCATATACCGGTCAAATTCAGTAGAGGCCATTCCTTTCCCCTAGACAGGAACCAATCGCCTAGAACAAACCCTGGCAGCCTCATTCCTTCCAGGTAATTTTTATAAATGAGGGGACACCCATTCCAAGAGAGGACAAAAGGCAGACAGTGTTTATGTGTGTGTGCATATGCATGCATGTAAACCTGCTAACAAGAGGCCCAATTGCACATCAACCCTACTCTGCAAACCCTGACCATTTATTCTAAAACCCATTTTTTAAAAAGAGAATAAAATTGGCATTTTCCTCTCTAATCTACTTATTCCTAAAGAGTTGTCCTGGACAAGACCTTTCACCTTCTGTGTGTGTGTGTGTGTGTGTGTGTGTGTGTGTGTGTGTGTCCATGTGCACACACACTTTTCAGTTGGAGAAAAATCCAGACCAGATAATTAACTATGAAGCCCAGACAGAAATGTTTACCTAGAACCATATAAGCCATGGCAGGGTTAGGTTAATGCTCAGAATCACCCGATGCTTTACAAACTCCAGTGTAAAAAATTCCAGCCATTTATTTTCCAGTGAATTTATAACAAATGCTGTTAAAGTCTTCGTCTTTGACAGAGGTAATAATAAATTCACTGTTAAAGACGGTAGTTTAATTCCTTATACCTCCAATACTGCACAGAATAAACCATATTCATCACTGAGTAATTTTTTACCACATAAATCTTTAAAACTAACCGGTGAAGGCTGTTGAGACTGAAATATTGTGAATTTATTAGATATGCCCATGTAGTATTGGATTCAGAGGTTTCCATTCGAATATATTATGGGGAAAATTTGTGTCTTTAACTGTGACATTCCCTCCATTTCCCATTGCCAGTATTATAACAAGCAGCTCCTACAGAGTCAACTGCACGTTTATTAGACAGAGATTTAGTAATAAACTCCTCACTAATCTGCCAAAGAGGCTGGATGACATTTTGGTGAGATGCCCTATTTAAAAGCAGTCACAAAAGCTTTGTTTCAGTAAAATTATTTTCTCAAAAGGAACTCATTCTCCCCAAGCCTCTTCTGTCACTATTTCTTAGTATTGCATGGATTCAGCTCTCCAACCAAACTAGCAAAATATTGAAACAAATTGTAACCTCATTGCTAACATACAGGGCAGTAACTTCTATGCAGGTTATAGAATTAGTTATGCAAGGTTGAAGGTAATTGATTAGAACACAGAAAAGCTTTAATTTGCAGACATTCCCAGACTTATGGTATTTAAGGCTAATAAAAAGACCACATTAATTCTCAAATTAGAAATAATAGGAAATGGTTTCAGAAAACATTATTTAAAAACTTTCATCTTGATATATAAAACATTAAAGATACAATTAAATCCTCAAATTTGGGCAAAAATCCTTTTACTCCACATATTAATTTTGAGTGAAAATCTGCACCTGATAGATGAGAATATTCTGAAGCTTTCTCATGATTTGCTAGTGAAGTGACATTAAAACTAACCAAGTATATCAAATTGTAACACCCTCTCCAGTTTCATTAAGGAATATTAATATTGCTAAAATGAAAAATATTTTTTCTTTTAAATGCAGAAATGTTCATCATCTTTTTAGCAAAGAGATTCTGCAGTTTCTCTGTTCCTGATAATATTCTATATTTGGGGAGAGTTCCAAATACTAAGAACTTTCATGAAGCATTGTGAACTTTACAATTTTTTTAATAAAATAAAATAGGTTTCTAACTATTAAATAAAGGAGAAAAATCTCCTAGCAGTGCAAGACTGTAGCCCATCCAAATAATTGTTAAAAGACAGAACCCAGCTAGAAAGATAAGCATAATACCAGCAATTAATATTCAGCATTTCACATTATAGTCAAGAGGATGTATTTTTCTTTGTGATGTGGCTCATAAGCTAAGAGTGTTGGGAGCCAGACTCTGAGCTCTGTCTTCTTTTTGTGGATGAGGATTAAAGAGGAAAAAAACAGCGACGACAATCCTGCTCCATCTGTAAATGAACAAACATCTTGATTTTATAGCTATTTGCTTTGTAAAACTGAGGAATGAAACAAAAATTACTGGATGCCTAAGTAACACTTTAATTCTGAATTCATTTACGCTGTAGCTATGTAGTTGTCACAAACCATAATGCAGTATTTAATTAAAATAACAGAAGTGCATCTAGATATGTCCTGGGGTAGCTATCACCAAATTATAGTCTATGCCATCGGTATTTTATTTATGAAATGGCAGAGTCTAAGGTGCAACTAGGCTGATACAAAAGCATGAACAGTTTAAACTTGCATTTTTAGAAAGGCTCTTTTATTTTCCTGCTGCGTCTTTAAATTTTTTCCTCTTCTATCTTTGGAAGGGAAGGGAGGTTAGTGTGATTGTTTAAAGATCTCTCTTTCTTACTCTTGCTTTTCAACTATTGACCTCCTAAGTCTTCTGGCTGTGAAATCCCCGTCTGTTGTCATGGAAAGGCTTGTGAGGTTCACAGGAGCCACAGCAAGTATAGGACATCTTAGGCAGAACTTGGACGTGGATTCCAGGAGGGTGGGAAAAAAGCAAACCGTTTCAGACTTTCTGTGCCTGTTCCCACACAATCTTCCTTGCACATTTTTCCACCTATAAATACCCGTTATAGTGTACACACTTGCTTGCTCAATTTTGTGGATGTTCACATGCAGACATACTGCTCCTTTTCATAAGCGCATAGCATCTGTCTTACACGCACCCACCATCTATCTCCTTGTTCACATCGGCTGTCCCATCCACCTCCTTGTCTGCAGAATTATGTTCAGCAAGGTCCCGATTTATAGGAAATAAATAATGAAAATGGAACGGACTGGGAAAGATAATCGAAACATTCAAATTGTTATTTTTCACTTTACTTTACAGAAACAGAGCATCTATAAACACCTAGAAAAGGTGTTGGCTGATCCCTAAAAAGGAATTCCTTTCAAATTGTTGTGATCAAGTGGGTCTCTACACCTTTCCTGTTCCTACTGTCCTGCTTTTTGATGCTCACCATTTTTAAATGGTAAACAATGCTGTGTTACTGTTTTCATTCTTTCTGCTTATTTATCCTGTCTATAATGACAAGTTTTTGTCATCACTTATCTTCTATGAGATAATCCTGAGAATTATAAAACAGAAACAATAATTGCAATCATCTTTTTAAAGAAAAAAGCCCTTGCAGTTGCTGTATAAAGATATTCGGATAATGGCATCATCGGATCACAGCCTGATCCTACAGCAAGGGTCTTTTGGAGAGAGAGTTTCTTCTACACACTTGTAATTATTTTAGCCCCTTTCACAGGTCACATAAAAAGTTAATTTCAATCGCTGCTAATTTCCGTCCAACAAGAGTGCAGTACTTTAAGCCACCCAAAATAATTGGATTCAAAACAAATTTAGGAAATTGAGTGTGTTAGAAAGCAAATAAAAATATCCTTTTGGTAAGGAGGAGGGTGAAAGTAGTAAAAATGGCCTTTTTTCCCCCTTCTTTCCCCTTCACAACTTTGCCATTAAAGTTGCACCTACAGCTAGAAGTTTGTCCGTGAAAAATGGTCATTTTGTTTCTCTGCTCAAAGAATGTTATTAAAATGCTAATTTAAAAGAAAAAGGAGTTAAATATCTAGCGATGGTGCATTCTAATTGCAACCATAATGAGCTCTCTAAATGTGCGTGCCCCTGACACACACAGAGCATAAACAGCAGTAAACAGATCATTAGTACCCGCGTTCATTTATTCTGGCGACCTTACCATGACCCCACTGAGGGTAGGGTGAAAAGCAGGTGGATCTGGCTGTGACACCCCCTAGAGGGATCCAGGAAATGAAGCTATAAGCGGTTGTCATGGAAACGCCTATGTGTGCAGATGATGTAACACACCGACAGGCTGTAGGGCTCTGCAACTGGGACATTGCCTTTCCCTCGCCGGAACAATCTTGAGGATTAAATTATTCATTTCTTTAATTCACAGAGCAAAAGGAATCCTAATTTTCTTGGTGATGTGCAACTTGCTTCCATTTGTCTAGGGTCTGGAACATGGTGACTTGTCACCCTTCTTTCTGCAAAGCCCACCCCAGCTAGACCCAAATTGCTGAATCTGGCACAATCAAATGGGGAAAGGCAGTGGAAATAGGAGACCCAACATCTGTACTTAAAGAGAGAAAATCTTAAGTTTTAAGCTAAAATTAAAAATATAGACAGTGTCCTCTCCTAATGAGGGCATGTTGACCAGAGACTAAATGTATGCTTGTCCTGATTGAGATGGCTTTGTTTAGAGTGGAGCAGAGACAGTTGGCCCTGGGAACTAACAAACTGGTACTTGATGCCAAGAGTGAAAAGGAGAGAGGCTCCAGCCCCAAATGAACACATCACCCTAGAACACCCTATGTGTGCTTTCTAGCAAGGTGCAAGGAAAAGAGATAAGAGAAAACGAGCATCTGCTCACCTCTCCCTTGTGCATTTGAGAGAATCGAGATTAATAAAAATAATTATTTGGAGAATGATTCCACTCTATCCTATCCTGTTTTGTAGCAAACAACCTCAATAACCTTACGGCAACAGTAGAATAACTTTTCTTCTTTTTTTTAAAGGAAGCAGAAAAGACGATCTCTGGAAATTATTTTAAAATAAAAAATCTCCCGGCCTGCGTCTCCCCCAACACCCCCTCCCCATTGCACTTTAGATGAACCTGTGATATTGTAGCAATGGCCCTTGAAGTGCAGTGGGGAGGTGATTTAGGAGAATATTAAAGGCAATGTGGAGATTCAAGGCGCCTCTCTCAGGGAGATCTGGAGAAATACGCAGCACAGATGGGCCGAGCAGATTAAACATTTCCGTCACATTGTTTCCAAATTGTGTTGTGGTGCCTGAGGCTGGTACTGCGGTCAGAGCAAAACAGAGCGGTGCAGAGCTGCGCAGTTTATGGAATACATATTAATACGCCCGTCTCACATGGTATCACAATTCTATCAGCTCCGAAATGGTGCTGTCTCTATTGTTCCTGACTTCTGCACTTGGCACCTTGCTTTCTCCCATCTGCAGAGTGTTTACATTGTCTCTATCCCTTCTCTCTTCTTTACGTAAAGTTCAATTGTGTGCTTCTTTTCATTTCTCTTAACTTACAGCCCTGTTTCACCTTTGCTCTTACCTTCACAGCTTATGATTTTTCTGTCACATACACTTGCACACACCCACTCTGTGTTTTGCACACACTTCACCAACAACATACAGTGTGTGTGCACAGGCCCTGCATACCTCCGTGGCCTCAACGTGATTATTATCCACTCCCACCAGGTACAGGACATAAGCTTCACCCTTAAGGCTAAATGTTCTCTCACACTCAAGTGCTCTGAGACTCTCCATCTAGAGAACACATTCCTCTTCTCAGAACACTTAGCTCAGGGTGTGCTTTGTGGAGTTGTCACCATGAGCCACCCCCCTCCCAACTGCTGCTGCTGACTACCCAGCCTTCCCACGTCCCCTTCTCATACTCACATACCTTCCCCCTGTATCCAGGCCCATCAATCTCCAAGTTAGCAAGTTCCCCGAAATGTAACAATAAATAAAACTAGCTCAATTGAGGCAAATTTAATGATTCATTTTTATTATGATTTATAGACCAAAACTCTGAATAATGGAAAAAGAGAAAGTGATTGCCAAGAACTTAAAACACATTGTAAAACAGCCAGGAGAGGCTGCCACGCTACCCAAGGTTTCAGCCAAGTGCTGAGCTTCGATCCTTTCACAAGTTCCAACACCTCTAACCCACCAGCCACCCAACTGACCATTTCCTTTCTCCTTCTGGAAAATCTCTTCATAAAACTATCTTTGCTGAAAAATGGGCACTTTGTCTTTGGTGAACAATTCCTGTTCCCAGCCTTGTTTTTCTCAGCAGTTAGAAGGATGCTGTGTTGGAGCCCTTAATTTATTTCATAGTGTATGATATCCTAAGAAAGCATTATATATCCAAAACTGGATTTTAGGAGTAGAGAATTTGTGGGGAAATCCAGAGTAAAAATATGATGTTTGGAACTGACCCTGGAATAGTACAAGTTACTCTGCTTAGGAATTCAAATTTCTTATCTTAACTAGTGGCAGTGTATGATACACAAACACTAATAAGAGAAATAAGCAATCATAAACTAATAATTCTGTGATTGATTGGCCTTTCCCATACGCATATCAAGCACTTACTAATCTTTCGGGTTAGGGGGCTCTTGTTTATAAGCACTGACATAGTGAACTTTTATAGTAAAAAGAAAGAACAAAAAAATATGAGACATTTTCTGGGAATCTTGTTTCATGGAGGTTTCTATTAGGAGCTTTCTCCAGGGAATTGCCCCAAGCCATTTGAATGGAAATTATGAGAAGACACCACAACTTTGAAGTCACCGTTAAAGAGATGATGCCTTGGCTGGGTGTGGTGGCTCATGCCAGTAATCTCAGCACTTTGGGAGGCTGAGGTGTGCGGGATCACCTGAAGTCAGGTGTTTGAGACCAGCCTGGCCAACATGGTGAAACCCCATCTCTACTAAAAATATAAAAATTAGCTGGACATGATGGCGGGCGCCTGTAATCTCAACTATTCAGGAGGCTGAAGCAGGAGAATCACTTGAACCCGGGGGAGGCGGAGGTTGCAGTGAGCCAAGATCACGGCACTGCACACCAGCCTGGGCAACAAAGCAAGACTCTATCTCAAAAAAAAAAAGAGAGACATAAAAGAGATGATGCCTTTAAAGAGGTACACAAGTGCAGTTGGCCTTTGAGGAAGGAAGAGCCTCTGCAGCTGGAGGGTTGAAGCCCATGAAATCCAGCATGGAAGGAATGAGGATTCTTGATTCTCCTTCATTGGTTTTTGTTTTGTTTTGTTTTGTGTTTTTGAGGAGTCTCGCTCTGCCGCCCAGGCTGGAGTGCAGTGGTCCTATCTCGGCTCACTACAACCTCCGCCTCCCAGGTTCAAGTGATTCTCCTGCCTCAGCCTCCCAAGTAACTGGGATTACAGGAGTGTGCCACCACGCGCACCTAATTTTTTTGTATTTTAAGTAGAGGCGGGATTTCATCATATTGGCCAGGCTGGTCTAGAACTCCTGACCTTGTGATCTGCCCGCCTCGGCCTCCCAAAGTGCTGGGATTACAGGCGTAAGCCACCGTGCCTGGCCTCTCCTTCACTGTATTTTTTAAAAGCAGAAGTGTGGGGGGGGGAGTGCGGGGATACCCACCCTGGGCCAAAGTACAGATCCAGGCCATAAAGACCATGGTATTTTTTCTCCTAGAGTGCCGGCTGGTAAACTGCAGAGGGTTCATAAACCCTTTGAGTATCTGATGAAAGGTCAGGGCCTCACCCCAGGGACAAGGCCCATATACACATGCACACAAAATTTTACACCGGTTTCAGGGAGTTCAAAGATTCCTTCACATCCATCCATAGAGAGGCCAGGGGTTCACAGACTCTGGTTTAAGAATATGTGCCCTGGAGGATGGTAAATTCCTTTTGTTGGAACAGCCTAGGATTCACTGAGCCTAGAAATTGAATTCTCATCCCAAGATAGGATGGTCATTCCAGGTCATGTCTGTGCTACTCCAGGGGAGCCATGGAAGAGCTTATACAAATAGGAACCAGCAGGGAGGAGAGAAATTAAAATGTAGCAATCATGGAGTAGGGGTATTTAATCTCTTTTAAGGCTTATGATAGGCGCCTGCTGGTTTTCCCCCGATATCCCCTGACACCTACTGACAGGGTATTTGCAGCACCACACAGGGACTCAGGGCCCTGTGACAGGAGGAGCACCGAGGAGGTCCATGATAGTCTTGAAACCATAAACAGCAATAGGAAACCACTGGAGGCAGAGTCAAGCTGTGCAACATGCCCATTGTTGGTGGCCATACTGCTTTTTGTTTATAGAATTTGCTGTTCTTTTTATGGCAGGTTTGGTAGGGTTTTTTTTTTTCTTGTTGATGGAGATTAGCAGCATAAATTCTTTTATGGCAGTGTGCAATCCCCTATAAACACTTTGATTGTTGCCGATGGTGAGTACTGCGTCTATTTCGGGTTTACTCAATGCTCCACTCACCCAGACCAATAGTTTTTCCAGCCAGATAATGGAGTCCAAATAGCCAACTTTTATTTTTAAGACTTCATGTGGGGTGTTCAAGCAGGTGGGGCAAGGTTGGCATTGAGAGAAACAGATGTTTAGTCAAACCTAGAAATATTTATAATGAGAACAAACTGTACACTGTACTTATTTTAGATGAAAGGTTTCTAAAAAGACTTTGTGGCAAGCCCTGATGGAAAGGTTTGTGGTTTTTTTAAAATAACTTTTTATATTCTTATCTAAAACATCCTCATTGAACAATTTTGTATAATTTAAATCTTAGCTCTACCATTCAGAATATATATGTAGAGTTATGGAGTCGTGAGCACATAGAATTCTGAAGCCCTACATTGTCACTTGCAGATGTGTATCCCTACCTTGAAGATAGAAACACTTCCAAATTGAGGATTTCAGGTCTCCTGGGAGCCTCTCAGCATTTTCCCAATCTTTCCAAACATCTGGGTAAAGAGAAATCAGTCTTTATAGAAAACATTGATCCCAGAAATTCAGTTCTCTTTGCCATCCTAAAACCAAAACCCGAGAATCAGCAACTTAATAAAAATGCAGTAAATTAGCACCTTTAGACAAGAGCAGGGTTCATTCAGAGCTGGGGTCTGCCTGACTGAGCCAGTACTCTCTCCATTTTAATAGTTTAATAAAAATTAGCATAATTAACGAACATCTGTATGATCCAGAGTGGTGCAATTTGGCACTTGGAAACGAGGGCTTAAACATGATTGCTGTGAGTTTAATGTTGTTTTAATTCTTTTTGGCACTGTGTAGTGAAATAAACGTTTGGTGGTGATAGTTCTCGGCCGGATCTCATTTGCATTTTTCTCCCTTTGATTATGAGCAATTGTGGACTCCCCAGCAATTCATCAAAGTAGAAATTATTTTAAAATACCTCGTGGTGTTCAGACTGGGCTGGAGCAATGCATGGGGGGTGGTAGTAGGAGAGAAGGCTAGAAATTTTCCATTCATGCTTTAAACATCTCAGCCCTGCAGCCGTTTTCGGGTATCCAGCCAAGGGATGAAATCTGGAAAAGACAGTCAGATCCTGGGACCTGTAGGTGCTTTGATTAAGCTCCCAGGCTCCCACAGCAGGATACATATGGTCTCTGAGACTGTGCCATCCTCCTTACACTTCTGCCTGCTCTTTGTTTTGAAGGGCAGAGAGTTGATTTCACTCATTTCAGTTCTCACCACTGTGGCGAGGCTTCTACATCTGCAGTTGTCGGCAGGGTCAGTGTTCCCCTCAAGCAAGAGCAGGCAGACTGGGAGCCCGGCTCTTGCAGGTGCCCTGCTGAGCCTCATCTGCTTCTTGTTTGCACCCTCTTCGAGTTGGCAGAGAGCACCTTCCCAAGGCTTCATCCCTACTCCTGGCATTACAACTAAAGAGGGGTACTACAAAGTGTGAATCAAAGATAGGAGTGTTGAACAATCCCTGGGGAGCAAATGCCTTGTCCTGTCCCCTGCAGGTGATGCAGACGATAGCATCTGGCAGGTGAAAGACCACACTTCTCACATTTCAGCAAGTTGACTTCGATCAAAAGACTCTCAGACAACACCGTGCCCACCCTCTGCCCTTGAGATAGCAGAAGAGCTAAAGCTAGCTTTTATGAGTTACAGTGTGCGAGGAAGACAGAGTATGTATTTCCCCTTCACAGTAAGGGCCTTACAAGAAAACTTAAGTCAGAAACTGCTCTAACTTCAGTGTTGGGAAATGGACAGTAACATAACTTGTACCAAGAGGAGCTTAAAAAATGCTCCTGACAGGCCAGGCATGGTTGCTCACACCTATAATCCCAGCACTTTGGGAGGCCAAGACCTGGGGATCACTTGAGCTCAGGAGTTCGAGACTAACCTAGGCAACATGGCAAAACCCCATCTCTACAAAAAAAAAAAAAAAAACACACACACACACACAAAATAATTAGCAAACAAAAAATAATTAAGCAGTGGCATGCACCTGTGCCTGTGGTCCCAGAGGCTGAGGCAGGAGAATCTCTTGAGCCTAGAAGACAGAGGTTGCAGTAAGCTGAAATCATGCCACTACACTTCAGCCTAGGTGAAGGGAGTGAAACCTTGTCTCAAAAAAAAAAAAAAAAAAAAAGCCAAAGAATTCTAGGTAATTTCCCATAAGACATTGCAAACTGTAGGGAGAAGCTGGTTTGGGAGAGGGAGAAAATGAGTGTGGTGGGTCACGCACAGTGGCTCACTTCAGTAATCCCAACAAGCAGGAGGATTGCTTGAACCCAGGAGTTTGGGACCAACCTGGGCAACATAGGGAGACCCCCATCTCTAGAAAAAAAATAAAGTTTTTTTTAACTAGCCAGGCATGGTGACATGCACCTGTAGTCCTAGTTACTCAGGAGGCTGAATCGGGGGGATCACTCGAGCCCAGGAGTTGGAGGTTGCAGTGAGCTATACTTGCACCACTGTACTCCATCCTGGGCAACAGAGCGAAACCCTATCTCAAAAAAATAAAACAAGCTGGGCATGGTGGCTAAATGCCTGTAATCCCAGCACTTTGGGAGGCCAAGGTGGGCAGATCGCCTGAGGTTGGGAGTTCGAGACCAGCCTGACCAACATGGAGAAACCCCATCTCTACTAAAAATACAAAATTAGCTGGGTGTGGTAGCACATGCCTATAATCCCAGCTACTCGGGAGGCTGAGGGAAGGGGATCGCTTGAAACTGGGAGGCGGAGGTTGTGGTGAGCCGAGATCGCACCATTGCACTGCAGTCTGGGCAACAAGAGCAAAAATTCCATCAAAAAAAAAAAAGAAAAGAAAAGATGTGGCATAAGAAGAGGTGGCAGACAGACACATTCAATTATTTAAGGCTGATTTTAACAAGGCAATTCCCTGGTCCTGAAAGGATCAACTCAGTAGTCTCACTTCTTATGGCATTTCAGACTCTTATTGGTGTTTAGGGAGTCATTTGAGGAGACTGTCTCCAAAGGCAGTTGATCTCTTTCTGCCACAAACAGTTCAATCACCAGGAGAATATCTTGGAGTTAGCTGTAACTAAATCTGCTCAACTAAGAGTACAAATTTCCACTGCCCCCTTCATTTCATCATAATCTCACTTAACAAGTTTTTGTGTTTTTTTTTGCAACGGAGTTTAGCTCTTGTTGCCCAGGTTGGAATGCAGTGGCGTGATCTCAGCTCACCACAGCCTCCACCTCCCGGGTTCAAGCAATTCTCCTGCCTCAGCCTCCGGAGTAGCTGGGATTACAGGCACCCACAACCACACTCGGCTAATTTTTGTATTTTTAATAGGGATAGAATTTCACCATATTGGTCAGACTGGTCTTGAACTCCTGACCTCAGGTGATCCACCCGCCTCGGCCTCCCAGATTACTGGGATTATAGGTGTGAGCCACCACGCTTGGCCTCATTTAACAAATATTTATTTGGCCCCACTCTGTGCTGTGTACAGTGCTAAATGCTGAGAATACAACAGCAAACAAAACCAACAAGATCCAGTCCTCAAAACTTTCCAACTAGTGATTGACACTGAGACAAAGACAGGCAGATAGTAGGCAGTGTGATCACAAGCTCTTTTCCAGGAAAGCACAGGGCACAGCACTGTGGACCATGTAACCAGGACCCCACACAGTCAGAGAGTGTCAAGGAGAGGCTTCTAGAGAGTCAGTAACTCAGGAATTGAGATCTGAAGGCTGCTTAGGAGTGAGCCCCTTGAAATGAGGAGGGAAGTAGAAGCTAAACAGAGGTAAGTTTCCAAGGTGAAGAAGCCTGTGGCCCATGGGAGCAGCTGAGACAAGTTCTATTTTACTAAGGGACACTAAATCTAGGAGGTGAGTGACAATGCTGGACAGTGAGTGGGACTGGCTCATGCAGGGCCTTGTCTACCTTATTAAGAAGTTAAGCAGGGGACCAGGCACAGGCCCATGCCTGTAATCCCAGCACTTTGGGAGGCCGAGGCAGGTGAACCACCTGAGGTCAGGGGTTCAAGACCAGCCTGGCCAACATGGTGAAACCCCATCTCTACTAAAAATACAAAAATTAGCCAGGTGTGGTGGTGGGCACCTATAATCCCAGCTACTCGGGACACTGAGGTAGGAGAATTGTTTGAACCTGGGAGGCAGAGGTTGCAGTGAGCTGAGATAGTGTCAATGCACTCCAGACTGGGCAACAGAGGCTACGGCTCAAAAAAAAAAAAAAACGTTAACAAGGGGCACTGGGAACCCACTGAAAGTTTTCAAGCAGAGCAGTGACATTATCAATGTGCACTGTAAGAGAGTCTGGTTGCAGAATGAATAGAGTGGAGAAGAAGAATGCTGATACAGAGACTAATTTGGAGATTGTTTCTGTAGTTCTCATGTGAGAGATAGCTTCATGACCCTAAGGTATTGGCAACTGGGAATGGAAAGAAGATGACATATTTTAGTAATATTTTAGAGGGAGAACTGACAGGATTCAAGGATAGATTAGAAGAGGGGGATGGGGCTGGGCACAGTGGTTCATGCCTGTAATCCTAGTACTTTGGGAGGCTGAGGTGGGTGGCTCACCTGAGGTCAGGAGTTTGAGACCAACATGGTGAAACCCCATCTCTACTAAAAATACAAAAATTAGCTGGGTGTGGTGGCGCGTGCCTGTAGTCTCAGCTACTCAGGAGGCTGAGGAGAATTGTTGCAGAGAGCTGAGATCATGAGATTATGCCACTGCACTCCAGCCTGGGTGACAGAGAGCAAAGACGCTATCTAAAAAAGAAGAAGAAGGGGGTAAAATTAGGAATGACTCCTGAGATTCTGGCTTGTGTAACAGTGCATCATGGTACAACTCACTGAGATAGAGAACTGAGGAAGCAAAGATAGCTTTGGAGTGAGGATGAAGGTAAAGGCAGGATGACATGTTAAATTTAGGACATACTGAGTTTGAACAGCTTGGTGAAATGCACTTGGCTACTGGGGTCCAACACAGACCTGGGCTGGAGCTCTGGTCATGAGTGATTAACACTGATGTGGTGGTTACACTACAGAGGTATATGGGATTGCTCTGGTAAAGTGCATCAAGACAGAAGAGAAGACCAGGACAGAACACTGGAAAATGACCACATTAAAAAGTGGAATTGATAAGTGTATTAGGTGAATGGGAAAAGAAGAAAAAAAAGTGGAATTGAGCAAGATGAGCCTGCAAAGGAGAATGAGAAGCAAACAGAGAGGTAGGAGGGAAACCAAGAGAGTATAGTTATCATAGAAACTAAGAGAAGAAAAGGCCTTAAGAAGGATCAAGAGTGCCAGCACTGCTGAGAGATCAAGTAAGTTAAAGACTGAGAAGTACTCGGAGAATTTGAGCAATGCAGGGTTTCAGAAGACCATGGAGAGACAGCATAAGTAGAGGACGGCAACAGAGGCTGATTAGAGCAGCTTAACAGTGAACAGGAAGAAAGTTGGAGCAGTGAGTAAGTAAACTCTTTCAATAAGTGTGGCATAGACTAGCAGAAATGGGAAGTAGACATGTAGCGGCAGCTATTTAATGGTTGTTTTCAAAAATGAGAGAAATTTGAACACCTTTCAGTGCTGATGGAAGAAGTCATTTACATTACAGGCAGAGAGGGTCAGTCTCTACAGAACCTCGTCTCTCAGAAAGAAAGGAGAAGGATTGCAAGTACATATTTTGAGGGGTAGCCTTAAACCAGGGGAGGGATACTTCCCCAACTTTAATGGGAAAGAAAGATGGTTGTCAATACAGGTAAGTTTCTGCTTTGGTGGCTGGAGGCTGACAAATCTGATGGCTTCTCTTTTCTCTTTGAAGGTAGAGAAGAGGTTGTCAGAAGCAAAAAGAGTTTGAGGAGGAGAGATATTAGATATCATAATTCTATGACAGTTATATGCATCTAGAGACAAAAAGATCACCAGATAATGTAGGGACTCTGAATTTTACATATCACCATTCTAGTTTTCTTTGTTTTTTTTTTCCCTAGAACTCAGCAACCAGGTGTACAAAGAAGCAGTTAGCTCTATGGTACCCCAAATCCAATTGAACTGAAATATATGATATTTCCCACTCTTAAAATTTCATTCTGGCCAGGTGCAGTGGCTGACACTTGTAATCCCAGCACTTTGGGAGGCTGAGGCGGGAGAACTAGGTCAGGAGTTCGAGACCAGCCTGGCCAACATGGTGAAACCCGTCTCTACTAAAAATACAAAAATTAGCTGGGCATGGTGGCATATGCCTGTAGTCCCAGATCCTTGGGAGGCTGAGGCAGGAGAATCGCTCGAACCCAGGAGGCAGAGATTGCAGTGAGCAAAGATGGCACCACTGCACTCCAGCCTGGGCGACAGAGTGAGGCTCTGTCTCAAAAAGAAAAAAAAAAAATTATTCTAATTTTACTTTTTTTTTTTTCTGTTTGTTTGTTTGTTTTTGAGACAGAGTCTCACTCTGTCACCCAGGCTGGAGTGCAGTGGCACGATCTCAGCTCACTGCAACCTCTGCCTCCTGGGTTCAAGCGATTCCCCTGCCTCAGCCTCCCAAGTAGCTGGAACTACAGGTGCCTGCCACCATGCCCGGCTAATTTTTTGTATTTTAGTAGAGACGGGGTTTCACCATGTTGGCCAGGATGGTCTCGATCTTCTGACTTCGTGATCCTCCCCACTCGGCCTCCCAAAGTGCTGTGATTACAGTTGTGAGCCACCATGCCTGGCAATTTTACTTCTTTCAAAAGAAAGAAAACAATTTCTGGTGCTATCAGAAATAGCCCCATACTCTTCAACATCTGTTGTGCTTTTGAGAAGCTCTTCTGTATTCAAAGAGCTGTATCCTCACCCTGTGACCACCCCTTAAACTCTCTTTTAAACCCTCTCAGCCTCTTTCTTGTTTGCCCCTCTCTGTGACATTTATGTCCAGCCTGTCATTATTAATGTACCTGTTACCTCTCACATGTTCAAGGGAAAGAATCTAATGTTTAGAGCACCTACTATGTATCAGACACTTTCAGTTGTTTTTACTTCAGTGATGCAATTTACATCCCACAATATAGAAGGGAGATATTATCCCTACTCTTACAGACAAAGAAACTAAAGCTAGGAGAACCTAAGGTCATGTGGCTACTAAATGACCAAGCGAGGATTAGATCTCAGTCTGTCTGACTCCAAAACCCATTACTCTGCTGCAAGCTCCCAAGGAGCAAGCAATCTTCTGATTCATCATTATACACCTCATGGGAACTCAAACAGCACTTTGCACATAGAAAATGCTGATAAATATTATTGATTTGAACTATGACTTGACCCCTTGAATATCTTCAGAGTTCTGGCAATTTAGTGTGTGCCCAACTTTCTCTAAGAAGCTATACCATTCAACTCGGTTTAAAAAAAAAATGCTCTTTAGGTTCAGCAAGGGCATCAAATGTGCTAACTTTACAACGTAGACAGGAAGATGGCAAAATGAAAGCACTTACTCTCTTTCTCTAGATGACTTTTTTAAATTTAATAATCCCATCGGGAAGTTAACAGTTCACAGTGATATGCCAACAATGAAACCACCAAGCAGAATCTCCCATGCAATCACTGGAATAAATGAGCAGAAGCATGATCAAATTCTAACTGACGCTGTCCTCTTTTCACTTTTCAGGAGTATAACATGTACGGCTGGTGGGTGGGAGAACTGAACAGCCTCGTTGGGATTGTTCCAAAGGAGTATCTCACCACCGCATTTGAAGTGGAAGAAAGATGAATCCCAGGTATCAGAACCGTTGTCAGTGAACTGCCTGTTAGTTGAGTGGAACTTGTGGGCCACTACTTTGTTTCTCTGAAAGATGAGAGTTGCCAGTGAAGTAGCTTTTCTTCATTTCCCATACTAATGCTAATGATTCACAACTGATGGAAAGAAAATGAGTCTGGAATTGTTTTTTCTTAAACTTGTGGACAGTGTCACTTAGGATAAGGTTCAACTAATAGCAATATAAAATCCAAACTAAAAGTGACTTAATTAACACAGAAGGCTGAGCAGTGTAATCCCCGCACTTTGGGAGGCTGAGGTGGGCGGATCACTTGAGGTCACCAGCCTGGCCAACATGATGAAATCCTCTCTCTACTAAAAATACAAAAGTGAGCTGGGCATGGTGGTGGACGCCTGTAATCCCAGCTATTCGGGAGGCTGAGGCAGGAGAATCACTTGAACCCAGGAGGCGGAGGTTGCAGTGAGCTGAGATCGTGCCACTGCATTCCATCTAAAAAAAAAAAGTTAACACAGAAATGTATTTTTCTGCCGGGCGCAGTGGCTCACGCCTGTAATCCAAGCACTTTGGAGGCCAAGGCGGGCAGATCACCTGAGGTCGGGAGATCAAGACCAGCCTGACCAACATGGTGAAAACCCATCTTAAAAAAAAAAAAATGTATTTTTCTCTTCTATAAAAATCTAAAGGTAAGTGGTCCAAGGTATCCAGTCCCAGGTACCTTTTCTTTTTGTTTTTCTCTGTGTGTCCAACATTCCCAAGGTTACCTCATAGCCAAGACAGATGCTCCAGCTCCAGCCATCTTGTCTGCATCCTACATAGCACAGCAGGAAAGATAAAAGGAGAAGGTCAGGCCGGGCACAGGGGCTCACACCTGTAATCCCAGCACTTTGAGAGGCTAAGGCAGGAGGATCACTTGAGGTCAGGAGTTCAAGACCAGCCTGGCCAACATGGTGAAATCCTGTCTCTATTAAAAATACAAAAAATTAGCTGGGCATGGTGGCACACCCCTGTAATCCCAGCTAATCAGGAGGCTGAGGTAGGAGGATCACTTGAACCTGGGAGGCAGAGGTTGCAGTGAGCCAAGATCATGCCACTGCACTCCAGCCTGGGCAACAGACAGAGTGAGACTCTGTCTCAAAAAAAAGGAGGCCAGGCCCAGTGGCTCACGCCTGTAATCCCATTACTTTGGGAGGCCAAGGCAGGTGGATCACAAGGTCAGGAGTTTGAGACCAGCCTGGCCAACCCCGTTTCTACTAAAAATACAAAAATTAGCTGGGTGAGGTGGCACGCACCTGTAGTCTCAGCTACTGGGAGGCTAAGGCAGGAGAATCACTTGAACCTGGGAGGCAGAGGTTGCAGTGAGCTGAGACCACGCCATTGCACTCCAGCCGGGGTGACAGAGTAATACTCCATCTCAAAAAGAAGAAAAGCATACCCTCTCCCTTAAGGGCACTTCACAGATGTTGCACACAAACTTCCTCTCACATTCCATTGGCCAGAAGTTGGAATACATGTATACGACAAGCTGTAAAGAAAGTGTATAGCCCTATGTCCAGCTTAGAATTGAGAGATTCATGATTAAATACAAATGGAAGAATGGATATTGGGAGAAACCTAGGAATTTTCCCACAGGGATGGATCTGGTTTTATCCCCAGCTCTCAAGTCCAAGGCACCATTTCCCCAAAATGCCCACATATTGCAATAGACTGACCCAAGATTAAAACTCCAATACAAGGATTCCTATGGAACATAATCAAATCAAATTAAGTAATAAAGAATATTGTTTGCAGGGCCAGGCGCAGCGCCTCACACCTGTAATTCCCTTTGGGAGGCCAAGGCAGAAGGATCACTTGAGATCAGGAGTTTGAGACCAGCCTGGGCAACATAGTGAAAACCCATATCTACCAAAAAAAAATTTTTTTTTGAGAATTTTTTTGAGACAGAGTCTTGCTCTGTCACCCAGGCTGGAGTGCAGTGGGGGTATCTCAGCTCACTGCAACCTCCACCTCCTGGTTCCTTGCAATTCTCCTGCCTCAGCCTCCTGAGTAGCTGGGACTACAGGCACGCACCATGCCCAGCTAATTTTTTTGTATTTTAATAGAGACAGGGTTTTACTGTCTCTCCTGAGCTCAAGCAGTCAGCTTGCCTCAGCCTCCCAAAGTGCTGGGATTACAGGATTTTTGTATTTTTACTAGAGATGGTGTTTTATCATGTTGGCCAGACTGGTCTGGAACTCCTGACTTCAGGTGATCTGCCCACTTCAGTCTCCCAAAGTGCTGGGATTACAGGTGTGAGCCACCACATCTGCCCCACCAAAAAATGTTTTTTAAATTAGCCAAGTGTGGTAGCACACGTCTGTAGGCCCAGCTACTTCGGAGGCTAAGGTGAGAGGATTGCTTGAGCCCAGGAGGTTGAGGCTACAGTGAGCCATGACTACGCCACTGCACTCCAGCCTGGGTGAACAAGACCCTGTCTCCAGAAAAGAAAAAGAATAGGTTTGTGTTTTATTAGCAAGAACCACATTGTGTTTCAAAATAGTGGAAGTAGGTGCTTGGTTGGGTGGGGTAATAGTGGGAGCCGCTTTGGTGCAGAGTGGGTTTTGGTTAAAATTAAGATGCTGACGGAGGGCCCCTAAGACCAGCATGTTGTTGCTAGCACCATCTTCTACCCTGAAATGGGAGCAGTCTTCACTGCTCGGGGGAAAGAATGGCATCAATGTGACAGTGATACAAACAGTCCTTGGAGTCCAGACCAGAGCCCACTCTAGTGTGCAGCAGCAGCTGGGTGAATTCATTTAGGAAGAAACATAAGGATAGATCTTATTCTCCAATGCCTTTGTACACCCATACAACACCTGCTCGGACCTGTCACTCAAGGTTTGACTTTATGACTTTCCTGAGGAAGACTCTGTTCCCTGGCCATAAGTGTAGACAGCTGGAATTTTTCTGTCAAATCTAAACAAATTCACCCAACTAGGCGTGGTGGCTCACGCCTGTAATCTCAGCACTTTCAGAGGCCAAGGCAGGCAGATCACTTGAGGTCAGGAGTTCGAGACCAACCTGACCAACATGATGAAACCCCATCTCTACTAAATACAAAATTAGCAAGGCGTATTGGCGGGCACCTGTAATCCCAGCTACTTGGGAAGCTGAAGCAGGAGAATTGCTTGAACCCAGGAGGCGGAGGTTGCAGTGAGCCGAGATCGCACCATTGCACTCTAGCCTGGGCGACAGAGAGACTCCATCTCAAAAAAATAAATAAATAGGCTGGGCGTGGTGGCTCATGCCTGTAATCCCAGCACTTTGGGAGACTGAGGCAGGTGGATCACAAGGTCAGGAGATCGAGACCATCCTAGCTAACACGGTGAAACCCCATCTCTACTAAAAATGCAAAAAATTAGCCAGGCATGGTGGCATGCGCTTGTAGTCCCAGCTACTTAGGAGACTGAGGCAGGAGAATCGCTTGAACCTGGGAGGCTGAGGTTGCAGTGAGCCAAGATCACACCACTGCACTCCAGCCTGGGTGACAGAACGAGACTCCATCTCAAAAAGAAAATTAAATAAAACAAAATAAATAAAAATAACAAACAAATTTACCCTTTTTGACTTGGTCATTTATTTATTTATCTCTTCATTGTCTTTGGCCCAACCATTCTACTTCTTTTTTTTTTTTTAAAGACAGGGTTTCATCATGTTGGCCAGGATGGTCTCGAACTTCTGACCTCGTGATCCGCCCACCTTGGCCTCCCAAAGTGCTGGGATTACAGCCAACCTTTCTACTTCTAAGAATTTATCCTAGTGACCATTTTTGGTTTGGGTAAAAAAGAAAAAGAAGAAAGATATTACCCTGTAGCTATACTTGCACACACGCAAAATGACAGGCACATAAGGTTCATTGTAACAGCAAACACTCGGAAACGACCTAAATGTTTAATAGAGAACTAGTCAAATAACTATTGTACATTCATAGAATTGAATATTATGCAACAGTAAAAAGGAAAGGGAAACTATTATGGAACACATTCTGAGATATGTTGCTAAGTTAAAAAAAAAAAAAAAAGCAAAGAATGAAAGCCAAATTTGCCCCATTGGAATAAAAAAAGACTGGAGACTATATATACCTATTTGTTTATATTTGTATGGGATATTTCTGGAAGGAGACACAAAATGATGCCATGGTTGCCTCCAAGGAGAGAGAAACTGAGAGACAGAGTAGAGGGGAAAATGTTATACTCTGTGTCCTTTAATACTTCTATATTTTGAATCAGAAAAGCAAATTCATATATTTTTCCTCCTTTAGGAAATATATTCTTCCCTCTATCCTGCCTTTATGAGGAAATTGATAATCAAAAGTTCCTACTCCCTACTTCTGCCACCCCACCAACGCCTTGGACTTCTCTCTTTACTGAAGAGACCCAAGTTTCTGACACCTCATAGTGACTGTAAGCTACCAGTAAGACAAGTGGGAAGAGGCCCATTCATCAAACCTGTTACTAAACCAGCCTACTCATAGCTCATCCCCATCCCTAAATGTGTCCACACATCCACATTTGCCTTTTCCACAAGCTTTTCACAAAGAAGGTGAGAGAGAAGGAAACCTTGGGAGGAGGACGTTTCTGGTTGTTCTGGCTGGTTTGAAAAGCACAAATAAACTTGAGATTTGGTTCCTTGACATGTGTGATGATGTTGAGTTCCTTTTTGTAATGGTATCAATATGCATCTCTGGGAATTTTCACCACCTTCTAACAAAGTGGGGACAGCCCAAGAGAAAAGCCCAGAGAAAGAAGGAGACTTGTAATTGTCTTTCAGAGCACTCTTCTCTGGAACCCAGGTTTGCTGTTTTCTTTCTTTGTCCTTTTCTTTTCTTTATTTTATTTTATTTTTTTGAGACAGAGTCTTGCTCTTGCTCTGTTGCCCAGGCTGGAGTGCAGTGGCGTGTTCTTGCTCACTGCAACCTCCACCTCCTGAGTTCAATCAATTCTCCTGTCTCAGACTCCCAAGTAGCTAGGATTACAGGTGCTCACCACTACACCCGGCTTCTTTTTGTTTTTTTGGTTGTTTGCTTGTTTGTTTGTTTTTGAGACGGAGTCTTGCTCTGTTGCCCAGGCTAGAGTGCAGTGGCATGATCTCAGCTTGCTGCAACTGCCCCCTCCCTGATTCAAGCAATTCTCCTGCCTCAGCCTCCCAAGTAGCTGGGATTACAGGTGCACACCACCATACCCGGCTGATTTTTGTACTTTTAGTAGAGATGGGGTTTCACCATGTTGATCAGGCTGGTCTTGAACTCCTGACCTCAAGTGATCCACCCGCCTCGGGCCCCTAAAGTGCTGAGATTATAGGGTGGCTGGACCACCATGCCTAGCCAATTTTTGTATTTTTATAGAGACAGGATTTCACCATGTTGGCCCAGCTGGTCTCAAATTCCTGAGCTCAAGTGATCCACCCGCCTCAGCCTCCAAAAGTGTTGGGATTACAGGCATGAGCCACCCATCACTCCCAGCCAGCTACATGTTTTTTTTTTTTGCTATGTGCTGTATCTCCGAAATGAGGCAGAACCAGAAGCAAGGCCTTGGAGTCAGCACATTGAAGAGTTCCTCTTCAGGCCTTGGGTTACTTAACCCATGTGTCTTGCACTACAACACCTCCCAGGTAGGGGCTGAGGAAATGCTCTGAGGAGGGCTTAAGTATGGATACAGGGCTCCCTTTTTCTCTTTCCTGTTGCCCATACCTAGCACTCAGGTTACCTGCACGTTAAGAGGCGGCAAAACGTAGTTATTAAGAGCATAACATCTACAACCAGACAGCCTGGGAATAAATCTCAGTTCCTTGTCTACTCTGCTCTCTAGAACAAGTTGTTTGACTTTTTATGCCTCAGTTTCCTAATCTTAGAAGGGATATACTCTATTCGCTGTGTGTAAGTGATTAGGAAGATTAAATGATTTAACATGTGTAATGGTACTTGGAACAATGCCTGGCACATAATAACTGCTCAATAAGGGTAGCTGCTATTATTGCCTGACTCTACAGGAGAAATGTTGAAAGACAGGCAACTGAGCAGCTTTAAAAATGCCTATTCAGGCCCAGGCGTGGTGGCTCACACCTGTAATCCCAGCACTTTGGGAGGCCGAGGGGGGCAGATCACAAGTTCAGGAGTTCGAGACCAGCCTGACCAATGTGGTGAAACCCTGTCTCTACTCAAAGCACAAAAATTAGCCAGGCATGGTAACACACACCTGTAATTGCAGCTACTCGAGGGACTGAGACAGGAGAATTGCTTGAATCTGGGAGGCAGAGGTTGTAGTGAGCCGAGATCATGCCACTGCACTCCAGCCTGAGCAACACAGTGAGACTCTGTCTCAAAAAAAAAAAAAGAAAAAGAAAAAAGAAATGCCTGTTCAGAGATGCCCTGGATTGGTGGTAGCCTTCCTCTCCTCTGTAATGACCACTTTGCAGCGCTGGAGTAAGACATCCATCTTACATCACAAGAGAGAAACCAGGGAGCAAACAGGGATGTCAGTGGGCTCGAACTTTCTCAAAAAAAAAAAAAAAAAAAAATCTTATACCAATTATTCATTTCCAGATTTCCAGCCCAGGAGTAAAAAGAAGGAAACCGTTTTGTGTATGATGAGTAATTACATGGATGAAAAAAGGGAAATTTTAGGTTTAGGAGGAAAACAACCCAAGTGAGATAAGGCCAGTATAGAAGTGTCCATAACGTCCCCTCCGCTTCACACAGGGTGCTAAAGGAGAAGGAACCACTAGGTGGCAGCATATGAGCAGGTGAACCAAAGAGAGCCAATTGCCTCCGGTTTTAGGAACCTTTGCACCAATCCCATCTCACAGGTAAGGACAATGGCCATTATTCTAAACTGTTTTAACAGAGGAAGCAAACACAAACCCTTCTATACTCCTCTTCTGCCACCCACCTCTCTCCCACCTCCCCATCCTTCCCTGGAGACCCAGGGACCCAAATCGGAAAGGCTGGGTGGCTAAGAAGCCAGAATATCATCGTTCCACGGCTCTGTGGCTGAAAGACAACAGAAAAGGGGATACCAGAAAAGAAAGAGCAGGGATCTGGGGCAGGATAAGAGGCTGAAAAAAAAAGGTCTGCCGGAAGCGGTGGCTGACGCCTGTAATCCCAGCACTTTGGGAGGTCGAGGCGAGCGGATCACAAGGTCAGAAGTTTGTGACCAGCCTGGCCAACATGGTGAAACCCCATTTCTATTAAAAATACCCCAAAAATTAGCCAGGCATGGTGGCGTGCGCCTGTAATCCCAGCTACGCAGGAGGCTGAGGCAGGAGAATCTCTTGAACCCGGGAGGCGGAGGCTGCAGTGAGCCAAGATAGTGCCACTGTACTCCAGCCTGGCCACAGAGTGAGACTCTGTCTCAAAAAAAAAGAAAAAAAGGAAAAAGAAAAGAAAAAGATCAAGGTAACTTCACTCCCTTGCTCTCTAAATCGTATGGCCATTGGCTTTCAGCATTAGAAAGAAAAAAAAAATGTCCCTTCTATACCTGTAGGCCAGAAGAAACAACC
The DNA here is from genome assembly GCF_030222135.1 of Aotus nancymaae. Taxonomy (NCBI): domain Eukaryota; kingdom Metazoa; phylum Chordata; class Mammalia; order Primates; family Aotidae; genus Aotus; species Aotus nancymaae. The sequence goes on along the minus strand of NW_026988487.1, from coordinate 1,448,113 downwards.
ACTTGCTAAACTACAAAGGCTTTTGGGTACCTCCATAGACCCCACAGTAGGTACCACACTCAGATCTCTGGCTATTCTGGCTGTGAAACTTAGCAGAAAAAGAAATCAGATTGGCCCTAAAGTATAAAAACAAATGGCCTGATTGGAAATCTGGTCTGCAGCTGTTGTGGCTCTGACACTGTTACATGAAAAAAAAAAAAAAAAGGTGGGGGTGGGGTGGGGTGGGTAGAGCATGTTTGATGGGTTGATGAGGCAATCTACAGGCTGACGGACATTCTCTGCTAAGGAATAGTTCTAAAAGAGACTTTTTGGAAGCAGCAAATTCCTACAGTGTTGGAAACTAAACCTCGCCCAGCGAAACTGCTCCCCACCCAGTTAGTTACCGTCTTAGCCGACAGCCTCAGATGGCAACAGGCTAATCAGATTACTGCTCCTCTGTTTGACTCTACTAACCAAATCCTCACCTCACTGCCTGCCACTAACCGGATAACTGGGACATTAGACGACTTAACTAACTACATTATTTGCAGGATGGCTTCTTAATCACCACCAATCGTTCTGGCAAGTGAAATAGGGGAGAGGTGGAGATGAAAGGCTTTTTTCCTAATCCTAAATTTAAGAAGTAAATGTGTAAAAAAAAAAGAAAGAAAAAAAAAAAAGAAGTAAATGTGTAATCTTTTACACAGAATGTCCTGACACCCAGTCACTAATCTAACCTGGGGCTGGTACAGTTTGGCCTGAATTGTCCAAGCTGGTATCTAAGAATACTAAATGCTCTGAAAGCAATCTTTCAGCTACATTTCATTAAACATACGTTTTTCTAGTGTGTTTTCCCTATCATCCACATAGCAAAATAGCATAGACATTGTTTTGCAATTACCTCAATATTGTCTCCATATGATGGCCTGGTATATCTCTTAGAAATCTGTATTTAATTAAAAACCAACTATATCTTTCTCGATGGTGAATAAAAAATGGGAAAGAGGTAAGAATTTCTATTAAGTCTTATTCCCTAAATTCAGGTTGATTTTGTTTTCAACTAGAGTAGCGTCAAAGGTGGGGCTGACAAGGTGCCCTCCCTCCTGTTTGGGACAAATGTTTTATCTAAACAGAGTATGTAAGGAATTAATCTTGATCTCAAGTTGCCATTAACCTTTTTAAGAACTTTAGCTTCCCTAGTTGCACCACCTTATTTATAACCAGTTAGTATTTGCAAATAATGAAACTGAGGCTCATAAAGGTTGTGACCGCTGGTTCAAAATCACACAAAATCTGCCGTGGAAGAAATAAAATGAAAACCCCTTGAAATTCTCCATCAGCTGCTTTGCTTATTGACTTACTCGAGTTCTATTGCAGTTAGACACCTCCAATGAGACATCTTTAAAATCCACATTTCCAGTCCCTGGCATCACAATAAAGCAGCGGTGTCAGTGCAAAGCACAAGATAAAGCACGTAGCTGGGGAGTAAGACCCCTGCCTTTAAAAACCAGTCTGAGAAAGTTGGGAGTTGAAGAGAAGCAAGAAGAACAAAAGGAATAAAAGTATGCTCTCTCTCTCTCTCTCTTTTTTTTTTTTTCTGGTGCCGTGACTCAGATCTCTCTCTCTCTTTTTTAATCTTAAGAACAAAACTCTTAGATGTCAGGGACAGTGGTGCTTTCATCTTTGGCAAAAAAAAAAAAAAAAGAAAAGAAAACACCTCCCCTCAGGTCTCCCACCGGAAGTAGCTCGGGAAGGATAAATCTCAAGTGACATTGATTTGTTAACTCCCAGAGCACCAGCAAAATCTGCAGGGCTGAGTTTAGAAAAAGCAGACCTCTGCACAGAGGATTATCTCTGCGACACAGCCCAGTGAATCCAGCTTATTTTCTAGTTTGTGGATTATCATAGTCCCTTTGCTTCTTCCCTTCCCTACTGCCCAGCTATTTCATTTCCCACTAGAACTTACCGAGATTGGGTAGGGACTTTGAAATTTATAACTTAAAAGATTCTTCTTTTTCAAGGGATTTGAATTAGTCTCCTTTTTTCCCTATAAAAAACTAACTGTTCAGAAAACATGCTGTTTTTCTCCTCTGTATGAATTGATGACCATTCTTTGGGATTCAATTAATGATATATTTTAAGATTTAGCCCATGCTGCACAAAAATCTTTTACAAATATAATGGCCCCCAAAAATATTACCGTGTCAGAGGAAACTGAGGTACAATTAACAGAGTGATCACATCATTTATTCTCCAAAGGAGGACATTTATGAGAGTGAAAGGCGAGTTAATGATGATGCCAAGACCGCAGGTGTAAACTGAAAAGTGTGGTCATGCTAAAAATAAGGCAAAATGAGGTGCCCAGTCACCTGGGGAGTAGATAGTAGAGAAAGATGACCTGGCTTTCCTGGTATGAGGCTTGGCAGTGTCCCTTCTAATGAAGTCCTCTCCCCTGCAGGCCTTGTTTCTAGGCAGACCCTGCCAACAGGGCTTTCTTTTCCTGATGCCCAGGCATTCTGAGGGGTGTCTTTGGCATCAAGCCGCTTGTGGAGCTGGCCAGCTATCAGCAGCTGTGTGCATTCAGTTCCCTCGTGGGGTCCCATCACAGTCTGCCACCCCTCCACCTGGCAGAGTGCCACTGAAGGAAGCATTTTTGTGGCACTGGGCAATAGGATGCCACTTCCTTGCCTCCTGTGACATAAGTATTCCAAGAAGCTTCTAGTGCTAGTCCTCAAAGAGGGCATCTGCTTCCACTGTAGACACGCTCAGCCTGATGGTGAGCAGCTGGTCACCTTTTATCCTCCACATCCCATCATGGAACAGGAAACAGGCTACAGACATTTCCCTCTTCCACACCATCAGACTTGCCAGCATTGCTGTGCTGTGAGTCACCAAGGTAGCATACGCACACCACCAATCCCATGGACCTGTCATGAACATATTCCACCTCTGGACAAGCACACGGCATCCGCAGATTTAAGTTCATTTATTCAACATCTCCATGATTAGGGGACCAGAACTTGGAGCTGATTACTTCATTCTGTTAGTGCAAGGCTTCTCAACTTCAGCATCATTCACATTTTAGGCCAGATAATTCTGTGTTGTTGGGGCATTATAAGATGTTCAGCCGAATCCCTGGCCTCTACCCACTAAATGCCAGTGGCCTCCCCCTACCCTATCCCTGAGCTCTGACCACCGAAAATATTTCTAGGCACTGTCTAATATCCCCTGGGGGCAAAATCTCCCCTGGTTGAGAATCGCTGTCTTAGGGCATTTGGGGTGTGCTTAGTGCAAACCACAGAGAAACCGTCCTGCCTTCTAGAAGTTTGTGCTTAAGCCGCTGGATTATAGTGATAGAGATTACAGCTGGGTTAAGAAGATACAGCATTTAAATGCCACAAATCCCCCAGGGCTTAAAAACCCTTTGCTCTACCTTTAAGATCTGCTCACCTGTGCTGCTGCAGATTTGCACTACGATGTGTTGGAATGAGTAAGACCATACTCATCAGTTCACAGCTGCATTACAGTCTCTCTCATGTCTCGAGCCCCGTGGTTACTATCCCTTGTTTCCCTTTTCTGTGACAGAAATCTAAAAGAAGAGTGCTGAAACTCTCAATTAGGACCAAGTGAAATGCTGTGTACTTCAGATCAAGAAACACAGGCTCCTAGAAACACCATGCAGAAGGCAGCCGCAGCTGAAAGGGTTCAGCTCTGGTTCCCTCCTCAGTGCACTGGTGGGGCTGGGGCTGGGCAACATGCTTTGCGTGTGTTTGACTACAGTCCCCAGGCAGAAGTGGGGAGATTCAGGACAGATTGCTATCTCTTAGCTGTGATTTTCCTGATCCTTTGTGTTCATTTAGGGGAAAGTTTTCTCATAGAAAATTACTCCCAGGAGCTCTGTCCAGAACCAAAAAATAAAACAAAAATGCAACCAAAACCACTGCCTTCTCAGGAGGCCAAAATAGGAAGTGAGGTCCAGAGCCATTGTTGTCTCTGCCAGCATAGGCCAGACAGGAGGACCATCGCTGTTGACGCTACCTCCCATGGGCCCTGAATCAGAGGCACCTGGAAGGGTTATTAGCAGGATTGGAACTCATCCCTCTGCTGGGACTAGATCATAATTACAGTAATTTTCTAACAGAGCTCGGCAGTAGGACTGTTTAATCAGCATCTGACTCCCTTGTGCTTCCAGTCCTCATTACTCAAGGAGAGGAGTGGGATGGCTCTTAAAGAGACAGTGCCCGCCTTTTAGCATTTTGAACAGATGTGCCCTAATTGGTAGAATATATCTAAGTCTCACAGCTTATAGCAGGAAGGCTGCATTGCCTCCAACAAACCGCCTCAGGCTTTCACTGTTCTGGGCCTTCTGCTGGAAGGATTCGGGTCAGGCTGCTGGTAGGCTGGGCTTCCCACACCAACACAGCCACCAGGAAAAGGGCACATACAGGGCTAGAGCACTTACGGGATTTGAACAGGCTGGTCCTTTTTGAACTGATGGTACCAAAGAAAAAGTGCTTCACTGAAGGATGGGAAGGAGAGACTTGACAGCCATGCATGAAAAGAAATTTTGGCTGGTGGCTTCCCATAATCCAGAGATTCCAGAAGCATCTTGCGTTCCTGTCCTTCCAGGGGAAAAAACCTTAGAGACTTTCCAGTAGTCTCCTAATTCTCACACCCTAGCTTTATCACCTCTGTTTATTAATAATCTGTGGCCCTTTGACTACCAAGAAAGTACTCCTTTGCTTCTTTTCCTTCGTTGCTTGTGAAAATAGACCAGATCTCCCCTGAACAAAAGAGAATTATTCACTCTGTTCATTGAGTCAGGAGCACTCTGTCTCCCAGGAAGTATAGTTCCTGTTAATCTTTTGAGCATAAGTTGTCTGTGTTTATATCTCGAGATTTGAGGTCTGCAGTGTTTTCCCCCTCTAAGAAGTCATATCTCTAATCAAGGCCAGACACAGTGGCTCACACCTGTAATCCCAGGACTTTGGGAGGCCACAGTCCTCAGGCAGATCACCTGAGGTCAGAAGTTCAAGATCAGCCTGGCCAACATGCTGAAATGTTGTCTCTACTAAAAATACAAAACTTAGCTGGGCATGGTGGTGGGCTCCTGTAATCCCAGCTACTTCAGAGGCTGAGGCAGGAGAATCACTTGAACCCAAGAGGTGGAGGCTGCAGTGAGCCAAGCCAAGATCACGCCACTGCACTTCAGCCTGGGCAACAGAGCAAGACTACATCTCAAAAATAAATAAATAAAATTTAAAAAGCTGTATTCCTAATAAGAAGCCAGAACTGGCTTTCACCACCCTATTGGTAAGCCAAATGCATACTTGGTCTTTGTAGGAAGGGGGGTCCCCAAAACAGTTTAGAAGAGCTGAGGCAGGAAGTATATGAGAGATAAGAAGTGGGGCTGGGGGCTGTGGCTCAGGCCTATAATCACAGCACTTTGGGAGGCCGAGGCAGGTGGATCACTTGAGGTCAGGAGTTTGAGACCAGCCTGGCCAACATGGTAAAACCCCATCTCTAATAAAAATACAAAAATTAGCCAGGCATGGTGGCACACACCTATAATCTCAGTTACTTAGGAGACTGAGGCAGGAGAATCACTTAAACCTGGGAGGCAGAAGTTGTAGTGAGCCGAGATTGTGCCACCGCACTCCAGCCTGGGTGAGAATAAGATTCCATCTCCAAAAAAAAACTACATCTCAAAAAAAGAAAAAGTGGGTAAGAACAGGAAAGGGAGCACTCATCCACAGTTCAAAGAAAGAGAGCCAGTCTCTGTCTGAATCTTCTAAAGAACTGAGTCCCTACTGAGAGGGCCGCCCCTCCAGCTTCAGATCACTGCCCAGTGCTCCACTAAGGAAGTGCTATGTCGCGCTGCAGTGGTTGTGTTTGGCTTTAGCTACGTCTCAGCTGGCTGCTCATACATAAATCCACAGACGCCACTCCAGCCTCTGATTTAATGCTCCTGCAGCCTCTGTGAGGCAGGCTGGGAACTGGTCTATTCCCCTTTCTACCTCCAACCCCTCCTGACATCAAATTCTTCAGGCCTACTGTCTACCCCACCCCTAGTGTATTAAGCATATTCTGCAAGAGCTGAGGCATATAAACAAATTCACATGCATGGAACTAACTTAATGCCCAATCAGATTGTTAAAAAGTCATGATCAGGTTAAAAAGGCCAGGTGTGGTGGCTCATGCCTATAATCCTATCCCTTTGGGAGGCCAAGGTGAGTGGATCACCTGAGGTCAGGAGTTAGCGAACATCCTGGCGAACATGGTGAAACTCTGTCTCTACTAAAAATACAAAAATTACCTGGGTGTGGAGGCATGCACCAGTAGTCCCAGCTACTCGGGAGGCTGAGGCAGGAGAATCGCTTGAACCAGGGAGGCGGAGGTTGCTGCCGAGATTGCACTATTGCACTCCAGTCTGGCGACAGAGCCAAATTCCATCTCAAAAATTAATTAATTAATTAAAATAAAAAACAAATTAAAAAATTAGCCAGTTATGGTGGCAGGCCCCTGTAATCCCAGCTACTCAGGAGGCTGAAGCAGATGAACTGATTGATCCTGGGAGGCAGAGGCTGCAGTGAGCTGAGATTGCTCCCTGGGCAGCAAAGGGAGACTCTGTCTCAATTAAAGCACACACATAAACACTCACTGAGCTGTTTCCTCAATGAAAAAAGGAGCATATACCTGCCCTACCTTCTTCGCTAGGCACTGAGAAGGGCCAATATAATTATGCTTATATAACTTAGTATTTTAATCTAAGAAAACCCACCCCGACACACAAATACATTTCCTCCCACCAAACAAAACAGCCCCCATAAGCTTGGAATCAGTCTTCCTGGGTAATGGATGACTAGATGTGGGCCATGGAGGTATCTGACAGAAGAAAGGTGACTAAATCAGAACAGAACTTGACTCAAAACTGAATTCTAAACAAAATATTTTTATTTTACAAACAGCTCAATGAGCCACTCCCCTCCATCTAATCCCCCATCTTTCATAGAGGTCATCCAGCCACGCAGGGATAGAGCAAAACAGAAGAGGGGCCTATGGCACTATCTGGATAGAGAGGAAAACTCATATGCACGATTTTTCTGATGACCCCAGGCCTGTATTATTAGAAAAGTGCTTTCTTTCTTAGGACTTCACCTTCCAAGGCCTATACTTAACTCAGAGAGAGACTGAAAGGAGATGGTGCCTGGCCTTAGATTAACTGAGGTGCTGTTGTAGGCACGCCGCTAATGGATCATTAAAAAACTGGGAGTTGGAAAAATCACATCCATGTCTTTGAATGGCTCCTGCTGTCCCAGCAGCCGAGCCTGCTGGCAGAACTAGCTGCTGAGCACCAACTCCAGAAAGAAAAGGAGCGAACAGAAGAAGGCCAACCCAGCTTGCTGTTTTTTGGCTGAGTAGGGAATTGACACAGACCACCTCCGGCTCCTGTCTGGAAGTTTCGAGATCAGAGAGCTTCAGGCACAGCTGGGTTCACAGCTGCACCATTTGGAGCATTGGACTCATTAATATTCATGAGCCATCCCCACCAATCGGCAGAGTGGATGCCATTAGCTTAGCATCTGTCGGGTTTTTGTGAGGGTTGCGCGTGGAGTTTTTTTTCTCTTTTAAATGAACTTCTTCTGACATTTTGGATTTGCCTCTGTAGGTTTTCTATCCTCGCCTTGCTCTGCTACATCATATAAAGGAGAGACCCAGGGGAGGCGGGCAGGAAAGAGGGATGAATACCAGCCAGGGCTTTGCATCTGCCTGTTGACAAACTTTATTTCTCTTTCAGCACCTGGCACCTCAGACAGGCTGCAAGGATGGAAGCAGCATCAGGTAAATTATACCTAACAAGGTTCATGCCTAGAACTGTGAGAAGAGTTGGATCCCAGCTCTTTGGAAGGCAGTCCTTCCTCCAGTGGTGAACTTGAGCTGCACACACAATGCAGGAGAGCTGCAGAGCACAGTTCTGAACCATTATTTCCACGCTGATAAATTCATGATTTATGAAAGGAACTACTGCCAGCCCTCACTCTCTCCTTCTCTGCTACAGCTTGTTAGACACAAATTGCAGCAACAATCTTAAATACTTGCATTTTATTTCAGGCCAAAGCCCCTCAACTCTGAACTAAATGCCATGACAGTCCCACAGCAAAGGCTGGTAGTAAAAGAGCCCACAGACAGGGTAGGATGGCCAGAGGAGGGAGGAGTGGGCGAGAGGGAGGGGAAGAATCACACAAACAAACCTAAGAGTAGAGCAATGCAGAATGCCCGTGGCACTCGGCTCCTACCAGCTCTGGCTCTCGGTGGAGATGAAGAATGGTAGCAGGACAGAATGCTTCATTGTCTGAAGGAGAGCATGTTCTTCCTCATCCCCAGAGCCCTCTCTTCTAGGCAGAAACAAACCCCTTGCACCCTACTGGATGAACATATGGCCTCCCTGCAGCACAGCAGAGGGACGCTGGCAGCTGAAGCCCTGGAGGCAGGGAGCTGTTACCAAAGGAGAAGAAAAGGACTCAGAAAAGAAAGGAGCCCACGCTAACCCTGCAGAAAAGATAGCCACCTCTCTTATAACCAGGCCCCTGAGCTGTTGCTGTTCCCTCTGGCTGTGGCCAGCCACATCTCTCTCATGCATGACCATGAGCTGTTGTGCAGGCCTCAGGCTCCACTCAGCCAGACTAAGGTCTCGGGACATAAAACCCCAGCAGCAGGAGTCACAGCACCAGTTCCATTCAGTGGTACCAGTGGAAGAAAAAGCAAGGTAGAGAGTAAATATTCATCCCCCTGTCCATGCAAGGAGGTAGGCAAGAGGCCAGCCTTCCAGAAACAAAGTGCTCTAGGGCTACAGCAAAAACTGAAGCCAGTCAAGATGGGGATACAACGTAATCACTCCTGTTGGGACAATGTTCAGTATGGCAGCTTAGAATCTGCCACATACAGATCCCCAAAACCAGCCACTTGAGGAGGTACTCCCGGTCCTACATACAAATGACCTGTAGAAACTCAGCTCCCAGGAGAGTAAATATGGGTTCTGTTCAAAATAAACAGCCCCTGGGCCTTATGCTTAACTTACAAACTTCTGCACAGTATTTATTCCCATGGAAGAGGCATAAGGGGCTGTTATGACTGCCCTCTGGCAATCAGCCCAAGCAGAGAAGACTAGAAGACACTAAGCAACCCAGCCTCCCACAATACCTGCCCTGTGCCCAATCCCACCTGAGTAAGTCTCCTGGCCCGCATCTTCTCTGACCATCTCAGAGCAGAACCCAGAGCTCACTTTTCCAAAACTGTTTCTAACTGACCAGGATCCAAAGGCACAGCATGGTCTCCTCCCACAGCCCTCCTCACAGACTGAGGAGTGGAGGTTCCCTCACTGGGTCTTCCAAAATCACAGCATAATGGTGAGGAGAGGGGTGGGAGAGTGGGACTTTCCAGTGAAGGAACCTCAGAGTCAACAACTGGAGCCCACACTTCTAAATGGTCCTTTTCTTCACTGGGAGGCGGTGAGGGAGAGTTCCTCCTACCAGATCTCGGAAGAAAGCAGCAACTGGAAAAGAGTGGAAAACGGAAAAGAAAGGTATGAACAGCTTGGGTAACATAGGGAGACCCTGTCTCTACAAAAAATAAAAATAAATTAGCCAGGCATGGTGGCATATGCCTGTAATCCCAGCGACTCAGGAGGCTGAGGTGGGAGGATTGCTTGAGCCTGGAAAGTCAAGGCTGCAGTGAGTTATGACTACACCACTGCACTTCAGCCTATGCGACAGAGTGAGACTCTGTCTCAGAAAAAATAGAGTATGAACATATAAACAAAAATGAATGGGAAGGAAGTCTCTCTGAGCCTATTCTGGCTCAGAAGGCTGCCAAATTAAAAACAAAAATGGCTGGGTATGGTGAATTGTTTGAGCCCGGGAGGTGGAGACCAGCCTGGGCAACATGGTGAAACCTTGTCTCAATTAAAAAAAAAAAAAAGAAAGTGGCCAGGCACAGTGGCTCACACCTGTAATCCCAGCACTTTGGGAGCTGAGGCGGGTAGATCACCTGAGGTCAGGAGTTTGAGACTAGCCTGGCCAACATGGCGAAACCCCGTTTCTACTAAAAATACAAAAACGGTTGGGCATGATGGCGTGCACCTGTAATCCCAGCTACTTCGAGGCTGAGGCAGGAGAATTGCTTGAACCTGGGAGGTGGAGGTTGCAGTGAGTCGAGATCGCACCACTGCATTCCAGCCTGGGTGATAGAGTGAGACTCTGTCTCAAAAAAAAATATTAAATTAAAATTTAAAAAATGAACAGATAAATGCAAATGAATGGATAAACAAAATGAGCTTATATAGCCATACAAATGGACTGTTATTTAGCCATAAAAAAGTAATGAAATAATGATGCATACTACAATATGATGAACCTTGAAAACATTATGCTACGTAAAATAAGCCAGTTACAAAGACCACATATCATATGACTCCATTTGTGTAAATGTCCAAAATAGACAAATCCATAGACAGAAAAAGTAGACTAGTGGTTGCCAGGAGCTGGGGGGAAGGGGAGGACAGGAGAGTCACTACTCATGGGTATAAGGTTTCTTTCAGGATGATGAAAATGAAAATGTTCTAAAATTGACTGTGGTGGCTGACAGTTATACAACCCAGTGACTATACTAAAAACTACTGAACTGTACATTAAAAAGGTAAACTTTAAAAAAAATTTTTTTGAGACAAAATTTCACTCTTGTCTCCCAAGCTAGAGTGCAGTGGCGCTTGGCTCACTGCAACCTCTGCCTCCCAGGTTCAAGTGATTCTCCTGCCTCAACCTCCAGAGTAGCTGGGACTACAGGCACGCGCAACCACACCCAGTTAATTTTTCAATTTTTAGTAGAGTTAATTTTTTCATCTTTAGTAGAGATGTTCTTGATCTCCTGACCTTATGATCCACTGGCCTTGGCCTCCCAAAGTGCTGGGATTACGGGCGTGAGATACCGCATCCCGCCTAAAAAGGTAAACTTTATGGCAGGTAAATTGTATGTCAATAAAGCTATTAGGCCAGGGGTGGTGGCTCACACCACCTAGCACTTTGGGAGGCCGAGGTGGGCAGATCATCAGAGGTCAGGGGTTCAAGACCAGCCTGGCCAATATGCCAAAACCCTGTCTCTACTAAAAATACAAAAATTAGCCAGGCATGGTGGCGCATGTCTGTAATCCCAGCTACTTAGGAAGTTGAGGTAGGAGAATCGCTTGAACCTGGGAGGCAGAGATTGCAGTGAGCTGAGATGGTGCCACTGCACTTCAGCCTGGGAGAAAGAGTGAGCCTCCATTTCCAAGGAATAAAAAACTGAATAAATGAGAAAGCTTTCCTTTCTTTCTTCCCAGGTTTCAGAAGAAGCCCCTGCTACCCAGTGGTGGGTTAACATAGACCCACCTGGATAGATAGCCATGCACCCAAAGAACAAGATCTCTGTGAAAGGCTATCAATGCCATAACATTACTTTCCCTAACAAATGGACACCTCTCCGGTCCAGGTTCGAGCAAACCTAGCCCCTGCTATCTCAAAGAGTACTCCGTTTACCTCTTAGGCTGGTCTCCCTTAGTCAGGTGAGAAGAGCTCTGTCTTTCTTCCTGGGCCCAGCCACAGTTTGACATAGCATACCGAAGAATGGCATCAGACACAGTCATGGTGCTTCGGCCCTGGACACAGGCTTCTATCTCAGGCACCGAGAGCTGGCTTTGCAGGAAGAGGTGCAACTGACTGTCTGACAAGAGAACCACACTCTGCAGGACCCTGGGGAAAACACAGGTAGCACAACACAGAGCATCACCATGAGGAACAGCTCTCCATTCCCCGTCCTCTGAAGGGCTTCTGGCTACTTGAGCAGGGAGCTCCATCCTGCCTGGCGCCTTCCTCCACCCACCCCTGCCTCCACACTCACGGGCCAGTGCCAGCCCATTAAGTCCACTCACTTTTCAAGGAAGTGCTGCAGACCTTGTCGTCGCTTCTCAATAAACTCATCTGAGGTGCCAAAGAAGGTTGACTTCCCAGGAAGTTCAGGTACAGGCCTGTGGAGCCACATGATATAACACCCATGATAAGTGTAACATCTAAAATAGTCATTCTAGCCTCAGATCAAGGAAATACCCTGAAAAGAGGCCTAGTCAATACAATTAGCTTTTAATAAAGGGTTGTGCTAACATTGACTGACTGAATGCCAAGTGTCAAGCCAGACTATGCTAAATGTTTTATAAACATTATTTCATTTAGTCATCCCAAAGCCCCATGAGAAAGATATTAGTACACTCACTTTAGATCAGAGAAGTTAAGTAAATTTCCCACTGTTATACAGCTAATACGCAGCAAAGCTCATATGAGAACCAGGTCTATGACTATAAAGCCCATGCTGATATATTATTTTGTCTGTTTCTTTGATTTTAGAGACAAGGTATTGCTCTCTAAGCTGCTCTCTCCAGGTCACCCAGGCTGGAGTGTAGTGGCGTAATCGTGAGCTAGCTCACTGCAGCCTCAAGTTCCTGGGCTCAAGTAATCCTCCTGCATCAGCCTCCTGAATAGCTATGACTACAGGCGCGTGCCACCCACCTAATTTATTTAGTTATTTATTTACTTATGTATCTGTGGAGACAAGAGTATTGCTTTGTTGCCCAGGCTGGTCTTAAACCCCTGGCCTCAGTGAACTTCCTTCCTTAACCTCCCAAAGCACTGGATTTACATGTGTGAGCCACCAAGCCCAGCCACACTCTGTTGTTCATAAAACCCACTCCTGGCTGGGTACCTTGGTTCATGCCTGTAATCCTAGCACTTTTAGAAGGAGTTCAAGACCAGCCTGAGCAACATGGCGAAACCTCAACTCTACTTTAAAAAAAAAAAAAGAAAAAAAAACAGGCTTGTCATGGTGGCTCATGCCCGTAATCTTAGCACTTTGGGAGGCCGGGGTGGGTGGATCACCTGAGGTCAGGAGTTCAAGACCAGCCTGGCCAATGTGGTGAAACCCCATCTCTACCAAAAATACAAAAATTAGGCCAAGTACAGTGGCTCACACCTGTAATCCCAGCACTTTGGGAGGCTGAGGCAGGCAGATCACCGAGGTCGGGAGTTCGAGACTAGCCTGACCAACATGGAGAAACCCCGTGTCTACCAAAAATACAAAATTAGCCAGGCGTGGTGGTACATGCCTGTAATCCCAGCTACTTGGGAGGCTGAAGCAGGAGAATTGCTTGAATCCAGGAGGCAGAGATGACGGTGAGCTGAGATTGGGCCATTGCACTCCAGCCGGAGCAACAAGAGCGAAACTCCATCTCAAAAAAAAAAAAAAAAAGGCTGGGCACAGTGGCTCACGCCTGTAATCCCAGCACTTTGGGAGTCCAAAGCGGACGGATCATGAGGTCAGGAGTTTGAGACCAGCCTGGCCAACATTGTGAAACCTCACCTCTACTAAAAATACAAAAAAAAAAAAAAATTAGCTGGGCCTGGTGGCGGGCACCTATTACTTGAGAGGCTGAGGCAGGAGAATCACTTGAACCCAGGAAGCAGAGGTTGCAGTGAGCCAAGATCGTGCCACTGTACTCCAGCCCGGGCAACAGTGAGACACTTTGTCTCAAAAAAAAAAAAAAAATCTCCCGGGTGTGGTGGCACACGCCTGTAATCCCACTTACTTGAGAGGCTAAGGAAGGAGAATCGCTTGAACCCGGAGGTGGAGATTGCAGTGAGCCCAGATAGTGCCACTGCACTCCAGCCTGCGTGACAAGAGCAAGACTCCATCTCAAAAAAAGGCTGAGCGTGGTGGCTCACTCCGGTATCCCAGCACTTTGGGAGGCCGAGGCAGCCAGATCACCTGAGGTCAGGAGTTAAAGACCAGCCTGACCAACATAGTGAAACCCCATCTTTACTAAAAATACAAAAATTAGACGCATGTAGTGGTAGGTTCCTGTAATCTCAGCTACTTGGGAGGCTGAGGCAGGGAGAATTGCTTGAACCCGGAGGCAGGGAGAATTGCTTGAACCCGGGAGGCAGAGGTTGCAGTGAGCTGAGATCAAGCTATTACACTTCAGCCTGGATGACAGAGCAAGATTCCATCTCAAAAAAAAAAAAAAACATTATTTCCCAGTCAAGCATGGTGGCTTATGCCTGTAATCCCAGCAATTTGGGAAGCCAAAGCAGGAGAATTGCTTGAGCCCAGGAGTTCAAGACCAGCCTAGTAACATAAGGAAACCCCATCTCTACAAAAATATTTCACAAATTAGGCAAGTATGGTGGCATGCACCTGTAGTCCTTGACACTCAGGAAGCTGAGGTGGGAGGACTGCAAGAACCCAGAAGTCGAGGCTGCAGTGAGCCATGATCATGCCACTGCACTCCAACCCGGGCAACAGAGCAAGACTCTTTTTTTTGGGGGGGTCAAAAAAAAACCCAAAAAACAAAAAAAGAAACAACATATTTCTCAATTTCCTTAGTGCCTAGCAAGTTCTCTTCACTGTCAACTCCAGTTCCTACATAAGCACCCAAAAAGCCAGTCACAGACCCGAGAAGGAAGCAAGAGCAAACTCACACCAAACCAGCATTTCTCTGTAGCTGCTTTCTCAGCCACACGAACTCACGGTAGCGGCGCCGCACACAGGAAGTCTTGGCAGTAAAGGCTTTGCTGTTGGTCTATACATGAGGAAATACATGAAAAGGGTTTAGTGGAAGAAGACAAGTTCACACGAGCCTCCCTATCATTGCTTTCACTGAGGAGCCATGCCATCAGGCCACAGACCTGATCAGGTCCCCAACTAGAACAAGGTGCCACCAAGCAGCCTGAAAGCAACTCAAAGACATACCTCAAGCTCTCTTTCCTTTCCTCTCTCCCTTTTCTTTTGCCTCAGGTCCACCAGAAACTCTCAAAAATAGGTTACATATCACTGGGTGCGCTAGCTCATGCCTGTAATCCCAGCACTTTGGGAAGCCAAAGCAGGTGGATCACCTGACGTCAGGAGTTTGAGACCAGCCTGGCCAACATGATGAAGCCCTGTCTTTACTAATAGCTGGTCGTGGTGGCGCATGCCTGTAATCCCAGCTACTTGGGAGGCTGAGGCAGGAGAATCACTTGAACCTGGGAGGCAGAGGTTGCAGTGAGCCGAGATCACACCATTGCACTCCAGCCTGGGCAACAAGAGCAAAACTCTGTCTCAAAAAAATAAAATAAAATAGGGGCCGGGCATGGTGGCTCATGCCTGTAATCTCAGCACTTTGAGAGGCCGAGTTGGGTGGATCACAAGGTCAGAAGTTCAAGACCAGCCTGGCCAAGATGGTGAAACCCCACCTCTATTAAAAATATAAAAATTGGGCCAGGCGCAGTGGCTCAAGCCTGTAATCCCAGCACTTTGGGAGGCCGAGGCCGGCGGATCATGAGGTCAAGAGATCAAGACCATCCTGGCCAACATGGTGAAACCCTGTCTCTACTAAAAATACAAAAAAATTAGCTGGGCATGGTGGCATGGGCCTGTAGTCCCAGCTACCCGGGAGAATTGCTTGAATACGGGAGGCGGAGGTTGCAGTGAGCTGAGATCGCACCACTGCACTCCAGCCTGGCGCCTGGCAACAAAGCAAGACTCTGTCTTAAGAAAAAAAAAAAAAAAAATAGGTTTCACCTCAGTACAGCCCCTCAGCCCTGCAGAGCACAGACCCTAACATAGAAGCGTGATGCACTCACATGAAGGAATATCTTATAATCCACATAAGAGTTCCAGGAGCCCTCATTCTGCACTCGGGGGTCCTGAACACGCACTGTAATCACCTCCTGTAGGTAAGAAAAGCTCCTTCAGCTTCAGCTACACAGCAAGGCAGCTCTGATAACATAGATTTTTCTACCCAGCACCAACTTTCATTCATTCGCTCAGTCATTCAATTCAACAGATTTTTACTGAGCCCCACTACATGTCAGACACTGTTGTAGGCATTGGGGATAAAGCATGAACAAGAGGCATAAGTCCCTGCCCCCATGAAGCTTACATTCCAGTATATTCCAATCAATGGAAAATTTAGTCAGAATGGAACCCCATTTCCTAGGAATGGCTCTGCCATTGATTTCTTTCTCCTGACTTTATTTTGAGCTCATCAGAACCGCCAAAGTAATACTGCAGGAAGAACACTACTGAGTAATGATTTGGATCTCTGCATCTTCCTTCCTCCTAAATCCTCTCTCCAACTTTTACCTACCTGTTCTCTGGAGACCACACTCTTACCTCCTGTTCTTGGTTCTCCGACATCCTACACCAAAAGCCCATTTGAAGAAAACATCTGATGAGGGATAGAGGACACAGGATCAAGGTTAGTATGCCTCTGTTCTTATCATTCTTTACCAGGGAAAACCCTGAAAGTTTTTAATAGACCCCCCTGGGGAAACCCAGGCAACACTTTTTGTTCTTGTAAAACTGAAGAGGAAACAAACAAAAATCCCCATTAGCTCAGTGCCAAGCTAAAAAGCCCTGGGGGATTTGCCTCCCTTCTCAGACCAAGCCCTCACACACTCTCCCCAAAGCGTGTTGGAATCTACAGAAGTTTGTTACACGCAGCCAGAACAGGCCGGTTCTGATGTAAAACTTTTGCCTTGAAGACTGCAGGCACAACAGGGTCTGGTGAACTCAGATCACAGCTTTGAAATCGAGCCTAACAGCGCCCCCTCCCGGCTGTTTAGAGACAACCAAGTCCCCACAAACACCAATGCTCCTGCATTTCTCACTGTCTCACTAACAACCAGTCACCTCCCCACAGGTGAATCATAGAGCTAAAGCATTCCGAGAAGCACCTAAGTGGGTTGCCCAGTTGGGACCTTCCCCTTATCCAATCCATACTCTGGAACCCGAGCCAATTGTTCTAATTATTTCCTCTCCTGACATGCCATCCGGTTTGTACCTCTGCCCAAGCACCCGACAGCTGCACAGGTTGACTCAGGATGTGTTCTGCTCCTTTGTAAAGATTCATTAAAGCCTCAGCCCCTGATTTCCCCCAATGTGGCAGTTTACATGTATAGCGACAACACCCACTCCGACAAGGGGACCATGAAGGCTGCAGCACAGGGTTACTCAAGTCCAATGGGGCCCATGATGTCACCTTCTGTTAAAATACAACACTAATCTTGTTACTTCTAGAACTATTCCAATAGCATCCACCCTGGCTGCCACCTCCACTCCCTTCTCTCTTAAGAGCAGAACAATAAGGTTTAATTTCCCTTTCCAATTTACCTTGAAATGAAAACTGACTTCAGCCAATATGTACTGCCAACAAATGATCCAGACTGGCCCCTGGGAAAACAAGACTATCTCTAATATCTCTAAGCCCTCCCTCTCCTCCCCCCATACCCATTCACATACCCACTCATTTTTACAGTCCCACAATTAATTTTAAACACATTCTCTTATTAGTTCTGCCTTACCATTAGAAGAGTGTGTAATGAGTTTTCTTCTATTTTATGTTTTGCTAACACAAGACTAACATTTCAAAAGAAGGGGAACTCATTTGCACTATGAAATTAGCAAAGTAAACAGCTTTTTCAGTCCTCTCCAATATACCAGAAGGTCTCTCCACAGACAAACATTGCATGCAGAGAGGAAGCTGCATGGTCCATGACAAAAGCGGGCTACACAATGTTGAGCAAACCCAGGGTTTTGTGATTTCAGTACCATCTTAAATGGTATTCTTGCTGACAATCTGATTTTTATCTGATGCGGCCACCACCTCCAAAGGGTCCTGAACTGAAAAGTAGGAAATTCCAAGTCCATAACAACCGATATATAACATTCCAGATAGTAGTCAAATGGCTGAGACCAAAAACAGCAGACCTATTTATTTGCTGTGAACAATTAATCTCCTTAAATTTTTTCTCTCTTCTCTTTTGTTTTTTTTGGAGATGGAGTCTGACTCTGTTGCCCAGGCTGGAGTGCAGTGGCACAATCTCGGCTCACTGCAACCTCCGTCTCCTGGGTTCAAGCGATTCTTCTGCTTCAGCCTCCCAGGTAGCTTGGACTACAGGTGTGCACCACTACGCCCAGCTAATTTTTATATTTTTAGTAGAGATGGGGTTTCACCATATTGGCCAGGCTGGTCTCGAACTCCTGACGTCAGGTGATCTATCCACCTCAGCCTCCCAAAACGTTGGAATTACAGGCATGAGCCACCTCACCTAGTCTTTTTCTCTTCTCTTTGCAGGCATTCAATAAACTGCCAGCAAAGGAGCAGAGTTAAATATTCCAAAGTGTCTTTAAACAAAACTAACAATGGGAAAGATGATGAAAAGGAAATCATAGTCATCCACTCAGTGGAGCTCATACATCTTTTGTACCTTGAAAAAGGTTTGTCAAATTCAGGATCATAATTTAGTAATGAAATGATCATCATACCCTTGGTCTCAGGAAGAGTTTGCATAGGGCTCCACATTACCTTCATGAAGAAATTCTTTCCTTTGGGGTCAATACCACTTAGAAACAAATAGCTATGAACTGGCTTTTAAAAAACCTCCAGATGCCAGCTAGGTCAACATAGTGAAACCCTATCTCTACTAAAAATGCAAAAAATTAGCTGGGTGTGGTGGTGGGTGCCTTTAATCCCACCTACTTGGGAGGCTGAGGCAGGAGAATTGCTTGAACCTGGGAGGCGGAGGTTGCAGGGAGCCGACATTGCACAACCGCACTGCAGTCTGGCAACAGCAAGACTCTATCTCAAAATAAGTTTCAGTTGTAACTGTCCTTAAAAACACTAGGTCTGTGCAGTGGCTCACCACTGTAATCCAGCACTTTGGGAAGCTGAGACAGGCAGAATGCTTGAGGCCAGGAGTTCAAGACCAGCCTGGCCAACACAGCAAAACTTTGTCTCTACTAAAAATACAAAAATGAGCCGGGCATGGTGGTGGGCGCCTGTACTCCCAGCTACTGGGGAGACTGAGGCATGAGAATCGCTTGAACCCAGGAGGCAGAGGCTGCAGTGAGCCAAGATCACACCACTGTACTCCAGCCTAGGTGACAGAGCAAGACCCTGCCTCAACAACAAACACTGGAATAAATACAAAAGCCTACACACCAAGCAGTAATTTCGAGCAACCACTATTCTCCATTAGCTTCCTCCCCACAGACATCACTCCTCAGAAGAGAAAGGAGCTCAGTTCTGCCTCTGGAGAAGCAGCAGGAAGTTCCTAACTTTAGTTCTATGATCTGGGAGATGGATCTGTGCATCATCCAAATAAGGCTAGAGTCAGTGACCCTAGCTAGTTACATAACTTAATGCTAACTACATTTCCTGGGCCCTTTCAACCACATCTGAAGTTTCCTTTACTTTCTTCACCTGTTCCAGCACCAGTAGCTCTGGTGAGTACCCAATTGTTTGCTGTTTACAAAGTAGATTCATCATAAAGCTTCCTAATATAGTAACAGTTCAAGGCTTTAGTTTGTCATTTACTTTCTGTCCCATTTAAACAACTTCAAGAGACTGGTTAAAAAACAAATCAGTTGGCCGGGCGCAGTGGCTCACGCCTGTAATCCCAGCACTTCAGGAGGCCGAGGCGGGTGGATCACCTGATGTTAGGAGTTCGAGACCAGCCTGGCCAATAAAGTGAAACCCCATCTCTACTAAAAATACAAAAATTAGCCAGGCATGGTGGCACACGCCTGTAATCCCAGCTACTCGAGAGGCTGTGGCAGAAGATCTCTTGAACAAGGAAGGCGGAGGTTGCAGTGCGCCCAGATTGCAGCACTGCACTCCAGCCTGAGCAAAAGATCGAGATAAAAGAAAAAACAAATCAGGTGATAACAGTAGCTTGAACTACCGAGACTGCCGTCCCTTCTTACTCAAATCTTGAGCTGTTAGTGCCAGATGGCAGATAGCAACTCAAAAAGCTCTCCCTCCAATTATAAATATCAGAGGTACTAGAGAGAGGAAGCTCCCAGCTCTGACCAAGCTCTGTGTGATCTCAACCAAGCAGTTATGCTCCATCTTTTTTGTCCATCTCTAACGTACTCCCTTCACTTGGAAGGTAAGTAACAAAGGCGACCACAATCTACCGCAAGTCTCCCGTGTCCACGTAAAATATTCGCCATTCCCCCCAGTCCTAGCCGTTTAAGTAAATGTCCCCAGAGCCTTGTACTACGTCCACTCCTCCTGCATTCTCCACAAACTAGGAGCGAAAGGTCCACATGGTCTTTCTCCCTTTCCGATTAAGCTTGGGGAGTAGGAAATGAAAGATATACTTTGAAGGTAAACTGAAAAGCCGGGTTTCCTTTCTTGGATCCCGAACAAGCCCTTGCCTTGATCCCGAGCGGTGAGACAGCCCCTCCCTAGGATGTAAAGCGATGCCACCATCCCGAGTGCCACTACTGACGCTCAAGCCCTCGCGCGCCGCCTCACCTGAGAGCAGCACCCACTCCCCGGGGCCCCGCCCACGCCCTCTCACCTGAGAACAGCACCAGCTCCCCACCGCGACACCGCCAGCGCCCCACCATATAGCCAGATCACGACTTCTCCTTCCGGGTGAGTCGCCGGTGCCCCAGTGCACGACGGGAGACGCCCCAATCCCGGGTGCCCAGGACGCCCCGCCCCCTGCAGTCCCGGGCTCTGAGTGAAATCCCCGCTTCCGAACAGCGCAGCTCCGCTTGCCCAGGCCCCGGACTGGAGTCAGGATTCTCCCTCGACTCACTTGGGACGCTAGAGAGTGGACGCAGGTGCCGGGTGAGGGATGGCGAATGGGCTCCGATGTCCAATCCGGGGCTGCGTTCCGCCCACCGTCAGGGACAGCCAATCAGCGGCCAGGGGGCGTCAGCGACGGTCCGCCAGTGGGTCCCCGGAGCCGAGGGTTGAGAGGGGATGTTACTCCTGTTTCCAGTTTGCGAGGACTGTCTGCACTGTGGGAGGTTCGGGGCCATAGGAAGCCCACAACCCTGGAGAGTCAGTAAGTCCCGAGAGCCGCCATTTGAACCTCGTGGTTTGCTGTTCCGCAGCGGAGCTATCAAGGGGACTCCGGTTCAGATTCGTAAAGCCACTGACCAATTGTCAGAGTGAAAGCCAGACTCGAGAGGGTCCGGCAACTCAGATTGAACTGACCGAAACAAACCCGAAGCAGCATCATGCAGCTAGGTCGCAAGAGAAAGCCGTTCAGTGTGTTGAAGACTTTTGCGGTGCTATCGAAATGTCTTTTAGCCACTTATTTAAAGATAATTTCAGCAGGCTGAGCGCAGTAGCTCACGCCAGTAATCCCAACACTATTACGGTGGCCGAGGCAGGAGGATCGCTTGAGGCCAGGTTTGAGACACGCCCTACCAATTTAAGGAGACCGTCGTCTCTATAAAAAAATAAATTAGCGGGGCGTGCTGGCTTGCGCCTGTAGTTCCAGCTACTCGGGAGGCTAAGGCAGGAGGATCGCTTGAACCCAAGGGTTCGAGGCTGCAGTGAGAAAATGAAGAAAAGAAAGAAAGGAAAAGAAAGAAAGGGACCAGGCCAGGCACGGTGGCTGACGCCTGTTATCCCAGCACTTTGGGAGGCTGAGGCAGGCGGATCATGAGGTCAGGAGATCAAGACTATCCTGGCCAACATGGTGTAACCATCTCTACTAAAATACAAAAAAAAAAAAAAAAAAAATTTAGCCGGGCGTGGTGGCGAGCGCCTAAAGTTCCAGCTACTTGGGAGTCTGAGGCAGGGCAATCACTTGAACACGGGAGGCAGAGATTGCAGTGAGCAGAGACCAGGCAACTGCACTCCAGCCTGGTGACAGAGCGAGACTCCCTCTCAAAAAAAAAAAAAAAAAATAGAAAAGAAAAAAAGGGGCCAGGCTTGGTGGCTCAGGCCTATAATCCCACCACTTTGGGAGGCTGAGGCAGGTGGATCACCTGAGGTCAGGAGTTTGAGATCAGCCTGGTCAACATGGTGAAACCCCATCTCTACTAAAAATACAAAAATTAGCCAGGCGTGGTGGTGGGCGCCTGTAATCCCAGCTACTCGGAATGCTGAAGGAGAATCGTTTAAACCTGGGAGGTGGAGGTTGCAGCGAGCCGAGATCGAGCCTCTGAACTCCAGCCTGGGCAACAGAGCAAAACTATGTCTCAAAAAAAAAAAAAAAAAAACACAGGCGCAGTGGCTCACACCTGTAATCCCAGCACTTTGGGAGGCAGGGAGGCCAACATGGGTGGATCACCAGAAATCAGGAGTTTGAGACCAACCTGGCTAACATGGCGAAACCCTGTCTCTACTAAAAATACAAAAATTAGCCAGGCATGGTGGTGTGTGCCTGTAAACCCAGCTACAGGGGAGCAGGGTGGGGAGGGCTGAGGTAGGAGGTTTGCTTGAACCCAGGATGCAGAGGTTGCAGTGAACCGAGATCTTGCCACTGCACTCCAGCCTGGGCAACAAGAGAGTGAGACTCCATCAAAAAAAAAAAAAAAATCTCTGAGGGTCTGAATAACCTAAAATGTCCCTATTCTTATGGGAAGAAAAAGAACGAACTCATTTGATACCAAACAATTTTTTAAATGGATATTGTTAATACAGAAACTTTAGGCTTGTGGGCCGGGTGCAGTGGCTCATGCCTGTAATCCCAGCTTTTAGGGAGGCAGAGGCGGGAGGATAGCTTGAGCCCAGGAGTTTGAGACCTGCCTGGGCAATATAGCAAGACCCTGTTCTCCACAAAAAGGAGGAAAAAAAGACAAAAAAATAAAAAATAAAAGAATGGTATAGAGCACCAGGACAGTGATGGCCCTCTCCACCTTGAAACACACAAACGAGAGCCAGAGTTTACTAATACACTAAATGTGATACATCTGAAACTCTTGTCCTGTAAGGTACAGTTTAGGAAAATGATGACCTTTAAATCAAGACCTAAGGGAAGAAGAAGGCTGAACTTCAATATTAGAAGAAACATACAAAAGAAAGATTAGACTTACTGTGTGCCTACAGATGCCAGAATTAGGGAAGATAGGTGGCATTTATATGGGGAGGAGAATTCAGGTTAATATGGGGAATTAGGGATAGCAGCATTTTATGTAGACAGAAATATGGTTTGGGAGTTAGATAGAAATGAGATCAAATCAATCAAGAATTTATGGCCAGGCATGTGGCTCACATCTGTAATCTCAGCACTTTGGGACGCCCAGGCTGGTCAATGTGACAAGACTCTTGTCTCTACAATAAATATTAAAAATTAGCTGAGTATGGTGTGGCTCACAGCTACCCAAGAGACTGAGGTGGAAAGATTACTTGAACCTGGGAAGTTGAGACTGCAGTGAACCATGATTGCACTACTGCACTCCAGCCTAGGTGACAGAGTAACCTCTTGTCTCAGAATAAATAAATAAATAAGACAGGCACCGTGGCTCATGCCTGTAATCCCAGCACTTTGGAAGGCTGAGGTGGGTGGATCACTTGAGATCAGGAATTCAGGACCAACCTGGCCAAGATGGTGAAACCCCATCTCTACTAAAAATACAAGAAATTAGCTGGGTGTGGTGGCTCATGCCTGTAATCCCAGCTATCCGAGAGGCTGATGCATGAGAATTGCTTGAACCCAGGAGATGGAGGTTGCACTGAACCGAGATTGCACCACTGCACTCCAGCCTGAGAGACAAAGCAAGACTCTGTCTCAACAAATAAAAAAATAAATTAAAAATGACAATTCAGATGAGTACAGTGGCTCACGCCTGTAATCCCAGCACTTTCAGAGGCTGAGGCAGGCAGATCACAAGGTCAGGAGTTCGAGACCAGCCCGGCCAACATAGTGAAACTTGTCTCTACTAAAAATACAAAAATTAGCCAGGTGTGGTGGCATGCACATGTAATCACAGCTACTCAGGAGGCTGAGGCAGGAGAATCACTTGAACGTGGGAGATGGAGGTTGCAGTGGTGAGCCAAGATCGCACCACTGCACTCCAGCCTGGGTGACAGAGCAGGACTCCATCTCAAAAAAAAAAAAAGAAAGACAGAATTCCTAGCACTACAGTAAGCACTATTTTTTTTTTTTTTTAAGATGGGGTTTCACCATGATGGCCAGGCTGGTCTTGAACGCCTGACCTCAGGTGATCCACCCACCTCGGCCTCCCAAAATGCTAGGATTACAGGTGTGAGCCACAGCACCCGGCCAGCACTCATTAATAGTAGCTAATATCATTACAACTAATTTTCTCATCATTAACGTCATTCAAAAACAGCACACTTTAGGAGGAAGTGAGTAGATGCTTCTCACTTGCTTCTTCATAGAGACCCAACCCAAATGTTTCAGGAAGAATTGCTCTCTTCTCTGTGCTTTCTTGAAGGCTTTTTAACTAAACTCTATTATGATATTGCTGGGCTAGGTTTTTCTTATATGACAGTTCTTCAGAGCCCTGAACACTGCCTGCATCAGCAAAACTGTCTTATAAATGCAGACTCTTGCCTTTTGGGGTAGAGTGAAATAGAGTTTCCTTCTTCCTCCTGATTAGAAGTATACTTTAATATTCAAAATAAAAAAAATAAAACTTTATATTGTAGCTTAAAAAAAATTAAGAAAATAAAATAAAAATAAAGTCACCTTCTCATGCTAGAAGTTCTGTTCACTTGCTGAGTGGATGGGGAAAAGAGAGTAAAGGAGAAAGTTTAAAACACACACACGCACACACGCATGCGCACACACACGCACACACACAAATCTGAGGTGAAGAAAGATGAAGGAAACCTTGATCAGCTCCATTTTCTGTCAGGTAGGAGGGAATTTCCCTTATCTAACAAATATTGATCGATGACTATATGCAAGGGACTGTATTGGGCACTGGAGGTATAGTGGTGACAATACAAGGCAGAGTTTCTATTTACAGGAGTTTTGAGTCCAGAAGCGAAGACAGACATTAACTAAGGACAAGAAAGTGGGTGAATGTCATGATGGCAGTCTAAATTTCCATATTAATGGGATTTGGGACAACAATCTACTTGAAATCAGAAAAGCCAGAACACATCTCAAACAATAACAAACAAGGTTTTTTCCTAATTGTGTGTTTCTTTGGGATGACTGGGTGAAAGTGCTCATGGAGGTTAAGGGGTCGGCACTAATGCCAATGAAAAAGGGGACATTTTTGTCGTGCAGCCAATGAATAGGTGGAAATTCAGGAAGCTACGAGATGCCTACAGGGGACCTAACCTACTCTAGGGAATCAAGGAAGGCCTCAAAGGGGAATTAACCTTGTTTCTTTCTCTTTTTCTTTTTCTTTTTTTTTGAGACGGAGTTTCGCTCTTGTTACCCAGGCTGGAGTGCAATGGTGCGATCTCGGCTCACCGCAACCTCCGCGTCCTGGGTTCAGGCTATTCTCCTGCCTCAGCCTCCTGAGTAGCTGGGATTACAGGCACGCGCCACCATGCCCAGCTAATTTTCTGTATTTTGAGTAGAGACGGGGTTTCACCATGTTGACCAGGATGGTCTCGATCTTTTGACCTCGTGATCCACCCGCCTCGGCCTCCCAAAATGTTGGGATTATAGGCGTGAGCCACTGCACTCGGCCTTAAGAGGAGTTTTGCAGAGATTTGAGGAGGCGGAGATTGAGGACTACAGAAATGGTTGGAAATTTGAAGAGGCGGAGATATGATAAAGTTCTGGTGAAGAACATAATATTCAAAAATTTCGACATGTGAATTTACAGAACTGTCCAGAAGGGGTTGATTTTTCGGGCCAAGCATCAAAGGGCTCGCTTATAAAAAATCATATGTTCTGGTCGGGTGCAGTGGCTCATGCCTGTAATCCCAGCACTTTGGAAGGCCGAGGCGGGCGGATCACGAGGTCAAGAGATCGAGACCATCATGGCCAACATGTTGAAACCCCGTCTCTACTAAAAAATACAAAAATTAGCTAGGTGTAGTGGCGCGCGCCTGTAGTCCCAGCTACGCCGGAGGCTGAGGCAGGAGAATTGCTTGAACCTGGGAGGCGGAGGTTGCAGTGAGCCAAGATCGCGCCACTGCACTCCAGCCTGGGGACAGAGCGAGACTCCGTCTCAAAAAAAAAAATATATATATATATATTATGTTCTAATTTTCTAGGTTATAACGCTCAACGCTGCAGTCGCTCCGCCGTTTACAGTTTAAAAACTCGAAGTCCCTACCACCCTTGCCTGCTGTGCGTGCGCAGCGCGCGGCGCTTCGGGCCTTGTAGTCTTGGACTGATCCCGAGGACCATGGTGCCGTGCGGCGCGTCGCCGCGCCTGCGCGGTGCGGGCGGCGGGCAGCGCAGAGTGCGAGGCTCTTTTGTTCGGTTGAGGGGAGGGCCGTTGGCCGGGGCCTGCGGTACGCCGCTCCAGTGAGGTGCTCCATTGCGGCCACCGGGCTTGCTGCCTTCCTGGGCGCCACTCCCCCGGCCGACCCGACGCGCCGCGCCAGTAGCGCAGCACCGATTCCTCTCCGGCTCTTGGGCGCTGCTCTGAGGTGAGGAGCCCGCTAGAGGCGGGAGAGCTGGGGGAGGGGGCGCGGTGGCGGCGGCGGCGGCGGGAGCCCTGCGTGGGGGCCCGCGCTTTCGAGGCAGAGGTTGGGAGCGGAGAGCGCGCCCGGGTCCAGCGTCCTGTTTTTCCACTTCCCGCGCTGAGCTCTCCGCCTGGCGCTGAGGCGTCGTTGCCAGCTGCGAAAAGGATGGAGAGGGCGGGGTGCGAATCCTGAGCCAGAGACTGAAGCTCTTCAGGGTGGGCCGAGCACTTGGGGGCCGCTTTTCCGGGCCCAGGTAGTCCGGGACAATGCTGCTTGCGTTGGGTGGGCGGCTGCGGGATAGGGCTGGAGAGGAAACACTTTGCAAGATTGGGAAGGGGACAGGCTTGAGGCTTGGATAGGTGTGAGGAGGAGCTGACGACCGCGAGACCCGAGGTTTGTAACTGTAATCGGAGGACGCCGGGTCCGGCCGGGGCTGCCAGAGAAACCTGGCTTTGCAGGACTACGGAGGAGTAACTTGGAGTGAATTGGAAGAGAGTCCTGGGCCGCCCAAAGTGTGCCGACTGGGGGAGGAGATGGAATAAATTGGGAAAGGGGGCACGGAGGGGGAGGGGCAAGCGTTTGCTGGGCCTGGCTCTGGAGAGGGAGGAGCTGTTAGGATAAGTAGGGCGGAGATCCGAGAATATTTCTGAAAGGTGTGTAAGAGAAAAGGGGAAAGCAGGCCGCCCTTGCTTCCTGATGGGTCCTTACAATGGGGAGACTGTAAAATAATATGTGAAGAAAGGATTGAATACGCTTTCTTCACTTTTCCAGGTTTCCTACTACCTTCGCTCCATGATTCCTTTGGGGAGTTAAAGTCCAAGTGCAGCTCTTGCTTTGATTCAAAATTAGTTCCATAAGTTTTTGTCTGGGATCGTTACTGGTCTCACAAAGGTGATAAAATTGTAAACATGCGTAGATGAGTTAACAGTTAAGGAATGGAGTGAGGTAGTGATGACATCGTGTGAGGTGGGAGAAATTGGGAGACAGGAAGAGCAAGTATGTGAGATTGTGAGATAATACTTGTTTCGTGGGCCCTTCTGTTTTTTAGCCAGGTTTTCCTTGTTGGAAACTTTGAATACAGAGTGAGCAGTATTTTACCTCTCCTTCAACTCTTCAGATGAGGGTTTTTCGTGAATTGATATTACATTTAGACTTGTGTTGGTTTAAGTCAGTTGAGGTGGAATTTACAAAAAGATAGCTATAATCTGTTATAGTAGAACCTCTAGCCTAGGGTAAAGTAGCCTCCTTAATTGTGTTAAGAATCACACCAGCAATTTGGAAAAATTGTGAAAGGTCCAAGCCTTTGGAATAGATTCAGGAATACAATGGGGAAATTAATGCTGGTGTTCCTCCTTAGGTGTCTTATAGACTTTTATAGGAAAGTGGTGTGATTGAAAAGCCCTTGTATTGAAACGAGTTGCACCTTAATGAAGCTTCAGGCAGTGGAGGACCTGAAGTCATTTACAATTTTCCCTGTGGTGATATTTTTCTTCAATGGCTGCTGTTATTCTAAATTATTTTTCATTAAAAATGTAAATAATGGGGCCGGGGGTGGTGGCTCACGCCTGTCATCCCAGTACTTTGAGAGCCTGAGGTGGGCAGATCACCTGATGTCAGGAGTTTGAGACCAGCCTGGCCAACATGGTGAAACTCTGTCTCTACTAATAATACCAAAATTAGCCAGGCGTAGTGGCACACACCTGTAGTCTCAGTTCTTCGGATGGCTGAGGCAGGAAAATAGTTCGAACCCGAGGCGGAGGTTACAGTGAGATGAGATGGCACCACTGCACTCCAGCCTGGCAACAGAGGGAGACTCTGTCTCAAAAAAAAAAAAAAAAGATAAATAGTTTTGAATGTAAATAGAAGCCTAGTGCTTATAGCTTCTATATTAAAGGAGACCAAGTAAGGTACCCTAGTCTTCTGCATTTCTGAATACAGGATACCTATAACTTACAAACCATATCTCTAAAGAAAAGAAGCAATCATTCTTGTGCCCATTTTAAGGACTAGGAAAATGTTTCTTTTTGTTGTTCACACCATTTGAAAAGAATTCCTTAAATTTTGGCATCCTCTAGTGGTTTATCCAGCAAAACCTCCTTTTTAAAAAAATACCCTATCTGTGGTGGTATAAGAGATTTACCATTAGGTTTGGTAGATTTTCACTTCATAGGTTCTTTCCATGAAGAGTTTTTGGTGTAGAAGGCTAATTGCTAGTTTATGGACTCCCATAAAATGGGGCCATACCACTTGTTCATCAATGCCTGCCACACAGTAGGCTGTTCAGATTGTTGATGAATGAATGAATCCATTCTGAGATTTGAGATCCATTCTGAGATTTGAGATCCATTCTGAGACCTCTGTTAGCCAAATTAATGTGCATTTACATATTTAGTAGTTTGCTTGTCTTTTTTTTTTTTTTTTTTTTTTTTTTGAGACGGAGTTTCGCTCTTGTTACCCAGGCTGGAGTGCAAAGGCACGATCTCGGCTCACCGCAACCTCCGCCTCCTGGGTTCAAGCAATTCTCCTGCCTCAGCCTCCCGAGTAGCTGGGACTACAGGCGCGCGCCATCATGCCCAACTAATTTTTTGTATTTTTAGTAGAAACGGGGTTTCACCTTGTTGACCAGGATGGTCTCGATCTCTTGACCTCGTGATCCACCCGCCTCGGCCTCCCAAAGTGCTGGGATTATAGGCGTGAGCCACCGCGCCCAGCCTTTTGCTTGTCTTATTATCTGTGACATTTGGCAGAGTTAAACTGTTGTCTTTGGCATGCTTGTCTGAGCCTCAGTTTCTTTCTTTTTTTTTTTTTTATTGTTTTTGTTTTTTTAGACAGAGTCTCACTCTGTTGCCAGGCTGGAGTGCAGTGGTGGTATCATGGCTAATTGCAGCCTCAACCTCCTGGAGACAAGCAATCCTCCCACCACAGCCTCTTGAGTAGCTAGGACTACAGGCTCATGCCACCACGCATGGCTTCTTTTTTTGTAGAGACAGAGTCTCTGTTGCCCAGACTGATTAGCCTCAGTTTTGTGCTCACTCTGGTACTAAATATAGTAAAGGTATACAGACTGTGCAGTTGGCCATTTTAAATACCTTAGGCCTCAGATTCTGGGTTTCATCAGCAAGCAAAATAGCTTGAATATATCTGTTTTAAAAGAATCTTGAAAAATCTTCGTGTCCTTTGTATTGACCTGAATAATAATATACCAGTAGTGATGTCTGTTGAAAAACTGAATAGCACCTGGCGCGGTTGACTCATGCCTGTAATCCTAGCATTTTGGGAGGCCAAGGCGGGTGGATCACCTGAGGTCAGGAGTTTTAAGACCAGCCTGGCCAACATGGTGAAACCCTGTCTCTACTAGAAATACAAAAAAATTGCCGGACGCAGTGGCTCACACCTGTAATCCTAGCACTTTGGGAGGCCAGGGCTGGCAGATCAGGAGGTCAAGAGATCGAGACCATCCTGGCCAACATAGTCAAACCCTGTCTCTACTAAAATACAAAAGTTAGCTGGGTGTGTGGTGCATGCCTGTAGTCCCAGCTACTCGGGAGGCTGAGACAGGAGAATTGCTTAAACCTGGGAGGCAGAGGTTGCAGTGAGCCAAGATTGCATCACTGCACTCCAGCCTGGCACCAGGCAACAGAGCAAGACTCTGTCTAAAAAAATATAAGCTGGGCATGGTGGTGGATGCCTGAAATCCCAGCTGCTTGGAAGACTGAGGTAGGAAAATTGCTAGAACCCTGGGGGTGGAGGTTGCAGTGAGCCAAGATCGCCCCATTGCACTCCAGCCTGTGCGACAGAGTGAGACTGTCTCAAATAAAAAAATTAAAAAAAAACAGAAAAATTGTATAATCTTTCCAAGGTTAATTGGGGAAGTTACTCAAATATGGACAAAATTTAGATTCTGTCAGTATTTGCATAGAATAATTTGTATTAAATCTTTCCTGCCTTTAGCATTTATACTTTGATGACCAGAAGGGGGCGACATAATTTGCCTTTTAAAATAATAGTTGACACTTTGAGGGCCTATCAGAACTGTGGTATTATTATTATTATTGTTATTGAGACAGAGTCTTACTCTGTCGCCCAAGCTGGAGTACAGTGGTGTGATCTCAGCTCATTGCAACCTCTGCCTCCCAGGTTCAAGCCGTCCTTCTGCCTCAGCCTCCAGAGTAGCTGGGACTACAGGTACCCACTACAGTGCCTGGCTAATTTTTGTATTTTTAGTGGAGATGAGGCCTTGCCATGTTGGCCGGGCTGGTCTTGAACTCCTGAACTCAAGTGATCTCCCCTCCTTGGCCTTCCAAAGTGCTGGGATTACAGGTGTGAGCTACCACACCTGGCCTGTAGTATTAAGTTTTTTTCTTTGAGACGGAGTTTCATTCTTGTTACCCAGGCAGGAGTGCAATGGAGCGATCTTGGCTCACCGCAACCTCCGCCTCCTGGGTTCAGGCAGTTCTCCTGCCTCAGCCTCCTGAGTAGCTGGGATTACAGGCACGCGCCACCATGCTCAGCTAATTTTTGTATTTTTTTAGTAGAGACGGGGTTTCACCATGTTGACCAGGATGGTCTCGATCTCTTGACCTCGTGATCCACCTGCCTCGGCCTCCCAAAGTGCTGGGATTACAGGCATGAACCACTGCGCCCGGCCTGTAGTATTAATTTTTAACTGACAAATAAGAATATGATGTATCTTCATGGGGGTACAATGTGGTGAATTTTTTTTTTTTTTTTTTTTTTTTGAGACGGAGTTTCGCTCTTGTTGCTCAGGCTGGAGTGTAGTAGTGCAATCTCGGCTCACTACAACCTCTGCCTCCCAGGTTCAAGTGATTCTCCTTCCTCAGGCCTCCTGAGTAGCTGCGATTACAGGTGCCTGCCACTATGCCCAGCTGATTTTTAATATTTCTCTTTTAGGAAAGATGAGTTTCATCATGTTGGCCAGGTTGGTCTCCAATTCCTGACCTCAGGTGACCCACCCACCTCAGCCTCCCAAAGTGGAGGGATTACAGGTGTAAGCCATCATGCCCAACCTGTGGTGGGGTTTTTTTAATTTTAATTTTTATTTTTCTTATATAAATAGAGGCAGGGACTCACTATGTTGCCCAGGCTAGCTTCAAACTCCTGGCCTCAAGTAATCCTCCCACCTCAGCCTCCAAAAGCACTGGGATTACCGGCATGAGCCACTGCACCCGGCCCATTGTGGTGGGTTTTTGTGTTTGTTTGTTTGTTTTGAGACAAGTCTCTCTCTGTCACCCAGATTGGAGTGCAGTGGCATGATCTCAGCTCACTGCAACCTCTGCCTGACTGGTTCTAGTAATTCTCATGCCTTAGCCTCCCAAGTAGCTGGGATTACAGGCATGAACCACCACACCTGGCTAATTTTTATATTTTTAGTAGAAGACAGGGTTTCACCATGTTGGCCAGGCTGGTCTTGAACTCCTGGCCTCAAGTGATTTACCCGCCTTGGCTTCCCATAGTGCTGGGATTATAGGCGTGAGCCACTGAGCCCATCCAGGTGCACACTTTTTTTTCTCTCTTTGAGACAGAGTCTTGCTCTGTCACCCAGGCTGGAGTACAGTGGTGTGATCTCAGCACACTGCATCCTAACCCCATTTTCTGGGTTCAGGCAATTCTCATACCTTAGCCTTCTGAGTAGCTGGGACTACAGGTGCACCATGCTGGCTAATTTTTTTTTTTTTTTTTTGCATTTTTAGAAGACACAGGGTTTCACCATGTTGCTGGGCTAGTCTCGAACTCCTGGCCTCAAGCGATCCACCCATCTCAGCCTCCCAAAGTACTGAGATTATAGGTGTGAGCCACAGTGCCCAGCCCACACTGGTTTTTTTTTTTTGGAGACAGAGTCTTGTTTTGTCTCCTAGGCTGGAGTGCAGTGACACGATCTTGGCTCACTGCAACCTCCAACTCCCAGGTTCAAGGGATTCTCCTGCCTCAGCCTCCCAAGTAACTGGGATTACAGGTGCATGCCGTCACACCTGGCTGATTTTTGTATTTTAACTAGAATGGGGTTTCACCATGTTAGCCAGGCTGGTCTCGAACTCCTGACCACAAGTGATCCACCTGCCTTGGCCTCCCGAAGTACTGGGATTACAACCGTGAGCCACTGCACCCTGCCAAGCCCACACTTCTTTTTTTTTTTTTTGAGACAGAGTTTTGCTCTTGTTGCACAGGCTGGAGTGCAGTGGCGCAATCTTGGCTCACCACAATCTCCACCTCCCAGGTTCAAGCGATTCTCCTGCCTCAGCCTCCCGAGTAGCTGAGATTTACAGACTTGCATCCCTCGCCCGGCTAATTTTGTGTCTAGTAAAGAGGGCGTTTCTCCATGTTGGTCAGGCTGGTCTTGAATGCCCAACCTCAGGTGATTTGACCACCTCAGCCTCCCAGTGTGCTGATATTACAGGCATGAGCCACTGCGCCCTGCCTAAGCCCACACTTGTTAATAGATGAGCAAAGCTATAGAGGAAACATAGGATGTGTTCAGGTTATGGCCCAGGTTATAGTCTTTGATGAGAATGTAACTTTTGTGATGGAAGAAGGGACATAATTAGTCTGGAATGGCTGGAACCAAAGGACGTGTTACACTGAGGACTTTGGCCTTTATTTTAAGTGGGAGGAAACCTGGTAGAAAATATTTCCTATTCTGTCGGTTCCAGCTCAAACTGGTTTATATGTGTCACATTGCTTTTGTTCACAATAGTTTCTGAAGCCAAATTGCCCTACCATTCCACCTTTTCAAATGTTGGTAGAACCTGGTTTCAATCCCAGATTTTTCAAAACCTTTCCTAATCACCCTAGCCAGTTCTTCCTCCAACTTCCTATAGTGCGTAATGGCTACTTTTTTATTGCTTATACTGCTTTTGGTAATTATGTATGCTTGTCATTTTGGACTCTCACTTGAACTTGCATTGTTTACTTTTTTTTTTTTTTTTTTTGTCTTTCAGACCTGTCTTCTCTGTTTTGTTTTGTTTTTGTTTTTTGAGAGGGAGTCGCCCAGGCTGGAATGCAGTGGCATGATCTGGGCTCACTGCAACCTCTGCCTCCTGGATTCAAGCAATTCTCCCTGCCTCAGCCGCCCAAATAGCTGGGATTACAGGCGCCCGCCACCATGCCCAACCAATTTTTGTTTTGTTTTGTTTTGTTCTGAAACTGCATTTCCCTCTTGTTGCCCAGGCTGCAGTGCAATGACGTGATCTTGGCTCACTGTAACCTCTGCCTCCTGGATTCAAGCGATTCTCCTGCCTCAGCCTCCTGAGTAGCTGGAACTATAGGCGCCCACCACCACACCTGACTAATATTTGTATTTTTGGTAGAGATGGGGTTTCTCCATGTTGGTCAGGCTGGTCTCAAACTCCTGACCTCAGGTGATCCGCCTGCCTCAGCCTCCCAAAGTGCTGGGATTACAGGTATGAGCCACTGTGCCCAGCAATTTTTGTATTTTTTTAGTAGAGATGGAGTTTCACCATGTTGGCTAGGCTAGTCTTGAACTCCTGAACTCAGGTGATCTGCCCACCGCAGCTTCCCAAAGTGCTGGGATTACAGGCGTGAGTCATCCCGCCCAGCCTTGCCTGTATCTTTTTTTTTTTTTCTCATTTAAGTCTGTGAAATGCTATGCAAATACTGAAGAGTAATTTACTTCCAATTATGTAGTCACTTTCAAAATAGGTGTAATATGATACTGAGAAAAATGTATGTTCTGTGAACCTGGGGTGGAGAATTCTATAAATATTCACTAAGTTTACTTATTCCAGGTCTAAGTTCAAATCATAGATGTCCCTGTTAATTTTCTATGTCGTCGATACGTCAAATATTAACAATGTGATGTCAAAATCTCCCGCTATTATTGTGCGGGAGTCCAGATCTCTTTATAAGTCATTAAGAACTTGTCTTATGTATCTGAGTGCTCCTCTATCGGGTGCATATATATTTATAATCATTAACTCCTGTTGTTGCATTGATCCTTTTACCATTATGTAATGTCCTTCTTTGTTTCTTTTAGTCTTTGTTACTATTAAAGTCTATTTTGTGAGAGACGAAAGTTACAACTCCTGTTTTTTTTTTTTTTGCTCTCCATTTAATTGGTGAATCTTCCTCCATCCCTTTGTTTTGAGTCTTTGTATCAATCGTTGCTTGTCAAATAGATCTGGATACAGCATACTGATAGGTTTTGACTTTTTATTCAATTTACCTGTCTGTGTCTTTGGGGCATTTAATCCATTTAAATTTAGAATTAATATTAATATTTGTGAGTTCAATATTGTGATTTAATGCTAGCTGGCTATTTTGCCCATTAGTTGATGTAGATTCTTCATTATAAGGATACTCTTTACGTTTTGGTAGGTTTTTGGGATGACTGATACTGGTTGTTCCTTTCTATTTGTAGTGCTTTTTTCAGAAGCTCTTGTAAAGCAGGCCTAGTGGTGATGAAATCTGCTTGTTGGCAAAAAATTTTATTTTTCCTTCGCTTATGAAGCTTAGTTTGGCGGGATATGAGATTCTGGATTGAAAATTCTTTTCTTTGAGGATGTTGAATATTGACCCCCACTCTCTTCTAGTTTGTAGGGTTTCTGGTGAGAGGTCTACTGTGAGTCTGATAGGCTTCCCTTTATGGGTAACGTGACCTTTCTCTCTAGCTGCCCTTAGAATTTTCTCCTTTATTTCAACCCTAGTGAATCTAGCGATTATGTGTCTTGGAGTTGAGTATTGTCCTGCCTTACTAGATTAGGAGGGTTTTCCTGAAGAATATCCTGAAGAATATTTTCCAACTTGGATTCATTCTCTTCATGACATTCAGGTATACCTATCAATTGTAAATTAGGTCTTTTCACATAGTCCCGTATCTCTTGGAGACTTTGCTCATTCCTTTTTACTCTTTCTTCTCTAATCTTGTCTTCTCATTTCATTTCATTAAGTTGGTCTTCGACCTCTGATATCCTTTCTTCTGCTTGATCAATTCGACTGTTAAAACCTGTGCATACTTCGTGACGTTCTCGTATTGTGTTCTTCAGTTCCATTAATTCACTTATATTCCTCTCTAAGTTGTCTATTCTCGTTAGCATTTCGTCAAACCTTTTTTCAAGGTTCTTAGTTTCTTTACATTGGGCTAGAACATGTTCTTTTAGGTCACTAAAGTTCCTTATTATCCACTTTCTGAAGCCTAAATCTGTTAATGGAACACACTCGTTCTCCATCAGGCCTTGTTCTCTTGTTGATGAGGAACTGTGATCCCCTGTAGAAGGAGAGGCATTCTGATCTTGGGTATTCTTAGCCTTTTTACGCTGGTTTCTTCCCATCATTGTGAGTTCATCCACTTGTCGTCTTTGTAATTGCCTACTTTCAAATTAGGTCTCTGAGTGGACGTCCAACTTGTTGATTCCCAGCGCCGAAATCTGAGCAACCCACTGCACCGGCCAAAACAGCAGCACCAAGATTCGTGGTGCTTTTCTGCCCAGGAATCTCCTGTCTGGCTTCCCTCTTGAGTCCCTTCTTCAATCAGGCAAATGGGCGACTCTGCCTTCCCAGAGCTTCAAACGTCGACCAAAAGGGAACCCAGTCCCGCTTACTCTGCACCAAGAACCGCCATGCTGGGGCACCAGCAAAACTGCCATGCCAGCCACAAGAGTCACCCTGGCAACCCGTGGGGCTCCTCCGCTGGGAATCTTCTGGTCCGTGGGTAACAAAAATTTGTCTGAAAGTGTGACGTCCTCTCGGTCTGTGCGCTTTCTCTGGGAGCTACAATCCCGAGCTGCTAGTGATCAGCCATCTTGGATCTCTCTGTCTATATCTTACTATTGGGGAATTTGGGGGGTTTTTCTTTGCTTCAGTAAGCCTTAGTTTCCTCATTTGTGAAATGGGCTTAATATGAATGTTGTAAGAATTAAGTGACTTTATATGCATTACTTGTTACCATTATGTTATTATTTGTCCTCAAGAGCTTCTGAAAAGCCTGTACTTATGTGTCTACATATTCCACCATTGTGATCAAATGGCCCCATTTGCCTGGATTTGAGGGGGTTGTTGTGATGTGGTGGAACTTCCAGTGCTTTAACAAGGGTGAGTTGGTTACCACATACTTCACTCAGGTTTTTAGTATTAATAAATGCTTAATGATTTGATTTTTTTTTTTTTTTTTAGACAGGGTCTCAGTCTGTCACTCAGGTTAGAGTGCAGTGATATGATCACAACTCATTGTTTTTTATTTATGTTTTTAAAAAATTTAATTGACACCTGTAATCCTAGTACTTTGGGAGGCCAAGGCGGGCAGATCACCCGAGGTCAGGAGTTTGAGACCAGCTTGGCCAACATGGTGAAACCCTGTCTCTACTAAAAATACGAAAATTAGCTGGGCATGGTCGTGGGCGCCTGTAGTCCCAGCTATTTGGGAGGCTGAGGCAGGAGAATTGCTTGAACCTGGGAGGTGGAGGTTGCGGTGAGCTGAGATCGAGCCACTGCAGCTCCAGCCTGGATGACACAGCAAGACTCCATCTCAAAAAATATATTTTTTTTGTAACGGAGTTTCATTCTTGTATTTTTACAACCAGTCTGGCCTAATTAATCTTTATTTTTAATTTATTTTATTTTTTTATATAGAGACAGGGTTTCACCATGTTGGCCAGGCTGGTTTCGAACTCCTGACCTCAGGTGATCTGCATGCCTCAGCCTCCCAAAATGTTGGAATTACAAGTGTGAGCCACTGTGCCTAATTTTATTTTTTAATTTTTTAAATTTTTTGTTTTTGAGATGGAGTCTTGTTCGGTTGCCAGGCTGGATTGCAGTGGCATGATCTTGGCTCACTGCAGCTTCCACTCCTGGGTTTAAGTGATTCTCCTGCCTCAGCCTCCCGAGTAGCTGGTACCACAGGCGTGCGCCACCACGCCCAGTTAATTTTTGTATTTTTAGTAGAGACAGGATCTTCTCAATCCCCTAATTTCGTGATCTGTCAGCCTCAGCCTCCCAAAGTACTGGGATTACAGGCGTGAGCCACCTCGCCCACCAATAGATTTTATTAAAAGCTAGAAGATCTGGCTGGGCTCAGTGGCTCACCCCTGTAATCCCAGCACTTTGGGAGGCCAAGGCGAGTGGATCACCTGAGGTCAGGAGTTAGAGAGCAGTCTAGGTGAAACCCCATCTCTACTAAAAATTAAAAAATTTAGCCAGGCTTGGTGGCATGCACCTGTAATCCCAGCTACTCATCAGGGCTGAGACAGAATTGCTTCAACTCTGGAGGCGGAAGTTGTGAACTGAGATCGCGCCACTTCACTCCAGCCTGTGTGATGAGTGAAACTGCATCTCAAAAAAAAAAAAAGGTAGAAAATCTGCAGTTATAAACTTTGATAGCCATTAATTGACTAGATCTTCAACCTAAACTAGAGGTAAAAGAGGGGGAAAGAAAATGGAATGGTAAAAAGAACTAGATGAAAAAAGGAATGAAGTAAGCAGTGATACACAAAATAATTGTCATCTTGTCCCTGCCATCATTCCTTCACTCTAGTCTAACTCTTTCCACCTGGCCACATTTCTTTAACTCAGATAAAGCAAACTCATTGTCACCAGGCTGGAGTGCAGTGCGATATTGGCTCACTGCAGTCTCCACCTCCAGGGTTCAAGCAATTCTCCTGCCTCAGCCTTCCGAGTAGCTGGGATTACAAGCACTCACCACCACACCCAGCTAATTTTTGTATCTTTAGTAGAGACAGAGTTTCACCCTGTTGGCCCAGGCTGGTCTCGATCTCCTGACCTCGTGATCTGCCTGCCTCGGCCTCCCAAAGAGCTGGGATTACAGGCGTGAGCCACAGTGCCCAGCCACCTTAGGACTTTCAAACCAACTATTCCCTAAATTTGGGAGTGCTTTTCTCATTTTGACTGAGTTGTCTCCTTGTAGTTCAGGTTTCTGTTTAAATGTTATTCTAAAGAGATTTGCTTTGTAATATTTATCAGTAATATTTTCTTGTTTGTTGTCTGTGCCATGCTTTGCAAATAAATACATGTGTGCAGACACTCAGTAGTGCTGACTCACTTGTCCACACTAGAATAATAAGATCTAAGAGATCAAGGATTTCGTCTGTCTTGTCCACCCG
Organism: Aotus nancymaae; assembly: GCF_030222135.1. Classification (NCBI taxonomy): domain Eukaryota; kingdom Metazoa; phylum Chordata; class Mammalia; order Primates; family Aotidae; genus Aotus; species Aotus nancymaae. The sequence goes on along the minus strand of NW_026988487.1, from coordinate 1,409,608 downwards.
ATTTTTCCAGCACCTCACACATGTTAGGTGCCCAGTAGATAATTGTTACATGAATGAATACTATAGGAGCCTGTTCATACAGAGTTAACCTAGTCTGGGGCTTCAGGGAAGGGCCTCTAAGGAAGTGACATTTAAGCTAAGGAAATGGGTTAAGTGAAAAGTTGGGCAAAGGGTAATTGTGATTGATAAAGCAACCTCCGCCTCCCGGGTTCAAGCAATTCTCCTGCCTCAGCCTCCCAAGTAGCTGGGATTACAGGCATTTGCCACCACGCCTAGCTAATTTTGTATTTTTAGTAGAGATGGGGTTTCACCATGTTGATCAGGCTGGTCTCAAACTCCTGACCTCAGGTGATCTGCCCGCTTCAGCCTCCCAAAGTGCTGGGATTACAGGCATGAGCCACCATGGCCAGCCTCCTTTTGCCATTTATTATACGAACTTTGTGACTTTATTCTCCTCCCTTGGCCAGATAAATGGAAAAGCACAAGAAATTCTACATTTTAGGTATATGTAATGTAATTTCTTTTTCTGGCAGCTCTTCTGTCTCAGTCCTCCAGAAATAAGATCCTGGTTTCTCTGTTTTGTAGTTCTTGGTTCATTGATAGTAGCCATATCTAGGTCTTCTTGAGTGTTTTCTGGAACTGCTCTGTGTTTGGAGAAACTGAGTCATGAATTTCAATCATATCTATAGGAGAAAAATACTGTTTCTCATTGAGTTTTCTCAGTGCACTAGGTTTCAGAGAGCTATTCTTAGGCTTAAAACAGTATATAATGAAGAAGCAGAGTGTAAGTGCAAATATATAAATAGATGATTAAAGCCAGGGATCATAAAAGCTAACCTCTCAGTTATCCCATGAGGGTCATTAAATCTGTTTTACAGATGAAGGAACTGAATTATGCAGTAACTATATGTGACTACCTATAGGCATAAAGTTGAGAGGTCAGAGAAGTGAAAGATATTGGAGCCCAAGGCTTGGAATCATACCAGTTGTGTTTTGCTTGTTATCCTGATATTTGGTTAAACAGGTCTTTCACTGGGAAGCAGACCACACAGGAACTGTAATCATGCTTCTGGTGCTCCTGTTACCTTTCTTCTGGTGAAAGGGACACTGAGGATCTTTTAAGCAGTGCTCTTCCAATTTCATTGCTGTACAACAAAAGTTTAGACTGGATGGTGTTGATGTGATATAGGGAAGGTTTTGTTTTCAAGGGCACCAGTTGTTACTTTCCTTACTGCTCCATTGTTATTTGAAATGTAATGGAGAAAATAAAATGTTTACCTGCATACCTGCTACTTCTCATAGTTTCTAGCGAACTATGAGAAGTCAGTTATGTGTGCAGTAATGTGTGTAATTTCACTTGAGGAATATGGTTTCTGCCAGTACTCTTATAGCAGTGACTTTTAACCAAGAATGTTAATCAAAATCACCCGTGGAGCTTTAAAAGATGCAGATGCTATGGTCAAAACAGCATTCTTCACAATAATAAAGAAAACGATACAGTGGAATACTATGGCAGCTGTTAGGAATAGAGATCTTTATGGAATAATGTCAAAAAACACATTGCATTGTATAAAAAGATAAACTGGTGCTTGCTTAGGCAGCACATGTACTAAAACTGGAACAACACAGAGAAGATTAGCGTGGCCCCTGCGCAAGGATGACATGCAAATTCAAAAAGTAGTCCATATTTTTTTTTTTTTTGAGGTGGAGTTTTGCTCTTGTTGCCCAGACTGGAGTGCAATGGTGCAATCTCACCTCACCACAACCTCTGCCTCCCAGGTTTAAGCGATTTTTCTGCCTTAGCCTCCCAAGTAGCTGGAATTACAGTCATGTACCACCATGCCTGGCTGATTTTTTGTATTATAGTAGAGATGGGGTTTCTCCATGTTGGTCAGGCTGATCTCGAACTCCCAATCTTAGGTGATCTGCCGGCCTTGGCCTCCCAAAGTGCTGAGATTACAGGTATGTGTGAGCCACTGCACCTGGCCCTGACCAACATTTTATTTTATTTTTATTTTTTGAGACAGAGTCTCTCTCCGTTGCCAGGCTAGAAGTGCAGTGGCACGATCTTGGCTCAGTGCAACCTCCACCTTCTCGGTTCAAGCAATTCTTCTGCCTCAGCCTGCTGAGTAGCTAGGACTACAGATGCACTCCACCATGTCCAGCTGAGCTGATTTTTGTATTTTTAGTAGAGACATGGGGTTTCACCATGTTGGCCAGTATGGTCTCAATCTCTTGACCTCGTGATCCGCCTGCCTTGGCCCTCCAAAATGCTGGGATTACAGGTATGAGCCACCACAGCTAGCCCTGACCAACATTTTAAATGCTTCACATTAGCATTTAGCTAGAAACCCTGCTGGTTGGGTCTGTAGCTGTTACCTTGGCCTCATATTTATAATTTGTTTTTTCAAACTGGCAAGAAATCAGAATCATGGAAGTAGCTAGCATAGCACTTCATAGTTCACATTTATAGTGGCAGCCAAGAGCTGTGCCCACACTGGCTTCTTGAAGCCTTCTCATACCCTTTCACAGTACAAACTATTTAAAAACAAAATGAAACGCCTAAGCCTGTGTCTGTTAATGTTACTGCCTCCTGCAGTCAAGTAGCATTGTTCCTTTACATTTTTCAGCTCTTCAGGGGTGGAGGGTGGGTGAGGAAAATCACAACAGTACTCTTTCTCTTAAAAGAGATGTGAATTAATTACTCTTGATTGAGATTTACACTATTCCTGGATTCATCGGAGCACTATAGACAAACTTGGGTGGTTTTTTGTTTTGTTTTTAATTGAGACAGAGTCTTGTTCTGTCACCCAGGCTGCAGTGCAGTGGCACGATTTTGGCTCACTGCCAACGTCTGCTGCCTGGGTTCAAGTGATTCTTGTACCTCAGCCTCTTGAGTAGCTGGGACTACAGGCGTGTGCGACCACAACCACCTAATTTTTATTATTATTTTTTGAGACGGAGTTTCGCTCTTGTTGCCCAGGCTGGAGTGCAATGGCGCCATCTCAGCTCACTACAGCCTCCACCTCCTGGGTTCAAGCGATTCTCCTGCCTCAGCCTCCAAGTAGCTGGGATTACAGGCATGCGTCACCGTGGCCAGCTAATTTTGCAGTTTTAGTATAAGAGATGGGGTGTCACCATGTTGGTCAGGCTGGTCTCGAATTCCCCACATCAGGTGATCCACCCACCTTGGCCTCAGCCTCAGCCTCCCAAACTACTGGGATTACAGGTGTGAGAGCCACTGTGCCCGGCCTGACTGGCTAATTTTTTTGTATTTTTAGTAGAGTCATAGTTTTGCCATGTTGGCCAGGCTGTTCTCAAACTGCTGACTTGACATTTTCTCAGTAGTTCTCTCTGTAGTCTAACTGCTAGATGTTTAACTTGAAAAATTCCACGCTATGTAGCACTTGTCAGTTTAAAAGACTCAGAGACTGCTGGGGCATTAAAAACCCAGCTTTGTTTCTGTCTGCAGATTTAATAAACAATACCTTCATATTCCAGAAACCAATTAAAAATCATTGGTTTTTTTTAACAGAGCCATACCTTTCAAGGTCTTTCTGAGAGGTATCATTACCAGTCTCTTTCTTACTGACAAATTGTAGGGAGGAGTCATCTGAAGAGACTCTCTCTCCTTCCTTTCCTTGTACAGGATGGAGGGAGTTTTCCCTGTAGGTTTGTGGCTAGCTGCTAGTTGTTTTTTTTGTGTTTTTTTTTTTGAGATGGAATCTTGCTCTTTCCCCAGGCTGGAGTGCAGTGACACGATCTCAGCTCACTGCAACCGCTGCCTCCCGGGTTCAAGTGACTCCCCTGCCTCAGCCTCCCGAGTAGCTGGGACTACAGATGCGCGCCACTACACCCAACTAAGTTTTGTATTTTTAGTAGAGATGGGGTTTCACCATGTTGGCCAGGATGGTCTCGGTCTCTTGACCTCATGATCTGCCTGCCTCAGCCTTCCAAAGTGCTGGGAGAGCCAGGCCAAGCTGCTAGTTTTATGTGTGCAACAGGGTATTTAGCCTAGCCTTGCTAGATGGCTTTACTGAAATGCTATGCTCTGTTATCATTGTGTGACTTTAGGTGATTTATTTCATCTAAATTTGATCTATTTATGAGTATGAGGTAGAGATAACATCTGAATGGCTTTTCTCACAGGATGGTTTTGAAGATTAAATGAGATAATGTAGCACTTTGTTAACTGTAAAGTATAATGCGAATGTAAAGTATTGTTTTTCAGGAATCTTCAAATGTAGCAGACTCAGTAAATGTTTAGGTAAAAAATATGGCAATTCTAGATCTTTTTTTTGTCTACAGTATTGTGATATAAACCGTATGAGTTGGCTAAGTAGGACTCAAACCCATTGAGGTTTGAGTACATACTGTAAAGCCACACTTGTGGGTTTATAGTCCAGTTTCCTCAGTTACTAGCTTTGACTAGTACCCAGACTGATTAGTTACACTAGTAACGAGAGTTACTAGTCAAAGCTAGTAACTGAGGAGTATTGTAAATAATAAACGAATAGGCAGGATGCTGTGATTCATGCCTGTAATCCCAATACTTTGGGAGGCCAAAGCAGGAGAATTGTGTGAGGCCAGGAGTTTAAGAGAAGCCTGGACAACAAAGCAAGACCTTGTCTCCACCAAAAAAACTGAAAAAGTTAGCCAGGTTTGGTGATACATGCCTGTAGTCCTAGCTACTTGGGAGGAAGGCTTGAGCCCAGGAAGTTGAGGCTGCAGTAAGTTATGAGCAGATCATTCTACTCCAGTCTAGGCAACAGAGGGGAGACCTTGTGTCTAAAAAAATTTTTTTTAATAAATGAGTAAAGCGTAATAGTACCTGGCACATAATAAGCACTCAGTATTATTAGATATTGCAGTGAAACTTTCAGGTAAACATGGCTGATTGAACCACATGGTTCTACTCCCTTTAAAAAACCCACACAAATAACGGTAAAAGGATTTTTTTTTTGGAGATGGAATTTCACTCTTGCTGCCCAGGCTGGAGTGCAATGGCGCCATCTCAGCTCACTACAACTTCCACCTCCCGGGTTCAAGCGATTCTCCTGCCTCAGCCTCCAAGTAGCTGGGATTACAGGCATGCGTCACCATGCCCAGCTAATTTTGTAGTTTTCGTATAAGAGATGGGGTGTCACCATGTTGGCCAGGCTGGTCTCAAACTCCAAACCTCAGGTGATCCACTTGCCTCAGCCTCCCAAAGTGCTGGGATTACAGGCATGAGCCACTGCACCGCCCAGCCCATAAAAGAACTTTTAAAGAGACAAGAAAAATAGGAAAAAGACAGGCAGAGAATAGATGTCAGAAAACAGATGGAAAACTAGTTACTGACCAGAAAAAGGTAAAAAGTAGGGCTAGATTTAGGAAGAGCCAAGAAGGTACAACAAGCCAGTTTGTGTTACAGGATTCTGGAAAGGCCACTAGGTACCCCTGACAATGGGGGTGCAGGTGGAATTTAGAAAATGGGAATTGGCCAGGTTCGATGGCTCACACGTAATCCCAGCACTTTGGGAGACTGAGGCGGAAGTATCACTTGAGTCCAGGAGTTAAAGACTAGCCTGGGTGACATGGCAAAACCCTGTCTTTAAAAAAATAAATAAATAAAAGTAAAAAGAACATTGGTAGATAGGCTTATACTCCTGCCTCAGTTTCCTCTCTCACCCAGACAGGAAACAGGTTTCATTCTGGAGAAATTGGCCCAAGGGTGAGGAGCTATGGATAGTTTGGAAGATGCCCAACAAAATATCTAGGTCCTTGATCAGTCATCCTACAGTGAAACCATGGCCTAACAGCAACGTACACAACTTCCAAACAACATTAAAAAGATATTTAGTTGATAAATAATTTGGAGGAAGGAAAAACATCTAATAAAATTGCCTAGTATCAAAGATGTAATAGTAAAAAAGCTTAGAGTCCAAAAGCTTAATTTTGTTAAGATTAAGGATTGTTCAGGATTAAGATATCTGAGTTAACTTGAACTGTTGGCCCATGTGTACATCTTGTGATATTCTATCATACTTTGACCCTTTATTCCATAATTATATGGCTTCTATAAGGCCTGTCATCAAATTTTTAAAAAATAATAATTGTGGCCTTAAAAAAATAAAATTGCCAGGTGTGGTGGCTCACACTTGGAATCCCAGCACTTTGGGAGGCTGAGGTGAGTGGATCACTTGAGGTCAGGAGTTTGAGCACAGCCTGGCCAACATGGTGAAACCCTGTCTTTACTAAACATACCAAAAAAAAAAAAAAATAGCCAGGAGTGGTGCTGTGCATCTGTAATCGTAGCTACTTGGGAGGCCGAGGCAGGAGGATTGTTTGGACCTGGGAGGTGGAGGTTGCAGTGAGTCGAGTTTGAAACACTGTACTCCAGCCTGGGCGACAGAGTGAGTCTCCCTCTCAAAAGAAAAGATAAAATTAATAGATCATTTTTCCTTTTCTGTTTTTTAAAGATAAAGTCTTGCTTTGTCATCCCGGCTGGAGTGTGGTGGCACAATCACGGCTCACAGCAGCTTCAACCTCCGTGCTTAAGCAATCCTCCTAATACACCCAGCCGATTATTTTTTGTAGAGATGGGGTCTCACTATGTTGCCCAGGCTGGTCTCAAACAAAGGGAGGAGAAGCTTGCAGTAGGTAGAGATCAGTTAGAAGCTATGCTGACCCTTTAGGTGAATAATAGTCAGTGCTGTTTTTTTTCTTTTTTTTTTTTTGGCCAGGCCCCATGCCTGAAATCCCAGCACTTTGAGAGGTCAAGGCAGGTGGATCACTTGAGCCCAGGGATTCAAGACAAGCATTGGCAACATGGCAAAACCCCTTCTCTACCAAAAATGCAAAAATTAGCCTGTCTCATAACCTGGTCTCTAAATAAACAAATAAATAGGCCAGGCTCAGTGGCTAACACCTGTAATCCCAGCACTTTGGGAGGCCGAGGTCAGGAGTTCGAGACCAACCTGACCAACAGGGTGAAACCCTATGTCTACTGAAAATACAAAAAATTAGCCAGGCTTGGTGGTGTGCACCTGTAATCCCAGCTACTGGGGAGGCTGAGGCAGGAGAATCACTTGAGCCACGAGATGAAGGTTGTGATGAGCTGAGATTGTGCCACGGCACTCCAGCCTGGGCGACGGAGTAAGACTTCATCTCAAAAAAAAAAAAAAATATATGCTGTTTATTTTTCTAAGATAAATGTAATTATTAATGTAAATAATATAGATCCTCAAATAGCTCTGAATTCTGAAGCCATAGTGATAGAGTGCCTTTAATTATTTTGGAGATGGGGTATTAGAGGACAATAGTTGATTTGGGGGGGTTGTGGGGTGTGTATGTGTGTGTTGTTTTTTTGGAGACAGGCTCTCATTCTGTCACCCAGGCTGGAGTCCAGTGGCACTATCACAGTTCATTATAATCTCAAACTCCTGAGCTCAAGCAGTCCTCCCACCTCAGCCTCCCAAGTAGCTAGGATTACAAGCACACAACCACCACACCTGACTAATTTGTTAAAAAAAAAAAAAAAAATTTCACTCTGTCCCCAGGCTGGAGTGCACTGGAGTGATCTTGGCTCACTACAACCTCTACCTCCCGGTTCAAGTGATTCTCCACCTCAGCTTCCTGAGTAGGTGGGATTACAGGCGCACTCCATCAAGCCCAGCTAATTTTTGTATTTTAGTAGAGGCGGGGTTTCACCATGTTGGCCAGGCTGGTGTCAAACTCCCAGTCTCAGGTGATCCACCCACGGTGGCCTCCCAAAGTGCTGGGATTACAGGTGCAAGCCACAGTCCAGCCTAATTTATAAATCTTTTGTAGAGACAGCATCTTGCTATGTTGCTCAGGCTTGTCTCAAACTCCTGGGCTCAAACAGTTCTCCCGCCTCAGCCTCCCAGAGTGTTGGGATCTCAGGCATGAGCCACCACGCCTGGCCCGGTTACTGATTTTGGACAGTCCATAACTCACTCCTTCCCTTCTGTCTGTTGAGAAAAGGAGTTGTGGTAGCCTTTGTACCTAAAGGTGAATTGTCGGTTTACTTTTCCCTGTGCTATAACCAAAGACTAACAGTGAATCTTGCTACCCCTTCAACTGACAATGAAAGGAAGCAAGCAAAGAGTAGCATGTCCTCTTGGGAGAAAACACTGCATTTATCCAAGAGGAAAGTTAGATTTTTCTTTTCTCATAAAATAACACTTGTCATTGAGCAATCAGAATTCTGAAAATCTGAAAACATCTCCCTCCAGGAAGAAGCACATGCCCCTAAATCATAGGCTCAATAAAGCTAGCCAACAATTAGCCAAAGATTACATGCAATCCACTGGTTGGTTTGTTTAGTAACAGAAGGAAAGGAAGACTCATCTAGAGTCTAAAAGACAACAAGGGGCTGGGTAGAGAAAGAAAGCTGAGTCTGTAGTGTGTAAATGGAGAGGAAGAGTGTTGAAAAGATAGCTGTATGAGCTGTTAACACTGATGTGTGTTCAGACAAGGTTCGGAACTGTGTGGACAAGGGTAGGATGTTGTCTTAGCCACACTAAAAGGACCTCAGAAAAATATTCTCTGCCACCCTGCAAGATTTCAGAATACCTTCGGTGGAAGAAGTATCTAAATTATTTATTATTAGACATTAAGCTTCAGGAAGGCAGGGACCATTTCTTATTTTCCTTAATGTCTAGTATTCAGCACAATGTCTAGAATTTTCTAGTAACCAAACGTTTATTAAGTCAGCATTATTTTAGATGCAGACATGGGAATATACTCTTGTTTCTGAGACTATAAAGCATCTGTAGACGATATAACTGATTCATAATAATGATCCTGATATTTATGAAAGGCTTGTTAACATTTCTTGTAGTCTGTAGATGGACTTTTTTTTTTTTTTTTTTTTAAACGGAGTCTTGCTTTTGTCGCCAGGCTGGAGTGCAGTGGCGCAATCTCGGCTCCTGGGTTCAAACGATTCTTCTGCCTCAGCCTCCCGAGTAGATGGGACCACAGGCGCGTGCCACCACACCTGGTTAATTTTTTTGTATTTTTAGTAGAGACGGGGTTTCACCAAGTTGGCCAGGATGGTCTCAATCTCTTGACCTTGTGATCCGCCCACCTCGGCCTCCCAAAGTGCTGGGATTACAGGCATGAGCCACCGTGCCCAGCCGATGGACTCTTTCTAAATTCTATCTATACATGCCAGTTTTAAAGTGTTTAGAAAAGTTTATGCTGGCCAGGCACGGTGGCTCATGCCTGTAATCTCAGCACTTTGGGAGGTCGAGGCGGGCAGATCACAAGATGAAGAGATCGAGACCACCCTGGCCAACATGGTGAAACCCCGTCTCTACTAAAAATGCAAAAATTAGCTGGGTATGATGGCACACACCTGTAGTCCCAGCTACTCAGGAGGCTGACGCAGGAGAATCACTTGAACCTGGGAGGCGGAGGTTGCAGTGAGCTGAGAACATGCCACTGTACTCCAGCCTGGCGACAGAGTGAGACTCCGTCTCAAAAAAAAAGAAAGAAAGAAAAGTTTATGCTTTTACTAAGTAAGCTTCCTTTCTTAAGGATGCTAGGAATAATCAGTTTAACCTCAAATTGGTATTTATCTTAAACTCAAGCAGAGAAGTAACTCTTTCTTCCTTGTCTTGAATTATCTGCCATCCAGTTAATTCTTTGTATTTCATTCTGGGCATCTGTGATACATCCATTTTTATATTTTGACCAGTTTTGATGATCAGTTTTGGTTCATTGATATAGCGCCATCTACTGACAAAAACTGGTAATCATAAGAGGCTTTACGTCTGTCAGAAGTCAAAGAGTTGGGTCTGGGCACTGTAGCTAACCCCTGTTAATTCCAGTATTTTGGGAAACTGAAGTGGGCAGATCACTTGAGGTCAGGACCAGCCTGGGCAACATGCTGAACCCCATCTCTACCAAATATAAAAAAATTAACTGGGCATGGTGGCAGGTGTGAGTAGTCCCAGCTACTCAGGAGGCTGAGGTATGAGAATCGCTTGAACCCTAGAGGCATAGGTGAGCCGAGATTGTGCCACTGTGTTCCAGCCTGGGCAACAGAGGGAGACTCTGTCCCCCTCCCCTAAAAATGTCAAATTTGGATGAAGGACTAAATAAAATAGATTTATAAGGGACTAGAATTTTAACACTGGAAAAACCCTTAGATGTTACCCAGCTTGATGATGTATTCGTATAAATACATCTGAAGTTACCTCAGTTTACTCAGATTCTGTTGTCTTTGATAACTACAGTTCTTTTTTTCCCACACTTATTTTCCAAATTATTGCAGGGTTCCAGTTTAGAGAATTTCATGGTCATTCTGGCATTTTTGTGACTCTTCTTAGTTCTCAGAAATAAATTGGAGGCCAGGTGTGATCGCTCATGCCTGTAATTTCAGCACTTTGGGAGGCTGAGGCATATCACTTGAGCCCAGGAGTTTGAAACAAACCTGGGCAACATAGTGAGAACTTGTCTCCTAAAAATTTAAAAAACTAGCCAGGCATGGAGGCTAGTTTTTTAGCTAGTTTTTAGCTGGCACACCTGTGGTTCCAGCTACTCAGGAGACTGAGGCAGGGTCACTTGAACCCAGGAGTTCAAAGCTGCAGTGAGCCATAATTGCTTCACCTGCATTCCAACCTAGGCAGTAGAGTGAGACACTGTCTCAAAAAAGAAAAAAGTTGTAAAATAAACTAAGTAGAATAAGTTAAGAAGAAACTTGTGAATTGTAAGTTCAATTCAGGAAAGACTGCATAAAGAACAAGGGAACTTGGCTGGGCACAGTGGCTCATGCCTGTAATCCCAGCATTTTGGGAGGCCGAGGCGGGCAAATCACAAGATCAGGAGATTGAGACCATCCTGGCTAACATGGTGAAATCCCGTCTCTACTAAAAATACAAAAAGTAGCTGGGCGTGGTCGTAGGCACTTGTAGTCCCAGCTACTCAGGAGATTGAGTCAGGAGAATCGCTTGAACCCAGGAAGCAGAGGTTGCAGTGAGCCAAGATCATGCCACCATATTCCAGCCTGGGCGGCAGGGTGAGACTCCATCGAGAGAGAGAGAGAGAGAGAGAACACCTTTCAGAACATGGTGTTTTAATCATGCAGAATAATGGATTATATTACATATACATATATGAAAGGAAAAAGTTAAACAGGTGTTTAATAGGACAAGCTGTTTTCCACAGTCAAAAATTCAAGTCCAGTACTTTGATGAAAAGAAAAACATGAAACAGGAGAAAGTTTGAGTCAGAGAGTAATATGTAACTTTGATTCATATGTGTACATTTTTAGGAGGACCGCTTTTCTTTCCCCCCCGCCCTTTTTTTTTTTGAGACAGTATCTCACTCTGTTGCCCAGGCTGCAGTACAGTCATGCAATCTTGGCTCATGCCTGGCTAATTTTTGTATTTTCAGTAGAGACAGGGTCTCACCATGATGGCCAGGCTGGTCTCGAACTCCTGGCCTCAAGTGATCTGCCTGCCTTGGCCTCCCAAAGTGCTGGAATGAGCCACTGTACCCGGCCTTCTTTCAATTTAATACATTATTTTAGCAACCATGCTCTTTACAGATTTTTTTTGTGGAGATAAGGTCTCGCTGTGTTCCCTAGGCTGGTCACATCTGCTGGGATGAGATGATGGCCAGCACACCTGGCCCTAGCTACCATGCTTTATGTTAAAAGGAGTATTGGGAGCCTTTTTCAATTAGAAAGAATGGACATAAAAGTTTTAAATGGATATACAAGAACAAAGAACTTTGCTATGAAGGCTGGGCATGGTGGCTTACACCTGTAATCCCAGCACTTTGGGAGGCTGAGACAGGCGGATCACCCGAGGTTAGGAGTTTGAGACCAGTCTGGCCAACACGTAGTGAGACCCCGTCTCTACTAAAAAACAAAATATATATACGAAAATTAGCTAGGCATGGTGGCACACGCCTGTAGTTCCAGCTTTTTGGGAAGCTGACACAGGAGAATTGCTTGAACTCAGGAGGCAAAGGTTGTAGTGAGCTGAGATCATACCACTGCACTCCAGCCTGGGCAACAGAGCAAGACTCTCTCTCAAAAAAAAAAAGTTTGCTGTGAGATTAATTGGGGCTGTTTTATGAGGTTTCTGGCCGGACATACCAGAAAACATGTGTATTGAGTGTGAGAATAGGTGTAACGCTTCCTGTAAACAACATACAGTATTATAGTCATCTGTCATGTCCCTGGTTTTCTTACCATCCAGATATTATCTAACCAATAAAAGTGCTCCCTAATGCCCTTTTTATTTCCTTTATCATTTTAGCAGCGTCACCCTTTATACCAGAAAGCTGGCGGGCACTATGGGGAAAAAACAAAACAAGAAGAAAGTGGAGGAGGTGCTAGAAGAGGAGGAAGAGGAATATGTGGTGGAAAAAGTTCTCGACCGTCGAGTGGTAAAGGGCAAAGTGGAGTACCTCCTAAAGTGGAAGGGGTTCTCAGAGTAAGTTTCACCTACACAGGTAAATGTGGCCACCAGGTGTTTATCAGGAGTCTAGAGATGTATGAGACCTCCTGTGCTGTGATGGATACAGTGTGGCTCAGTCCCCGCCTTCATGGCTTATTGTTTAATTAGGAATATGGCCTACTGCTTATAATTCAAAGCAGAATGACTTCTCTTTTAAAATTCTTTCATTTGAGACAAGGTCTCGCTCTGTCACCCAGGCTGGAGTACAGTGGTGCAATCACAGCTTGCTGCAGCCTCAACCTCCCAGGCTAAAGCTATCCTCCCATCTCAATCTTCTAAGTAGCTGGTACCACAGGCAAGCACCACCATGTCTCACTTAGTTGCCCAGGCTTATCTCTTAACTCCTGGCCTTAAGCAATTCTCAGACCTGGGCCTCCCAAAATGTTGGGACTACAGGCATGAGCCACCGTACCCAGACCATAGTAATCTCTGAGAAATAGTTTTGTGTGTGGCTATAGACCAATTTAAATTTAGAAAGAAAAGTCATTTGCCTTTGAAGGAAGCAAGTTTCTTAGCTTTCTATTTATATTAAAAAACCTCCCCATTCCCCAAGAAATTTTAGCTTTTCCGTGGACATCTGAGCTCTTGTCCTCTTACAATTATCCTTAGTATGAGTATACTTAATTTTGAGTGGAAAGTGTGACTTGCTGTGCCCCCTGGTTTCAGTGAGGACAACACATGGGAGCCAGAAGAGAATCTGGATTGCCCCGACCTCATTGCCGAGTTTCTGCAGTCACAGAAAACAGCACATGAGACAGATAAATCGGAGGGAGGCAAGCGCAAAGCTGATTCTGATTCTGAAGATAAGGGAGAGGAGAGCAAACCAAAGAAGAAGAAAGAAGAGGTAAGGCTAGAATTAAGAATTTTTACTAGCCCACAATTCAAACTACTGTCAAAGTAGTTTTGTTCTGCTTCTTCTTGGGTATCAGCAGCCATCTTTTAGTCCTGAAATCTTAGGTAGGCTAATGCCTACAAAGTGAGAGCGTATTTTCATAAAGCCACATGATTTCTTACATTTTATCCATGGTACAGAAGCAGTAAATGGAATACTTGCTGGGGACATATATAAGGACAAGTGAATTCATTCCTGTAAAAAATAGTTTTCAATGTTTAATCATTAAAAGGTGTGAGGTGGCTATTTTGAGTTAATCAGTACCTTAAAGTAAGTTTTTTGAGAATGAAAAGATAGTTGTAAACATTGATTTTGCTTGGTTTGTATGTCCCTTCTCACATATGGGAGAATCTCAAGCACTTCAGACATTGATGATAATCACTCCAAAGGATTCTAAAAGCTCTGTTACTTTGAGCCAAAGTATTGGTGAAATGTTGGCAAAAGAGTTTGTTACATTAATCAGAGACACAGGAATGGTTCCAGTCTGGATAATAGTCCCATATAGATAAAATTGTTCTGCCCATCTTTTTTTTACAGTCAGAAAAGCCACGAGGCTTTGCTCGAGGTTTGGAGCCGGAGCGGATTATTGGAGCTACAGACTCCAGTGGAGAGCTCATGTTCCTAATGAAATGGTGAGTCGGCCAGTGGCCCTGTGTGGTGGTTTTTCTTCTCCCCATTGGTTTCATACCAGAGGAAAACAGCTGGACCTTCGAAATTCCAGTCACCCAAGTGTGAAATTGTTAAGATGGCATAGTCCTTCAATAGTGACCTTCAGCCCGACTGCCAACTTGGACTCATGAGTTAAAGGTAGGAGCTCTTAAGAATCTCAGGTCTTTGCTCCTATTTTTAGGAGGTGGGAGAATAAAATCTAGAGTGGAGTTTGGGAAGGGATCACATCTCACTAATGTAAATAAAGGGGGGAAAAAAATGAAATGTGATTGGACCACCCTCTCCTTCTACCACCTCTTAATAAAGATCGGGCTGGCCCCAGAATCAGAAGTTCTGCTTAATTATCAGGGTTAGGAAAGAATTTGTAGTTCTTCCTTTTGTCCTTTGTTAGATCCCTTTCAATTTGTGCAGCTTCTACAATTACAGAATCAGCCAGTAGGGGTCAGCAAGGCTCCTTAACTACTGTCAAGCACAGAGCAAGCCCGCTTTTTTCCATTATGAGTATAAATACTAGTGATAGTAATACTCCGTGAAACAGCCTAATGAAGATAATTATCCCAGCAGTCTCTATAATTTTCCTAGTCTGTCAAAAGAAGGCCATTCTTCCCATTCCTTTGCCATTGAAAATGCTTATGCCTTTTTTCTCCCCTCAAAGTGGATCTCAATCATTGTATTTTTTTTTTTAAGTTAGAGTCTTGTTCTGTTACCCAGGCTGGATTGCAATGGCATGGTCTCAGCTCACTGCAACCCTGTCTCTTGGGTTTAAACGATTCTCCCACCTCAGCCTCCTGAATAGCTGGGACTATAGGCGCATGCCAACATGCCTGGCTAATTTTTGTATTTTCAATAGAGACAGGGTTTCACTGTGTTTGCCAGGCTGGTCTCGAACTCCTGACCTTATGATCTGCCTGCCTCGGCCTCCCAAAGTTTTGAGAGGATTACAGGCGTGAGCTACCTCGCCCGGCCAATCATTCTATTTAAAGTTAGGAAGGAATAATTCTAAGCCATTGCCAATGAAGGTAGCATTCTAGAAACTTTGTCTTTTGAAATATATACACACACAAACACACACACAATGTCTGTGGAGCTTTATCCTTTTGTCAGTCCAGAACTTTCTTTGAAACTCCTGTCTGTACTAATTATTCTCCTTTACAGTATGGCTGGAAAGGCCTAACTTTAGCACCACTGAAAGCCAGAGTCACAACTAGCTAAACCATGCATTCCCTAGGCGGTTACTGGAGCTTGACCCTCTTTTAACTGATTTATTGTTTACCTGTAGGATAAA
Organism: Aotus nancymaae; assembly: GCF_030222135.1. NCBI lineage: Eukaryota > Metazoa > Chordata > Mammalia > Primates > Aotidae > Aotus > Aotus nancymaae. The sequence goes on along the minus strand of NW_026988487.1, from coordinate 1,394,286 downwards.
AGTTCATTTTTACGATGCTCCTTATGGGGTGAGAGAAGTTATACCATGAGTTACTCAGTCTTGCTAGAAGATACTTTTTCTGCGTGCAACCAGTGTGAGTTACAGTAATATCTCCATATTGATTACGATTGCATTCCTTTGGTTGACTCACTATTGTCTTTTTTTTTTTTTTTTTTTTTGAGATGGGGTCTCGCTCCTTAGCCTAGGCTGCTGGAGTACGGTGGCGCAAGCTCGGCTCACTGCAGCCTCTGCCCGCCCCCCCCGCCGCCGCCCCAGGTTCAATGGTTCTCCTGCCTCAGCCTCCCAAATAGCTGGGATTATAGGCACCCGCCAGCTTGCCTGGCTAATTTTTGTATTTTTAGTTGAGATCGGGTTTCACCATGTTGGCCAGGCTGGTCTCAAACTCCTGACCTCAGGTGATCCACCCATCTCAGCCTCCCAAAGTACCAGGATTACAGGCGTGAGCCAACACACCCAGCTGACTCACCACTGTCTACAGGTTAAAATTGGATTTGATTATAAGACCAAGTACATTTTAAAAAGTTACTTTACTGGGGAATAGGGATTCTTATATATTTCCCAAAGTAGCAAATATTTCTAGGCAGTGAAATGACTGAATGTAACTCAGAGGGTGTTGTTCAGCTGTTAGCAAATGGCAGCATGCTTCAGATTCCCATTTCCCTCCCATTCTCCTGGATCCAGTGTTCAAAAACATATTTTATCAGCTTACTCTTCTGCTCCATGGGACTCTGTGGCTCTTGTTTCCTGTTGTTGGGGTTCTGGAGGTTTTGGGTGGTGCTTTGTCAGAGATCTCATCAGGTGTCTCCTGCTTGCCTTATGTTACTGCTTCTCTCTAGGACATTCCTAATAACCTGAAGATAAGAATTTTTTTTTTTTTTTTTTTTTTTTAAATACAGCAAGTTGGTGCTGGAAAAAAAATTAAAAATTAAAGAAAAAAATTTTTTTTTTTTAAATGAGACAGATTCTTGCTCTGTCACCCAGGTTGGAGTGCAGAGAGGTGACCTCTGTTCACTACATCCTCCACCTCCCAGATTCAAGCAATTCTTGTGTCTCAGCCTCCTGAGTAGCTGGGATTACAAGTGCACGCCACCATGCCTGGCTAATTTTTGTATTTTTAGCAGCAATGGGGTTTTGCCATGTTGACCGGCTGGTCTTGAACTCCTGGGCCTGCCCACCTTGGCCCTCCAACGTGCTGGGATTATAGGCATGAGCCACTGCACCCCGCCTAAGAGTTTACTCCTAATTCCCTTATAATGTGTATGATTTTCAAATTTTGAAAACATTTTAAAATTCAAAAAAATATGGCCCCCTCATTTTCTGCCTCCCAGTGTTGAAACAACATTTCAAAGCACCTGGATGTTATGTAAGGATAGCATTTGAAAATGTCAGTGTAATTATGATTATGCAAGAAAGTGTCCATTTTCATTTGCTCTGGCCGATGCCAGATGTCGTATTTAATTCTACTCCAGGGTGGGCACGGTGGCTCAAACCTGTAATCCCAACACTTTGGGAGCTTGAGGCAGGTGGATCACCTGAGGTCAGGAGTTCAAGACCAGCCTGGCCAACACAGCAAAACCCTGTCTCTACTAAAAATACAAAATTAGCCAGGTGTGGTAGCACATGCCTGTAGTCCCAGTTACTTGGGGAGGCTGAGGCAGGAGAATTGCTTGAACCCAGGAGGTGGAGGTTGTGGTGAGCCAAGATCGCACCGCTGCACTCCAGCCTGGGTGACAGAGTGAGATTCCGTCTCAAAAAAAAAAAAAAATCCTATTACAAAGCCCAGATTTCTCCATGTGTTCATATCAGCTGGGATATGGCTTTTGGAAGAGTGAGGTAGCCTCTCTTCCCTCGGAGATTCTAAAGAGTCATGCTTTTGGGGGCCTTTCCCAGATGTTTAGATGTGATCGGTTAAGTCCAGTGACGTGGCTTTTGACATACACAAATCTCCAGAGGGAATTTTCAACAGGAGAGTATCTCTGAGGATGTCACTTGACATAAAGTTGCCAGTAAATGCTGCTTAGACCATGTTTTCATTGTTCCCTGCCTATTTTTCTAAAATTACTAATTATTTTATTTTATTTTTTTTGAGATGGAGTTTTGCTCTCGTTACCCAGGCTGGAGTGCAACGGCGCGATCTTGGCTCACCACAACCTCCGCCTCCTGGGTTCAGGCAGTTCTCCTGCCTCAGCCTCCTGAGTAGCTGGGATTATAGGCACATGCCACCATGCCCAGCTAATTTTTTGTATTTTTAGTAGAGACGGGGTTTCACCATGTTGACCAGGATGGTCTCGATCTCTTGACCTCATGATCCACCCACCTCGGCCTCCCAAAGTGCTGGGATTACAGGCTTGAGCCACCACGCCTGGCCACTATTTTATTTTTTTTAAGATGGGTTTTCACCATGTTGGCCAGGCTGGTCTCAGACTCCTGACCTCAGGTGATCTGCCCACCTCTGCCTCCCAGAGTGCTGGGAGGCGTGAGCCACCACGCCCAGCCTAAAATTACTGTTTTTAAATGCTCTATCCCCTGGCTTATCCAACTTAGGACAGACCACTAGCACCTGGTCTCAAAGTCTCTCTTTGCTTTATTCTGCAGGAAAAACTCTGATGAGGCTGACCTGGTCCCTGCCAAGGAAGCCAATGTCAAGTGCCCACAGGTTGTCATATCCTTCTATGAGGAAAGGCTGACGTGGCATTCCTACCCCTCGGAGGATGATGACAAAAAAGATGACAAGAATTAACTCATCCTGAGTACCAACCCCTGTCACATCTGACTGTGGGTTTCAAGTGGGAAGGGAAGGAGTTCTACTTGTCTTGACACCACAGAGGTGGCTTGAGAAGATGTCCTTTGAAGAGCCAGTATAGTTTCTGTGCCCTGCAGCAGCCCAAGTGCTTTAAAGCCGTTCCAAGCTGTATAGTTTGCACACCCATCCCAGTGGAGGGGAAGGGGGATAAGTGTTTCAAGGCAACCTTTTCTGCACTTTGCTGAGAAAAGCAAAGGGCCTTCTATGAAGGACAAAACTTGCAGAATTGGGTGTGTGGGAGAGCAAAAAAATACTGTAGATCTTCAAAGAGCATCTCCACAACCCACAGCCTTCTTCCCAATAGTGTTAACTCTGCATTTTTTACAGCATAGCATGTGTGTAGTTTTTGGCTAATACTGGTGTATTATTTGGGGGAGGGAGGGATGGGGAGGGGAGAAAGGGAGATGGGTAGCATCATTTTGATTAAATTTGGGGGCCTGAAAGGGGAAATGGTGAAGCAATGGAAAGAACAGACAACTAATGATATGCTTCTATGTCCAGAATATTTTACTTTTCAAAAAAATGTCATTGGCACCATAAATAAGGACTGTGAGAGACTGTTTAAAAGCTGTGAATGTCTGAAACCTGTAAGCCAAGGTGTTCCCTGCCTAAACTTACTGCTGTTCCCCACAAAGGACTAAGCCAGTTCATAAGTTACCAAAGTTGCCATTTTGGAAATGGAAATTGACTGAGAAGGGAAGGTCTTTTATTGGAGAGTATACAGTACAAGCAGATCATTCTGTCTCAGAGGTGCTAATTCCTGAAATTAGAAGACCTTTCTTTTCCAATAACAAAATTATAAATATCAGCTTGTTCATCCAAGCCACTGGCTGAGGTGTTGGGGAATAGGAAGAGGGTGGTAGAAGGAGGTAAGACAGTAGGGAAAGACAAGGGCCTATGCTCTTAGTGGGGAGAACTCTTGGAGCTGTTCTCTTTTTTTGAGGTTTGAACTCTGAAACCATTGGTGGCAGGGTTCAGTCACTGACAGCACAAGTTTCACTGAATTGATTCAAGAGTTGGGTGACTTAAAAAACCTTGGTCCCAGGAGAAGATTAAACTTTCATACTGGGCAGTGGTTCACTTTAAAACACACACACACACTTTTTTAAAGAAATCCTAAGAAGTAACATACCCAAAATGCTCTATCTTGAGTCATGAGATCCATCAGTTCTTGATATCGTCTAGACTTGCATCTAGAGCTACATTGTAAAATCTTTTTAGGCATGTGTTAGATTTCTGTGAAAACTTTGTTTAAATGTAAACTTCATACTACACTGTCAGTTTTTGTCTTAATAAAACTATAGATTTATAATCCCTGATTTCTGTCTTAAGTCTTACCAGAAACCCTTCTTACCTTATAGGTTCAGCCTGTTGAAAATGGCGTCCTCACTTGGATGGTTTTATTTCTTGCTGCAGGCTTGAAAATCTAGTGCCTGGCCTGAATCTTTAAGTGGTCTCACCATGTTAATTTAGTAAATACTGAGCATTTATCAGTTAATGCAGAGATTGTAAAGATGGTCCCATCATGCTGTCTTCAGTATTGCTGAAAGTTTATTGAGCACTCTGACCTGATAGCACTTCCAAACTATGATATATTTGGAAACATGGGTTTTTGAGTTAGGTTTAGATCCTGCCTCTAGTATGTATTGGACCTTGGCTAAAATCTGCTTCTCCAAAATTTTCCAGGAATTGGCCCTGTGTTTAAGCACTGACTTAAAACATTTTCTGCCTGTGATTCTAGAGCCAAAATTATAACAGAAATAGCATTTCCACTGATATCTAATCAGTGTAACAGTTGAGCGCTACTCACTTGTGCAAAGCCTATGTTTAAAATAAACTGATGTGTAGATACTTTTCCAAAAGCCTCCTGAGGAAAGTTCTGGGGAGACATAAATGGAGCTGGGGAACCTTACTGAAGGTCTGGATCACAGACAGGCCTTCCTCCTGCACAGAGTTCTGAGTGTGTGCCCTTGTGGTGGTTGGCAGTAGCACAGCCATCGGTAGCTAATTAAGGGAGTTTAGGTGGAGGTGTTCTGGTTCTGTTCTGTACCATCAAATGCACTGAAATGAAACTACAGCCTTGGATTGTATCCCAAATGGGCTACTAGTCAGCTTTGGCCTTAACCTTTGGAACTGATTTCCTTGTCATTTGTGGCATTCCTGAGCTGTTGTAAAAACTGTTATTCTCCACCAGAGAAAATAGTAATACTGCTATGCATGCAGTGAAAACTGAGTTGAAACTAGACAGAATTTTGTTATTTTCAAAAGCCAATTAGAACATCACTAGATCTATGGTTTAAGGTCCAACTTTTATGATTGTTGAGGCCACAAATTCAAACTGCTACAAATATAAATAGGCACAACGAATGTTAAGTCAGCTTGAGAAAATATTCAGAGATTATTTCTTTGTTTATTGTTTGTTCTGTTTTTGAGACAGAGTCTTATTCTGTTGCCCAGGCTGGAATGCAATGGCACGATCTTGGCTCACTGCAGCCTCTGCCTCCAGGGTTCAAGCAGTTCTGCCCCAGCCTCCCAAGTAGCTGGGACTACAGATGCGCACCACCAGGCCTGGCTAATTTTTTTTGGTATTTTTAGTAGAGACAGGGTTTCACCATATTGGCCACGCTGGTCTCGAACTCCTGACCTCAGGTGATCTGCCCGCCTCGGCTTCCCAAAGTCCTGGGATTACAGGCATGAGCCACCACTCCCGACCAAAGAATATTTCTTCAGACAGTGGAAAAACATGTTTGTTGGATGGTTTCCATAAAATTACACCATCATAGACCTCTTGTCTGGGAATTAAAGAGGAAATAAATTATCTTAGTTACTATTAGATAAGGGGAACTTGCTAATATTGTGACATCATTATTACCTGAGGTGTCCTGTACTGGCAGAGCCAGTAAAACAAAAGTCTTGCTCCTTCATTGTCTTAAGTTTCGTATTGCAAATGGATGGAAAAATGACCATAGAAACAACACCCTGACAGTGCTGAGTAATAATTGTTCCTACATTTGATATTGTTTGAAAATTTAGACAACCGGCCAGGCACGGTGGTTCATGCCTGTAATCCCAACACTTTGGGAGGCTGAAGCAGGTGAATCACCTGAGGTCAGGAGTTCGAGACCAGCCTGGCTAACATGTTGAAACTCTTCTCTACCAAAAATACAAAAATTAGCGGGGCGTGGTGGTGGGCATCTGTAATCCCAGCTATTTGGGAGGCTGAGGCAGGAGAATTGCTTGAACCTGGGAGGTGGAGGTTGCAGCGTGCAGAGATTGCACCACTGCACTCCAGCCTGGGTGACAAGAGCAAAACCATCTCAAAAAAAAAAAAAAATTGATAGCCAATTTTTTTTTTTTTTTTTTTGAGATGGAGTTTTGCTTTTTTTGCCCTGGCACGATGTTGGCTCACTGCAAACTCTGCCTCCTGGGTTCAAGCATTTCTCCTGCCTCAGCCTCCAGAGTACCTGGGACTACAGGTGCCTACCACCATGCACAGTTAATTTTTTGTATTTTTAGTAGAGATGGGCTTTCACCATGTTGGCCAGGCTGGTCTCAAACTCCTGACCTCAGGCAATCCACCTGCCTTGGCCTCCCAAAGTGCTGGGATTACAGGCGTGAGCCACCATGCCCAGCAATTTTTTTTTGGAGAGATGGTCTCACTCTGTCACCCAGGCTGGAGTGCAGTGGTGCTACCATGGCTCATAGCAGCCTCATCTTCCTGGGCTAAAGGATCCTCCCACCTCAGCCTGCTGAGTAGCTGAGACTACAGATGTGTGCCATAATGCCCAGCTAATTATTATTATTTTTTTTAACTATTAGTAGAGATGAGGTCTCACTATGTTGCCCAGGCTGATCTTGAATTCCTGGACTCAAGCAGTCCTCCTGTCTCTGCCTCCCAAAGTGTTGGAATTACAAGTGTGAGCCAACACACCTCACCTAATTAAATGTTTAAATACCTATTTTCAGATATGACCTTATATTCCAGAACTGTCAATTCTGTAGTGGCCATAGACTTGGCTCAGTTTGATCTTAAACTCTGGCCATTTGGAGTTTGTCTGTGTGTGCGGCATGTTTTTATGGACTGTGGCATTGGGAATCTACATTATAAAGCAATTATTTTCATAGTAAAAGGGAAAATGATAGACAGCTGGGATTAATGTGCAGGTTTTCTGATGAAGATATGTCCTCATTTAAAATTTAAAGCTGATAGGACTGAACTAAGTCCAGGCTCAGTGTTAGCGTTCAACTTAATAAAGGAGTCTTAGCTCTCAGCAATAGAAAACAATTAGGGAGAGGCATCCTAGTGTGTCCTTGTGGGATTACAGGAATTTGATAGAGTAGAGCTTAAGGTCCCAAGACAACTTGTCAGTCTGGATCTGCACATCACCTTGTTTTGACGATGTCCAGCATTGAGGTTTTCCCCAAAAGTTAATACTTTCCTATCTGGTGTGTTAGGTTTAAAGTTACTCGTCTTTCTTATGGATGACTTATTTGACCTTGGCCTTGTAAGTTTCCTGAATAAACTGCTGAATGTTGAAAGTCAAGGAAATCTGAAATAAAACCATCCTGCTGGGATGAAAAGCATAGTTGGCCCTGCTTTGCGGGGCAAGCAAAGCAGTGCCTTTTTAAGGCTTTATTTTTTTTGGCTTAGGCTAATGAGGTGGCAAAAGTGAGGCAAGGCTGAAATATTTAGAGTAAGTCCTGACAATTCAGCTTCTGTAGTTTTTGGGTGTGTTAAATAGCCTGTGTTAAAATGTACAACAGCATAACTGGTCTGCCTTGTGACTTTGTTGGTTTGTATGGTGGTTTGTGATAGTACCAAAGCCAGTTTACCCCAAAGGGATTTTTAAATCCTAGTTGACTTTGACCAAGCCTGCCCTTTTTGCTATTTGCATAGCCTAGGGTCAGGCTGGGCAACTTTGAGGCCTGGCTTTGGGACACTAGCCCATTGCTTCAGTTACTGCTTCAGCCCCCAACTGAGGATTGGAAAGTTCAAGTCAACTGTATTAGCCTTGTTACACTTGTGTTTGACACAAAAGGCAGGATGCCAACTCTTTGGTCTTTTCTCCACCCCAAGTGAACTAGATTTTTTGTTTCCTCGGTTGAAGAGCATCTGGAATTAAATTTTAAAAATACCATGTAACCTATCTCCATTCTGCAGTTTAAGTTAGGCTGGAAAAGAAGCAGCTTTAAGACGGTGCAGTGGCTCATGCCTGTAATCCCAGCACTTTGGAGGCTGAGGTGGATGGATCGCTTGAACTCAATTCAAGACTAACCTGGACAACATGGCGAAACCCCGTCTCTACTAAAAATACAAAAATTAGCCAGGCATGGTGGTGCATGCCTGTATGCCAGCTACCAGGAGGCTGAGGTGGGAGGATAGCTTGAGCCCAGAGGCAGTTTTACAGTGAGCCAAGATTGCACTACTGCACTTCAGCCTGGATGACAGAGCCAGACCCTGTCTCCAAAAAACAAAAAACAGCTTTAAGACCTCTGTTGGTATTGTGTACTCAAAATGGAGGACAAAGACTTCTATCCAGCCGATTTTTGAAATCGGATCTCTTTTGCAAGGTACCATACTCTGACACTACTCCAGAGACAATATGTATACTAGATGCTATTTCTCAGCTGATTCAGGCAGACACAAACTGAACAGAACAAGGACTGGAACTCATAGTGTTAAGTTTCATATCCCCATAGTCCCCAAATGCTCATTCTCCACTCCAAACTTCAGAGCCAGAGTCAAGGAAGATGATTGAGTTCTGTGTAAGAAAGCAAAGGTAAAAAGAAACGTTATTTTTGGTATATTGACAAACTGACAAGCTGAAGGTTGTGGGTCCCCTTCACTTAACAGAGGGGGATCTGTGATAGAAAAATAAGGCTTAACCACTCATGGTCATGAAGCATGTAGGTTTTGCTACAGAATTTCTGTACTTGGCTGGGAAAATGACTTACAAAGCAGACACCAATCTAGTACCTATGTTTGTATACAATGGCATATCAATATGGAAACAGGCTTCTAAAGTTGTTGCTCTTCATCAGTGCCTACAGGATGAGGTAGTGGACTTGAGGGTGGTGGTGATGTTGTTTTTTTCCCATAAGGAACTGTTTGCCAAGCAAATGTGAAGACGGGCTGCAAGGTTTGGTTTAGCTGGGAGTTATAAAAGCAGGGATGAGGCCAGCTTGACAGGGCTCTATGGAAAGTACCTCCTTGTTCACCTGTTTGTTGGACTAATTATTACTCAGCTTTCCCCAGTAAGGGTGGGGAAATGTCAGCCATGGAGGCCAGTCTTGACACTGAAGCATGTCTCTAGATCATGATTTTACCTCCATAGTTCACTATTCTATTTTTATTGACACTGAAACAGCCCTACCTTCATTGGTGAGATCTATGCAGGGCAGAGGTTGAAAATATGGGTCTGTTTTTATCTCCTTAACATGAGTAAAATGTGAGAAAAAATTTGAATGAAGCCTCCAATTGCTGAAGTCAAGACAAAGTAAGCTTTCCCACACCCACCCAAATCAGTCACCCTGCACAGTTTGGTCCTTTGTTGAGCCTCAGTCCTGTTTGGCTCCCAGCCTTCCACCAAGACCTCTTCTCACTTTCTGCCTTAGGTAGATGGCTAGTGGTAGTAGCCCTTCCATAGGCCTTGAGTCCTCCTATCTTCTTCCTGCCAGAAAGAGGCTGGAATACCCACTCCACTTGCCAGCAGAAAAAGAGGTCAGCTCCACAGCAGTGCTGACCAACTTGGCGCCATGCCCCAGCTAATCAGCACGATCCTAGACAAAACTGTACATCTCTCTAAGGGGGAGGAGCTGCTAACAAAAATTTTTTTTTTTTTTTTTTTTTTTTTTAAAAGAGTCTCGTTCTCACCTTGTCACCCAGGCTGGAGTATAATGGCGCAATCTCAGCTCGCTGCAATCTCCGCCTCCCAGGTTCAAGCGATTCTCCTGCCTCAGCTTCCCGAGTAGCTGGGATTACAGGCACACACCACCATACCCGGCTAATTTTTATATTTTTAGTAGAGTCAGGGTTTCACCATGTTGGTCAGGCTAGTCTGGAACTCCTGACCTCATGATCCGCCCGCATCAGACTCCCAAAATATTGAGATTACAGGTGTGAGCCACCTCGCCCAGCCAACAAAAATATTCTTACTCAGACCAGGGATGACACTAGCAAAGGGGTTAAGAGGAATTTTTCAAATCTCTAAATCTTTTAAGTTAAAAATGATTACAAAACAAGGTAAAAGTTACAGCCTAATTACTGAACAAAAATAGTCATGTGCTGCATAACATTTCATCAATGACAGATCACATATGTGTCCAGTAAGATTATAATACCCTACTTCTAGTGTACTTTTTTTTTTTTGAGACAGGGTCTCACTTTGTCACCCAGGCTGGAGTGCAGTGGCACAGTCTTCTTGGGAGTACAGGTATGAGCTACTGCACCGAGCCTATACTGTACCTTTTATTTTTAATTTTTTCAAATTTTTCTTCACTGTGGTCTTCCTCTATGCACCTTTTCTATGTTTAGATATACAGGTGCTTATCATTGTACTTCAGCTGCCTACAGTAGTCAGTATAGCAACATGTTGTACAGGTTTGTAGCCTAGGAGCAATAGGCTATAGTACACAGGCTAGGTGTGTAGTGGGCACTACCATTTAATTTTGTGTAAGTACACTCTGACAAAATGGTCTAATGAAGCATTTCTCAGAATGTATGTTAGTCATTAACACATGACTGTATATACATTTCTAGAAAGGATATGAGAATATTAAAACTGAATTTTACTTTTCAGTTTTCTACATATAATTTGTTTTTTAAATTATTGGTATGAATTAATGTTTTTCAAACTAACTTTTTTTTTTTTTTTTTTTGAGATGGAATTTTGCTCTTGTTGCCCAGGCTAGAGTGCAGTGGCACGATCTCGGCTCACAGTAACCTCTGCCTCCCAGGTTCAAGCCATTCTCCTGCCTCAGCCTCCGAGTTGCTAGGATTACAAGCGCCCGCCACCACACCCAGGTAATTTTTGTATTTTTAGTAGACAGGATTTCACGGTGTTGGTTAGGCTGGTTTTGAACTCCTGGCCTGAGGTGATCCACCCACCTCAGCCTCCCAAAGTTCTGGGATTACAGGCATGAGGCACCACTCCCAGCCTCAAACTAACTTTTAGTTTTGCTTTTTTTTCACCCCTTTACGTGTCTTGGTTTTATCTGGCTTATAGACATTAGTCAATTCCTAATTAGGAAAGAGTTCTTTTTTGATATGACCAAACCTTTCCAACTGGAGGCCGGGGAGTCGAGGAGAGGCTCTTATAAACTGAGACATTAAAAAATCATCATCTTTTTTTTTTTTTTTTTTGAGATGGAATCTTGCTGTCACCAGGCTGGGAGTGCAGTGGCGCCATCTCAGCTACTGCAACCTCCGAGTCCCTTGTTCAAGTGATTGTCCTGTCTCAGCCTCCCGAGTAGCTGGGATTGCAGTCAGATGCCACCACACCCAGCTAATTTTTGTATTTTTAGTAGAGATGGGGTTTCACTATGTTGGCCAGGATGGTCTCAATCTTCTGACCTCATGATCCACTTGCCTCAGCCTCCCAAAGTGCTGGGATTACAGGCGCGAGCCACTGCGCCCGGCATCATTTTTAGAATTCTACTCCACTCCTTAGAACAATTCTAAACATGACTAAAGTAGTATCACTAAAGGACACCTGAGCCAGGTTACAGAGTGGTATCCAGTGGATGATTTCACAGCTTCCATTAAGGGGATCATAGCTTCTACTCCTAAACCCTGTCCAATAATCTTACAGAAGAGGCCAGGAGCAATGGCTCATGCCTATAATCCTAGCACTTTGGGAGACTGAGGCAGGCGGATCACTTGACCCTAGGAGTTTGAGACCAGCGTGGGCAACATAGTGAAACCTTGTCTCTACAAAAATTAGCCAGACGTGGTGGCATGCACCCGTAGTCCCAGCTAGTTGGGAAGCTGAGGTGGGAGGATGGCTTGAGCCCTGAAGGTGGAAGTTGCAATGAACTGAGATCATGTCACTGCACTCCAGGCTGGGTGACAGAGTGAGACCCTGCCAATAAAAAGACTGCTGAGTGAGCGTTCATTCCTCGAGCATATACTAAACACCTGCCCTAACATGGGCATTTGGAAATTCCAGCATCCATACAGAGACCTGAAAGCATTACAGCTCTTCATAGGCTGGGTAGTTGAGCATTCTGAGGGAAAACAGATTCTAGCTCCCTCAGCAGGGGAGGTTTTCCAGGGTCCTAAACCCCGGCTTCCTGCTTCTCTTTAGTGGTCCTGCTGCTGGTTACACAGTAGTGCTTGTCACATGTTAGTCGCTGCCATGGGTTTCTCAGGTTTTCATCATCATGACTACACTCCGATGCTCTGCACCCCTTTGGCAGGTGAGGCCACTAGAGAAATAACAGCACAATTGAGTTTAAAAGTACAGTTTGTAGCAGGTGGACAGGTAAGGAGCTGGGTTAGGTGACACCTCCACGTAGCCTAGCTGTATGACACCAAAAGAACTCTGGATCATTCCTGAGAGGATTGAGCTGACTAACCCTATGAAGTACACACTGCATAATGCCTGCTCTAAAGGTTTAATACAGTATTTAAGACTTGCCTTTTAAAGTTCCTCATTGTCAACCTTCCCATTTCTCCACCCATCTTCCCATGTGAGCTCTGCCTTGGCCACACAATGGCCAGTCCTCCCCACAGAAGTCCATTTCCTTTATTCTCAATTTAAAGTCAAAGTGGGGAAAAAATTGCACTTGAGAATGAATCATCCATTTTATTTTATTTTATTTTGTCATGTGCTCAACAGCATCTCTTTCTCCCCTCTCCCTGGCAGGTCACAAGAGATAAATTAAAAATAAAATCTACAAGGAAAATAATTTATAGCACTCCTAGGTTCACACCTTCTATCCCTACTGCTCAGTTATGAACCCCCTAACTGGGAATCAGTGCTCTCCTCCCCTTTACCCCGTTTCACTCCTGCTTGTCTGGGGCAGACAGTAGTACTCCAGAGCCGGGCAGGGGTGGGGGAAGCAGTGGCAAACAGTTAAAAATACATTGTGGTCCTGGAATCATCTGGCCACCTTGGCACTCCCATGTCTGCCTCCCCCAGGCAGCCCTCCAGGAGCCTGTGCTAAGCTGGGGCTGCGGAGAAGCTGCCTGTGGCTGAGAGCTTGTGTGTTTGGGGTGGGGAGTGCTCTCAGCCTGTCACATGCACTTCTCAATCTTCTAGAAAGAAACCCAAAAAAGAAAGACGACGACCTCGGGACAGAGGAGAAAGATCCCAAGTGTTCACACAGTTACACGGAGTCTTTATGGCAAAGAGAACATTTAGCAGCTTTGAATATTGGGGCATCTCCTTTTTACTCAACACAAGCATTCTAGACCCTATAAGTGAAACAGGGCACAAGCCCTAAAAAAAATCAAAGCGCCAAGAAATTCTAAGACTAGTTTTTTTGTTGTTGCTGGGTTGTGTAATTTTTTGTTTCCCCAGTGACAAGCCCAGTTGTTGGTAGGCAAAGGCCTTAGGGAAGGGTCACTCTCCAGTGTTGTGCTGAATCCTGCCTGGAGGCTGCTGCACTAAATCCTCCCTCCATCATTCCCCTGCCTCAAAGCAGTCCCCAAAGAGGAAGGCTGCAGGCACAGTTCCCAGAGCACTGCCAGCACCCTACCCCAGCTACAGAAGAGCTCAGGCAGCTGGTGAGGGGTGGGGAACACAAACACCAGACCCAAGGAGGATGGCATTCACATGCAGGCTCTGATGGAGACAATGGGAGCCTCAGCTCAGGGGTGGCTACAGCATGGAGGGAGATGGAGCGGCAAGGCAGTGAATGACATGCGTGACATTGGGGCTGCTGCAACATGGGGCCACATGACCCTTTCCTGTTCACTCTTTGACCCTAAATCTCCAAGCCAGTGTTGGGGCCTAGTGGCTCCATTCGATTGAAACATTCCAGCCGATGATACCCAAGAGCTCCCCTTCAGGGATGCCAAAGTGCAAGGAGCAGAAAGAGTTAACATCGCCCTTCCCCACCCCCACCCTGTGTCTGTGTAACCCCCCTGGGGTGAAATGGGGTTTATCACCAGTGACCTAGGCCCACCAGAGTCACTCAAACCTGCTGCCTGGAATCCTGGCCAGAGCCAACCTTAATCTTCCCTCTGATTTTCTTCCTACTTTGATTTTTGGGGTTTCCTTCTCTTTGCCTCTTTCCTGGAATGAAACTTTCTGCCACCTTCCCTTCCTCTCACAGGTCCATTCCTTCCCCTTTGTCGGCCTTTGCTCCACACAGCTCCTCTACCTCCAGCAACTCCACCACCACCCTTGCCTCACAGGAAAGTAGTAGGGTGAGGACCCTGTCCGTCCAAATGGTCTGGCTACTTCCACTCCACCCAAGTGGAGCTGAGCCAGCCAGTGCCTGCGCCCGCCTCTTCCTGTACACTGACCCGCAGTCATCCCATCTGAGAAGATATATTGGATAAGAAGGCATTAAAGTTCCCACTGTAGCTGTAGGTGTAGGTCTAGGTCCAGGTCCAGGCCCAGCCCTTCTCCAGTTTCGGTCTTGGTGGGCATCAAACCCCCTTCCTCCCCAGGCTCACTTTCTCCGGTCCTTTGGCTTCCTCTCCTGCCGCCGGGCCTGCTGGTCGGCCATCGTGCGGGGGATGAGGAGGACACTGCCGTCCCCAGCGTACTGAAGCGCATACTGACTAGGTGAGTAGGGTCGCCCATTCTCATCCCGCAGCCGCCCAAACACCTCCTGGTACAGGCTCTGGACCTTCTGCTTCATCTGCCGCAGGGAGCGCAGGAACTCCACTTTCTCCCGCAGCAGCCGGGCTTTGTCGCGCTGCAGGTCCTCCACATCACGCTCCAGATTCAAGATGGTGTCCAGCTTGCGCTTGCGGCAGTTCTGCGCCGCCATCTTGTTCTTGCCCCGGCGCCGGATGTCTCGGATGAGGCTCAGCTGGGCTTCGCTTAGCTGGTATTTGGACAGCAGCTCATTGAACTCTTCCACAGGCAGGTTGATGATTTTGTCATTGGTGAAAGGAATCTTCATGGCTCGGGCTCGGTGCTCATCCCGGCTCATCTGCTTGTCCAGGAAGTCAGCCTGCTTCTCCTTGCTGCCTTTCTTGAGGGCACTGGGTGGTGGCAGGTCAGCTGAGTCCAGGGCACTGGGTGCCATGTTGTATGTGTGGTTGTGGCCCACATGCTCCAGGTAGGGCAGGCAGGAGAGCTGAGCCGGATCCTGGTAGCTCATGCGGCAGAACTTGGAATACTCAGGCTGGTAGCCCACAGCACCCTCGGCCTCTTCCAGATCCAGGGTCTCAGAGTCAGAGCTGTAGCCAACTGCACCTTCCTCAGAAAAAGAGGAAGATGCAGAGGAAGAAGCAGAGGAAGAAGAGGAAGAAGAGGAAGAGGAGGAAGAACTGCCTTCAGAGCTGCTTAGGGAAGAAGGGCTATGGCTGGAGTCTAAGGAGAGGCCTGAGTCAGAGTCAAATTCCTCCTCCAGCTGGGAGGCCTGCACAGGGTTAAAGCCTTCTTCAATGGCCAGGTCCATTAGGCTAATCTCATCCAACATGGCTTCATCTAACAGACCCCCCAGTGGGTCAGGCAGCTCTGGGCCTGCTGTGTCATTGGCTGTGCCATTGAGCTGGGGTGGAAAGAAGAGCCCTGTTAGGTTGGTGGAGCCAAAGGTGGAGTTGAGGCTGGTGGAATTGCTGGGGACCAATGGGAGCAGCGTGGAGCTACTGGCCACAGGCAGGCTTTCCACCTCGGGGCTGAAGAGTAAGAAGTCCTGGCCGCAGCCCCCCAGGGACGCCTGATGCAGGCTGACATTCTGATTGATGGGAGTGTTGGGGGCAAGGCTGTAGTTGGTGCTCAGTGGATCTCCAGAAGGGGTATTGTACAGGATTTCACTTGCTGATGTGTTCACTTCCATGGCCTGGGAGGGGAGAAGAGCACCACTGTTCACTAGGAACTGACTCCCTCCCCTGGGGCTCACACACTGCAGGCACCCAACAGAGGCATAGCTGCTGGGTGTAAAGGCAAAAGACTAGAAACCAAAGCCCACAGTGTCAGCTCCTGACCGAGCTTCATCCACCAGGCCTGGCACAGATGGGTTCTTCCATGTAGGCTTGACCCTAATGTAGGACTGACCAGCTTTTCCTCATTTTTGGCTAGACTCCCATCATCTTGGAGGGAGAGGAAGAAAACACTACCTTGTTACTGCAAAATCAACACAGTGAAAAGAACACCCAGACTTACGTCAGAAAACCTAGTTGCACCACTTGCTGTGTGACCATGGGCACATCATTTAACCTCTCTGAGCTTCAGTTTCCTCACCTTTGAAATAATAAAGGCTAACTAGATGATTGTGAGAGCCAAGTGAAAGAACGATGGCTGTAAAGCACCATGTGAATGTCAGCTGTTATTAATGCACTCAGCAAAGTGCCTATTTGCCTGAAGAAAAGGAAGAAGGCACACCCAGGAGGCAGGCTCTGATTTGGAAGGCTGAGTCCTGAGTTTTATTTAACCCAAACCCTACCTGTCTCCACCTCCCATTGCCCCAAGGACACACCTGGACAGGTTTCCTCTCAGTGTCCCCACTTTCCTATGGATCAGAATTCTTTCTTTCCGCAGAGATGGAAAAGCAACTGAGTGCTAAGATACCCTGTGCAAAATCCAATAGGTTTGTGCCGTTCGACAATCCTACCTGCATTTCCATGATGGACATGAGATCTTGCCACTGCTGTTCCAAATCAAATGGTGACTCTGTCCCAGTCAGGAGAGGAGACAAGAGGTTGTTTTGAAGATCCGGGGGCTCACTCTCACCAGGCACTGCTTCTGTTATGCTGGAAATGTCTGCTGGAAACTAGGGCAAAACATAGAGGCTTCAACGAGGGGGAAGGAAAGACCTTGTGCCTTCCTCCCAGAGACTACCACCTGGAGTCTGTTTCTGTTCTTCCTTCCTCTGCATTTACCCCCAGCAGCCAGGACAAGGCCAGAACCAAGAGCTGGCCCCTCACTCATGAAGGGACACACCAGGTACAAGCTTCCCTGCTCACTTGGTGGGCTCTCACTGGAGTCCTGCTCACCTCAGCATTCTCCCCAAAGGGGCAGGTGGCTTCCAGCAGCCTAAGGCACTCTTCCAGGGACAGGGCCGTCTGGTCCTCCCCACTAGGCACCTGTGGCAACAGGAACTGTAAGTCTGACTGGGGCCTTAGCTGCCTAAGGCTGAAGCTTCTTTCTCAGAATGGGTGAAGGCCTGCAGTCTCCCTCCCATTCCCAGGCTAATGGCTGGCCCCCAATCCCAAACTCCGAACAACAGAAGGGAGAGTGGAAGAGGCCTGAAGCAAGCAGGAAGATGCTAGATGCTCTGTCTCCCTTGAGTTGTCTGTTGCCAAGGCCTGGCCCTTCTGCGTCTGCTGCTTTCCACTCCCCTTTCCAAGACTCAGCCACTGAGACTGATAGATGCAACCCAAAACAGAAATTCAGGTCCACCCCACACACAAACTGTCTTCTCTAAGGGAAGTTTCTGGAAGAACTCCAGCCTGGTTTTTGTCAGAGGAGAAGAGACAAGAAGAGAGCCCAGTGAGCAGAGGTGATGGTACCTGTGCAGGGAAGCTCTCCCCAGTCTCTCCATCCACTAGCAGGTTCCGTGCCAGAGCTTCCGCGCCCTCGCCTGCCCAGGTGTCCTGCTCGCCTCCATCTCGCAGCTCCTTCTCCACATCCTGCTCCTTCTGGCGATGACTATAGTCAAAAACCTCACGCCCAGCCCCCAAATCAATATCCTGTCGCCAAAGGATGTCAATCAGATCTATGTCCTGAAAGACAGATCACATGACTTTAGCTCTCAGGAACCTGGGTCCTTTCCTTGTCCTGCCCCTCAGAGGTCCCTCCTAGTGTCACCCCAGCTAGTCCTGCCTTTACCCCCTGGTCCCTCTGCACCAGCATGTGCTCATTCATCTATTTCCAGACACTATTCCCTCACCACACAAAAAAAGAGAGCCACTAGCAACCATTAGCATGACTATCACCATCAAGGTGGCAATGATTGGGATGTGGACCAAGACACACCCGGCCAAAAGGCAGGGCCGCCTCACACCTACATAAAGAAGGGGAACATCAGGAGACACCTCTCGCTTTGGGAATCAGACCCCTTAAAACTTGGTTTGGTGGAAGCTGGCCATGGCAAGCAAGAGCAAATTGTCATGCAGAACTGCTTAGCAGTGGCCAGGCTTGCATCAGCCTTGTGGTGCCATTTCATTTGCATAAAGGGGTGGGGTAGGCTGGAGAGGAAAATCCCTGCATTTCCAACCACCTGATGCAACCAATGACAACGCCATGCTGTCTCCAGCCCTTCCTACAGCCATTCCCCATTCCCCAGCTGGCAGCAAGAGTAAGGCGGACACCCACAACTCCTCAACCCCAGGCTCACCTTAAGATTCATCCCTACCAGAATTCCCACTCTCAGATGATCCCCAGGGGGGCATCCCACCCCTGCTCAGGCCAGCCTGTGTCCCCTCACAGCAGGGCTCTCACTCCCTTCCTCACCACACCCCAGGACTCACCAACTCCCTATCAGTCAACCCACTCAAGGACATAACCCCCATCACTGCTCAGCTACAACTGCCACCTTGGCCACCAAAATGCCTCCCTCCCGCTCTGCCCTGGTGGCTTGTGAACAGCTGCTGCACCAACTGCCACCCCCGCTGCCAAGAGCATAGAACCCCAATAAACAGAGCTATTTGGGCTTCCTATATATGGCACCCCCCTGTAGTCGTGCCCTCCCCACAAGCCTGAAGAAACCCTAAAGTGTTGCCTTCCATCCAGGGGATAAAATGCAGACACACACTTTCCAGAAAGCAATTTCTTAGATCAGACCCACCTCCTCCCTACCTCTAAGCCGGTATCCCTCTCCCATTAACCCTCCCTGACCCTAAGACCTCCCAGATGTAATACTCCCTTTAGTCTCCCCACATACACCAACCTGAATAGAAGCCCTGGACCCAGGAGCAGAGGGGGGCTGGGCCACCCGGTGACCAGCCAGCAAAGAGTTAAGGGGCCGGCTGCCTTTGGCATGGCCCCCACCACTGTGAGAGCTGCGGTCCAGGCGGGTCATGGTCTGCGAGATGAGCCCCAGGGCAGCCGGTGCCGGGAAGCCGGACAGGGGGCTGCAAGGAGCTCTTGGCTTTCAGGGAGCACACCAGGCTGGAAGGGTGGCCCCTTGCTAGCTCCGAGGGGCCTGAGGAGGGTGCCCCGCCCGTGATGCTGCCTGGGCGGCCCAGCCCAGCCCCCTTCCTCCATCCTTGAGCAGCCCCCTCCCACCTCAGAACCCCAGTTCCACTCAGGCGCCCAGCTGCCCCCACCCTGAGCTCACCGCAGAGGCTGCAGTGAGATGGGACTCCCACCCCATGCTCCGTGCTCAAGCTGCAGAGGAAAGCAAGCTCCCTCCTGGGCCTATCCTCCCGCTCCTCCCTCTCCCCCTCCCCACGCCCCCCAAACTTGTTACCTAGGCTGCAGCAAGGAGCCAATCCCCTCCCCCTCCCACCCCGCAGGTCACTGCTGAGGCTGCAGAGAGCCAATCCCCTCCCCCAGGTCAGCAGCTGGGCTGCGGAAAGAGCCAATCCCCTCCCACTGTCGTTACCTAGGCTGCGCAGAGAGCCAATCTCCTCCCCCAAGTCTCCGCTGGAGATGTGGAAGGAGCCAATCCCCTCCCACCGCCTGTTACCTAGCTGCAGACGGGAACCAATCGCTGCATCAGGGCAGCTGGAGAAGCTGCCGCAAAGAACCAGCCCATCCCTGGGCCGCCTCCGTCTCCTTGAGGAGATGCGCCCAGGGGCGGGCAGCCCCACCCAGCCCAGTCAGTCAGCTGGGGTGGCGCAGTGAGAGCCCTGGGGGAAGGGGTGCCACTCTCCTCCCTCCTGTCGCAGCTTGCTCATCCAGCCCACTCAGGACTGGGCAGACACTCCTCCCCAGATTCTCTGGGAATCTAAATTCTTTGCTAGAAGTGGAAGGAGTTTTCCCATTCCTCAGGAAGGCAGTGGCCAGTTCTCAAGGCCAGGGACTCACGGGCCAGGCTGGGCAGGAACCCAGGGCACACAGGCCCACCATAAGTTTTGTCACCCCAAAATAGGCCAGACTAGGGAAAAAGGAAGGCCATTTTTCCCAAATGCAGCAATGTCACAGTGCTGGCCAGGCCTAGCCCTAAGCAAGAGGAGGGGAGACACAACCCAGAAGCCCTACACTTAGAGAGACAGGTGCTCGACATTCTCCTGGCCACAAATGTCCCCATTCTCCTTTTACCCCAGCTTTGTTCAAGAGCATTCTCTGCCTAATCCCTGGCCCACATCTCATCCAAGCAGTAAAGAAGCCCCTCACAGACTCAGTATCACAATACAGACTCAGTATCACAATTCAGACTCCCTGGATTGGTATCTCAAGGGGAAATTTAGCTCCCTCCCCACTGCTGCTCCCCTGGAGCCTAAGGTCAGGTTGAAGAGACAGTATGTTCTCTCTGGTCAGTCTGCTCCTAGCCTGAAAAGAGGTGTAAACAGGCCACCCCCCTGCTCTGGGCAGAATGCCAATCTCAAGGGGAATCCTATCCCTGACAAGGGCCTAGGCTATGGCTGTCCATAGAACAGGCCTGGCAGCAGGAGAGCACTACCACCCCAGGGATAATACCAGTTCCAGCAGTGCCTGTCACATGCTCTGGACCTGGGTATTTTTATCCCTGAGTTGCTGAGGAAATGTTGTTCTAGACACATAATAATCCTCCCTTCCCCCATACCCAGCCTGGGCCCCTAATGCTGACCCACCCCACATCCCAAAGGGAGTCCTAAAGGCCTGAGATAAGGAAAAGCACAACCTTCACCAGGGCCAAGAAACAGAGGAAGGGAGCATCAAAGTCCCATCCCATCCTGCCCCAACCCACCCAATTATGTCCAAAACATCCCATCCCATTCCCATCCCAAAAGGAATTGATATGGAGCTACCCCTGCAGGGCTTCCAGGAGCAAACTCAGCTCCACCCACCCCTGGGGGAGCTACACTGGGGCAGGAGTATGGAGCAGAGACTGGGAAGCACACTTTAAAGAACACTGTGCCAAGACTGGAGCCCACCTGAACAAAAGGGAAAGGGCAAGCAGAAGAAAGGTGAAGTTCCAAGAGGTCCTGTAAGATGCTAAAATAAGAGGCCCTGAAAGGTAAGAAATGTTCCTGGCTCCTGCGCTCAGATAATCCTAGTCCCTTTCAAAGAATGTCCAGTATGAGCCATTTGAACAGAGCAGAGTGTCTCAGTCCCTACACTACTGACACTTGGGGTCAGACAAATCTGTTGTCTGGAGGTGTCCTGTGCCATTTAGGATGTTAAGCAGCATCCTTGGCCTCTACCCACTAAGTCCCAGTAGCACCCCCACCCAAAGTTGTGACAACCAAAACTGTTTCACCATACTGGCACCTGCACCCTCGGGGACAAAATCACCACTGGCCTAGAACAAGCCATACTGTTCGACAGTCACTAACGGTCAGAGAACTGAGCTCAGGAAAAGTCTCCAAAGCAGGGAAGGAGGGAAAACATGGTCTGACCTGGCAGGCAGAGGAGCCAATTTCTGCAGCATCTGTAAAACTTTTTACATTCCTCCACGTAGCCACCTCCAAAAACCCAATCAGGCCTTTTCCTTCCCTAATGGCCAGGGGAGTGCAGTAGGCCTTTTCCTCAGCTCCTTAAGGCTGGGTGGCAAGCCAGAGCCATACAAACCCACAACTCAAAGCAATCTTATCATGGTGGGGCAGAGGCACCAGTAGCCATTTGCATCTTAAAAGGCAAAGAACGGCATCACTTTCTGCCCAGAACAGTATGTCAGGCATGTGACAAGAGCTAAGGATCTCTTCTGACAGCTCAAAGCAAGTTGACTTGGGCAGCAGAAGGCAGTTTCTCTTCTAGCTCCCAGCCGCCTTTTCCCTACTCCCTGCAGTGGGCCTTTAGCAAAGAATGGAAGCCTTGGCCCTCTCCTGGCCAAGAATAACTATTCAAATCTACCCCTTGGCTCAGGCCCAGGAGGTCTGAATTATCACGACAATACAACAGGCCTGACCACAAAGGAGAACTTCAGGGTATGTCTGTGTTCTGATGTAGGGGGAGGTAAAAGGCAACAGTCCATAAAATATTTGTGTCTTAGCAACAGATGTACACTGCATCAAAGCCCATCACAACATGACTCCTCCCCCACCCCAGGCCTCAAGCAGTAAACACTCTGGCATGTGTAGGAACCTCCCCCACTGCCATGACAGTACATTTAGTTAGGTCAATGGTTCAACACAGGGAAATGCTCCCAGCCCCCAGTCCTAATGTCAGACAGTTCAGCCCATCCCTACACAAGAACAGCGCCTGAGGCCCCACTGGAACCTGTCTGGCTCTTTACAGGTCTCAGGGTTGTGACCACAATCCTTCAGGACCAGCTCACCCCCACCCCCAATTCCCAGGCCCCACCCACCCACCATAAGTCCACTAACCTCTTTGGTTAAGTCTCCACTGACTGGAGGGGCTACAGCCCCCAAATCCTCCAAATCTTCACCGAATCCCTGTTCCGTTTCGCTTTCTCGAACCCCGTTGTCTGGGCCTGTCACATCTTGGAGGCCACTGGAACTCTCGAGAGCGAGGCCTGAGTTGGGCTGACTGCCAGAGACAGACCCCTCTGGGTCTCGGTGAACCAGCCAGGCATTTACCTCAGTGGTTGGCACCTGGAACCTGTCCAGGGCCCTCACCTGACTGAGGAGCC
Organism: Aotus nancymaae; assembly: GCF_030222135.1. Taxonomy (NCBI): domain Eukaryota; kingdom Metazoa; phylum Chordata; class Mammalia; order Primates; family Aotidae; genus Aotus; species Aotus nancymaae. Next base: position 1,371,659 of record NW_026988487.1, on the reverse strand, counting down.
GCCGGGCAGTGAAGTAATTGTCCAGGTCTATGCTCTTGGGGTGGATACCATAGCCATCCAAGGTATTCCTCAGGTTGTGGAACTGGGTCTGAGTATAGGCAGAACTGGGCCCCAGGATGATCTCCCGGAGTGGGGGGAGCTGTGAGGTCAGGTAAGTATCCACGTCCACCCGTACCCCAATCAAACTTAGCAGAATGGTGAACTGGAGAAGTCCTTCCGTTAAGTATTTCTTCAGAGAAAGCATTGCTGAAGGACCAGAATGTTTATGCTTTTTGGTTTTTAAATCTTCCAAAAGACAAATCAAGGCCACTGCTCTGCCGCTTCAGCCAGCAGGTTACCCTGCTCGGTGCCAAACCCCGTACCCCACCCTGGCAGAACACAAGGGCTGAGCTCCCTGATGGCCCCAGAGGAAAGCACACCCTGTGGAGCCAAGGCCAAGGCCACACTCCAGACAACATTCACTTTTCCCTTCTCGACACCTCACCTCTGAAAGTGCAACTGTTCCTAACCCAGTCCAGGCCCTCACGGCCCACGTGACTTACTGTCTCCACAGTCCACATACAGTCACTTCCTCACTCACATTAGTTGTCCTCTCTGTAGATTCCACTGCAGGCTGTTCTCAAGAACAGCTGATGGACTTTTTTTCCTTCTCCCTCTTAATGTTTATTTTCTTTGGCTGGAGCTACAGGCCTTTTGTCTTGGATCAGAGTGTCCCGCCTCCTCCACACTTACCAGGGGGGTTTCCAGAGAAACCTGAAATGGGAATCACAAAAGCAACAGGGTTAGATTTCATTCCATACTTTTCACATCATGATCAGGGTAGGAAATCTTCACAGTAGAAGGCAGAAAACACAATCAAAGGCCACTTTCACCTTTTTTTTTTTTTTTGGAGACAGAGTCTCACGCTTTGCCCAGGCTGGAGTACAGTGGTGTCATAATCTCCACTCACTGCAACCACCACCTTCCGGGTTCAAGCGGTTCTCCTGCCTCAGCCTCCCAAGTAGCTAAGATTACAGGCATCCACTACTATGCCCAACTAATTTTTGTATTTTTTGTAGAGACAGGGTTTCACCATGTTGGGTAGTATGATCTCAAACTCCTGACTTCAGATGATCTGCCCGCCTTGGCCTCCCAAAGTGCCAGGATTACAGGCGTGAGCCACTGTGCCCGGCCTAAAGGCCACTTTTAAAGGAAGAAAGGACTACTTACACTCTCAGAAAAAAAAAAACCCAAAATATAGCAACTGATCACAGACATAAGAACTATAAAAGAAATGTACTGATCAGGCCGGACGCGGTGGCTCACGCCTGTAATCCCAGCACTTTGGGAGGCCGAGGCGGGTGGATCACGAGGTCAAGAGATCGAGACCATCCTGGTCAACATGGTGAAACCCCATCTCTACTAAAAATACAAAAAATTAGCTGGGCATGGTGGCGCGTGCCTGTAATCCCAGCTACTCAGGAGGCTGAGGCAGGAGAATTGCCTGAACCCAGGAGGCGGAGCTTGCGGTGAGCTGAGATCGCGCCATTGCACTCCAGCCTGGGTAACAAGAGCGAAACTCCATCTCAAAAAAAAAAAAAAAAAAAAAAAGAAAGGTACTGATCACAAAGGATCTCAGTTACTGAATATTAAATGTGCACTATTCTAAAAGGTCACTTTCTTTGGATAAGCAGACAATGACCAGGGCATCTAAAATATCTTACACCTTTGTCTTATTTACCAGCCCTCCTCCCTGCTACAGGAGCATTACCCAGCTTCTATTTTTACATGAGAAGCCCATTTCCTGTCTTAAAAGTAAAGCTGGATTTTCACCTCTCAGGAGAAAAACCACCTATAACAGTTGTCTTTTCCAGTTCAAAAAGGTGAGATTATTAAAGGGTAAGAGTGTGGAAGGACAAAAGGACAATGTTCAGGCCACCACTTCACCCAGAAGAATGTCTTTTGTTTTCTGAACTTTGAAATCCAATTTCCCTTTCCTAACCTCAGAACTTAAAAAAAGAAAAGAAAAAGGCCAGACACGGTGGCTCACGCCTGTAATCCCAACACTTTAGGAGGCCAAGGAGGGAGAATCACCTGAGATCAGGAGTTCGACAACAGCCTGACCAACATGGTGAAACCCCGTCTCTACTAAAAATACAAAATTAGCCGGGGAGGGTGGCCCATGCCTGTAATCCAGCTACTTGGGTGGCTGAGGCAGAAGAATCGCTTGAACCCAGAAGGCAGAGGTTGTGGTGAGCCGAGATCGCGCCATTGCACTCCAGCTTGGGCAACAAGAGCGAAACTCCGTCTCAAAAAAAAAAAGAGAGAGAGAGACGGATGGGGGCCTACTACGCAGGACTATTCCATCCAGAATTTGCATAGGCAGGTTTTATTTTCATTCATATGACCTTCTGAGCCAAAGCAGAAGGATATGGCCACGTTCTCCAGCCAGCCTGCCCAGTGCCGAGGGGATAAATCTGTTTCTGGTCTCCACTTTTGAGCTTCCATTAATCTAACAAACCAAGACATACCTACCCTTCTCCTCTCCGGCGAAGTGACCCATCTACTAACTATACACACACACACACCACACACTCCCTCCCTCTTTGGTCAGAGTAAACACAATTGCGACCCAGAATTCCTGCTTACGCTACACTCCCGTTCTCACGCAATTTATTACTAAAACCTCCCAAGAGCCAATTAAGTTCGAGAAACCGCACAAAGTCCCTTCAAAATCGAGTTAGGGGCATGTCCCTGGCCTAAGACTGGTCCCACCCTGCCCGGATACCCGAGTCCGGCTGAGACCAAGTCGCCATGCCCACTCTCGGCGCCTGAGCTTCCAGCCTCCTGGGGCGGCCAGCGAACAAGTGCTACTTCCCTGGCCTTGACCCACCCTTACAGCAAACCCCACCCCGCCCTCCGTCCCAATGGCCCCACCCCACTCCCAAGTCCGGGTCTCACACCACGCCTTCTCGTGCCCTCAACCCTGCCCAGTCCATCCCACCACGGAGCCAGCTGTCCTCGGCCCCGCACGCGGCCCCTCCCTGTCAGGCCCAGGGCCCGGCTCCGGCGGGAACCCCGCTCGGCCCCCGCCTCCTGCGCCTCAGCACTATCCCGCAGCCCGTCGCCCCATAGGCCTCCGCCCCGCGGCGCTGCACCCCTCCCTTCTGGGAAAGGAATGTGCCCGATACCCGCTGCTAAGCTCGGCGTCCGCCGCTGCCGCCACAGCAGGCCCTCAGCCAGAGATCCGGCCTCGCCGCCGCCACCGCCGGCCGGCCTAGAGCTCCCCAGCCTCCGCTTCCCTCCCCGCCCCCTCCTGCCACCGCACTCGGAAGCCCGCCCGCCGCAGGCACCCTAGGAACAGTTTCTCCAATCAACGGGCGGATACGGTGGCCGTCGCCGGATGTCCTTCTGATTGGCAGCAGAGAGGGCCCAATGGCTGAATGTACCTCCTCATCTCCGGGCACGATTTCCCAAGACTGACATAATTTCAGGCCCAATGGGTGCCTAGGCCCGCCCCGCAGCGTGGACCCACCAATGAGTAGGGCGAAGGCCCTAGTGTCTGGCATCCTGGACCCCTCGGCCGCGCGTTCGCAGCGGGTGGTGTTAGCGGGCTGGGCATCTGGTGAAGTATCCAGATTGGGTGCTTCAAGAGCTTTCAGTGGCCGGGCAATGAGGCCCTAGGGCAGGGAATGGGAGGTTGTATCGCCGTCGAAGTGCAGAACTCCCCTCTTGAGGGTTCCCACAGTGACTTGCAAAAGTCCAGTGAGACCCGAGAGGGCTGAGGCGGGGCACGAAGCATGTGGTTGTTGTGGTTGTGACGCTCGAGCCGCCATCTTGGGTGCTGGCGGCAGAAACCAAACTTCCTCTCGGGGCGAACCTGGAGAAGCCATCCCAGCAGTGAGGGACGGTTGCGCCTCATGGCTCAGGCAAGGGTACCTTCGCGGGAACAGTCCTGAGGACGATTGTCATGAGGGTGGTGGGACGTTGGTGGTGTGAGAGAGGTGGGGTAACGGCGATGGAAACACTCCAAAGAGCACCCCTCGCTTGGCCCCCCCCTCCAAACTCATCTAATCCCACGGAGCTTAGTCTTGCTTTTTAAGGGACGTTTCTCAGTTTCCAATTTCTCCAGTCCCACCTGGTTATATTTTCAAAACACGTTTGTGACTCTCAAACGTTAGTTTACTCCCAACCTCACTTGGGGAGCTTCTAAACTTACAAATTCCGAGGCCCCACTGCAGAGTCTGATTTTGTGACCCTGGAGTGGCGGCCGATTAACCCGCCTGCTGGGGTGATTTTAACGCAGCTGATGCGAAGACCCCATTTAGGGAATCATTGGGTTAGCGTTTGCAATGCGTTGCTCCCAGCTGTGGGACAAAGAGGTGTCAACTCAAGTTCTGTCTTCTTGGAAGACCCCATAATTTATGGGTGAGTCAGTCCCTGAATAACTAAGGACAAGGCCAGCTGATAACCCAGTAAATGATCGAGCCCATTTTGTGCTTGCAGAGTTAGGAGGCTTACTTTGGGGCGGTTAACAGATTAAGTACTTTCACTGTGTATAAACATACACCAGCAGCTACTCATGGAATTCTTACAAAACTTCTGAACTAGTTTACCGTTTCAAAGACTAACTCAGAAAACATGTCTTTATTCAAGACTGGACTCGAACTCCCGGACTCAAGTGATCTTCCCACTTAGCAGGGACTACTGGACACCTGTCTCCCAATAAATACTTGAGTATTAACAACATGAGGACTAGAACTTTGTGCGTTAACTGTTACAACTTAGTAGACACTCAAATACTGAGTACTTGAAGGGGGACTCAAGCAGGCAGCCCTGTGATTTTCCTGTTAAAAGCAGAAATTAACCACACCTTGGAGGATGTATAGTTTTGAAAGATATGGCATGTTACCAATAAAATAGAGCATTCAGTCCCTGAATTAGTGAGACAATGAAGATAAAGACGGGTATTGTGTAATAAAGGAGGAGAAATTTAGGTGTGGCCATCAACTCTAAAAATCAAGAAGGTTGAGAAATACTGTAAAACCATAGAACTGGGCTGGGCTCAGTGGCTCACAGTGGCACCTTGGGAGACCGAGGGGGGAGGATTGTGTGAACCTGGGAGACCAGCCCGGGCAGCATAGTGAGATCCCCATCTCTACAAAAACAAGCAGGGCCTGGTGGCGCACATCTATAGTCCCAACTACTCAGGAGGCAGAGCTGGGAGGTTGAGGCTGCAGTGAGCTATGATGGTGCCAGCCTGGGCAAAAGTGAGGTCCTGCCTCAAAAAAATCAAAACAGAATTCAAAAATACAAAGTCTCAACTAAAGTACAGTGTTTAAATACAAGACGATTTTGAGAAGGTGAGTGGCCTTTTTTTTTTTTGACACAACAAATATAGAACAATTTTCAGCCCAAACACAATTCAAACTAAAACTGGGCAATCATTTATCTATGTGGAGTTTCCTGCATAGCCATTTCACAAAGGTGGGCAGAAAAAGGGAAAGAGTTGCAAGGGCTGAAGAGAGTAAAGGTATAGAGACAAACTCAATTGCAACAGTAGGTCTAGGCCTGGCAGAGTGTGGGCGCCCAGGATATTTGATACTCCATGGAATGTCTTCCATTCTATCTAGAGTTCCAGATCAAGTCTGAGCAGGTGCAAGCTTCTCAGAACCTGCTAATTAACCTTGTAAAACCCAGGGTGTGTCCTTCTTCACCCAGGAAGCTCACCCTCTCTTTTCCCCCGACACTCTCCCCCTCCCGTTGCCCGGGACAGCTGTTAATAGGACAATTACCCAAGAAGCAAAAGAAGAATCTCATGCTGATGTGTCATCAGTCCCGGTATATCCATTAAATCAGACTGAGACCACTGGAAAAAGTGAGCGCATGCGCATGGCTCCCTAAGGGAAAGGCTGGCAGCCATTGTAAAACCAGGCCTTGCCCCTGCGACTCTAGGCTGTGCAGGAGAGAGGAGAAGGCAGTGAAAGCCGAAAAGAGAGTTAGGTCTAATGCACAGGGATTTGGGGCCAGGTAACAATAAAACATACACGTAAATCCCCACCCTGGGAATAGTAGTGTCGACCGACCCAGCTTCCCCCGTAGGAAAAGCTGCTGCTGCCACCAACAGGCAAATCCATCCCACAGTCATCCCCAGAGGATGACACATGCCAGGAATCCTCAGAGAAGGGGCTGTGGGAGGGCAGGCTGGCTGGGGCTTCCATTTCTTCTGGAACAGTGAAATTGCTTTTTTCCCTTAAAGGGAAACCCAGTCTTTCTGCCATTCTGGTTCCCCGTTATCTTTCCTCTAAAAATGTCTCTAAGGCAAGGGACAGTGCCTCATGCCTGTAATCCCAGCACTATGGGAGGCCCAGGTGGGCAGATCACTTGAGCCAGGAGTTTGAGACCAGCATGGGCAACATGGTGAAAACACATCTCCAACTGGAGAGGCTGAGGTGGGAAGGTCACCTGAGCCCGGGGAGGTTGAGGCTGCAGTGAGCTGTGATCACGCCACTATACTCCAGTATGGGCGACCGAGTGAGACCCTGTCTCAAAAAAAAAAAAAAAAAAGTCTTTAAGTGTTGCTAATCTATATATTTCTTACTCTCCAAACTCATCTAATCCAGGGGAATAGATTAGATAGATGATTGCCTGAGATTTCCTTACAATCCTGAGAGATTCTAGGATTACATCATGTCAGTACTAAATGTTAGCATGTTTTGCAAAAAAAAAAAAAAAAAAATCCATTAGTCTTCTGGTTAATCCAGAGATTTGGCCCCCTCTCTTATGTGGTAAACATCATTAGCAAGCTTGTAGCCATTAAACCATCAAAAAAGGTAAAGCTCTTCTGCAAGCCAGCCTCTTTGCTATGCACCACTACCACACTGTCTTAGAAGATTGCTTCTCAATCCTGGCTGCACATTAGAATCACCCAGGCAGGGAGTTTGTAAAAAATACCAATGCCCAGGTCCCACCCTACACCAATTAAAACAGCCACCCAGAGCAGAATTAGGCATCTGTATTTTGTAAAAGCTTCTCAGGTGATTCTTATGTGCAGCCAGAGTAGAGAATCACTAGCTTGGAGTAAGAATCCACGTTGGGCTAAAAAAAAAAAAAATAATAAGCAAAAGATTGTGGTAATACAGGAACACAGACTAGAACGATCATCTGACTTTATTTTTTTTTTTTTTGAGATATTGTCTCGCTCTGTGGCCCAGGCTGGAGTACAGTGGTGCCATATCAGCTCACTGCAACCTCTGCCTTGAGTTCAAGCAATTCTCCTGCTTCAGCCTCCCGAGAAGCTGGTATTGCAGGTGTGTACCACCATGTCTGGCTAGAAGAGACAGGGTTTTACCATGTTGGCCAAGGCTGGTCTTGAACTCCTGACCTCAAGTGATCTGCCCACCTCAGCCTCCCAAAGTTCAGGGATTACAGACCTGGGCCACTGTACCCAACCCATCTGACTTTTAGGATGTGTTCTTTCTCAATCCTAAAATGTTCTTTCTTCACCTTTACAATGAAAATGCCTCATTGTTCATTAGTGTCTGAGTGTAACGTTTTTTGAAGCTGAGTTCAACTGTCCTGTATGTCTTGCTGTGTTGTCTGAAACAACACCAGGTAATGTTCTTTGCATAGCTCTGTGTGACATGTCACAATCAAGGAGCTGCTGTTATGAGGAGGAAGAGTGGGTGTTTTGGACTCATAGCTGGGTTTGAAAATCTGGCTCCGTTTCTTACTAGTTGGGCCATACCAAGCTAAACAGAGATAACAATAGACATATTCACAAATCTTAAAAATCAGATCAAAGGCTGGGCACGGTGGCTCACTCCTGTAATCTCAGCACTTTGGGAGGCTGAGGCAGGTGGATGATAAGGTTGGAAGTTCGAGATCAGCCTGACCACATGGTGAAACCCTGTCTCTACTAAAAATACAAAAATTAGCCAGGCATGGTGGTGTGCTCCTGTAATCCCAGCTACTTAGGAGGCTGAGGCAGAAGAATCGCTTGAACCTGGGAGGTGGAGGTTGCAGTGAGCTGAGATCATGCCACTATACTCCAGCCTGGACAACAGAGTGAGACTGTTTCAAAAAAAAGACTTTAGAAGAAAAATCAGATCATGTGCCTAAAGCCATTAGTGCCTGGGAGAAGAGCTGAGTGTAAGGCCCTGTCTTGGCCAATCCTCTCTCCACCCACCCTACAACTTTATCTCAGAGAAAGCCAAAGGCGATGAAGAAATGAGAGCTGTCCTTAGAATGGTCTACTAGAAACCTATCCTACAGACGGAACATGGAAGTTTTAGTTTTCTCTCTAGAGGATGCCACCAGCACACACTTCCATGCCTCATACTCCACACACACCTCCCCCTCTTGACATTAAGCAGGAAGGATAGAGAGAGGCTGGTACCCAAGGGAGCTGTTTCTTCTTGTCACATAAGAACAGATGCTGAAATCCTAGGACAGACAGCACAGAAATGTGGCAACAGGAGGGTGAGTCAGAGGAAACAAAATGGTCTCCCCTTTAAGTTATACCAAGGCCCAGAGGAGAACCTTGTTTGAATCGCCTGCCAAAAGGCAGGAACCAATTCTGAGTGCACTACTTCACAGGTTCCAGCTGGGTAGGGATGTGCATAGCCCACCTTCCCACCCTACTGGGCCTACCCCAAAGGGAGCAGAGGGCAGAGAAACATGAAGGCTGCATTCTTTTTGGATCCAACTTGGCTTCCTCCTGCTGGGGAGGCTTTCCCACTGAGTCTGCTGCTGCACATGTGCACTTCCCATGTGCTGCCAGCCTTAAACTGGAAAGTCCTCTTAGAGCCATGCTCTGTGGAAGACACTGTCCCAACACTGGGCACGCATAGCTTTCATGTTTATGTAAAACTGCATTAAAGGTGCACTTCAGGGCCAGGCACAGGGGCTGATGCCTATAATCTCAGCACTTTGGGAGGCAAAGGCAGGCAGATCATCTGAGGTTGAGAGTTCGAGACCAGCCTGACCAACAAGAAGAAACCCCATTTCTTTTTTTTTTTTGAGACGGAGTTTCGCTCTTGTTACCCAGGCTGGAGTGCAATGGCGCAATCTCGGCTCACCGCAACCTCCGCCTCCTGGGTTCAAGCAATTCTCCTGCCTCAGCCTCCCAAGTAGCTGGGACTACAGGCGTGCACCACCATGCCCAGCTAATTTTTGTATTTTTAGTAGAGACGGGTTTCACCTTGTTGACCAGGATGGTCTTGATCTCTTGACCTCGTGATCCACCTGCCTCGGCCTCCCAAAGTGCTCGGATTATAGGCGTGAGCCACCGCGCCCAGCCAGAGAAACCCCATTTCTAGCTAAAAATACAAAATTAGCCAGCCATGGTGGCTCATACCTGTAATCCCAGCTACTCGGGAGGCTGAGGCAGGAGAATCACTTGAACCCAGGAAGTGGAGGTTGTGGTGAGCCGAGATCACACCATTGCACTCCAGCCTGGGTAACAGGAGCAAAACTTCTCAAAAAAAAAAAATTTTTTTTTTTTTTTAAAAGATGTAAAGAGATTTTATGCTCTGGGCATGGTGGCTCACACCTATAATCCCAGCACTTTGGAAGGACAAGGTGGGCAGATTACTTAAGGTTGGGAGTTGGAGACCAGCCTGGCCAACATGGTGAAACCCCTTCTCTACTAAAAATACAAAAATTAGCCAGGTGTGGTGGTGTGCACCTGTAATCCCAGCTACTTGGGAGGCTGAGGCTGGAGAATTGCTTGAACCTGGGAGGCAGAGGTTGCAGAGAGCCAAGATGGCACTACTGCACTCCAACCTGGGCTACTGAGCGAGACTCCATTTCAAAAAAAAAAAAAAAAGTAAAAAAATTGTTTTTTGTTTTTTGTTTTTGAGATGGAGTTTCACTCTTGTTGCCCAGGCTGGAGTACAATGGCATGATCTCGGCTCACCACAACCTCTGCCACCCAGGTTCAAGCGATTCTCCTGCCTCAGCCTCCCGAGTAGCTGGGATTACAGGCATGCGTCAACATGGCCGGCTAATTTTGTATTTTTGGTAGAAACAGGGTTTCTCCATGTTGGTCAGGAACTCCCGACCTTGGATGATAGCCCGCCTCGGCCTCCCAAAGTGCTGGGATTATAGGCATGAGCCACCACACCTGGCCAAGAAATTTTAAGAATAGCAACAACAGTGGTAGAGATGGGGGGTGATGAGAACTTTGTGGTTCCTAAGCTTCCTTCCCCAACCTTCTCTCATCCCTATTCCCTTGACGCCCTCCAGTGCCTTCCTGGCCCCAACCTGTGTAACTGACTCCTTCCCCACCTCCCCCATGGAGCCAGCCAGCTCCCTAAGTCCCCTATTTTCCCAGGTCTTCCTCTGACCCTTCTGGCTGTTCGTCTTTCATGGTTGGTACAACATGCCAAACAGAATTGCTCCTGGAGGCTTTTTGGTGCTGTCCTTGTAAATATGAGCCAAAAAAATGGACTAGCTCACAGAAATATTAAGGCATCAAAATAACCAAATCAGTATTTTTAAAAATAACATACCCGCTGGTGTTGTGGCTCATGCCTGTAATCCCAGCACTTTGGGAGGCCAAGGCAGGCGGATCACCTGAGGTCAGGAGTTCGAGACCAGCCTGGCCAGTATGGTGAAACCCCATCTCTACTACAACTACAAAAATTAGCCAAGCGTAGTGGTGGGCACCTGTAGTCCCAGCTACTCGGGAGGCTGAGGCAGGAGAATCGCTTGAACCTGGGAAGCAGAGGTTGCAGTGAGCCGAGATTGAACCACTGCACTCCAGCCTTGGGTGACAGAATAAGACCCTGTCTCAAAACAAAAAACAAACAAGCCGGGCGCAGTGGCTCAAGCCTGTAATCCCAGCACTTTGGGAGGCTGAGGCTGGGGGATCATGAGGTCAAGAGAGCGAGACCATCCTGGTCAACATGGTGAAACCCCGTCTCTACTAAAAATACAAAAAATTAGCTGGGCATGGTGGCGTGTGCCTGTAATCCCAGCTACTCAGGAGACTGAGGCAGGAGAATTGCCTGAACCCAGGAGGCGGAGGTTGCGGTGAGCCAAGATCACGCCATTGCACTCCAGCCTGGGTAACGAGAGCGAAACTCCGTCTCAAAAAAAAAAATGGCCGGGCGCAGTGGCTCATGCCTGTGATCCCAGCACTTTGGGAGACCGAGGCGGGTGGATCACGAGGTCAAGAGATCGAGACCATCCTGGTCAACATGGTGAAACCCCGTCTCTACTAAAAATACAAAAAATTAGCTGGGCATGGTGGTGTGTGCCTGTAATCCCAGCTACTCAGGAGGCTGAGGCAGGAGAATTGCCTGAACCTAGGAGGCGGAGGTTGCGGTGAGCCAAGATCGCGCCATTGCACTCCAGCCTGGGTAACAAGAGCGAAACTCCATCTCAAAAAAAAAAAAAAAAAAAACCATAAAACCATACCCAGCCATGACCATTGACATAACTTCTGATGATCTGGAATCCAAAGAAATGAAATGCCCAAATACTGGGTCTTTTCCCTGCCTGCTGTATCAAATAGTGTCAGTTATGTTTCCTGTTATAACTGATAGCCTGCAAGGAAGGTTCAGATGTGCCTTCCAAGTCATCATATAGGGAGGGTCAGTAGATGCTTCCTCAAATATCTGCATGGCCTGCTTCCTCCTTTCCTTCAGCTCTTTGTTCAAATGTTACCTTGTTAAAGTTTTTCTCAGCCAACTCATGAAAATGGTTTTCTGCCCTGGCAGCCCCTGACTCGTCACGTTCCATACCCCATTTTTGCTCTGTTTTTCTTTGCAGCACTTATCCCCAACTCACATAATATCTACTTTACCCATTTTTTTGTATATTATGTATTGCACAGACATGTACTCATGCACACACACAAACACTTGATTGTAAGTTCCATGACAGCAAAAATTTTCTTTTGTCTACTACTGTGTCCCAGTGGCTAGAAAAATACATAGTACATACTAAGCACTCAATAAGTGTTTGTACAGCACATAAAATATGGTGTCTTTTTTTTTTTTTTTTTTTTTGAGATGGTGTCACTCTGCTGCACAGGCTGCAGTGGCATGATCTTGGCTCACTACAGCCTCTGCCTCCTGGGTACAAGTGATTCTCCTGTCTCAGCCTCCTGAGTAGCTGGGACTACAGGCACTTGCCACCATGGCCAGCTGATTTTTGTATTTTTTGAATAGAATCACGGTTTCACCATGTTGGCCAGGCGGGTCTTGAACTCCTGGTCTCAAGTGATCTGCCCGCCTTGGCCTCCCAAAGTGCTGAGATTACAGGTATGAGCCACCACGCCCAGCCAATATGGTATCATCAATAGGTACATTTTAATTATTATTAGTTAAAATGTGATATTTGTGAATATTTATACATGATCTCCCTCATCCTGAATTCCTTTATTCATTTACTTACTCCACAAATGCTTATTAAATATCTGTCATCACCAGGCCCTGTAAGAAATACTAGGGATTCCATAGTGAACAAGACAAGCATACTTGGCTAGGCAGTGTGGCTCAAACACTTGTAATCCCAGGGCTTTGGGAGGCCAAGGCAGGGGGAGGGCTTGATCCCAGGAGTTCAAGACCTGCTCAGACAACACAGCAAGACCCAGCCTCTACCAAAAAAAAAAAAATAGCCGGCATGGTGGCACATGCCTATAGTCCCAACTACTCAGGAGACTGAAGAGAGGGAATGGCTTGAGCCTGGGAGTTTGAGGCTGCAGTGAACTATGATCACACCACTGAACTCCAGCCTGCATGACAGAGCAAGACCCTGTCTCAGAAAACAAAAAAAAAAGTCACATTCATTTGTTCTTGCAGGCCTCAAAGTCTCGGGGGAAGAAGGAACACCTGTAAACAAACTAGTAAAAGCTGGGAATGGTGGTTTGTGCCTGTATCCCAACACTTTGGGAGGCTGAGGTGAGAAGATCACTTGAGCCTAGGAGTTCAAGATTAGCCTGGGCAACATAGTGACATAGTGAGACCTTGATTATTCTTCTTCTCCTCCTTTTCCTCTTCCTCCTTCTCCTTCTTCCTCCTCTTTTTTTTTTTTTTTTTTTTTCTTTTTTTTGAGACAGGGTCTCACTCCCATTGCCCAGGCTGCAGCGCAGTGGCATGATCATGGCTCTGCAGCTTTGAACCCCCAGGCTCAGGTGATTCTCCCACCTCAGCCTCCTGAGTAGCTGGGACTTCAAGTGCACACCACCATAACTGGCTAATTTCTTTGTAGTTTTAGTAGAGACCAGGTCTTACCATGTTGCCCAGGCTGGTCTCGAACTCCTGGGCTCAAGCCATCTGCCCACCTCAGCCTCCCAAAGTGCTAGGATTATAGGTGTGAGCCACTGAGCCCAGCCTTGAGACTTCATTTCTACAAAAATAAAAACAAAATTATCTGGGAGTGGTTGCATGCACCATTGGTCCCAGCTATTCGGGACACTGAGATGGGAGGACTGCCTGAGCCCAGGAGGTTGAGGCTGCAATAAGCCCAGATCGAGCCACTGCACTCCAGCCTGGGCAAGAGAGAGAGAGAGACCCTGTCTCAAACAAAAAAATTAGTAAAAATAATATTTAGACATTGAGAAAGTGCAATGAAGGAAAGAAATAGGATGCTGAGATAGAGAATGTGACAGGAGAGACCTATCACGTCAGATATGGTGGCTGTCAGGAGGACCTTTTGGTAATGACATTTCAGTAGAGGCTTGAAGACAAGAAGGCTTGATGCATTCAGTGAGGAAAGCCCCATTCTGTAACCATCTAGGGTGAGTGACTGTGGTCCACAACATAAGAGGGCTTGAAGAGAATAGGGAAGAAATTTTGAGTCAAAAACCTGGGTTCTATCCCCAGTCAACTAGCTGTACAGTCTTGAAAAGGTCACACAACCTCTGAGTCTCTCTTTCCTTAAAATGGGGGGGTCCATCATGCCTCACAGGTGTGGACTATATTAGATAATATAGGTGAAAGTGTCAAACGTAAAATACATGCACCGTCTTGTTACCTGTAAACATAAACGCATACGAACAGTAACGTATGTATCACCAGGGTGTGAATTTCCCTCTGGGCAGTATACCCTGAAATGAGATCTTGTCTTTGGTACACTTAGACCAAAGAAACCAAAACATGCTGCAAAGCCCGATGTCATTGGTGGAGCATTTGTGCTGCTGGGCGTCTGGCTTGCTTCTGATGGTGCCACATCTGTGTCTTAGGAGAGCCTGGGGTGGTGTCTCCAGGACTTTGGTTCCCTTCTGCAAGTAGTGAGAGAGGAATGGGAAAGCCTCTTCTCCACAGAGGGGTGTTCCCAGAACTATCCTCATCTGCTCTCGCTGATAGACCCTGTCCCTGAGATCCAAAGTGTGACCTGACATATTTGTCCCCATGGTACCTACCAGGGCTCAACAGACAAAAGTGGGCTTTGCTGTGTTTGCTGCTGGACCCAGGACAGCCTACAGACACCGGTGCACACCAAAGCCACAGACCGGAGAGCAGGCAGGAAGCGGGACGACGGCTGGTCTTGGGGTACTCTCAGGATGCAGAGTTCAGGGCTGTAAGGGAAGGAGCCAAGGAAGAGAGAGGGAGAGGAGAGGTGGGGGAAGGAGAGGGTGGGGGTGAGAGCGGGAGGGGAGAGCAAGGAGAACGAGTCTGAGGACGGGGCCCCGAGGAAAGGAAGGCCACGCGTGAGAAAGGGCTGCGGGGCGGGCGCGGAGGCGGGGCGGCGGCAGCGGGCAGGCGGCGGGCGGCGCTGTCAGTGCGAGGCGGCGAGTGGAATGCAGCGGCCCGAGGCCTGGCCACGTCCGCACCCAGGGGAGGGGGCCGCGGCGGCCCATGCCGGGGGCCCAGCGGCGCCTGCTCGAGCTGGGGAGCCCTCGGGGCTGCGGGTACGGAGCGGGAGGGCGCAGGGATCCCGGGCAGCGGGAACTGGGCCGGGACGGAGCAGCGTCGGGGAGCAGCTAACTCAGAACTCGCGCGCCCGGTGTCTGGGAACTTTGTGTCACCCCTTGACCGGCCCTAGGCCCGGGGAGAAAAAGTTCGTCCCGGCGCCGACCGGCAAGGAGGCCTGTCCTGACGGGGCTGAAGTTTTGGGTCAATTTGGAGCGGGGGTGGCGGGTGAGTTGCGATTCCGCGGGGAGGGTAAGGAGTGGCCTGTCCATCCCAGACTCGGCTTCCATCGCCGGTGGGTGATGGGCATGCTTCTGGAGCCCACCCGGGCCAGGGCCTGGGGGCACGCTGAAAGCGCAGGTCCAGCCTGGCCGGGGATCAGCTGGAAGGAGGAGGCTCGGCCTGCTGTCCCCCCCGGCCCAGGTTCTGTGATACACTCCGACTCGGGCTCTGGAGCAGTCAGTGCATGACAGAACTTGGGCCCGGAAGGACCTTCTGCACCCAACGGGCACAGCCCCCACTAGGGCCTGCAGTGGAACATCTGCCTGGGAGTGGAGTGGGCACCTGGGTTGGCCCATGTGGCACAGGGTTGGGTAGAACGAGCTGTGGACCTTGAGGGCTGGGGCTGGGGTTGCTGGAGCCTGAGGATGTATCCTAGGCCAGCCCATGGATACATCAGGGGCCAAACAGAACTCTCCTCCCTGGTGTCAGTTGCAGGAACCTTCCCTCTACACCATCAAGGCTGTTTTCATCCTAGATAATGACGGGCACCGGCTGCTGGCCAAGGTAACATCTGACCCCACCCGTGAGAGGCACAGTTCCCACCCAGCTGACACTCCTGTCTTAAGAGAAACTCCACGGTGATCTCTGACTCAGGGCAGCTCAGCTTAGACCCCTCCAGAGGTCCTTCTCATCCTCCTGCCTTGTCAAGGTGCTGCTCCCTGAAGTGAGGGGTCTCCTCTAATCATGCTCCCTGAAGTATTTTCTCATCATTCTGCTACTGGCCAGTTGGACCTGGGCCTGGGAAAGTTCTGCCTAATGGGTCAGTGGAGTGTTGAGCCTGTGACTCAGGAGTCTTAGTCCCCAAACCCCCAAACAAGCTCTTTTGTTCTTTGGGGTTTGTCTCTAAACCTCAAAACCTCCACTTTTGTTCTACAGCTTGGTAAACACTAAGGATTTAGTCTAAGGAGTCTAAGGATTTAGAACCAGATGGGATTTTAGAGACTGTATGAGTTACCTGAGGTCACAAGTATTAATATCCTAACAGATCCAAACTCAGGTTTTACTTATTACTTAATTTTTTCACTTCTCCCATTTCACAGGTTTCACAGGCAAACTCAGGTTTCTTAACATGAAGCTCAAGGTGGTTTTCACTGTACCCCCCATTCAATTATCTGGCATCTATCCTAGCAAACACGACCTGAGCGAACCAAACTAAAATAATCCAAAAATAAATTTTTACTGTTTACACAATTAATTGCTGTGGAGCTGTAGCATCTGCATTAGATATGAAGTGCATTATAAGGCCAGCCACAGTGGCTGATCCTCCAAGCACTTTGGGAGACTCAGGCGGGTGGATCGCTTGAGCCCGGCAGTGCCTGACCAGCCTGGGCATCATGACAAAACCCCATCTCTACAAAAAAAAAAAAAAAAAAAAAAAAAATAGCCAGGTTTGGTGGTATGTGCCTGTAGTTCCAGCAACTTGGGAGGCTGAAGTGGGAGGATCACCTGAGCCTGAGAGGTTGAGGCTGCAGTGAGCCATGATTGAGCTACTGGACTCCAGTCTGGGTGACAGAGTGAGACCTCATCTCAAAAAATAGATATTCTGTTTGTTTGTTTGGAGCTGAAACTTATTTGTTTTTATGACATTCAAATAAGCTTTTTCACCACAGCAGCGGCCAGTAGGGAGACGGCTAATCTGCTTGCAGATTGAGTACTAAGTGGCAAAATCCACAACCAGAAAACTGAAAACTGAAAACTGAGCTGACCATACCTTGCCCTAGCAGATGGTCAGAGGTGGATCAGCAAGGCCAAAGGTTCTCGCTCCCTACAGATTAAGAAACTGAGTCAGAGAGAGAGGCTCACCATTCCCAAACAAAAAATGTTAATTTAGTTGTGGGATATATGCCAGGAATTATTTCTTAGATATTTAATCTTCACTATAACCCTGTCTGCAGTCAGACCATCCTTAGTGCTGAAATCCAGCTTTGGCCTCACCACTGTGAGACATTGGGGAAGTTACCTGACTTCTTTTTTTTATTTTTATTTTTTTGAGACAGAGTCTCGCTCTGTCGCCAGGCTGGAGTGCAGCGGTGCGATCTTGGCTCACTGCAACCTCTGCCTTCTGGGTTCAAGCAATTTTCCTGCCTCAGCCTCCCAAGTAGCTGGGACCACAGGTGCGCACCACCACAGCCAGCTAATTTTTGTATTTTTAGTAGAGACGGGGTTTCACCATGTTGGCCAGGATGGTCTCAATCTCTTGACCTTGAGATCCACCCACCTTGGCCTCTCAAAGTGCTGGGTTTACAGGCACGAGCCACCGCACCCAGCCGTCACCTCGCTTCCTGATGCCCCACTTTCCCCATCTGTGTTATGGGGATAATAAAGTAGCTATTGTTATGATTGTTATTGTTTTAAAAAGACTCCTGGTTTTGCTATAGACTCAGGGTGCTGTAGAATTAGTGTGCCCTAGAGATCACACCAGTCCTTAGCACGCTGAACATCTGCTGAATGTACAAGATCCTTTAAGAAATCAGGAGGAGACTCCAAAAGTAGGCCTCAATATCCCTCTACTTTTTGGGACTTTCTTTGCTTAGAATTTGTTTTGGAAGAAATAGTGAACGAGCAGGCCTAGGGTGCAGTAATGGGCAGATGGGGCAGGGAAGCAGGATCCCACTTGCCCAGCACCCACTATTTCCTGCCCTCCCTGGCTCCAGGGAGGAGCCAGTCTGTGTGGAAAGCTATGGCCCCTTCTCCTTCCCTTTCTCATAGTATTATGATGACACATTCCCCTCCATGAAGGAGCAGATGGTTTTCGAGAAAAATGTCTTCAACAAGACCAGCCGGACTGACAGTAAGTGTCCCCCTCTTCCTCCACCAGACTCTCAGATGCACATTGATCTTCTCCATCTGGACACATCTGTCCTGTTAGCCTTGCACACCCACAGGCCATTTCCCTTTCTTCAGTGGCTTTTTGTCCTCTCCTTCCCAGTTCTCCACTCCCTTCCTCTAGAGAACCTCCACTCCCTGTCACTCTCCAATCCCTCCCACCCAACCCCAAGCATCCCCAGACCTCTCTCTCTAGCTGAGGAGGCCAATAGTGTTGGGGTTCCAATGTGGATCTGGTCCCAGGGTGCTGCACAGGGTGGGAGTGTGGGCAGGAGGTCAACTGTTCAACAACTGGGCTTGTTGCCTCCTTGGCCTAAGGCAGTCCCTAGAAATAGAGTAGCAGATAAGGGGAAGGACACAAGGCAGCCTAATGGTAGTGTCCCTAGTGCTGGTCTTTCCAAGGATTCCCTAGAAAGGGGAGAAGGAAATAAAAGGAGAGGCACAGAGTCATAGATAAGGAGGAGGGACTAGGCTGGGACTAGGCAAGGTGGCTAGGACTGAAAGCTCCCTCCACTTCTAGGTGAGATTGCATTTTTCGGGGGCATGACCATCGTCTACAAGAACAGCATTGACCTCTTCCTATATGTGGTGGGCTCATCTTACGAGAATGAGGTGAATTCAGGAGGTTGGGTCAATAAGGAGGGTCTATGGGGAAATGGCCTGGAATCTGGGCTTGAGGCTGGACCCTGGAGGCTCACCATTGGACTGTCCTTCTTGGCCCTATGGGGTAGAGGGGGGCAGCCAGAAGGGTTCTTTCTGGGACAGTGTGTATCCTCTATGCCCCTTAGTTTCCTTGGGAACCAGGAATGAGGTCATCACTTCCTCTGCAGGGAGGCTTTGTCCTTCTTAAACCTAACTAGAGAAGGATACACTCAATGTCTCCCAGTGGAGAACTCCAGTTTCCCAGCCCAGACACAGGGAAGTTCCTTCTAATGTCACACTGCAGTCAGTCTCCAGCCCAGGCTCTAAAAAGGGAGAACTCTCCACTGTTGCCCACACAGGTGGGCTCCAAGGGCTTCTTTTGACCTTCTCAACCTCAAGCTCTCTTGCTTTCCTCCTCCCATATCTGCCCATTCCAGCTGATGCTCATGGCTGTTCTCACCTGCCTGTTTGAGTCTCTGAACCACATGTTAAGGTGAGTGAGGTTCTCTGCCCTCCAAGGACCCATCCCCCAGGCACTGATATGTCACAGGGCCCTTCCTCCCTGTTTTTCTCCTGAAGTCCCCAAAAGACTAAGATAATCCAAAAAGAAAAGTTCACAGTCGATACAATGAACTGAAGTAGGGCTATGCTATAGCATCTAACCTGGTTGGGAAATGCATTTGGGGTCCTGTGGTGGGTGCTGAAGTGTCAAGGTCCAAAGTGTAGGAAGTTGGACAAGGTGGGGTGCAAATAAGCAGAACTGCCCTGTGCTCAGGAATGCCGTGCATGGGCTCTGTGCTCACTACCCTTCACATTCTCCTTTCCATTCCTTGTTTGGTAAGGGGTAAATGAAGCAGTCTTTGGAGAGTGGGGTTGGCCTCACCTAGGCAGGGACTCAGTTCCTCCCAGCCACAGGGAGGCTCAGGAGTTTGTGTCCACCTTCAGGAAGAACGTGGAGAAGCGCTGGTTGCTGGAGAACATGGACGGAGCCTTCTTGGTGCTGGACGAGATTGTAGATGGCGGGTAAGGAGAGGACGGTCAGGGACACTCACAGCAGCAGTGCCTTTGAGAGTCATCAGCCCCAGATGGCACCCAGCATGGCCAGAAGTCTGACCAACTTCTCACTCCCTTCCCTCTGCATATTTCCAGGGATCCCATTCCCCCACCCCTTCCCCTTACTAGCACCCCACTCATGAAGTTGGAAGTTGATTTCAATGTTAGCTACAGTCAAGCCAAACAAGACAATAACCTGATGTCAAACTATGGCAGACTGTTGAGTCTCCAATGCCCAGGGGAAGCACAGATTCTGGCCCTCTCTGTAAGGACTTCAGACAGTCCTACCAGCCCCACACCTCCCGCTCTTAGGGCTCAATTCCAACACCAGTTAGATGCGTGATCTGGATCAATTACTGACTCCCCGAGCCTTACTTTCTCCATCTTTAAGATGGAGATAATAAGGGATTGTGGGGATGAAATGAGAAGATACATGTGAAGTTTGGGGTTCTCGTTCAATAAATGTTGCCTCCTATTGGTATGCTAGTATATTCTTAGGAAACTAGGAGCACTTTTGAGAAAAGTTGGTTTGTGAATTTCCATCAGGGGATCAATATTCAGGGAGAAAAAGAAGTTCTGGCTCTGGAACACAGGATAATAGAAACTTCTTGAGCACCTTAAAAACATACATGCCTCTATCATTAGATCTTTTTTTTTTTTTTTGAGACAGAGTCTCCCTCTTGTCGCCCAGGCTGGAGTGCAATGGCACCATCTCAGCTCACTGCAAACTCCACCTCCCAGGTTCAAGCAATTCTCCTGCCTCAGCCTCCCGAGCAGCTGAGATCACAGGCATGTGCCACCATGCCCAGCTAATTTTGTATTTTTAGTTAGAGACAGGGTTTCTCTATGTTGGTCAGGCTGGTCTTGAACTCCCGACCTCAGGTGATCCACCTGCCTCGGCCTCCCAAAGTGCTGGGATTACAGGTTTGAACCACCGCGACTGGCTGCCATTACATCATTTTATAGATTAGGAAAAAGGCCGGGGACGGTGGCTCACGCCTGTAATCCCAGCACTTTGGGAGGCCGAGACGGGTGGATCACGACATCAAGAGATCGAGACCATCCTGGTCAACATGGTGAAACCCCGTCTCTACTAAAAAAAATACAAAAAATTAGCTGGGCATGGTGGTGCGTGCCTGTAATTCCAGCTACTCAGGAGGCTGAGGCAGGAGAATTGCCTGAACCCAGGAGGCAGAGGTTGTGGTAAGCCAAGATCACGCCATTGCACTCCAGCCTGGGTAACAAGAGCAAAGCTCTGTCTCAAAAAAAAAAAAAAAAAAAAAGATTAGGAAACAGGCCCAAAGGTTCAAGTGACATGCCGGAGGTCACTCACACAGCTAAGGAGTGGCGGGGCCAAGATCTAAAATCACGTGCATGGTTCCAGGGGCTGTGCTCTTTTCATGGCACTGTACTGAACTGCCTGGGGCACTAAGGAATGCTTCCCTCTCTATAGCCATTAACTGCCTGCTACTGCTAGGCCTCCTGCAGATTTCTGGAACTCAAAAGGGAGTGGGGTAAGGCCAGGTTTGGGAGAGCCAGAAGCATAGACAATTTGGTGAACTCTTTTGAAGGAAAACTTTACATAAACACACACAAAACTACAAATGCAAAACGAGAGGCAGGGCTCTGGATGGCTTGTGCAAAGGAGGATGCTTGAGGTGTAAGCTTCACAAGCTTCCCGTCTTCGCCTCAGAGGAGCTCACAGTTTCCTGCCAAGAAAAACTGGGGAAGCGCCAGTCGGGAGGCAACGCCTAAACTGGAGCCTTGGCCTGGGATGCTCTGTCTTTATGGATTACAGGACCTCTGGTTAGGGAGCCTGGGGCAGGGGGTGCCCAGTCCAAGGATGGGACCTGGAAGAGGCTCCCAAGAAATGTCATTTCCAGCAAATTGGTAAAAAAAGAAAAACAAAGCTTCTAGCCTGGAGGAGCCTCACTGGGTAAGGAGGTGCACTCAGATCCTGTCATCTTTGTCCTGCCGCAGTGACAGGCTCTCACACCCATGTACCCTACATGTACATACCCCCAAGGCCTCATGAAGGAGTGCCTGCTCTCTGAGAAAAGCTACAGTATTTGGGTCTATCAAAAGGGAAGGTTTTTTTTTTTTTGAGATGGAGTCGCACTCTGTCGCCCAGGCTAGAGTGCAGTGGTGCAACCTCGGCTCATGCAACCTCTACCTCCCGGGTTCACGCAATTCTCCTGCCTCAGCCTCATGAGTAGCTGGGATTACAGGTGTGCGCCACCACACCTGGCTGATTTTTGTACTTTTAGTAGAGACAAGGTTTTGCCATGTTGGCCAGGCTGGTCTTGAACTCCTGACCTCAGGTGATCCGCCCGTCTCGGCCTCCCAAAGTGTTGGAATTACAGGCATGAGCCACCGTGCTCAGCCTTAAAAACAAAACAAAACAAAACAACAAAACCTTAAAAATGTTTAAAGTAAAAAAAAAAAAAAAAAAAAAATGGGAAGAAGTTGGGTGGATGCTTACTTTTGGAGTTTCATTTCTTTTATTTAGGGCATGACCCCATGCCATAAAATAACAGTGCAACAAGTTAAGAACCCCCCAGGGCCTTCCTTCCTAAGTCTTTTCACAGGAATCCACCCCTAAACCCAGAAGATGAAGTGAATTTTCAAGAGCTCTGAGTTTTGAGAATCCCTGCTTTTGACAGCCTGATCGTTCTAGACCAGACTGTTACCCAGTTTCGAAGATTTTGCCCAGGGATGACAAAGCATGTGGACCACTGGGTTGAAGCATCAGGGAATCAGAGTTGAGGCCCCTCCATGCTGAGGGAGAGTTCTGACTTGAGGGCTATCAGTGGGAAGGAACCTGGAAGGTGGAGATGTTGCAGGATGCATAGTGGGAGAGAAGAGCTTTGATAAGATGTTGCAGGATGCATAGGGAGAGGGAAGAGGGAAGAGGTTTGTTGCAGGACGCATAGGGAAAGGGGAGGATTGTGCCACTGATTTGCCTCCTGTTTTTTATCTCATCTTGTAGTGTGATTCTGGAGAGTGACCCTCAGCAAGTGATCCAGAAGGTGAATTTTAGGGTAAGAGTCTTCCTGCATGCCCCCTTACTCTTCTAGGCTGCCCTTCCTGTCCTCCCTGGGCATGGGGCTACCAGGGCTGAGATGGTAGAAGCCCAAGCTCCTCTAGCAGAAGCCAACCACTGGGCTGATAAACTTCTTAGGGGTGGGATGAGCAGCGGAGTGGGGGTGGGTGGGATGTCAGTTAATGGAAGAGACCTTCCTGTCCTCTCCCCAGCTAGGAGCACAAGTACCTCACCTCTTTCCTGGTAGGAAGTCTAGTCTAGGGAAATAAATACATCCTCAAAGAGGTACCAGGTGGCTGCCCTGGCCTTGAGGTTGGAGGTCAGGGGTATGGATAGAACCTCCCTGCCTTGTTTGGCTTTCTCATGTCTGGATGAAACGTTCCTTCCCATCTTCCCTCACCCTTTATGCACCATAGCAGAATCCCAGGGGTCCTGGCTTCCAAATGACAGGCTGCAGGACTTCTACTAACCAGTGACACAGATGCAGCTCTGAATCACCCTAACGACTGCACCATCTCACTCATTCCCCCCAAGTCCCTTTCACCTCCCTGACCCAGACCCTCACCCTGGTCCAACCCGACCCTTTGACGGTGTTTCCTTACAGGCAGATGATGGCGGCTTGACTGAACAGAGTGTGGCCCAGGTAGGCCCTCCTGCATCTGCCTTGGCTAGAAATGGTCTAGAGAAATACGAGGAGCAGAGCATCCTAGGGGACCCAGTAGGGCTATCAAGGCTGAAAAACCAGGGGTGCAGAAGGGAAGGGATGAGGTGGTGACAGGTCATATCTTGGAGAGAGACTCACTGGAGGCCTCTGGGCTCTCCAAGTAGGGGGGCGCTGGGACTAATGGATGAATGGGTGTGTTACTATCAGCCCACCTCCTCTCCTGGCTTAGTTTAGTTGGATTGATGAGCTGCCTACTTTGGAGATGGCTGGGTCACTTGTCTCCTAAAAAAATCTGGGAACTCAGGCCTCTGATGCACTCTCTACCCAAACCTGGAAAGGGTATTAAATAGGAGTTTGGCTCCTAAACCCTGTCCTTGTCATTTAGAGTGCACGCTGGGATTGTTAAAGGACTCTCAAACCCATGATAGGATCTGACTTTCCCCACTCATCACTTGTCATCTTGCCCGTGAATGACCTGGCTATGGAAGAACCTGCCACAACCCTGCATGGTCCTATCCGGAGGTGCATGCGGAGTAGGAGGCCGGGGGATGTTCCTGGCTCTGAGGCCTGATCAGTTCCCCAACTGCACAGACTTCCTGCTACTTCAGGCTGACTGTCTTGACCTCTCTTCTGTCTGCCTGCAGGTCTCTCTGTTCAGACTAATCCTGCTTGTATGGAACTTCCCGCCCTGGCACTAACTCCTCGTGCTGTGGTGGCCCTGCTGAGATAAGCCTGTGCTGTCTCATGTAGAGCCCCAGGTGGGGTGCCCACTTTCCTGCACTGCCCTTGGTGTTCACTCTGCCTTGCCCTCCCCTCTGATTCCCCATGTTTCCTCATACCATGCTGGAATGAATGCAGCTGCAAAGCTATTTTCAGGGTGGAAAGAGGGTAAGGAGTAATGAGCAGAGCAGATAAGCATGCAGGTGTGGCCGGGCACGGTGGCTCATGCCTGTAATCCCAGAACTTTGGGAGGCCAAGGCAGGTGGATCATGAGGTCAGGAGTTCAAGACCAGCCTGGCCAAGATAGTGAAACCCCGTCTCTACGAAAAAAAAAAAAAAAATTAGCCAGGTGTGGTGGTGGGCACCTGTAATCCCAGCTACTTGGGAGGCTGAGGCAGAGAAATTGCTTGAACCTGGAAGGTGAAGACTGCAGTGAGCCAAGATTGCGCCATTGCACTCCAGCCTGGGCAACAGAGTGAGACTCCGTCTCACATACATACATACACACACACACACACACACACACACAACACTGGTGCTTGTGGAAGTCATCCCAGGGTACATGTTCCACCATACCACCTAAAGCTGGGTGACCTAGGGCAAGTTACTCAACCTCTCTGGGCCTCACATAATAGCAGGACCCTCCCCATGGAGTTATGAGAATTCAGTGAGCCAATACATGGCAAGCTCTTAGCAGGCTCCAAGCAAGTTAACACATGCTGAATAACCATCAGTATTTTTCCAAAGGGAGAAAGAATGAAAACATAGCATTTTTTTTTTTTTTTGAGAAGGAGTCTTTTTTTTTTTTTTTTTGAGACGGAGTTTCGCTCTTGTTACCCAGGCTGGAGTGCAATGGTGCAATCTCGGCTCACCGCAACCTCCGCCTCCTGGGTTCAGGCAATTCTCCTGCCTCAGCCTCCTGAGTAGCTGGGATTACAGGCACGCACCACCATGCCCGGCTAATTTTTTGTATTTTTAGTAGAGACGGGGTTTCACCATGTTGACCAGGATGGTCTCGATCTCTTGACCTCGTGATCCACCCGCGTCGGCCTCCCAAAGTGCTGGGATTACAGGTGTGACCCACCGTGCCCGGCGAGATGGAGTCTTGCTCTGTCACCCAGGCTGGAGTGCAGTGGCATGATCTCGGCTCACTGCAACCTCTGCCTCCCTGGTTCAAGCAATTCTCCTGCCTCAGCCTCCCAAGTAGCTGGGACTACAAGTGCATGCCACCATGCCCAGCTAATTTTTGTATTTCTAGTAGAGACGGGCTTTCATCATGTTGGTCAGGCTGGTCTCGATCTCCTGACCTTGTGATCCACCTGCCTCGACCTCCCAAAGTACTGAGATTACAGGCCTGAGCCACCGCGCCCAGCCAAAAACAACACTGTAAATGGAATTCTTGAGTAAAAACCAAGGAAGCTGCAGGTAGCCAATGGGGGATAAAATGAGGGGAAAGTTAGATTCTGGCTAGGATAATCAGGCGAACCCTAAGCCACTGTCCCCAAGAGAAGAGGGAGATGGTGCAGGAGGAGACATACACAGTGTTCCCTCCTTCTCTGGAAGGGAATGAGGCTGAGTGGCTGGAGGGACAACCTAAGGGACACACCTGGAGTCCCGTCCGCCTCTCCCGCTTTGGTATTGTGCATGTGTGTGTGCACTTGTACTGATCTGTGTAAGCACTGGGCTGAGACTCCACTGCAGGGCCTAGGAGTGCACACAGCTGAGAGCAGGCACCCCACGGCAGGGTCTGGCCAGCCACCCTTTGCCAGCTGTGCCACATCAGCAGTGGTTGGGGTGGGGTGTTGAGGACACATTGCCAGCCATGGCCAGAGCTAAGGGTTTGCTGAGGCGTCTGAGCACAGGGAGTGTCAGGCCTGGGCCCCGTCTCCACCTGCACGTGGCACTGTGGGCAGGAACCCTCATGCCATGACAAGGGGGAGACAAGGCTGCTGCCACACCCATGCTGCAGATGCAGGAGCCAGAGGTCTGGCAGGCTTGGGCCTGAGGTGGGAGCTGGCTGCAGCCAGTTTGGTCTGCCCTTTCTGAGGGAGGGTTGGCCGAGTTTAAGCCAAGTGGAGACAAACTGCTGCCACCTAGTGACTGGGGGTTGCAGGGGCGCTTGGGAAAGGTGGGCTGTGTGTGGAGGCATTTGACGTTTCTCAATTCTCTCTCAACCTCCCCCACTCCAGGTTCTTCAGTCCGCCAAGGAACAAATTAAATGGTCATTATTGAAATGAAGGCTGTGGATTTAAGGCTCCCTGCCCTCCAGACCATTTCCCCACTCCTGGCAACAGCCCAAAGATCCCAGGGTCAGGAGAGACCCCTCTGCATCCCCAGGCTCCTCCCAGAACTGACTCCTAAGGTCTCCAGCCAGGGATTCTGAGATGCAAAAGTCTGGCCTCAGCAGAGTCACCTCTTCTCATTGCCCTGGCCTTAACTCATACCCTAGGCATTCCTGGCCCCAGGGCCCTAATAAACCTGCTTTTGTCTTCTGCCAAGGGTCTCCTTATCTCTTGGCCTCAGAAGTGTGTGTGTTCAGATAAGGGCTCCTGCACTTTCTGTGGCTCAACATAGGGATATCCAGTACCAGGGTGGGGCGTGTCCCTATGGTTGTGTAATTGGGGAGAGATGTGGGAAAAGGGAAAGGGGACTATTTAACACCGTGAGGGGGTGCGACGCTGATACCACAGAGCCCCATGTGTGGTGCATACTGCCAGGCAGGGGAGGGCAAAACATGGTACCTCTATTTTGCGGTGCAGTACATACATGATGGCTCCGCTGGGGATTCCTTGAGTCACTTTTTCCATTCCCAGCCTCCAGAAGGGAAGGGAGTAAAGCTTTCTCTGAACAAACCGAGGAACAGCATGGCTATTTTTCTTGGCATGCCTGGAAACCGTGGAAATCCTATCCTGGCATACACCCTGGGCACTACAGCTCTCTGCAAGCTTGCGGGTGGTGGGGGCGAAAGAGGATGGCCAGCCCCCACCGTGCACATGTGTCCTGGGCACCCAGTGCGCTGCAGGGGGTGTGAAGAATCGCAGGTCCGGAGGGAGAGGAGGGCGGAGGGGGGTGTCCCAGGGACAAACGAGGATGGAAATGTATAGCCTTTGTAGGCGACGCGACTTCTTTCTCTGTCGTCGTCCCAGAATCTTCGTTTTCTCCCTTCCATTCTCTGACGCGTACACATTCTGCGTCCCTGTAAATGCGTCCCCGAGCTTGTCTAGCGTGGCATCCCGGGACAGCTCGTTTCCCTTGATCCTTTGCGGTCTGCGGCTGGCGACTCACGCTCCACCCCGGCACCACCCCTCACGGGCGCGCAGGACAGCGAGAAGTCCCGCCCCAGGAAAGCATCCGCGATCCTATGGCGCCACCTGCAGGGATAGGTGGGAAACGCGCTCCCGCCGGGGCAGCTCCGCTGACCAACTCCGCCCTCAGGGCGGGCCCGACTCCGGCTCCCGAGAGTGTCTAGCTCGTTTCCAACACAGGCGACAGGGCGTTGCCCCAGCAACCTGCACGCGTGACCCACCCTGCTAGTTCCGCTCCAGCGTGGGCACAGGAATTTCAGCGAGAAAGGAAAAGTGGCTAGCCGTGGATGTTAATAGAAGTTGTCCCTGCGGCTTTCAAGTCCTACATTATAAAACTGTCCAATTAAGATTGGACATTTAGCCTGTAATCCCAGCACTTTGGGAGGCCGAGGCGGGCGGATCACAAGGTCAAGAGATCAAGACCATCTTGGCCAACATGGTGAAACCCCGTCTCTACTAAAAATACGAAAATTAGCTGGGCGTGGTGGCGTGCGCATGTAGTCTCAGCTACTCCGGAGGCTGAGGCAGGAGAATCGCTTGAACCTGGGAGGTGTGAGATTGTGCCACTCCACTCCAGCCTGGTGACAGAGCGAGGCTCCGTCTCAAAAAAGAAAGATTGGACATTTATAACGGGCTTGACTACTTCTGTAATTAGAGAAAATAGTAAATATATATGTGTGTAAACATTTACATTGTAAGCGCTGGGTGCATAACCCATCCCAGTAAATAATGCAAAATGGCAACTCTTGAAAGAGAAGGGAAAAAAAAAAGAGTATTCGGTTAAACTCCTTGGAATTCAGGAGCTAGTGTGGCAACAAGAAAGGAGACATTTTCCATAAATATTTTGGCAAATACGCAGCCACACCCAGGCTTGGCTCCCTCCACCACCTTTAAGCGACTACAAGGAGGGAGGGGCAAATGCGCTTCCTGGCAAAGAGGTCCTGCCCGCCTCGGCCCTGACATTCCAGTGTAGCAGGGACGGGAATGGAAAGGGGCAGGCAGGAGCCCGGCCTTCACGCAAACTGGCTCGCCGAATCCTGTGAATTACGCAGTGCTCTCCCCATTTTAAGGAGGGGAACAC
Organism: Aotus nancymaae; assembly: GCF_030222135.1. Taxonomy (NCBI): domain Eukaryota; kingdom Metazoa; phylum Chordata; class Mammalia; order Primates; family Aotidae; genus Aotus; species Aotus nancymaae. The sequence goes on along the minus strand of NW_026988487.1, from coordinate 1,343,200 downwards.
CGAGGCCCTGATAGGTTGAAGTGTTTGGTGCAGTTTCCGCAGTAGCTCAGGTGGCTTTCTCACGCCTCCCTGCCCTAGGCCCATCCGAACCCCTGGCCCACACAAGAACCGTACTGGGTTAAAAGGAATGAGCTGAAGGGGCGTGGCAATGCCGAGAGGCGACCCGAAACGTGTCCTCCTCTGCGGTGGCGGAGGGACTGCGGGGAGCGGTGCTGCTGCGAAGCAGCCGACGGACCCACGCCGCGGCGGAGAGGACGGCACAGAGCGGGCTGGGCAGCACCGGGAGAGGATCCGGAAGGGCCGTCAGGGAGGGGCGCTGCCCCTTTCCGAGGACCCTGAGTTTGCAGGCCCGGCTTTCTAGGGGCTGAGGCGGAGACCCCGCTGGAGGTGGAGGGCCGTGGGCTGCTTTGCCCCAGCTCCCACGTGGCACCCGCAGCCCGACAGGGCCGCCAGGACGGCGAGCCTGGCCTGCCGCCCAGAGTCCTGCCCGCTGGCACCGGCTTCCTCCAGACGTCCTCATTAGCGCTGCCACAGGCCGGAGCTGGCAGGCGCGGAGGGGAACGCGGAGGACTGGATTTCGGGAAGGGTGGCCGACGGTTCCGGGCGGGAGCGCCGCCGGGGCCTGCCTTCCAGTCAGTCTCCTGCCATCCTCAGGGCCCCTCTGCATCTTTCTGCATTCCTCCACCCGCTTGCCCCCGTGAGCGACCCTGCGGGCCCCAAGTGTATAACGGAAGGGGGCCTCTGGGCGCCTTCTTTCCTCCAGCAGAATGGGCACCAGGGCATGTCTGAAACCCAGACCCCAGGAGCCAGGGCCCAGCCAGAAGGCACGCACAGAAACAGCGGCCCCAGGGCTCTGGCGCGGAACAGGACGCCAGCAACACGCAGACCCAACCCGGGGCGCAGAGGTAGCGCGGCCAGGCCCTCAGACCCCTTTTATACCACTTAGAGCTCCGCGCGCCCCCTGCCTTCCAGCTATTGGCTGGCAGGAGGGCGGGGCTGGTCGGGTTGGCTGGCATCCAGGCGGTGATGGATGGCTCCCCGCTGGCGGGACCGCAGCCGGGCGGGGCGCTTTGCAGGGCTGCAGAGATTGGCGGGGGTGGGGCCAGCCAGGCCTGAGTGTGGGGTGCAGTGGGATGAGGAGGACACCGCCTGAGGCTCAAATTTTCTGTGCCCTTAACCACCTTTTAAAACTTTGTTATATAGCGAGAAAAAAAATCTTACCTCTAAATTCCCACTAGGTACCCTTTAACTTTGGAGGCCCATGCAGGTAATGTTGAACAAGTTACCCAAAACAGACTGGGCACAACCCTACAGACCTCCATTTATTTCCAATTTTGGTCTCATTCATTCAACAATATTTGTTTGTTGATTCGTTCATTCAAATATTTGAGTGTTTGCCATGAGCCAGGCACTGGAGAAAGACAGTGAGAGAGACTGATTCGACTCCGCAGAGTGGTGAGGGTGGAGGGTTAAAAGGCAGGAACGGGGCCGGGCGCGGTGGCTCACGCCTGTAATCCCAGCACTTTGGGAGGCCGAGGCGGGTGGATCACGAGGTCAAGAGATCTAGATCATCCTGGTCAACATGGTGAAACCCCGTCTCTACTAAAAATACAAAAAATTAGCTGGGCATGGTGGCGCGTGCCTGTAATCCCAGCTACTCAGGAGGCTGAGGCAGGAGAATTGCCTGAACCCAGGAGGCGGAGGTTGCAGTGAGCCAAGATCGCGCCATTGCACTCCAGCCTGGGTAACAAGAGCGAAACTCCGTCGCCAAAAAAAAAAAAAAAAAGGCAGGAAGGGATTTAAGAGATATTTGAAGGTGGAAATGCCTTTTCAGCACTGAAATGTCCTTTGATGTGATGGGGAAAAAAGAAGGTAGAAATGCCTTCTAAAATCAAATTATGTTCTATATCTTGATCTGCGTATTAGTAAAAAATCACAGAGTTTACACTTAAGATACGTGCTCTTGGCCGGGCGCGGTGGCTCACGCCTGTAATCCCAGCACTTTGGGAGGCCGAGGTGGGCTGATCACGAGGTCAGGAGATTGAGACCATGCTGGCTAGCACGGTGAAACCTCGTCTTTACTAAAAATACAAAAAATTAGCCGGACATGGTGATACACGCCACCTGAGCTACTCGGGAGGCTGAGGCAGGAGAATTGCTTGAACCCCGGAGGCAGAAGTTGCAGTGAGCCGAGATCGCATCATTGCACTCCAGTGTGAATGACAGAGCTAGACAAAAAAAAAAAAAAAAAAAGTGCTCTTTCCTGTAGGTAAGTCATACTTCAATAAAAAATGAAAAGAGCCGGGCGCGGTGGCTCAAGCCTGTAATCCCAGCACTTTGGGAGGCCGACGCGGGTGGATCACGAGGTCAAGAGATCGAGACCATCCTGGTCAACATGGTGAAACCCCGTCTCTACTAATACAAAAAATTAGCTGGGCATGATGGCGCGTGCCTGTAATCCCAGCTACTCAGGAGGCTGAGGCAGGAGAATTGCCTGAACCCAGGAGGCGGAGGTTGCGGTGAGCCGAGATCGAGCCATTGCACTCCAGCCTGGGTAACGAGCGAAACTCCGTCTCAAAAAAAAAAAAAAAAAAAAAAAGGAAAAGAAATTAATCGAATGGCTGCCGAATTATATTCTAGTATCAATGTGTGTATGGTCCTCATGTGTTTCCTCATCTCCCTCATATCGATCAACAGAAACTGGAAAACATGTTAGATGAGGTTCTAAATAAATGAGTGTGAGACACATGTAAATTTTATACTGCACGAATAGATGAATGCCATCCCTCAAAATGGACCCTTTGGTAAGAAAAGCAATGTTCATAATAATAATAAAATAATAAACTCTTTTGGAATGAATTCTTTCAACAGACATTTACTAACAGTCTCTTCCAGGCCAGGCCCCTTGCTGGGATTGTTGGGAGCGTCTAAGATGAATTGGGAAACACAGTTCCTGACTCAAGGAGGTTACAATTTGGCTGGGGACAAAGTCGTCTATACAGATAAGGAAATTGTAAACACTCACAGAATAGATGGTATATTACATAACATGTAGAGAAGGAATACAGGGAAAGAGACACCCCAAAGGGAGCAACAACATAAGCAAAGCCAGAGGTAAGGAATCTCCATTTAGGCTGGGGGCAGTGGCTCATGCCTGTAATCCCAGCACTTCGGAAGGGTGAGGCAGGCAGATTGCTTGAGTCCGGGAGTTCAAAACCAGCCTGGACACATGGTGAAACCCTGCCTTTATTTAAAAAAAAAAAAAAAAAAAAAATTACCTAGGTGTAGTGGTGTGTGCCTGTAGTCCCAGCTACAGAGGGGAGGGGAGAAGGGGCGCTGTGGGCTGAGGTGGAAGGATCACTTGAGCTAGGGAGGTCGAGGCTACAGTGAGCTGAGATCATGCCACTGCGTGATCCATCACGACTGCATGAGCCATCAAGACCCTGTCTCAAAAAAAAAAAATCTCTGTTTTGTTTAAGGACTTTCAGGCAGACAAATGTAGCTGGAATGGTGTGTGTCTGCATGGAGTGTGTTGAAATCCAAGGTTTCTTCTAGACAGGTTGCAACTGGGTCACAGTGGGCAATGAACGCCATACTGAGGAATGACTGCTATCTATTGAATTTGTTACTATAGACACCTTAAAATTACCATTGTTCTCAAAACAACCTAACAAAATAGACATTGACGGACTTGCTGCAGCCTCAACCTCTGGGGCTCAAGCTATCCTCTCGCCTTAGTTCCCCGAGTAGCTGGGACCACAGGCATATACCACCATGCCCGGCTCATTTTTTTAATTTTGTAGAGATTTTGTTTTTTAATTTTGTAGAGATGAGGTCTCACTATGTTGTCCAGGGTGGTCTCAAACTCCTGAGCTCAAGCGATCTGTCCACTTTGGCCTCCCAAACTGTTGGGTACACCGTGCCCAGCCTGTTAACCTTCTTCTTACAAATGAGGGAACTGAGAGCCTGAGAGATTGAATAATTTGCCTCAGAGCTTGTAGGTGGGATTTAAACTCACGCTGGTCTGACTCCATTGCTCACTCTTCTTTACCCCAACCACAGAACTAAAGAACTTGGCTTGTATTCTGAAAGTAACAGGGAGCCACTGAAGATTTTCAAGCTGTTAAGATGTTTAAGCTCTTAAATATCAGCTCTGCATTTTGAGGGAGGAACTCTGCTAGCAACATGGAACCTGGATTGAAGAAGAGAACAGGAATTCAGAGTCAATTTATGACCCACAAAAAGAAATCTTTTCATTACAATCACTTCTCATTCTTTATCCAAAACAGTACCACCCAACTCGATTGCTGATCTTACTCACCAGCTTGCAAAAATCAAGTCCACTCTCAGTATTTGAAGAGTTGGTGCTTGAATTAATTCAAATAATTGCAGGCGGTCATTCCAAAAGAGGCCCTCAAAAAGGACCATTTTGTCAGGGACAGTAATCTGAATATTTAGGTTCTGAAAAGTATGTTTAAAAATAACAAGTTGTGTGCCCTCCTCTGAAAAGAAAGAAAGAAAGAAAAAGAAGTTGGCCTGTTGCAGTGACTCATGCCTGTAATCCCAGCACTCTGAGAGGCCAAGGCGGGTGGATCATGAAGTCAGGAGTTAAAGACCAGCCTGGCCAAGATGGTGAAACTCTGTCTCTACTAAAAATACAAAAAATAAAAATAAAAATAAAAAATTAGCCAGGTGTGGTGTCAGGAGCCTGTAATCCCAGCAACTCAGGAGGCTGAGTCAGGAGAATTGCTTGAACCTGGGAGACAGAGGTTGTGGTGAGCTGAGATTGAGCCATTGCACTCCAGCCTGGGCAGCAAGAGTGAAACTCTGTCTCAAAAAATAAAAAAATAAAAAAAGTCTACTTCTTATCTTATATATTTAGTGCCCTCGAATCACTCTCACATACCCCCACTCTGAAAATAGAAACATGCACTTCAAATGATAGAAAAAGTAGCAAGAGAGATCTTATTTCATTTGACCAGACCCACAATTTCTCTTTGTCTAGACACCAGATTTTTTTTCTTTTTTTGAGACTGGAGTGCAGTGGCATGAACACGGTTCACTGCAGCCTTGACTTCCTGGGGACAGGGGATCCTCCTACTTCAGCCTTCCATGTAGCTTGGACTGTAGGTTCACACCAGGACACCTGGCTTTTTTTTTTGGTAGGGAGATAGGGATCTCACTTTGTTGTCCAGGCTGGTCTCAAACTCCTGGGCTCAAGTGATCCTCCTGCCTCGGCCTCCCAAAGTGCTGGGATTACAGGCCTGGCCTTTTTTTTTTCCCCCAGGGACAGAATTTTGCTCTATTACGGAGTACAGTGGCATGATCACAGCCTCACTGTAGCCTCAACCTCCCAGGTAGCTGGGACTTCAGGCACATGCCACCACGCCTGGCTAATTTTTTGTTTTTTTATAGAGACAGGATTTTGCCACATTTCCCAGGCTGGTCTTGAACTCCTGGGGTCAAGTGATCCACCTATATCAGCCTCCCAAAGTGCTGGAATTACAGGCATGAGCTGTCACACCCAGTCCAGACATCTGATTTTTTTTTTGTTGTTAAGTGGGAGTTTCGCTCTGTTGCCCAGGTTGGAGTGCAGTGGCACGATCTCGGTTCACTGCAACCTCTGCCTCCTGGGTTCAAGCAATTCTCCTGCCTCAACCTCCCGAGTAGCTGGGACTGCAGGTGCACACCGCCATGCCCGGCTAATTTTTTTTTGTATTTTAGTAGAGACAGGTTTTCACTGTGTTGCCCAGGCTGGTCTTGAACTCCTGAGCTCAGGCAATCCGCCCACCTCGGCCTCCCAAAGTGCTAGGATTACAGGTGTGAGCCACCTCACCCGGCCCAGACACCTGATTTTTAACATATTGAAGATGTGTGTTTTATTCCCATGGCTGTCAGTGAGCCCTCATCTAAAGCAGACAAACAAACAAACAAACTTAAGGATAGAAGAAAACTCTGGAAGTAATGAGGCTATATCCCTGCTTCCAGACAACAGCTTCTTAGTGAGTGACAGAGTGTTCTGGGGTGGGGGCTATACAGGGCAAATAGGTGAGGACTCAGGTTCTGGGTAATGATTGGAAGACTGGTCTCAGCTGCTTACTATCCCTAGCAGCCTTGTGTTTGGAAGGTTGGAGGGCTCTTGGAACATCCCCTCCTAAGAGATGGCTGGAAAAGTCCAGAATTATTTTATCCTGGGGAAACAGGATAAAAACTTCTGGGACCAAAAGTCCCCCAAAATCTCAGTGTTCTTGGATGGCAAGAAAAGGTAGCTCTCACAGGTTTGCCCAGAAGATGGTGCTGTAACACAAGCCCCTCTTTCATCCTTAGCCTGGCTGGGATCAGTGACAGGGTTATGAAAAGGCTTGCAGGAACCAGACCTAGAGGGATCTCTGCTCCCTATTGGGCAGGAGTTACCGCACAGTGCTGAGCATTGCAATCCATTCCTAGATACCCCCTAGACCACAGAGGAGAACCTTGGGGGTTCCCATATCAGAGCTGTGAGCACCTCGGGGAGAACATGAAGGTGAGAGACCCTGGGAACCAGGGACAGCAATTGTCCTGAGAAAACTGGGCCTCTGATAAAGAAACACTGTCAAGAAATACAGACCTGGCTGGGCGTGGTAGCTCACTCCTGTAATCCCAGCACTTTGGAAGCCGAGGTGGGCATATCATTTGAGGTCAGAAGTTTGAGACCAACCTAGCCAACATGGTGAAACTCCGTCTGTAATAAAAATACAAAAATTAGCTGGGTATAGGGGCATGCACATGTAATCCCAGCTACTTGGGAGAGTGAAGCAGGAGAATCGCTTGAACCCAGGAGATTGAGGTTGCAGTGAGCCGAGATTGCCCCACTGCACTCCAGCCTGGGTGATAGAGTGAGACTTTGTCTCAAACAAACAAACAAAAAACAAATACAGACCTTTTCTTCCAACTCTGGAGATTTTGCCCCACTCCCCAAGGTAGCTGGGAGGTTGGGGAAGGGGGCTGAGAGGCTTGGACACCGACTGAAGTTTATACTCTAAGGTAGAAAATTAAAAGGTGGGTCGTTCTGGGAGAGCAAGCTAGAGGCCTTCAGATTAGAAAAGTGAAGCTCAAAGGGTGACTTACCCAATGTCACACAGCTAACAAGGAACAGAGCTGAGACAAGGATGAGGGTTTCCTGGAACCCTCTCACCTCTTTCTGCCCCATGTTTTCTGCAGAGCACAGGAAGATAACGTTTATAAATAGAATTCCCTTGACAAAGAGTGCCTTCCCGGGCAGTTAGAAAAAAGTAATAGGGCTCTTTGAGTCAAAACCCCAATACATATTTTTCTTTTTCCTTTTTTCCTTTTTTTTATTTCTTTTTTTTTTTTTAAGATGGAGTCTCGCTCTGTCACCCAGGCTGGAGTACAAAGACGCAGTCTCGGCTCACTACAACCTCCGCCTCCTAGGTTCAAGCAATTCTCCTGCCTCAGCCTCCCGAGTAGCTGGGATTACAGGCACACGTCACCATGCCCAGCTAATTTTTGTATTTTTAGTAGAGACGAGGTTTCATCTTGTTGCCCAGGCTGGTCTTGAACTCCTGACCTCGTGATCTGCCTGCCTCAGCCTCCCAAAGTACTAGGATTATAGGCGTGAGCCACCGTGCCGGGTCTCCAATGCACATTTTTCTTTGCATGTTTTTTTTTTTTTTTTCTAAGATGGAGTCTCACTCTATCACCCAGGCTGGAGTACAGTGGCCCAGTGTCTACTCACTGCAACTTCTGCCTGCCAGGTTCAAGTGATTCTTGTGCCTCAGCCTCCTGAGTAGCTGGGATTATGGGCATGTGCCACCATGCCTGGCTAATTTTTGTATTTTTAGTGGAGACAAGGTTTCACCATGTTGGCCAAGTTGGTTTCGAACTCCTGACTTCAAGTGATACACTTGCCTAGGCCTTCCAAAGTGCTGGGATTATAGGCATGAGCCATCGAGATCAACCTTCTTTGCATGCTTTTTGTTTTTTTGTTTTTTTGTTTTGAGACCAAGTTTTGCTCTCGTTGCCCAGGCTGGAATGCAGTGGCACGATATCTGTGCACTGCAACCTCCGCCTCTGGGTTCAAGCAATTCTCCTGCCTCATCTTCCTGAGTAGCTGCGATTACAGGCACCTGCCACCATGCCTGGCTAATTTTTGTATTTTTAGTAGAGACAGGGTTTTGCCATGTTGGCCAGGCTGGTCTTGAGCTCCCGGCCTTAGATGATCCACCTCCCTCAGCCCCACTACAGTGCTGGGATTACAGGTGTGAACCATGGTGCCTGGCCCTTTGTATGCTTTTAATTAGCTTTACTGAGGTACAATTTACATATTTTATGTCCACTTTTAATTTTAATAAATTTATCCACTGTCTACACTTCAGTTGGACTACTATGTATAGGTATTTTGTGTAGTTTCTAGGTACACAAACTCCAACAGTATTATTTATTTATTTGAGACAGGGTCTTGCCCTGTTACCCAGGCTAAAGGGCAGTGGCATGATCGGGCTCACTGCAATTCCAATTCCCAGGCTCAAGCAATCCTCCTACTTCAGCCTCCTGAGTAGCTGGGACCACAGGCATGTGCCATCATGCCTGGCTAATTTTTGTATTTTTACTAAAGATGGGGTTTCACCATGTTGCCCAGGCTGGTCTTGAACTCCTCAGCACAATCTGCCCGCCTCGCCCTCCCAAACTGCTGTGACCCACCGTGGCTGGCTCCAGTAGTGTTTTTTAATTTTCACCTTATTTATTTATTTATTTAGAGACAGAATCTTGCTCTGTCACCCAGGCTGGAGTAAGAGGCGCCATCCCGTCTCACTGCTGCCTCTGCCTCCTGGGTTCAAGTGATTCCTGTGCTTCAATCTCCCGAATAGCTGGGACTAGAGGTATGCGCCACCACGCCCAGCTGATTTTTGTCTTTTTAGTAGAGACAAGGTTTCACCATGTTGGCCAGGCTAGTCCCAAACTCCTGACCTCGTGATCCCCCAACCTCCGCCTTCCAAAGTGCTGGGATTATAGGTGTGAGCCACTGCACCCGGCCAGGTGTGTTTTTTAAATAATGAAATTAATAACTGAGTCCCATCAGCTGCACTTCTTTTCTGAGAGAGGATAATTTATATACAAGATACAGAAAAGCTTCTTGCGCAATGTTCTTTTAATAGGATTTACATAAACTCACATTTGTCAAGATCTGTAAAAGTATTCTATTTCTTCCACACATGTAATTTTTTTTGTACCTCTATCTCAGTGAAGGAGGCAGACATTGTCATTCCCACTTGTCAGGTGATTAAGATTGCTCTCTGGTCCTGGGAGCAGAAGCAATGCGGCCTGAACTCAGGTATGGATTTCATTTTGAAAAAAGGTCTCCCTTCTTGTAGGGCATCATCCCAGACCCAGTGGGCCTGCCCTTTCTATTTTTTTCTTAGAGAAACCAGAAAGTTTGCTGGGGCCGGTAAGATGGAGCACCATGACTGACAAATGGCTGGGATTAGGCTAATGGGTAGGCAGCTGTGTACGGAGGAAGGAGATGAGGGATCAGACCATTTCCCCAGATTTCAATGGAAACTTTGGAGGCAGTATCTAAATGAATCAGAGAAGATAAGAAGCCTCAAATACCTTACAGAACACTGCTCATAACCTCCCGCCTTCAGCCCCAAGGAGGATTGGGATGCAGGGAATCTGCAGATGAAACAATTGTTTACAAAGCCTGGAGAAGCATGCCAGGAAGCTAGTCCAGGGGCAGAGTTTTCAGGATCTGAGATTGATACTACTCCATCCTGAAAACTGAAAAAAAAAAAAGTGTGAATCTTTAGTTCTCTACTCCGTTTAGTTCTGGGAGTGCATTTGGAGTTTCCTTTAAATTCTATGTGGATATGGGAGGCTGAGGCAGGAGCATCACTTAAACCCAGGAGATGGAGGTTGCAGTGAGCTGAGATTGCACGATTTGCACTCCAGACTGGGTGACAGAGCATGACTCTGTCTCAAAAAAAAAAAATTAAAAAAATATAAAGCAAAATAAAAAATAAATTCCATGTGGATAAATTGAGGAGAGCTAAAGTATAACAGATGAGAAAGAGACAGAGGGGGGCTGGGCACAGTGGCTCACGCCTGTAATCCCAGCACTTTGGGAGGCAACGGTGGATGGATCATCTGAGGTCAGAAGTTCAAGACCAGCCTGGCCAACATAGTGAAATCTCGTCTCTACTAAAAATACAAAATTAGACGGGTGTGGTGGCACACGCCTGTAGTCCCAACTATTCGGGAGGCTGAGGCAGCAGAATCAGTTGAACCCAGGAAGCAGAGGTTGCAGTGAGTGGAGATTGTGCCACTGCACTCCAGCCTGAGCGACAGAGCGAAACTCCATGTCAAAAAGAAAAAAGAAAAAAGCAGGATTGGGGCTGGGAAGGCAAGAAGGAGAGAGCAGAGGAGAGACAAAGGAACCTCCCGCTTGGGAAGGCTCTTGCCTGTCCCACTTCATGCAAGCATAAGCACTCCCGCCAAGACGGGGGCCCTCCAGAGGATGTCCAACTTAAAGCTTGGATCCTGGGCAGCAGCAGGAGGGGATTGGGGTGTCCCAGGGCAGGTCGCCTTAAGGGACCTATTTGTAGATGCAGAGGCGCAGAGGCCCAGAGGCTGCCTTAGGTAAGCTGCTTAGGGCTTTGGGTAACAAGAAATCTGGAGCTTCCCTGATGAAAATCTTTTTTCTCCTCCTCTTTCTGACTCTCTTCTTCCTTCCACTTTCCCTAAACCTGCTGAATCCCTTAGGCAGCTGGGATCAACATAAGCTAGAAACTGATGCGTATACAAGGGAAATGGGGAAGCCTAGAAACAGCAGAACCTGGGAGAGGTATCTGTGTACAGGGCAAATTATGGGAGCCTGAAAACAGCTGAATCTGGGGAGATGGAACTGCCTAGTGAGAGAGAAGGGGGGTTCTGGAAACTGCCAAACCCAGAGAGGCCAATTTGTGTACTGAGGAAATATGGGGGAACCTGGAAACAGCAGGATCTGGGGAGAGAGTCGTGTACAGGGGGGCAGACAGAAGGAGTAGCCTGAAAACAGTTGAATCTGGGGAGGTAGATTCGTGTGCAGGGAGAACAAGGGGAGACTGGAAACAGCACAATCTGGGGAGATGGGATAGTGTACAGTGGAAGCTGGGGAGGCCTGGAAACCGGGGCTCTCAAGGGATGGATCTGATTGAAACTGCATGGAGGGTCAGGAGCCTGGGGAATCTGATGTGGCAGGCGGGAGCAGGGACAAGGGCAAGCACAGGGGTGGAGTCAGGGTGGTGGTTGCGTGGAAGGGGAACGGATTGGTACCTCCTGCTTTGTAGGTTTGAGTTAGACCCCTTGGCAGCCTCTTCTTGCAGACAGGGCATGGTAAGGGATTAGCTCTCCAATGAGAAGCCAGGATTTCACACAGAAGAGAAGGGCCTTTGTGCACAGTTGCTGCCCTGATCCTAAAATGAGCAAAGCCTGGAATTCCCTAGGGGAGACAGCCCAGGAGTTGGGGTGGGGGAGGATGAGGAGGTTGAAGGAGCTTCGTTCCCCTTGCCTGCCTTCTTCCCAATCCCTCTCTGACAGGGACAGGCCTCTTTCTCCCTTTTTACCGACCAGCCTGACCTCTCCCCTCAGCAGTTCCCTTCTGAGTGACAGACAAAGACAGAGCTGCAGACAATCGACTGGAGGAGGCCCCACAAAAGTTCCCTCCCAACCCACCATCCCCCATTCCTCCCCCACAGAGGCCCTGGGCCAGTCAGGGCCAACAGGAGCTGTCACTCTAGTGGAGCTGCCTTCAGGTGACAGGCCTTCAGGAGACAGGGTGACTAGAGGCTGGGAAAGGCCTGAGATTTTTGGGATTCTGTCTGTGCCTCTTGGAAACCAGACTTTCTGAGCTGGTTGCCTCTGAGAGAGGAAAGGAGGCAGAACAGCGGCCACTATCGCAGAAAGAGAAACCTGGTTCCACTATTTCTAGCTGTGGGATCTTGGCCAGTGGTCATTCCTCTCTGGGTTTCATTTTCTCATCTGTAAAACGAAGGATTGGTCTAGATCTCTAAAGGCCCTTGCAGCTCTAATCCTCGTGAGGATTCTTAGCAGCCTCGGAGAGAGAGCTCAGCCTGGCATTTCTCATTCGATAATAACGGCTCAGAACTTCCTGGCAACCATTGTGGGGAGGCAGGCATTTGGGATGTTGTGGGAGTGTTCAGGCAAGCTTTCCCTGGCATTGATAACACTTCTGGAACATGTGTGTTTCTACTTTTCATCACTCTAAAGGGTTCCTCCCCTTGAGCAAAATTATTTTTTTGCTCCAACCACCTCGGGCTTCCTGTCTTGTGATTTAGGCTGGAAGGTGGAATCTGAACCCAGAATCTCATCTACCTGTCCCAAATCTGCCCTTTTTCTCTGCTGGTCTCACTCCCAACCCCTCTGTGCTTTCTTGCCTGTGGCTTCTCTTATTACCCGGTTTCTCCTAAAGCCAAGGATGTTTGGAAAGGGGATTTAAGCTTGGGATCTTATAATGAAGCCTCAGAGACTCAGGGAAAGGACCCTCCTCCCCTAACAGAAAGACAGTCAGGTACCCCAAGGTCCTGAGGCATCACGCTGCCCCTTGTTCATTCCTAAGCCTGGAGAGGGTTCGCAGTGCATCCCTTGCAAGGCTGCCAGCCGGGAGTACATCTGAGACCACCTATACAAAGCCACCCTCAGCTTGGAAGCATGGAAAGCATAGTGTGTGGTGGTGCAGAGAGGGTCAAATAACCATGGGCCTAACTCCGGTCAGTCCTTAGTGGCTGGAGTACCAGAGCTGTGCTTCTCCACTCCTCCCTTTAGTCTGAGAAGCCACTGCGTTTAGCACAAGAAGCATGGCTTAGGCTGATGCTCTGTTGGTTCCAGACACCCTGCCCATCTCCAGTCTGTGCAGATGAAATCATTCCCAGCACTTACAGAACGGGAATGGAAGAGTCTTGTCCAGATGGAAGGGGAACTATAGTTGCCTGCCTTACCTCTCTTGGGGACCTCAGGTGACCTGCCTCAACATACCAAGGAGGAGGAGAAGGAATCTTCAGGGGACAGTGCTGGGAGCTGGATTCCCCAGGTCCAGTGTCACCAAAGATGGCCTGGGGAAACAGAACCTCTTGAGAGTCGCACTGGGGCCTTCCTAACACAGGCTGAGTGCGAGGCATCTCTCCCCAACTCTGCTTTCCTGGGCACCGTCAGGGATGCACAGGCAATTCTTAATGAGTCCCAAGGCTGTGGGAGCTGAAGGGGTATGGGCCGGACGGAGGAGGGAGTGGGGAGGGGATCCGATTAGAATCCGGGCCGTATGGCAAACACTGCGGAGATGGAGGTAATCACTGAGCGGGCGAGACAGCGTGCTCTGCGACAGCAGGCGGCCCCGCCGTCGCCATGGCAACCGCGGCCTCCGGGGCGCGCGGCTCGGCGCTGCTCGGCGTCCGCGGCGGAACATCTGCTTTGCACCGGGCTGCTGGGAGACAGGGGGCGCGGGCGCGGCTGCTCCCCCCACCCCGCGAAAAAGAAACAAATTAGGCCAACTGTCCAATGAGGGGCCGCAAATGTATTTATTAATGCGAGGGAAAGGTTGTTCCGGAGCGCAGTTTGATTAATGTTTGAGTCCTCGGCTTGTCAGTCTGGTTTTGTCTCTTGCAAAAGGGGAAAAGGGAGGGGTTGGGTGAGGGGCTGGTAGGGGAATGGGGAGGAGAGAGACAACAAAGCGGGAGGGGATGTTAATAGCCAAATAGGCTCTTTTTCATGTTTCCCCCAGCCTGCCATCCTTGATGGATGACTCAGACAGACACCAGAGCGCATCAGGGAGACGCAAGCCCCTCAGAGAGATGGCGAGATGGAGGAGAGGGGGCCGCTGAAGCCTGGCTGGGGTCGGTGGGGCGGGAACTCCCGAGGGCTGCCTGGAGAGGAATGGCCCCAGGAAACGGAACGGGCAACTCCTGGGGAAACCAGAGGAAAATTGCACTCATGTTTACAAGTCTTCCCTCGTCTCCCCAGTTTGCCCCTCTGGGCCCTGGAGACAGCACCGAGGTCGGAGAGTGAGGGTCTCCATACCCTCTGGATACAGAAAGGGGCGAGAAGCTCTCTTCCGTGGGTTAGGGATGCGAGAAGGGAGGTGGGCAAAAGCCTATGGCTTCGAATTCTCCTTCCTCTCTCTTTCCTCCACCCTTTTCTTTCCTCTCACCCTGTGTCCTTGGCCTTTTATCTTATCTTCACTTTTACTCTGTCGTCCCTCCTTCCTTCCTCTTTGTCTCTTCCATTGTTTCTTTCCTCCATCTGTTCCCCCGCCCCCGTTGGTGACATCAGCTGGCTGTGATAGGAACTGCCTTGGGGAGCTGTCTTCTGTGACCAATTTGAACACCTATACTGCTTTTTATTTTTCCTTCCCTAGAGCCATGGGGGAACTGAGAGCCCCCTTGGAACCTCAAACTTGACCCAGTTTGTGAGAAAACACACACACACACACACACACACAAACCACACAACACACACACACACACACAAAACACACCACCACCCTTTTTCTGCCCTCCCCACCAAATCCTTCTCGGCTCCAGCCCACTAGAAATGTGGAGTGAGCCGGGCGCGGTGGCTCACGCCTGTAATCCCAGCACTTTGGGAGGCCGAGGCGGGTGGATCACGAGGTCAAGAGATCGAGACCATCCTGGTCAACATGGTGAAACCCCATCTCTACTAAAAATACAAAAAATTAGCTGGGCACGGTGGTGCGTGCCTGTAATCCCAGCTACTCAGGAGGCTGAGGCAGGAGAATTGCCTGAACCCAGGAGGCGGAGGTTGCAGTGAGCCAAGATCGCGCCATTGCACTCCAGCCTGGGTAACAACAGCGAAACTCCGTCTCAAAAAAAAAAAAAAAAAGAAAAGAAATGTGGAGTGAGGCGGGGTACAGTGGCTCACCCCTGTAATCCCAGCACTTTGGGAGGCTGAGGCAGGGGGATCACCTGAGGTTGGGCGTTCAAGACCAGCCTGACCCACACGGAGAAACCCCATTACAAAATTAGTTGGGCATGGTGGCACATGCCTATAATCCCAGCTACTTGGGAGGCTGAGGCAGGAGAATCGCTTGAATCTGGGAGGCAGAGGTTGCGGTGGGCCGAGATCATGCCATTGCACTCCAGCCTGGCAACAAGAGCAAAACTCCATCTCAAAAAAAAAAAAAGAGAAAAAGAAATGTGGAGTGGAAATTGAAAATTACAGATTTCTGGCGAGGCCTTGGTCTGTAAAACTTAGGCTGCTTTAAGGTTAGAGGCCTCCTCTTTACTATCCCATGCCAAAAAACAAAAAAAGGAAAGAAAGAAACAAAGAAAGAAAGAAAGGAAAGGAAAGAAATACCTCTTTATCAAATTCTAACATGACTTTGCAGCTCATTTTACCTTCTTGTACAGGAAAGAATTGAATTTATACATCTGAAGACCTTTGCAAGAGGGAAGTTATTGGATACCAAAAAAACCTATTTGATGGTCTGGGGACCGTGGCTCATGCCTATAATCCCAGCACTTTGGGAGGCCAAGGTGGGTGGATCACTTGAGGTCAGGAGTTCGAGACCAGCGTGGCCAACATGGTGAAACCCTGTCTTTACTAAAAATACAAAAAATTAGCCGGGTGTGGTGGCGGGCACCTGTAATCCCAGCTACCCAGGAGGCTGAGGCCGGAGAATCAGTGGAACCTGGGAGGCAGAGGTTGCAGTGAGCAGAGATGGTGCCACTGAACTCCAGCCTGGGTGACAGAGTGAGGCCCCATCTCAAAAACAAAACAAAATAAAACAAAATCTGCTTGAGCAGATCAGAGCCCCACTTTCCACGGAAGATTTTTATTTATTATCATCAGCATCACAATTATTATATCTAATTATTATTTACAGTGGTAAGATGGAGGGATTATTCTCTTCAAATGTGGTCATAGCACAGTGGTTGAGAGCTGTGGCTCTGGAATCAAACCATCTTGGCTGAATTCTGGTTTCTCCACTCATGCACTGGATGACCATGGGCAAATTACTTAGCTCTCTCTAAGCCTCAGTTTCCTCATCAGCAAAATGGGGATTATAGTTGTCCATAGATTACTGGGTTGTAGAAAGGACAAATGACATAATCCATATAAAGTGTATAGCATTGTGTCTGATGATTATTATATGCTCAATACACATTGGCTGTTACTTGGTTGTAGATCCTTTTCAAACACAGCTCATGATCACCAGCACTGAATATGCATTGCACTCCAACTATGTACATGGCACTACATTAAATATAAGGTAGCAAGAGATATAAACATGACTTCTGCTCTCAAAGGGTTTAGTCTTTCTGTTGAGAAACAGTAGATGCATTAAAAATTACAAATTACCAAATAATTGTATGCCAAGTGCCAAATGAAAGTACAAATGCCAGATGCTTTCAACACTCAGCTCCAAGAGAGGGGTTGCAGGACTTGGAGCTAGGGGCCCCCCCACAAAAGAGGCCACTGAGCCTGGGTCTTTAAGGAAGTGAGGGATGGAATGAAGTGAAGTGAAAAAGGGAATGGCATGAGCAAAGACTACGAGGATGGTTTGCTTTTGAATGAATGAGTTTTGCTGGATTTAAAGAGGAAACTTGGAGCTGGGTGGGTGGTTTGTGCCTGTAGTTACAGCTACTCCGGAGCTGAAGCATGAGGATCACTTGAGTCCAGGAGTATGTGACCAACCTGGGCAACACAGCAAGACCTTATCTCTAAAAAAAAAAAAAAAAAAAGGCCAGGCGCGGTGGCTCACGCCTGTAATCCCAGCACTTTGGGAGGCCGAGGCGGGTGGATCACGAGGTCAAGAGATCGAGACCATCCTGGTCAACATGGTGAAACCCCGTCTCTACTAAAAATACAAAAAATTAGCTGGGCATGGTGGCGCGTGCCTGTAATCCCAGCTACTCAGGAGGCTGAGGCAGGAGAATTGCCTGAACCCAGGAGGCGGAGGTTGCAGTGAGCCAAGATCGCGCCATTGCACTCCAGCCTGGGTAACAAGAGTGAAACTCTGTCTCAAAAAAAAAAAAAAAAAAAAAAAAAAATTACAAATACAAATAAAGGGCAACATAGTGAGAATTGTCTCTATAAATAAAGAATTGGCCAGGCACGGTCATGGCTGCCTGTGGTCCCAGCTACTTGGGAGGCTGAGGTGAGAAGATGGCTTGAGCTCAGAGGCAGTCAAGGCTGCAGTGAACTGGGACAGTGCCACTGCACTCCAGCCTGGGAGACAGAGTGAGACTCTGTCTCAAAAATAAATAAATAAATATAAATAAAAATAAAGTATAAACTTGATAAGTATCCTGAAGACAGGGCCAGGTGCGGTGGCTCACCTGAGGTGGCCTGTAATCCCAGCACTTTGGAAGGCTGAGGCAGGTGGATCACCTGAGGTCAGGAGTTCAAGACCAACCTGGCCAACATGGCAAAACCATGTCTCTGCTAAAAATACAAAAATTAGCTGGGCGTGGTGGCGCATGTCTGTAGTCCCAGCTACTCAGGAGACTGAGGCAGGAGAATTGCTTGAACCTGGGAGGCAGATGCTGCAGTGAGCCAAAATCGCACCACTGTACTCCAGCCTAGGTGACAGAGTGAGACTCCATCTCAAAAAATAAAGAATTTGAATACAGGACCCAGATACTTGGTCTATATGTTGTATGCTTTAGGGAAGTGTTGGAGATTTTTGAACAGCAGTATCACATATGTAAAAATATAGGTATATATAATTGTGTGTGTGTGTGTGTATTTTTTAAGGAAGGTTAATCTAGGGGTGCTGCATAGAATGAACTGGTATAAGAGAGACTAGAGATCAGCTGGGCACGGTGGCTCCCGCCTGTAATCCCAGCACTTTGGGAGGCGGAGGCAGGTGGATCAGAAGGTCAGGAGATCAAGACCATCCTGGCCAACATGGTGAAACCCCATCTCTACTAAAAATATATTTAAAAAATTAGCTGGTTGTGGTGGAGGGTGCCTGTAATCCCAGCTACTCGGGAAGCTGAGGAAGGAGAATCGCTTGAGCCAGGGAGTTAGAGGTTGCAGTGAGCCAAGATCACGCCATTGCACTCCAGCCTGGCCACAGAGCAAGACTTGGTCTGAAAAAAAAAAGAGAGACTAGAGATCAGGGAACCAGTAAAGGAGGGCTTGGGCCAGAATGAAGAGAAAATAATAAATTCGAGAAACATGAAAAAGTTTGATAACTAAATGGATGTTAGGAAGAGATGGAGAAGGAGAGTGATAAGGCACTAAGCGCTAAGGCTTTGAAACTGGGTGGTTGGGAGCAATCTATAGGAACAGGGTTTGGTCATCATTACCCTAAGTTCTGGTTGGAGCCCAGGTTCCCGGAGTTTAGCAGACCACTGTAAAGCCTGCTGCCACGTGCTTGTTGATGTGGTTTCATATTTATTGGGTATCTGTTATGGTGTGGGTATGGTGGGAAGTTAGTTATCCATCCTCCATCAGTCTGACATGTGTTTTGAGTAGTTGGAAATTGGTTACCCTGTACATCTTCTGTTGCCTACCTGCCTCTGTCATAACTGATCTTAGAGGCTGAGGTTTCAACCTATGGAGAGCATAAATAACTCTTTGGGGAGCTAAACTTAAGGCTCAGCTCCACCCACCCAATACTTTAGCAAATGAACCAAGAAGAATGTGCCTGTCCCATAGGCCCTGTCCTCTGAGACCTTAAGCTGTAAGAGGGTCTGCTGTTTGACTACCAAGTAATGAGGCAAATTTATAGGCAAATGCCTTAGGAGTCATTCCTCTCAATTTGAGGATATTCCCTTCAAAGTCATGTCACCAGGAGACTGCACTTATTCCAAATGCTTCCGTTGCTTAAAACATTTGGGAAGCCTCCCTGGGAATTATCTTCAGAGTCTTCAGCACATTTGTGTGCCTTTCCTCAAAGGTACCAGATCCTCATCCTTTGAAGGTGGTGGGATGGTTGCAATGTTTTTCTATGGTTGCCATTTTCCAAAAAAGTTTTGAAACTGCTTTTAGCAATGGCAAAGTGTTGAAATAGAATTATAGGCTCCTACTAAGAAGTCATGACAACTGAATGCCGTCTATGATCCTGGATTGGATCCTGGACTGGGGGTAGAGAGAGTTTGACGATGGGAATAGTCATAAAGGACTTTACTGGAAAAATGGATGGACATTGAATATGGGCTGTACATTAGATGGTATTCTCATAACGATGTTAAATTTCTTGCTTTTGATCATGCTACTGAGGTTGTTTGTTTAAGAGAATGCCTTTATTCTTAGGAAATACATACTAGAATATTTAGGAGTAAAGGGACAGGATTTCTCCAACATGCTCTCCAAAAGTTCCAAAAAAATGCATATGTAAACATGTAGATAGAGAAGGATGAAGTGAATGGAGCAAAATGTAAACAATTGATGAATCTGGGTAAAGGGCATATGAGAGTTCTTTGTACTATTTTTGATATTCTTTTATAAGTTTGAAATTTATAAAGATAAAAAGTTACCCAAAAACCAACTATATAGCCTCCACCTGAAGGAGAGAGATTGAATTAGATGCTGATTCTTTCAAAATAGTCCTCTTAGGAGACACTGCACTCTTCAACACTTTTTAGAGATTGGGTGAAAACATGAAAGCTCATCAGATCTGTGGATGATACAGTGACAAAAGAGAGTTAATGTCTTGGGTGGCAGGCTAAGGATTTAATAAGATTGTAGCAGAATAGGAACATTGACCCAGATCATACACAGTTTAACATGATGTACACTCCATCAGTGTTAGTTAAATTGAGTTGAGTGAGGTGAAATTTAAAAGGATTAAATGATAAGTTTCATACTTTTCACCAAAAGAGTTAATTCAGTAGGGATGAGGAAGATATTGCCTAAGAGTGATATATACTAAAAACAGTAAGTTTAGTTGCCTGCAACCTCAATATGCTGATATGATAAAGAAGCTGATATTATAAAGAAGCTACTATGGGCTGGGTATGGTGGCTCACACCTATAATCCCAGCACTTTGGGACGCTGAGGCGGGCAGATCACTTGAGGCCAGGAGTTCGAGTCAGCCTGGACAACATGACAAAACCCTGTCTCTACTAAAATACAAAAATTAGCTGAGCATGATGGCATAATAGCAGCTACTGGGAGGCTGAGGCACAAGAATGGCTTGAATCTGGAAGATGGAGGTTGTAGTGAGCCAAGATTGTGCCACTGCACTCCAGCCTGGGAGACAGAGTAAAACTCTAAAACAAAACAAAACAAAACAAAAAAAACTGCTATGATCTGCGTCTGCTTTAAAAAAAAATTAGAGATTCTGAGCCGCATTAATAAAAATACAATCTTCAGAACAAGGGAGGTGATTGTCTTTCTTTATCCTGTGCCCTTTGGACTTAATCTTTAGGGCTGGGGCACTATTTATAAAGAAAAGCATTGCTAATGAAAGGCCTATGGAGATAGTGAGATTTTGAAAGGAGAGCATTTAAGGAATAAGTGAAGGAATTAGGGATGTTTAAACTCTCAGGGGTTCCTGTTGGCTGCCTTCTAGACATTTGATTGGCGTCGGAACTGGGGAGGAAGATTTACATATTCTGTATCAATTCACACAATGAAAAGAGGACAGAAGGAGTGAATTACAGGGAGATCGTTTCTGGTTTAGTATGAGAAAGAATTTTCTAAACATTAAAACAGTCTGAAAATAGAAAGATGTTACCTAGTGAGGTAGTAAGTTCTCTATGGCTGGAAGTATCCAAAGAAGGCTATTACGAGGGATACTATAATAAGAATTCTTGCAGCAGGAAGGTCCCTAGATCAGGTAGACTGCTGGCCTGTTGAACTCTAAAATTCTAGGTAATTACATGTCTATTTATGAAAAAATACACCTATGGGCCTCTTTTCTTTGTGGTCTTTATTATATAATGTTTACAGAAACGGCCCACAAACCCACTGATTGTATAAAGCTTGGGAAGCCTGGACTGGGAGCCTCTTCCTTTTGAATTCCTTGCTTCCCTACCCCTTCTCTTTTCCAGCCTTCCATCCTGCCCCTTGGTTGCCTCTGTCTAGAACTTTCCATTTCTGTCTGCATGATGGGACTTCTTGAGAGATTTGTAATGTTGAAAATTCTGCCGGACCCTGTGGCTCACGCTTGTAAACTCAGCACTTTGGGAGGCCGAGGCAGGCATATCACTTGACACTAGGAGTTTGAGACTAGCCTGGCCAACATGATGAAACACCATCTCTACTAAAAATACAAAAATTAGCTGGGCGTGGTAGCTCATGCTTGTAATTCCAGCTACTTGGGAGGCTGAAGCACGAGAATTGCTTCAACTCAGGAGGGGTTGCTTGAACCCAGGAGGTTGCAGTGAGCTGACATTGTGCCACTGCACTCCAGCCTGGGCAAGAGGGTGAGACCGTCTCAAAAAAAGAGGCTGGGCAGGGTGGCTCATGCCGATAATCCCAACACTTTGGGAGGCCAACGTGGGTAGATCATCTGAAGTCAGGAGTTCGTGAATAGCCTGGTCAACATGGTGAAACCCTGTCTCTACCAAAAATACAAAAATTAGCCAGGCGTGGTAGCACATGCCTGTAATCCCAGCTCCTTGGGAGACTGAGGCAGGAGAATCATTTGAACCTAGGAGGCAGAGGTTGCAGTGAGCTGAGATGGCACCACTGCAGTCCAGCCTGGGCGACAGAGCAAGACTCCTTCTCAAAAACAAAAACAAGACAAAAAACAAAACAAAAACAAAAAAGAAAGAAAAGTCTGGATATTGTGCTAGTCTCCCTACTGAGGCTGACTCTGACACAAGCTGATTGGCATTTGCTCTCAGAGAACAGTTTCTGCATTTGAGGAATTTCATTGGAATCCCAGCACTCTTGCTTAGCGTGGCAGGAGGTGAAGTGAAGGTGTGAGTTAGTGGAATATGTGGGTTCTAAACCCCAAGAGGAGCAAACCCCTGAGGATGGACTGCATATCTCAAGAGCAAAGAAAGGTAGAAAACAGAGATCAGAGATAGGCTCCTCTTCTCTCCTGTAGCCTTTCCTCCAATTCTTTTCTGTTTTAATCACAGGAAGAGTGATTAGTCAGCCGAAGAAGGACGGGGGAAGAAAGCAGATGAGTTTTATCTGGCTGGGGTCTGCCCAAGCCGCAGCCATGTGACTACCTGGCTGACCTGGGGTCTCCATCATGTCCCTGCCTGTCCACAAGACGGATCAGGCTGCCCTTCTCTGCAGCACCCGCCCCCCAATCCAGGAGAGGGTTGCTAGGATAATTATAGCCTACTTGTTTTTCTCCCTCTTTTTTATTCCTTTAGATCCTGGACATTTTTACTTTCTCAGGGAACTGGGGAACTTCTTCAACACCGTAGTAAACTGGAATCTGGAAGGTTCCCTGCAGCAGAAATGAGGAGGTTAAATTCTCAGAAATCATCCCTGTTTTTTACCGTTCTCTACCCACCTCCCTCCCAATGTTAACTGGGAATCTATTGCTTTGTCCTCTTTGTCCTTCAATTCTCAATGGCATGGTCTTGGCTCACTACAACCTCCGTCTCCCGGGTTCAAGTGATTCCCCTGCCTCAGCCTCCCAAGTAGCTGGGACTATAGATGCATGCCACCAAACCCGGCTAATTTTTGTATTTTTAGTAGAAATGGCATTTCACTATGTTGGATAGGCTGGTCTCGAACTCCTGGCCTCATGATCCACCCGCCTTGGCCTCCAAAGTGCTGGGATTACGGGCATGAGCCACTGCGCCTGGCCTTTGTCCTTCATTTCAACAACACAGAGCCTTTCCCCAAATATTCAGGCCTCTCTGTCATTCATAAAATTGCTCCTCTTGACCTGCTGGGCTCAAGTGATCCTCCCACCTCAGGCTCTTGAGTAGCTGGGACTATAGGCATGCCCCACTATGCTCACCTAATTTTTGTATTTTTTGCAGAGATGAGCGTCTCATCATGTTGCCCACTCTGGTCTTGAACCCCTGGGCTCAAGCTATCTGCCCGCCTTGGCCTCCCAAAATGCTGGGATTACAGGTGTGAGCTACTGTGTCCAGCCTCAGGAATCTCATTCAGTATTGAAGGAAACAGACCTGGCTTTGAATCCTGATTCTATCGGTTGCAAACGCTGTGACCTTGGACAAGTGGCAAAATCTCTCAGAGGATCCATTATTCCACTTGTGAAATGGGAAAAATTATACCTATTCACAGAATTTTTGTAAATATTCAATGAAATAATGCAAGTCAAGCTCTTAGCAAGTGACTGGCAAAGTAAGTGCTCAAAAGATGGCAACTATTGCTGCTAGGGCTCAGCTTTGTTTGTGCTAAGTGGATAAAGTAAAAGGAGATGACAGGGGTTAAGGGAACACACCAGAAAGGAGGCTCACAGAAGAGACGCTGAAAGGGATGGATCTGGTTAATGCAGGACAGATGGCAGAGAAGGAGGAAGGTGGGGAGAAGGAAAGGGGAAGGAAAGGGCTCATTGGAGACTGGCCTGGCAGGGAAAGAGAGAAAGTTGGGATGCACAGAACAAGACAAAGCACGGGAAAGGGATGGACAAACAGCAGATGGGAGAGGAAGACAGAATGACAAAGATGGCAGGGGTTGGGGGGGTGGTGGTGGGAACCCAGCTGGTGTGAAACAGACAAGAGGTGCTGGAGAAGACAGAAGGAAAAGAGAAAATCAAGGGGTGGGGGGCAGTGCCAATATGATACAGGGAAGCAGGGGCAGGACAGACAGACTGAGAGCGAGTTGGGAAAGCACAAGACGGACAGACAGATGGCAGGGACAAGAGGGTGCCCTGGGTTGCCTGCATTCTGCTGTGTTTACCAGCTAATTGAGTTAAATTGTTGTCAGAGATGTAATTAAAGGGTAGCGAGAGCTCTCTGGCAGGCCCAAAACAGATGGAGGGGGCTTTAATTGGTAATTAAATTCTTCCCTGGCAGCTGAGGAAGGAGCTTGTGCTTCAGCCTCACAAGGCCACGGGTGGCCTTCCCCCCATTCCCGGCCCCTCTCAGGAGCTCTTTGGGGAGGGGGCTGGGCCCTGCACACCAGCAGCCTGGCAGGCAGCGAGGCCTGGTAACTGCAGGAGAATGCATGCCAAAGCCACCCTTCTTCCCTGCTGGGGCTGGCTCAGCTCCCATGAGCGAGTCCAAGCAAACCCACCCCTGTTCCTTCCCCTTCCCGACCTCCCCACCCCCACCTACCAAACTAGCATTGACCCATGAATTCCTGCATGGCCCCCATTGCTTCACTTGGGATCCCAGGGAAGAATAGTGGGGCTCTGGCCCTGCAGCCTGATCGGCTTGGGAAGAGTTAGTTTAGTCGGGGACCCAGGCAGACCCATCTGTTGGCATGGCTCCCACAAGCCTATCAGCATCTGCCCCCTCCCCCTGCCCTCCCTTCCAGGAGACGCTGTGCAGAGATTCTATTCTGCCTGGCACATCACTGTCTGGCGCTAACACTGCTTCCATCCTTCTCGACACCCTGCCCTCACCCCCACAGCAGCAAATAAGACAGGGATGGGATCAGTCGCCCTGATGGGCAGACAGATTGGTTAGATGCTCTAAGATGTGAGCATTTAGACTTACCAGCTTTCAACTCCAAATCTCAGTTTGACCTGCATTTCATTGGAGAAGGACCCTTGGGATTGGCAGTTTTCCTGGAAACCCACAACTTCTAGACATGATCCATTTCAAAGAAAGAGATAAGTAAAAACAGAGCACAGAGGCAAGCCTTTTTAAAAGAAAGCTGAAAGGGAAGTTACACAGAATGAAAATCCAGGGAAGACATTGTGGGATTGTTGTAAAATGTGTGGCTGACTGTGAGTCAGCAATAATACAGTGCTATTCTCACAAAAGCAAGCTGCGTGCTGGATACACAAATAAGGTACCTGGGGGTCATTCTCATTATATCTCAGGTGATCAAATAAGAGTTCTTTGTCTTGCTCTGGGCTCCAGGGAGCCTAGAGAGTCATAGGCAAGTTTTGAGGGGTTTCTGGGGAGAACTGTAGAAATGACAGAAAGGTTTGTGAGGCACAATGCCCGACTGTACAGATTTTCACTCAGTTTGTCAAGCATTCTCTGTTCTTTTGCCTTCAGCCCCACATGTGCTGGTCTCTTTGCCAGGATCTTTGCTCCCCATCCTTCCTTCTCCATCCCTGGACTAACTGTTATTTATCTTAAGGCTGAAAGCTAGTCCTTCTTTCCTGCCCTCCCTTCCTTCCTCCCTTCCTCCTTCCTTCCTCCCTTCCTCCCTTCCTTCTGATGGAGTCTCAATGTCTTCCTACACGCTGGAAAGCAGTGGCACAAACACCACTCACTGCACCCTCAACCTCCCAGGCTAAAGCAATTCTCTTGCCTCAGCCTCCTGAGTAGCTGGGATTACAGGCATGCACCACCACGCCCAGCTATTTATTTTATTTTATTTTATTTTTTGTAGAGATGGGGTTTTGCTATGTTGCCTAGGTTCGTCTCAAATCCCTGGGCTCAAGGGATCCCACTGTCTCAGCCTCCCAAAGTGCTGGCATTACAGGCATGAGCCACTATACCTGGCCAACATTGCAAATTTAACTGTCTGACTCCCTTAAAAGGCTATAAGCTCCAAAGGCCAAGGAGTCCATTTTGCTCATCTCCCCAACAGCTACTAAAGGACCTAGCAAGTAGGAGGTGCTGAATTAATTTTTGTTGAATGAAGAAATAAACCCAGAACATTCAGGTGAAGAAAGCAAACTCTGAAAGTCATCAGTGAAGTTATTATACAGATAAGACGCCTAGAAATGCAGCCAAGATTTAGGTTAGCTGCAGGAAATAACTTTTTGGGCTTTTTTTTTTTTTTCATCTTTGTCTATTTGCTAAGGGAAAATGAGGAAATCTCCTTTTTTTTTTTTTTTTTTGAGACGAAGTCTCACCCTGTTGCCCAGGCTGGAGTGCAATGGCACGATCTCAGCTCACTGCAACCTCCGCCACCCGGGTTCAAGCTATTCTCCTGCCTCAGCCTCCCGAGCAGCTGGGATTACAGACATGCGCCACCACGCCTGGCTAATTTTTGTATTTTTAGTAGAGATGGTGTTTCACCATGCTGGCCAGGCTGGTCTCAAACTCCTGACCGCAGGTGATCTGCCCTCTTCGGCCTCCCAAAGTGCTGGAATTACAGGCGTGAGCTACCTCGCCCAGCAGAAATCTCTTTTAGAAACAGAAAGAAGACAAAGTCTTATGACAGGTCAGCCGGTGGTAGCCTTCACCCTCTGCTGTGGGAGGTCAGGAGAGTGAGTGTGCTGGTTCCCAAACACCAGACCCCGCCCCCATGGGAGATTTTTAATAATCAGTATGTCTAGAGGCAGGGGTAAGAAATCGTACTTTTTAAATCATCCCAGGTTATGATAATTCTGATGATTGGCAGATAGAAACCATTAGATTAAATGCCGGGTTTCTTTCAGCTACGAACATTTGTTTTTCTCTTCTTTTGCTTGCTGGCAATTTTTTCCCACCAGCTAGAACAAATCAGCCCAGCTGATTCTACTAGGCCTGAAAGAAAGTAAGCTTGGGGATATTGAATTCCTCACAGAACCTTGGCAAAAATACAGGTGAAACACGCTTGTGGGGTGAGCCCTTCCACTACATGCAGAATGGGGCAGCTCCATTTTCACCCCTACCGTCCCCATCATAAAGACCAGACTGAATATGATTTTAAGCCTGGTTCAGCAGTCCCATTCTACAAAATGGTACTGAAATACAAAAACTGTCATGGTCAGGAACTGCTGGAGCTACGGGTTGAGCCCTGCATTTGAACACCAGCCTTCACTTCCTGGTTAGTATCCTCCCCACCACATGATAGTGACAAAGTTTATTTGGCTTCCCCCAGATAGCTCCAGCTCTCCTTGGATTCATTCATTCATTCAGCATTCATTCTCCTGCAGTACCTGAATGGATCCAAATGTCACATCATTTCCCTTCACGCAGCAGGGCGGGGGCACAGTTGTGGGGAGGTGGGTGACATTCCCTCCCCTAAAGCTATCCTCCTGCCACCCACTGAGAGATCCCCTAGTGAGAGACTGTCAGAGGGCACCACTGCCTGCTGAGACCACCAGAAGGCCTTGGGACCTGCAGGGTTAAGCATCTCCAGAGCTGCTTCCTGCATCATCAAAGCTGACTTGCCCACACAGCCAAGGCTCAATGAGCTAAATATGGTCATAAAACCTAAGCCTCAGCATTGTTTGTCATCCTTCCTCCTGCATCACCTCTTGTGGCCTGTTACTTAGACTCACAGGATTGAGAGGTCGAACAAATCTCAGACTTCAAGTCCTGGGTTTTGGCAAAGCTTGGTTTGCCAGGCACGCGCCACCAATCCCAGCTAATTTTTGTATTTTTAGTAGAGACGGGGTTTCACCATGTTGGCCAGGCAGGTCTCAAACTCTTGACCTTGTGATACACCCGCCTCGGCCTCCCAAAGTGCTGGGATTACAGGCATGAGCCACCATGCTCAGCCTGTTTATGTGTTGTTTTTTGTTTTTTGGTTTTTTGAGACGGAGTCTCACTCTTTCGCCCAGGCTGGAGTGCAATGGTGTGATCTTGGCTCACTGCAACCTCCGCCTCCCAGGTTCAAGCAATTCTCCTGTCTCAGCCTCCCAAGTAGCTGGGATTACAGGTGCATGCCACCACACCTAGCTAATTTTTGTATTTTTAGTAGAGATGGGGTTTCACCGTGTTGATCAGGCTAGTCTCAAACTCCTGTGACCTCACCTAATCCACCCACCTTGGCCTCCCAAAATTCAGGGATTACAGGTGTGAGCCACCATGCCTGTCCTGTTTATGTGCTTTTGTATAACATGTTAAGAGTTCTGGTCAGTGTTGTGCTGGTAAAAGTTTACTAGTTGGCTCTCACTTGGAGTCCTGAAACCCTGATTTGTAGCATTTGCTTATTATTTCTGTGGTGTAAATATTTCCACTAAAGCCCATTTCAAGCCACCAATTGGAAATCCCAGTGCAAAACTGGGAAATGCACATAATTGGCTCTTGGGAACCAGTGCAAGCCAGCTGCAGCATGGCACTGGTTCTGCTCTTTTTTTTTTTTTTTTTTTTTTTTTAAAGACAAGGGCTTGCTCTGTTGCCCAGCCTGGAGGGCTAAATATGGTCTCAGCCATATTTATTTACTGAGATCAGTAAGCATGATCTCAGCTCACTGTAACCTCTGCCTCCCGGGCTCAAGCCATCCTTCCGCCTCAGCCTCCCAAGTGGGAGAGAGATAATCAGTAAATTATCTCTTGAGCTGGGATTACAGGCATACAACACCACACCCAGCTAATTTTTGTATTTTTAGTAAGGACAGCATTTCACCATGTTGCCCAGGCTGCTGTTGAACTCCTGAGCTCAAGTGATCCTCCCACCTCAGCCTCCCAAAGTGCTGGGGTTACTGGCATGAGCCACCGTTGCCCAGCCTGGTCCTTCTTTTTAAAAAGAAGTGTGGGTTGGGTGCAATGGCTCACGCCTGTAATCACAGCACTTTGGGAGGCCGAGGCAGGTGGATCACCTGAGGTCATGAGTTTGAGACAGGCTGGCCAACATGGCGAAACCCATCTCTACTAAAAATACAAAAATTAGCCAGGCGTGGTGGTGCATGCCTGTAATCCCAGCTACTTGAGAGGCTGAGGCAGGAGAATTGCTTGAATCCAGGAGGCGGAGGTTGCAGTGAGCTGAGATTGCACCACTGCACTCCAGCCTTGGGTGATGGAGCAAGACTCTGTCTCAAAAATAAAAAGTGTGAAGACTTTTCTATTACTACCTTTTAAAGATGAGACAGCTGAGGTCTAGAAAGATTAATTGTTGCTGAGAGCCACACAGCTTACTAGGACCAGATTCCAAAGTCCCTGATCCCTGAACCACCAGATCCCACACTCCACAATCCAACTGGGTTGGACTGTCCTAGGCAGGGAGGAGAGGAGGCAGACATCACCGCAGCAGCGCCAAGGCAGGAGCGCAGGGGGTGATGACCAATGTCAAAATAAGTGGCCAAAGGGTCTCGCAGGCAACTTTGCTGGGCAAAACCAGACCAAACCTAAACAAACCCCTCAAACTTGAAGAGTCTCATTTTGAACCAACCCTGTTCATGTCCTCATGGAGTAAATTATTCCCCATTCTGGCTTGGATGAAACAAGAAGCATCCTTACCCTGTCTTCCCTAAGTCTCTCTCCCAAACCTACGAAAAATCCTTGGGCAATGCACTGTATGTGGGTTGAGGGGTGGGGTGGGAAGTGGGAAAGAACAAACCCTTTTAGACAAGTCCAGGAATAATTATTTCAGCAGCTGTTATGTTTTCTTCCCGGGTAAGGAGCATAAGAAGGAAGCATGGTGCGGTGCTGAGTGGAGGCCTGGGTCTTCTAGAGCCCTGGATTCTCACTCTGGCTCTGCTACTCATTTGGGTGGTGGATCTCTTCCCCTCTCTGGACATTAGCTTCCCCATCTGTACAAAGAAAGGCTAGAACTATGCTTTCCCACATCTTTTTCTTTTAAAATGCCATGAATCACCATGGGGGGAAATGGAGGGAGACCACCCAATAATGCAGTAATGTTTCTCCCCCAGTCCTTACATCCCACTGTTTCACCAGCTTCAACAAAGGCCCTTTCCTTGCACCTCTAAAGATGCTCCTCACTTCATAACACCCCACAAAGGCCTCCTCCAAGTTTCTCTGACGTCTTTCAGGACTGACTTGGGGCTGCCCCAGCCTGGCATCTGGTCTCCTGTGTCCTAGTCATTCTTTGTGTCCATGTTTCTTCCCTAGGAGCTGGGGTCACCTTGCCAAGGAGGAGGAATGAGAAGGCGGGGTCATCTGTTTTGCACGGCCTCTGCCCATCTACCCTCCCTGCCAGGGTCTGGTTTGCTAGAGGAGGGGAAGGAGGGTAGGGATGGGTGGTAGAAGAACCCTGTGACCCGCCCCCCACCCCGACAAGCCTGTCCTGCAGTTTCCCATCCGACTGTCTTCTCCTCCACAGAAGGAAAATGGGTCACGCTCCACAAGGGCCTGTTATCGCCAACCTGGCCTGCTGCTGCCTGATAGAGCCCAGCCCTCCCCCGCCAGATCTCATTAAGGGGTCACCGCTTATGCTTCCCAGCCGCCCCCCATCCATCTTTGGCCATGGATGACAGACTGGGCCCGGAGGCTGATGTCCGGCAGGTGACGGGGTTAATGGCAGAAGAGGGTAGAGGGCAGAGGCCAGCCAACTCACAGTGGCGGGAGGGCAGTCTGGGAGGCCCTGTCTCCACTCCAGTCAGGCAGCCCCTCAAATTACAGCACCTGGGGGAGGGATGAGCCCTGGACCCCTCCATCCCCAGGGAAGCAAGGTGGGCAGTATCAGCCATCTTGGGAGCAGATGGTGGGAGGAGAGAATGTTAGCCTGGGAAGAAGAAGAGTGAAGACACAGAAGGGGAAGGAGAGCTGGAAAGAAGAGGGGGAAATTTCTATATTTGTGGGCTCAGTGAAAACATTGCTTCTTGGAAGCCTGGATGCTCTTTGGCAAGAAGCACATATTTGCAGATGTGTATGAAGTCAGGTGAGTATTTTGAAGATGGGTACCCAGGACCCATTCTGTTTTCCTTCCCAGTTGCCCAGTTCAGCACCCAGCACTGTGGTTAGGAGTAAGTTTCCAGAGTCAAATAGTATGAATCTAAGTCCTTTTCGGGTCCTTTCTATGTGACACGGGTAAGTTACTTAACCTCTCTGAGCCTGATTTTCTCCATGTAGCTTCTGTGAGGATGAAATGACATGGCACATGGGAGACACAGCACCTGGTCCTGTGCTGCGCTAGGATTAGCTGCTCTTGGAAGTAGTGGGCTCATTGCTTTAATTACTGCAATCACCTTTGCTGCCTCTCTCCCATCCCCAAGCTTTTCCCAAGCCGTGTGCCTGTGACCTTCCTCGTCTGACCTCCTACATGCCTGTGATCACCTCCTAGCCTGCCCCAGGGAGCTGCTGAATGCTGCTTTGGGGGCAGCTGCCCCCATCATGGCTCCCAGAGGGGAGGCCCCACGGAGACAAGGGTTAGTCCCTCCAGGCCTTTGAAGCCCAGGGAGGGAAGGGGGAGGGGCTGCCCTGTGCGCCTGACCTGGGGGGTGAGGCTCACCCCCCCACCATGGGAGGAGAACAGAGGAACAATGGGCAGTGGAAGCCAGGCTCCCACGGCGGCCAGCTGGCAGTCAGGAGAGGGGGTGGGGTAGGGGTGGGAGTATACCCTCCTCAGAGCAAGCAGAAAGCTTCAAGAGGCTGGGGTCTCCCCAAAGGGACCCTGAATGTCAAAGGTATCCTATGGAGACACGGAGAGAGATTTTTGCAATGTAGCTTCCTGGACAGAGGTTGTCCAGAGCCCCCCATGATGGGGTGCAGGAATGCCCCCAGTTCCAGGGACCCCTCAAGCATACCCTGCTCTCAGGGTGGGGAAAGAAGCCAACTAGCACCACTCTGCCCTCCTTCTAACTAGCACCACTCTGCCCTCCTTCTCAAGTCTGGATGGAGTGCCCCTGCTCTGGGGGGTGTGGATCACCTCCATTAGGTCCTCAATCTTGCGAGGATAATGCATGGCCCAGGCTGGGCTGAGGGAGGAGGCCCCTCTGGCAGAGAAGCCAGGAGGCAGGACGCAGCAGCGCCTGAGCAGAATACCAAGCAACCGCCTGGTTGCCTTGGGCCTGAGGCCACCCCTGGTGGCCAGCAAACTTGGGCAAGTTGGGGGTCTGTCCCCTGGCTACCTCTACGCCTTCATGCCCAGCTCTACCAGCTCCCTACTGTGGCTGAACTCAGTGAGGCTTCTCCGTGGGGTGCCAAGGTCCTGGGTAGCACGAAACAGCCGTGTTCAACCCACTCAACTAGACCAGAGCCCTGCCCATCTCGAAGTCCTGAGGATGACCCAGCAAGATGAGAATTAACTACACCCCGATGGAGGTGGGAAGTCACATAACACAGAACGTTCTCCCCTTTCCTTGTCTATCCATGGTTGTCAAAGGAAATAAAGCTTTCTTCTAGAGTGAGTGTTGGAATGGTGTGGCCTGCTTGTCGCTCACTCAGTCCCCTGTGGGATGTTGCTGCTGCCTTTTGCAGCTTGCTCTTGCTGTCCACGCCTCTAATCTTAGTGTATCCGACCCCAGCCTCCCTCGCCTTCTGTTGGGAAAGCCTTGTAGCCACCTTATATGATACTGCAGTGCAGGTGACAGAGCCCTTTCACTTGGATAGGCTCATTTGACTCTCTCCCCTTCCTGCCAGGTGGGAGAGGGACAGCTGTTACTTCCCTGGAAGGCATTGTAGCCTAGTAGTTAGGGGCTTGGGCCCTGCAGTCAGACACATCCAGGCTGTCAACAAGCATCCCTGCTTACCAGCTGGGCAAGCTTCTTAATTTCTCGGAGCCCAAGTTTCCTTATCTACTATATGGGATTATAGTAGATAAGGAAATCTTATCCTGCCTAATAAATTAGTCTCCATATACGGTGGTCATGGCACTGCATTAAATGAGTTCGTGCTAACGATGCCTGGCACATTGTAAGTGCTTAAAAACAGCAAAGAAAAAAGTAGTTTCTTAAAATTTCTATGTTAGCCGGGCAAGGTGGCTCATACCGGTAAGCCCAGCACTTTGGGAGGCTGAAGCAGGCATATTGCTTGAGTCCAGGAGTTCAAGACCAACCTGGGCAACATGGCAAAACGCTGTCTCTAATAAAAATACAAAAATTTAGCTGAGTGTGGTGGCTCACACCTGTAGACCCAGCTACTCAGGAGACTGAGGTGGGGAGATCCCTTGAGCTCAGGAGGCAGAGGTTGCAGTTAGCTAAGATCACACCACTGCACTCCAGCCTGGGCAACAGAACGAGACTCTGTCTCAAAAATAAAACATAAAATAAAATTCCTATTTCTTTGAGGCAGGTGAGAGGTTGAGCTAGATCCCAGAGCTAGTGATTGTTTTGAATTGAGGTCTCCTGACCTCAGTCTGGAGCTTTTCTCATCATAGCTTACAGACGCCTTCCTTCCGCTCCTGCTCTGTGTCTCAGCTTTGTCCCCAAATTCTGCATGCTCCCAGATAGAGCAGCAGGCCCCCGCTCCAGCCTCTGAGTCCTCCCTGCATGTGGAGGGATGCTTCTCTTCTCCCATCAGGATTGTGTGGAAACGTCTGCAGTCATGGGAACCGCAATCAGGATTCAAGGCCCATAATTCAGCAGTGATCAGATGTAGGGGAGGTGCCAGGACAGTTATATTAATAACTGTGCCATTAAAAACAAGCAAGTGATGTTCTCATAAAGTATGTGTTGGTTGGGGTGGTTAGGTTTGTTCATTTATTTATTTATTTCCCTTCAGGAGTGAACAGGGCCACACAGAGGGAGACCAGTAAATTATCTCTTGAAATGATTCCGGTAATAAGTTGGGCAGGTTAGAAGAGCTGTCGGCAGCTCCCGCCAGACCTCCTTCAACCTTTCAGAACTCCTATCTTTCACTTGGCCTTGTTTTATATGGGGCCAGTTACTCCCTTCTGGGTTAGCTGCGTCCCTTGTTTAGAGCTGCTGTTTACGTGGACAAATGTGCATTTTTTTTTCATCAGCCAAACAAGTCCGAGTGATTGTATATTATTTCTTGCCAGGAATCAGAACATGCTGTGTGACATAGAATAGAGAGGGATCCTGTAGGGACAGGGGTTGTACATATTTGAAATAAGCACTATTCAGGAAAATCCACAGAGACCCAATAATAATAAATCAATACTACTACTACTAATAATAATAACTCACATTTATATTGGGGGTGAACGGCCAAGTTCCCTTTTGAGCACTTTTCCTGTGTTAACGTGTTTGATTTTCATAATAACCCTACATAGTCAATTCAGTTCCAGCCACTCTGACTCCTCAGCCTGGGTTCCCACCCACTACACTGCCTCTAATATTTTTCTCTCGGGATGCTGCCTTCTCCATCTTTAACGGTCTGAGATGGGGATGCCCTGGCCTCAATTAAGCGGATGATTCCTGAAGCCTGAGAACTCCTTCCTGCCTAATAGTGTCACAGCTATGAGACCCTGAGTACTTACTATGAGCCAAGCACTGTGCAAAGAAACATGTTATGTGCATTCTCACTCAAGCCTTAACCCTGTGATGTTGGTGCTTGTATCATTCCCACTCTGCAGATGAGCATATCAAGCCACATGGTAGCAAGAAAATACCAGATTCAAATCCAGGGCTGACTCTGCAGGCCCAGATACCCTATGCAGTTTCTCCCATTTCCCATGCCAGGATTTTACTTTATTTTATTTTATTTTATTTTTGAGACAGAGTCTTGCTCTGTTGCCCAGGCTGGAGTGCAGTGGCATAATCTCTGCTCATTGCAACCTCCACCTCCCAGGTTCAAGCAAGTCTCCTGCCTCAGCCTCCCGAGTAACTGGGATTACAGGTGCACGCCACCACACCCTGGCTAGTTTTTGTATTTAGTAGAGACGATGGTTCACCATGTTGGCCAGGGTGGTCTTGAACTCCCGACCTCATGATCCACCTGCCTCGGCCTCCCAAAGTGTTGGGATTACAGGCGTGAGCCACCATGCCAAGCCAGGATTTTACTATTCTAATACTCTGGACTCGGGTTTGACCAAGCCCCAGTGCAAGGAGTTTAACCCATTTCTAAGATCCCTGGGTCCCCAAGGGTGAGGTCCTAGGCCAGAGGACCCAGCCTGAGATAGGAACAGACAGGGAGGCACAGGGAGTCATTTAATTTTACATTAAAAGAGAAGGTCCCCTCCTCCTCGCTCCTCCCCCTCTCCTCTGCCTGGGCTCCCTTCCAATCACATCAGAGACCCCAGAGGGGGGCTTGACCTCTGTCCTCAGGGGAGGTCAGCTGGGGTGACCCTGCCTCTGTGTACAGGATCCTGTGAGAGAGGCCCAGCTGCAGGCCCTGGAGGGCTGGAAGCGCACCCTACCCGGAAACAGGCCAGGGTCATGGAGGGCGGCCCAGGCTGAAGGGGCTTCCCTGGCCCTTTGTGAGCCAACGAGCAGGGGGAGATTAGTTCCACAGGCAGCCCCTGTGTCTCCAGAGAAAGGGGCTATTATGGTGCAACTAAAAATACGGGCCACAGCCTGCCCCACCTCCCCTTTTATCGCCATGGAGATGAGGGGAGGTCTCTGGGAGGGAGGAAGAGAGCAAAAGAGGGAGGGAAAGTGAAAGGCCGGTGGAAACAGGGGTGGAGCAGAGGGGTGGTGCAGTGGAAGGGGGAGAGGGGAAGCTGGCAGAGCTCCCGCCACCTTTCTCAACCAGAGGCACTGGTGGGATCTCTCAGCTTCATCTTTCATTCCTTCCTCTCCACATCCTGCCTGTTGGGCCACAGGCACTGCCTGGGGGTTACTGGGGCAAAGAAGGGTTTGCCCACTACACTGCAGCTGGCCCTGTGACCTTTGAGGGTGAGGGGTCTGACCATCTGGGATTAAATTGCAAGATGGCCACAAGGAAGGCAGCTGGTGAACAGCTGCTAGGGCTCGTCCAGCCTCTGGACGTACCAAGTGGCCCAAATCATTGACTCAGAGTCATCTGACCCAACCTTCCACTCTTAGCAGCGTCCCCACCAGATATTGATCCAATGTCAGCCTAAGGTCTTCAGTGATGTGACTTTCCCACCTGTGCCCTTGCAGGGCACTCTTGGTTGTCAGAAAGGCCTTCCTTATATCAGGTGGAAATCCATCTCCCTGTTACTGCCACAGGTGGGCTCTCGTTCTGCCCTCTGAGGCGCACAGTGGAATGAAGTAGGGATTTAATGTCATAGAAAGGATACATAAAAGCCTGACCCTCCTTGGCATAAAATATTTGAAGAAAGCTGCTGAGAAGATAACTCAGTTGGGAAAAACACATAGTTTGTAGTTTAAAAATATCTAAAGCTAAGTGAAAGAGTGAAAGTCCTGGGGTGAGAAGTGATTCTGGCCACTGGCCACTGGGTGGGCAAAAGACAGGACATCTTAAGATGCCAGGCTCCCTGGTGCTGAACTGCCCGCTCATGTCAACACAGAAGTTGATGGGCCAGGTGTGCTGGCTCACCCCTGTAATCCCAGCACTTTGGGAGGCTAAGGCAGGTAGATCACCTGAGGTCAGGAGTTCAAGACCAGCCTGGCCAATATGGTGAAACCTCGACTCTACTAAAAACACAAAAATTGGCCAGGCATGGTAGTACATGCCTGTAGTTCTAGCTACTTGGGAGTCTGAAGCAGGAGAATCGCTTGAACCCAGGAGGCAGAGGTTGCAGTGAACCGAGATCACACCATTGCACTGCAGCCTGGGCGACAGAGCAAGACTCCGTCTCAAAAAAAAAAAAAAAATTCAGAGATGACTGGGCTCCTTCAATTGGCAAGGTCATAAGCTCCAGCCTGCACTCTGGGGAGCCCACCCCACCTGCAAAGTCTCAGGTCAGTTTCTGGAACCCATAAGGCTTTTTTTTAGTAAGGCAGGGCAGTTTTGAGGCTGCATGGAGCACGGAGAGTGGAAGAGGAAAAGAGGCAAACTCCATCGTGGAGGAAAATTCAGACTCTGGTTACCTTTTTGTTTCTCCTCCTGCTCCTACCAGCTGGGGTGGCCTGGGAACCAGACTCCTTAGGCAGGCATTTGGAACAGGTGTGGTTTAGGTGCACGAGGGGCCAGAGATAAGCTGCGAGTTGTGGTTCCATTTATCAAAGACTACATCCTATGATCAAGAACAGTCGTTTCAAAATACCAGGCATCCACGACATTAGAGAAGGCTCTGATTCCTGCATCTATAGAGAGAAAAAGGAGGTAAGTCCATAGTCCCTATTTGAACAATGCCAAAGCCCAGGCTGTCAAGAAAGGCAGGCATACCTGCTGTTGCCTCTTCCCACTTAGTGCCGGGGCTCCTGCCCAAATGCTGTGTCCAGATTGTATTTATGACTGTTTTAAGAAGGAGTGACAGAGCCTTTTAATATCCCTGACAGCCCAGGATGTTTTAATAGATGGTGGAGCTGGGCTTCGGGAGTTAAGAAAAGAGAGCAGAGTTGTTGAGCGAGCTGTCAGGGCTGGTTTCTATGACAGACCTACTGATCGACTCCACGACAAAATAAAATACGGAGCCGTGTCTCTCCTTGGCCACATCAGGTTGACAGACAGTCTGTCACTATTGTATGTCATCTTTCACCTTCTAATCGCTCAAGCTTAGGGGAAATCTGTGTTTAACAGGGGTCTCTCTGCAGGACTTCCTCCCAAACCTGCCTCCTGAACGGCAGGCCTCTATTTCAACCCCCCGGGGCTCCTGTGGGGGTTCTCCAATTTTCTAGATTTCAAACAGAATTCTTCTAGCTACAAGGCCCTGCCTATATTGTTGCTGTTTGTTAGAGGTGATTACAGGTCTCATAGGATTACTCCATATTCTGCAAAAACAGAATGGATAGTGATGGTGGCACAGCAATGTGAATGTCACCGAACTGTACACTCAAAAAAGGTTAAAATGATACATTTTATGCTACATATGTCTTATCGCAAAACCAAAACCAAAACCCACAGATGGATAAGGAAGACAGCTGCCTTGACTCTTTGATCCCTTGTATGTGGTATGCTCCAGGGATGTGCACCTGTAACCCACAGGGCCTGCACAGGGCCATTCCCAGCGCCTTCTCTTCCAGAAGCATACTCAGCTTGGCCACCTCCTGCTTCCTCACCTCTCTGGTTAATAGGCCTCAAGTTCATTTTTGGAGTTGAACATCTGGAGGCTCCTTCAACACACTTTTCCAGCACCAGACTTGGGGCTTCTCTGACCAGCAACTCAGTTTGTAGCTAAAGCCACTTTGGCCACACCCTTGGCATGTTCTGGCAGGTGAGGTCTAAGAAATTTTCCCAGGATTTGGCATGTGAGGGGGAAGCAGGGAAAGGATGGCAGCAAATCCAAGGGACTACTGACTTGGCTTTTTTTTTTTTTTTTTTGTATTTTTAGTAGAGATGGGGTTTCACCATATTGGCCAGGCTGGTCTCAAACTCTTGACCTCAACTGATCCACCTGCCTCAGCCTGCCCAAGTGCTGGGATTACAGGCATGTGCCACTGTGCCTGGCCTCCATGTTACAACATTTTTTTTTTTTTTTTTTTTTGAGACAGAGTCTTGCTCTGTCACCCAGGCTGGAGTGCAGTGGCACAATCTCAGATCTCTGCAACCTCTGCCTCCCAGGTTCAAACAATTCTTTTTCCTCAGCTTCCAAAGTAGCTGGGACTAAAAGTGTGTGCCACCATACCCAGCTAATTTTTTGTATTTTTAGTAGAGATGCTGTTTCACTGTGTTAGCCAGGATGGTTTCGATCTCATGACTTTGTGATCCACCCGCCTCGGCCTCCTAAAGTGCTGAGATTACAGCATGAGCCACCACACCTCGACTAACTCTTTTGTTTTTTTGAGATAGGGTCTCTGTCACCCAGGATGGAGTGCAGTGGTGCAATCTTGTCTCACTGCAGCCTCTGCCTCCTGGATTCAGGTGATCCTCCCACCTCAGCCTCCACAGTAGCTGGGACTACAGGTGCAGGTCACCAAGTCCGGCTAATTTTTTGTATTTTTTTGTAGAGACAGCGTTTTGCTATGTTGCCCAGGTTAGTCTCGAACTCCTGGGCTCAAGCGGTCCACCTCCCTCAGCTTCCCAAAGTGATGGGATTTCAGGAGTGAGCCACTGTGCCCAGCCTTTGCTTTTTCTTGAGTGGCTGAAAGAAACCTGAAAGACAGAACTAAGTTCTTCTTTCCCTGCGCTTTAAGGTTAGTTGTGCTGGGTCTGCTCTCAGGCATTTGGGGCCCCCCTCACTTCTACCAGGGTTAAGGGACAGAACGGATGCTCCTCGTTCCTGGTCCCTGGCTGCAGACGCAAGTAGCAACTACCTCCCTCCAACCTCACTAGCCCAGGGCTCTGCGTTCAAGTCCTCTGCTAGGAGAGAGTTAAGGGCTTGGGTTTAATTTGCCCGTTAATCACAGTTAAAAGAAGTAATGAGCGTCTCCCCAAAGCCTGCGTGTTTCTCTGCAGATTAAGCAGCAATTTGCATAGCCCCTTTATTCATTCCCACCTTCCCCTGTGGGGCGGCTTGTCCTTTCAGACACAGCCAAGCGCAGCCAGTGGAGGTAGCGGTTTGACAAATGGCTTTGCCATGCGCGTGGTTTGGGCGAGAGGAAGGGAGGGGAATGCTGGGAGGGAGAGGGCAGCTCCCGACAGTAATGGATAGCTGGGGCGTTAAATAGTGCAGAACTTTTTATTAGATACACAGGAGAAGTTTAAATATTCAAACTGGTTTTCTTTGAAGCCTGGGGAATGAGAGGAGGGTGTTGGGCTGGCTAAGTAAGAGTTTACTCAGGGCCAATTTACTCAGAGAGGCCCTGGTGGTCACCAGGGAGGAAGGGCATGTGGAGGACACAGGCAGATCTGGGTCATCTGGTGCCCCCAGTCTCCATACTCCCGTAGCAGCCTTGATGCCCTCCTGCTGGGCTCAGGCTCTGCCAGGCGGCACAGCTACCCTGGACACAGCTCCTCGGGCCTGACTGTTCAGGGGGCAGAACTGCTCGCTTAAAGCCCAGCAGATGGGTGGCATTCAGACAGGGGAGGAGGCCCCAGCTTTGCTAGCAAACCTGGGTCTATGAAGCAATGATATCTCCAAAAGGATGGGACAACAACCCTCTACTCTCCTCTCCAGAATTGCCCTCAACCAAACAGGGAAAGAGGAGAGATGAGGCCCAGAAATGATCCTCAGGGTAGGCAGGCACTGTGCCCAGGCTGGTCTTGAACTCCTGGGCTCAAGTGATCTTCCTGCCTCGGCCTCCCAAAGTGCTGGGATTACAGGTGTGAGCCACCCCACCTGGCCATCAGTCCATTTAAAAAGCTGACTTAACCTTAATTTTCTTCCCAAATTTCTAGTACTTCTTGGGACTCTTCCTTTGTGCTAACTTGTAAGCCACATAATCATACTATGTCAGAGGTCAAAGTCATTTTAGAGAGCATTAAAACAATTAAAGTTCAGAGAAGCTAAAGTGTGATACTCCAAGAGAGACATAAATGTGGGCAAGACACCATCCTTGCCCTCAAGCAGCTCAGTGGGCAAGCACTTCAAGAAGGCACGTAACAGGATCAATAAGAGCTCCCCTAAGGACATCTGCACCGGGCTGCAGGATGCTGCTGAGGGAGGGAGTGACTAATTCTCCAGGGACAACTGGAGATATCCACAGAGATGTGTTTGGACCTCATCTGAGTAGGGAGTCAAGATGGTTTGAAGGGAGCTGAGTGAAGAGTGAGGCCTCGAGGACACATGGATTTGGTGTCTTGGGTGGGTAGCCCAGGCTGAAATGTCCAACCATGCAGGGCTCGGCAGCTGCTACTCTAGGAATTTGGGTCACTACAGAGCCTCGGAGTTTCAAAGCAGGGAAATGACTAGGGTGAAAAGGCCCAGAGTAACACAGAAAGGGTGGATTAGAGAGAGCAGCCAGCAGAGCCCGGGACACCACTGATGAAACCTCAGGAAATAAGAGAGAGATGCAGTGTGGGTGTGAACAATGGCTTTGATCTGGGCATGTTGGAATATGGGGGAGCAGAACACAACTTTCTTTCTTTTTTTTTTTTTTTGAGATGGAGTATTGCTCTATTGCCCAGGATGGAATCCAGTGGCATGATCTCGGCTCACTGCAACCTCCGCCTCCCAGGTTCAAGCAATTCTCCTGCCTCAGCCTCCCAAGCAGCTGGGACTACAGGCACATGCCACCACACTCAGCTAATTTTTGTATTTTTAGTAGAGACAGGGTTTCACCATCTTGACCAGGCTGGTCTCGAACTCCTGACCTCATGATCCACCTGCCTCGGCCTCCCAAAGTGCTGGGATTACAGGTGTGAGCCACCGTGCCCAGCCAGAACACAACTTTCTAACCTCAGCTGAGGGTATTTCCACCCCACCGCCCTCTCACAACAGCTGATGCCTGAGTCTTACTGTGCCAGGCACTGTTTTGTTTTGTTTTGTTTTGTTTTGTCTTGTCTTGTTTTTGAGATGGAGTCTTGCTCTGTTGCCCAGGCTGGAGGGCAATGGCGTGATCTCAGCTCACTGCAACCTCCGCCTCCCGCGTTCAAACAATTCTCCTGTTTCAGCCTCCTGAGTAGCTGGGATTACAGGTGCCCATCACTATGCCTGGCTAATTTTTGGCATTTTTAGTAGAGATGGGGTTTCACCATGTTGGCCAGGCTGGTCTTGAACTCCTGACCTCAGGTGATCTGCCCACCTTGGTCTCATGAAGTGCTGGGATTACAGGCATGAGCCACCGCACCTGGCCTCCAGGCACTGTGCTAAGTGGTGTACGTGCTCACCACAGCTCCCTACCCAAGGTCAGGATCTTCGGACCTTCATCCTCATTTTACAGGTGAAGAAAATAAAGCAGAGAGGTCCAGCAACTCACCCAAGATCACACAGGAAGTAAGAACAGAGACAGGGTTTGACTTAGGCAGTCCAGATCTCAAGAATGCTAATCACCACCACACTGTATTGCTTCCTTTCACCATTTTTTTTTTTTTTTTTTTGAGACTGAGTCTCACTCTGTCACTAGGCTAGAGTGCAGTGGTACAATCTCAGCTCACTACAACCTCCACTTCCTGGGTTCAAGCGATTCTCCTGCCTCAGCCTCCTGAGTAGCTGGGATTACAGGCATGTGTCACCACGTCTGGCTAATTTTTGTATTTTTAGTAGAGATGGGGTTTCACCATGTTGGCCAGGATGGTCTCAATCTCTTGTCCTTGTGATCTGCCCACCTCAGCCTCCCAAAGAGCTGAGATTACAGTAGTGAGCCACCGCACTCAGCCCTTCCTATTACTTTTATTAGATTTTGTATGTGCATGTACAGGAGTTGGGAAAGAGATTAAACAAATGGCAATTAAATAGACCTGGTGAGGTGGCTCACACCTGTAATCCCAGCCCTTTGGGAGGCTGAGGCAGGAGGATCGCTTGAGGCGAGGAGTTTGAGATCAGCCTGGGCAACATAGTGATACCCTGTCTCTATTAAAAAAATAAGTTTAGGCCAGGTATGGTGGCTCATGCCTGTAATACCAGCATTCTGGGAGGCTGAGGCAGGTGAATCACCTGAGGTCAGGAGTTCTTGACTAGCCGGGCCAACATGGTGAAACCCCATCTCTACTATACCTGCAGTCCCAGCTACTTGGTAGGCTGAGGCAGGAGAATCACTTGAACCTGGGAGGCGGAGGTTGCAGTGAGTCGAGATTGCCCCATTGTACTCCAGCCTGGGCGATGAGTGAAACTCTGTCTCAAAAAAAATAATAAGTTTTAAAAAAAGATGAAATAAAAATCATTAACAGGATGGGTAGGAGTGTATGAAAAGGCAGAGAAGAGCCACAGGACCTGGGTTTCTGGGGAGAAACTGCACGCAACATCTGGGGAATTAATGGTGGTTGGATGGTGCATGTGAGGAGCTCCAAGTCTGGGGATGTGCCTTTCTTTTGTCCTCAACTCTCCAGAGCAAGTTAATTCTTTTTTTTTTTTTTTTTTTGGTGCCGTGAGTCGGGTCCACAGAGCAGGTTAACTCTTTAGTTGGGTGAGATGTTCACTCTGAATGATGCAGCTTGTTCCCTGCTCTGAACTGGCAATGGGAAAGGAGTTCTAGATGTGCCAGACTCCCTGTGATCCTGGCAGGCCCTGAGAGGGGTACCGGGGGTGGACTGCTGAGACCCAGATAAACGAGCCTTAGCACTCCACTTATCCCATGTTCACAGTCAGCCACTGCAGGCTGCAGAGCAAAGGGATCCTACTTTTGTAGTCTATAAAGAGAACCACACCGGAGAGGACACGATAGAGGTGATGCAGGGAAAAGAGACAGTGTTTGGGCAGACAGGCAGTGAGTGGGGCTGAGCCGTGGCTAGATTTAGCCAGCAGAGAATTTTGGAAAGGCGACTCACTGCTTCCTTATCTAGAGCCTGGTGAGGAGTCTTAGCTAAGCAATGAGAGGCGTCGCCTTAAATCCTTTCTGGAAAGAGGTGGGATAAAAGTCAACACAGAAGTATAGTGTGCTCTTGGCAGCATAATTCACATCAAACTAAGGATTCTGAGGGTGTAATCTCAGTGCACCACCTCCCTCTTTCCCTGAACTTTTTTTAGCAACCCTGGAAACCTGACTGCTTGAAACTTGGTCTCAAGCTACCCTAAAGCCCCTCACCTCTCCCTTCCAAGAAGGCAAGTTAGGCCAGGATGGAGAGTCCTCATCATGGTTCCCCAAGACAAAAATAAGAGCTCACGCATGTCCAGCAAGTGCCTCCTCCGTACCAGGCAGCATTCTAAGAGCTCTGCATATCTTAACTCATTCTGTCCCTACAACGACTTCTGAGGCCACTCTGAGATACACAGGCAGGAACCCAAATGCAACCAGTGAAGCTCAGGAAAGTCAGAAGCAGACTTGAAAGACACAGAGCTGCCCTTACTCAGGGAGCAGCAGCCAGGTGGCCCCATCAGTGTCTTCAGCCTGGCCAAGGTCCAGTTGGACCCAGGAAGCAGGCGGGGAGAAAAGGAAAGAGAGACTGAAGGTTCTGGAGAACAAACCCAATGTTATCGGGTTTAAGGCTTTTATGAAACCACTTGCCTCAGCCTAGGGATCATCAGGGTGGGCCTTGATGTCACCTGTTAAGCAGTAACCTAGTATCTCTGAGCCAGAACAGTAGCCTAAACACACTGCTTACCAAAGGGGCCAAAATCGGCTGAGAAAACTCTAACCCACTTCCCTTCCTGGGAAAATGGCCAAACCTCAGTGGGTACTACTTCCCCTCGATGACCTTAGGTGGGGCAGGGAAAGCAGGTCAGGTGCTCATCTGCAAGGGCAAGGGCAGGAGCTTTGGA
The DNA here is from genome assembly GCF_030222135.1 of Aotus nancymaae. Taxonomy (NCBI): domain Eukaryota; kingdom Metazoa; phylum Chordata; class Mammalia; order Primates; family Aotidae; genus Aotus; species Aotus nancymaae. The sequence continues at coordinate 1,299,394 of NW_026988487.1, read as the reverse complement.
GGGCTGAACCAGGCCTGGGCCATGGTCACCTGGTCCACAGGGCTTCTCCCTAAAGCTCCATTCCTGTAAGCAATGGAGTCTGAATAACAGCTGGTGACTGGGCAAGGGATGTTAGAATGGGCAAGGGTAGCATGCCTCAGTGAGCTGACGGCTACTGCAAGAGGCCGGCCAGACGGCCAACGGAGCCAGCAGCTGAACAGGCGGGGTAGGAGCTAGCAGGCATTCTCCCAGAGGGAGAGACCAAGAGCAGCAGGCAGTTCCCTAGGCCAAGAGCCTCCCTCCTCAGCGCCGAGGGCAGAGTGCAGTCCACTCAGCTCCTCTATGCCCTGCTAGTTTGCGGAGTCTTACCTCCACGTTCAACACCAATATTTTTCCTTTTCCAGTTCCTGGACTTCTTGTTTCAGCTCCTGATCCCCCAAAAGGAGGTGACCAGGCAAAGATTGGGGAGAAGTGGTGGGTTGACATTAATTGATAGGAACGGCTTCGAGCAGTTCATGCTGCCTTATCTCTCTCTCCTTTGGATAGCGTGTGTCCGCCGGAGTCCGCGGGGTCGGTGATTAATAGGGGCCATCACTCACTGTCCAGGACGGCTGAAAGGCAGCAGGGAGGGGGCAGCCCTCCCCAGAACTGAGATAACAAGCAGCAGGAATAATGAGTGGTGTCACTCCACTTTTCATTTTGATGGAAAGTCATTACGGGAGTCAACGCCAGCGACAAAGAGCCATGAATCAACTGCTCTGCTATGAAATTAAAATCGAATTGCTGGCCACCCTCAACCCCTACCCTTCCTGGGAAATGGGGATGGGGCTTGGGAGAGGGCTGCTATCCTGGGGTGGGCTCTATCCGATCAGAGAGCGGGCAGTTATGGGCAGGAAGTGGATAGGCAGCCAGGGAAGGTGACAGCTCCTGTCTCCACCTTGTTTATCAGACCCTTCCTCCCCAAACCACTTTTTCCCTCTGCCTGGAGGTAAGCTGTGATTAAAAGGAAAATACGGCTTTGCTGGCTCCAACAAGGCTGCCGCCTGACTGCTCCCCTCTGGCTTCTGGCCTAAGTCTGGTTATGGAAAGGAGCCCATGTGCAGCCATCCCCGAGCCCCTCGCTGAACCATTTGTACATCTGGGGTCCTCCTTATCACCAGAAGCAGAGGGAAAGTCCTCAACTTGGGGCCCCACAGTGAGAGCTGATGACTTGGGTAGCCCACCCGGATCAAGAACTCCACGAAAGCAGGTGCGGAACCTCAACTGCAGGCTCAAAGAAGCAGCATCAGAAACTGTCAGTACCGAAGCAAGAGTTTTTTCTCTTTTATTAAGTCCACTACACTAACTAGAAGGAGAAGCTGTGGTTTTCACCTGATAGGTCACAGGGCCAATCACAACAGCTTCTTATAGAGAGCATGGAGAGTACCAAGATCACCATCGAGTGTCACTTCCTTCCTGTGGCTTTCCATCCCCCAATCAGCCTAGTCTTTTGCCTTGAAGGGCCCCAAAACATCAGCCTTGGCTATCATCTTCATCCCAAAAGCTGAGAAGATGGGCAGGCAAGAACACGGAAGGTTTCACAGAGAGGTTCCCATCAGGTTCACAGGGCGCCCGCCGTACCTCTTGGAGATGTCAGCTTCAATCTGAAAGAGCGATACCAAGTGGGTGGAAGCAGGGGAGCTCAGGCCTTGCTCTGCACAGACTGGGATATATACAGGAAGAATCTGCTTGCTTCCTGAGTAGGACAGGGGAACTGGGAGTGGGTATTCCAGTCCTCCCAGTGGCAGGTTTCCCTTTCCTGTCTCACCAGCTTCTGTAGCTCCTTGGTCTTCTCCAGCAGCAGGTCTAGCTTAGGCTCCAGGGCCGCCTGCTCCTCAAGTGCCTCCTGCTGCTTCTGCACCATCAGCTCTTTCTTCAAAGCCAGTAGCTGGGACTGCTTCAGCTTTTGCTGGAGGAATTCAGTCACTCGGTCCACATACCTGTGTGGGGCACTCAGGTGACTGCTGGGGTAGCTGTGTACCCTGAGCATTCCCATTCAGCTGCTGGGGAGGTGAGAGGCTTGGGAAACCAAACCCCCAACTGGCACATCCTTAAACCCTTTCCTTGTTAGGAATACCCACTCCCTCAAGACCAGCCTGACCAACATGGTGAAACCCCGTCTTTATTAAAAAAAAAAAAAAGGAATACCCACTCCCAATTCCCGTGTCCTACTCAGGAAGCAAGCAGATTCTTCCTGTATATATCAAACCACCCCCTCCTGCCCCAAAGAGAACCCCTATCCTCAGTGGATGGCAATGGCCAGGAGGCAGGGATGGGAACTAAGGAGTCATGGAAAAAGAGGAGGAATACAAGGAGGCAGAGCTGCTCAACATGGCAGAGCCTTGCTTCAAGGGGAAGCCAGACCTTGGTGAATCCAGGATCATAAACAGGTGTTGCAGTCGAAGATTGACGAGCTGGCCAATCAGATCCTCCAGCACTGACACCATAGCAACCATCTTCTCTTTGGTTTGGCCCTGCAGAATGGCTGGAGCCAGCTGGAACTGGCTCACAGACAGGACGTCTGCCTCCTCACTCAACTCTACTGCTCTCTGGCATAAGAAGGTCTCAAGCTGAGGATAGAAGAAATATTGGTTCAGTCTGGACATGATGACTCACACTTGCAATTCCAGCATTTGGGGAGGCCAAGGTGGTAGATCACTTGAGTCCAGGAGTTTAAGACCAGCCTGGGAAACAGTGAGACCCTGTCTCTACAAAGATTTTAAAAATTAGCCAAGCATGGTGGTGCATGCCTGTAGTCCCAGCTACTCAGGAGGCTGAGGCAGGACGATTGCTTGAGCCCTGGAGTTCAGGGTTATAGTGAGCTATGATCGCCCCACTGCACTCCAGACTGGGTGATAGAGAAACTGTCTCTCTTTTTTTTAATCAAAAAAAAAAAAAAAGGAAGAAAGAAAAAAAAAGATAAACTGGTTCAAACTGAGAGACGAACTCAGAATCTAAGCTCTCAGACTTAGAAATGCAAAAATGAGATGTGAGGGCTAAACTCTGGGTAAGGACGGGTTATTTCCTCTGAACACTGTAAGCACTCAGAGCAGACTACTGTCACCCTTCAGCCCCCCACTGCTATCTCAGCTTAACCCTTTCTCCCCAGCCTGGATTAGATAACTAATACAGAGACTCAAAGAGTTCTTTCTGCCCAGGGTAAGTATTTATTTTGTCTTCATGGGAGGAATGAGATTCAGGGAACAGAAATATAGGTTTGAGAAGCACTGGATTAAGGCAAGACTGAAAATAATACAAGAGCCAGTGATATTATCTTATCAATCCTATTCTGCCATAAAAACTTGACAGAGGTCTTTTGTCCTCCTCTCCCCTTGAGGCCAGGAGGAGCCTCTGGGCAGAAAGAGGAGAGAACTGGGTAAGGACAGAACTTTCAGGAGGCTCTCCGAACTAGCAGGCTACTGGGAAGGGAGCAGATCTAGAGATTAATAAAGACAGGACCCTATCCTCTCAGCCCCACAACAAAGGTCCAAGAACGCTGGCTCCTTACGCTGGGCTGCTCAACCCCTTAGCCACAGGGGTCGTGCTTAAACACAAATGAGATCATGTTCCTAACCTGCTTGAAACCTCCAACAGCTTTCCAGTTCCCTCAGAGGCAAACCAAAGTTCAGACGCTACATCTCTGAGCTCTTCTTCTACTCCCCACCGGCTCCCTCTCCTCAGCCACACCGGCCTCCATGTTGCTGGTCAGCTGTGCAAGGCCTGCTCCCACCTTGGGACCTCTGCAGTTGCTCTCTCTGGGAAGCGCTTCTGCCAGACATCTGCATGGTTTTCTCTGCATCGCCTACAGTCTTGATTATAGGTTACCTTCTCAATAAGGCATTCCCTGACCACCATATACAAAACCACAGTCCTTCCTGACATCCCCATCATCTTCCCCGCTTTCTTTTTTTCTGTGGCACTTAGTGCCATCTAGCATCCTGCACATTTCACTATTTATCTTCTTTCCAGTCTGCCTTCCCCATTAGAATATAAGCTCCTCCCCCAAGGCATTTGAGTTAAAAAAAAGAAAAAAAAGAATATAAGCTCCATGAGGTCAAGGACTTTGACTGTCTTGTTCACTGCCCAAGTTCTGGTGCCTAAGACTGTGCCGGGTGCCTAGGAGGTAACTGATAAGTAAATGGATGAATGGAGGGCATCTAATATGTGAGGCTCCTGCTGCAGGACACAGAAAGCACTCATGTCCTTCACACAAATAGGAAGGGTCAGGTCAGGCATCCAGAGTAAGGCCTCATGTGCTAGCGCCATGCCTCCCTCTGCATCTCCCAGGGATGACAGTACCTCCATGAGCTCATCGAGGAACTGATTCCGGGTCTCAGTGTATTCAAGAAGTGTCAGAGCGTCTGGGCCCCTGGCAACACCTTCTGGAGCTGCCAGGAGGAGAGAGACACAGAAGTGATAAAGGATCAGAGGACTGGAGAAGGAAAAGACCCTCAAGTTTGAGAAGCCCTGGAGGATTAATATGGACAGACTCACTGTGCTAAAGCCACTTCCTGTTCCAATCCAAGGGGGAAGGTTACCTTTTCCCAGGTGTCTCAGCTCTAATCAGGCAACACTTTCCAACCCCTAGCCTGAGAGGAGGACCAAAGCTGGGTTCAGAGGGGTGGAAAGGACTGCTCTCTGCTCTGATGGAAGGTGGGAGGTAAAGTTTCATCCTGCACCGCCCTCTAGTGGCTTAGACATCACTACATCTTCTCTGCTGCTAGGGTGGGCGTCACGTCACACTCTAGGGCCCCCTGACTTCCCTGGAACCCTCCTACCATAACAGCTGGCCCACATTTGGTCTTCAAAAAGTTGAGAGTTAGCCAGGCGCGGTGGCTCACGCCTGTAATCCCAGCACTTTGGGAGGTGGAGGCGGGTGGATCACGAGGTCAAGAGATCGAGACCATCCTGGTCAACATGGTGAAACCCCGTCTCTACTCAAAATACAGAAAATTAGCTGGGCATGGTGGCGCGTGCCTGTAATCCCAGCTGCTCAGGAGGCTGAGGCAGGAGAATTGCCTGAACCCAGGAGGCGGAGGTTGCGGTGAGCCAAGATCGCGCCATTGCACTCCAGCCTGGGTAACAAGAGCGAAACTCTGTCTAAAAAAAAAAAAAAAAAAAAACAAATTTGAGAGTTTCAGGCCAGGCGTGGTGGCTCACGCCTGTAATTTCAACACAACACTTTGGGAGGCCAAGGCAGGCAGATCATGAGGTCAGGAGATTGAGACCATCCTGGCCATGGTGAAACCCCGTCTCTACTAAAATACAAAAAATTGGCCGGGTGTGGTGGTATGCGCCTGTAGCTCCAGCTACTTAGGAGGCCGAGGCAGGGGAATTGCTTGAATCTTGAGAGACGGAGGTTGCAGTGAGCCAAGATCGTGCCATTGCACTTCAGTCTGGTGAAAGAACAAGACTCGGTCTCAAAAAAAAAGTTCAGAGTTTCTAAACTAATTTTGTTTTTGAGACGGAGTTTCGCTTTTGTTGCCCACATTAGAGTGCAGTGGCACGATCTCGGCTCACCGCAACTCTGCCTCCCGGGTTCAAATGATTCTCCTGCTTCAGCCTTCCAAGCAGCTGGGATTACAGGTATGTGCCACCATGCCCAGCTAATTTTTTATTTTTAGTAGAGATGAGGTTTCTCCATGTTTGGTCAGGCTGGTCTTGAACTCCTCACCTCAGGTGATCCGCCCACCTCAGCTTCCCAAAGTGCTGGGATTACAGGCATAAGCCACCACACCCGACCTCTAATTTTAAAAACCTCTCTTGAGCCAGGTGCAGGAGAATAACTTGAACCCAGGAGGCAGAGGTTGCAGTGAACTGAGATGGTTCCACTGCAGTCCAGCCTGGACAACAAGAGCAAAACTCCATCTCAAAAAAAACCAACAACCTCTCTTGGTCCCCCTCCATTCACATCCTCATCAAGGTTTTGAGAAACAGTTAAATGTACGAGAAGCCTCATCTTAGCGCTGCATTTTTTCTGTTTCTATACAAGTGGGGACCCTTGAGCACCCCACCTTTGCCAGGGCTGCAGGGGATGGTGCACTTACCCTGAGTTCCTGCTTCCAGCACTGTGATCTGCAAAGCAGCAGCATTGTCTCCCCAGTCTATTCCATCACTTCCAGGGTCCTGGAAGGAGAGCAAAGAACTCTAGCAATGGTAGGAGAATTTTCCTGAGCCAAGGAGTCAGAATAAACCAAAGCCTTTGATGAGGTCAATGGCTGCACATTCCAACTCTATTAAGGATTTGCAGCCCTGACTTAGCTGGCAAAGACAGCAGTATGGCCCATTTATTTTTATTATTTTTTTTTTTTGAGACGGAGTTTTGCTCTTGTTACCCAGGCTGGAGTGCAATGGCGCAATCTCGGCTCACCGCAACCTCCGCCTCCTGGGTTCAGGCAATTCTCCTGCCTCAGCCTCCTGAGTAGCTGGGATTACAGGCACGCGCCACCATGCCCAGCTAATTTTTTGTATGTTTAGTAGAGACAGGGTTTCACCATGTTGACCAGGATGATCTCGATCTCTTGACCTCGTGATCCACCCACCTCGGCCTCCCAAAGTGCTGGGATTACAGGCGTGAGCCACTGCGCCCGGCCCAGTATGGCCCATTTATATGGCCAACTTCATCCCTTCATCCCTGCTCTGTAGTGTTCCCACCTGCCTATACTCCTCCACCCTGGACAAAACACCAGGAAAAGGGACATCAAAACTTATCTCTGACATGGGCCGGGCGAGGTGGCTCACACCTGTAATCCCAGCACTTTGGGAGGCCGAGATGGGTGGATTACCTGAGGTCAGGAATTACCAGCATGGCCAACATGGTGAAACCTCGTCTCTATTAAAAATTAGTGGGGCGTGGTGGCAGGTGCCTATAATCCCAGCTAATCGGGAGGATGAGGCAGGAGAATTGCTTGAACCCAGGAGGCAGAGGTTGCAGTGAGCCAAGACTGTGCCACTGCACTCCAGCCTGGGCAACAGAATGAGACTCTGTCTCAAACAAAACAAAACAAAACAGAACAAAACAAAACTCTGACATGTGTGAAACTCTGCCTTGGACTCTACCTGTTCTTAGGGCTATGAACTTCAAGTGATGCCTTTACAGACAGAAATGACACTTTTCTTATGGTTAGAGTAGTGATCAGAGAGATGGACTGAGAGGGCCTCCTCACCTTTGAGTCTGATTCCAGGGAGATGCCCCAGTCAATTCCAGAAGCCTCAGCAGAGATGCCAGAGTCAGTTCCCTCAGACATTGCCTCCACCCCAAAGTCGCCCCAATCAATCTAGAAAGGGAAAGAGAATGTTAGCTCATGGAAGATGAATTTAAAAAGGGCTGGGTATGGTAGCTCATGTCTGTAACCATAGCACTTTGGGAGGCTCCCCTGGAACCCTTCAGCCCAGGAGTTTGAGACCTGCCTGGGCAATATGGCAAAACCCTGTCCCTACAAAGATGTTAATAAAAAATCAGCTGGGAGTGGTGGTGCATGCCTGTAGTTCCAGCTACTAGGGAGGCTGACTTGGGAGGATCACTCAAGGCTGGGAGGCAGAGGTTGCAATGAGCTGAGATCATGCCACCGCACTCCAGCCTGGGTAACAGAGCAAGGCCCAGTCTCAAAAATAAATTAATTAAAAAGGAGGGTGGGGCTGCCTTCCCACAGGCCTCAGCTGCTTCTGTAGAGAGCACACTGTTCAAATGCAGTGGCCTCTAAGCTCCCCCAAAGAAAGCCCATCTTCAGAAAGATCGCATGATGGAGGTTCCAAGTTCAAAATGAACCACCTTGCAAAGCCTCTGTGGCACTTACAAAGAAAAATATATACTCAGGGCTGGGCGTGGTGGCTCCTGCCTGTAATCCCAGCACTTTGGGAGGCTGAGGCAGGCAGATCACCAGGTCAGGAGTTCGGACCAGGCTGACCAACACAGCGAAACCCCATCTCTACTAAAAATGGAAAAATTAGCTGAGTGGGGTAGTGCGCGCCTATAATCCCAGCTACTCAGGAGGCTGAGACAGGAAAATCACTTGAACCTGGGAGGCAGAGGTTGCAGTGAGCCGAGATTGTGCCACTGTACTCCAGCCTGGGTGACAGAGCAAGAGTCTGTCTCCAAAAATAAAAATAAAAATAAAAATAAGGGAGTAGGGCCTCCTGGGCCCTTCTACCTATAGTCACTCACACAAATCCCCCTTTCTTCCCTCTGGGACTCTGAATCCAGGTCTTGGGTTGGGCTGTTGGGGGTAGGGAGAAGACAAGTAGGTCCCACTCCTCTCCCACAGCTCATCACAAGGCCCATCTTACCGCATCTTCTGCCACCTGCTCAGGAGGCTCCTCAAGGTGGGGTCGCTCTACCACAGAGGGCTCTGTCCCCGTCCTCCACTCATACACCGTTGAGTTTCCCCGCTTCTGCACGAACCGCAGCATTGGCAACACCTGCTCTGTGGGGCTTCAACAGAGCACACAACTAACTCTCCTGCCGACCATGCATGAGGCCAACACTGGGCTTTGGCCTGGGTCACATGGTCAAATGGGCAAGGCCCCCACAGGTTCAGGTGTATAAAAAAAGTTCAAATGTTATATGGGAAAAAGACAAGTGGAGAAGAGACATGAGCTGGGGAACATAGGCAAAATAACCCCACCAGGAGAAGCTGACGCCTCTTTACCTCTCACACACAAACCCCACAGAGGCCTGGTACAGGTCGATGGCTTCCCCCAGGGACTGAGCTGCTGCCCCAGTCTCAGCCAGCTGACTTGGCAGGTCCTTCACCAGGGCCAGCAATTCTCCTCGGACATTTTCACCCTAGAGAGGGAAGAAGAGGGGAACTGAGACAGAAGTGGTGAGAGACGGAGTCCAACAGACTGAAGAAAACATCCAAAGACCGGAGAAAAGTGAGACCCTGGCCCAGAGGAGGCACAACCGGGCTGAGGGATCAGACGGGGTCAGAGGAAGACAGACAGGGGCCCAGGTGTCCTCTGGCTGCAAAGAGGCCACCACTGCTCACCGTGATGCCATACTGCTTGCAGGAGTGGTGGAACTGCTCCCGCATCTCAGCAGCCCCTGCCTGGCACTCCTCCTCCTTGCGGCTGTATTCCTGCCGCAGCTGCTGGCACTTGGCAATCTGCTTCTTCAGTGAGGGGATCTCATAGTTGACATTCCGAACCAGGAGGCTAGAGAGTTCCACTGAGAAGGGCCCAGGAAATTCAGCCCGGGACACCCTCACATGAGGTAGACATGTCCCAGGATGCACACACACCCTTTGTGGTGGTGGTGAGCATGAGGTCAGCTTCCCAGCCCCTCTTGTTACCAGCTGTGGAGCCTAAGACAAGTTATTTAACCCCTCTAATCCAACCCTGATCTGTAAAACAGTGACAATAACATTTATTGTGAAAATGCAAAAGATAATCCACATGATACACCAAGCACAATTCCTTGCATTTAGTAGGTGCTCAGTAAATATTAGCCATTATTATTATTTATACTAAACCCAACCCAAACACAAGTTAGGCACTTGATATTGCTCCCAGAAGAACCTGTGCCTCTTCTGCCTTATGTAGAATAGGGGTGTGGGGGGGCAGGCTGCACACTCCCCCTTACCAAGAGGTGAGTGGTGGAGGACCCACACACACCTGCTTGCTGAGGCATGGTGAATGCCCACTACCGGCCTCCTCCTTCCCCCAGCATTCCACCCAGTGGAAAATCAATCTGTGGGTGGGAAAATCAATTCCATCAAAACCAGTTGATTTTACCACCTACAAATAGGCAACATCTACACTCCAGCTTCTTCCCACTCACAGACTATGCCTCCTATAAACCTGGTATCTCAGGATTCTGGGAGTGGGCTTTCCCACAGATACCAGGGCTCCCAGGCTGGGCCACTTTACCTAAATAGGTGTTGTCCTTCTCATACAGGGCTATGATCTCCTGCCAATCCTGAGTAAGAACAGAAAGAGGATGTTAAGACAGAAAAGCACTCAACAACCACATCCCAGCTCAATCCCTAAACAGGGGAAGTTCTCCCAGCTTTCACATCACATTAAACACAAATTCCTTGTCCTTCTTTCAACTTATACTGCTGGCTGGACCAACCACTTTAAGAGTGCAGGCGATCCCCAAAGCAATGGGTCTGAAAATTAAATTCAGGGGTAGGATCTACTTTTGGAATAAACTATAGAGACAGAGCAAAAGTTCAGAAAATATTGTATGTAGGCATCTCCACTGGAGCCCGAGAGAGACCACAGGGACTATGACTCCTTGGACTGGATGTCCCCAGCCACATACTAACAGCCCTTGGCCCACACTTGCCTTCATTCGCTGTGAAGAATATCGGCCAAAAATATTTTTCGTGGAGGCCTCTGTGCCTTTGAGAAGGTCCACGATTCTTAGGCAGTGAAAGTAGTGAATGTCTGGAAAGCAAGAGACAGGACTTTAAGAACTACAATATCTTCCTCACCTACTCTGGCCACTGCTGGTAGTTGATTCATGTGTAATATACTGCCAGTAACTTTAGTGTATAGCTTTTCCTTTCATCATTTCATGGTGGAAGAAGCCAACAACTATACCTCAAATAAAAATTGCTCTCTCTCTAAAGGCCAGCCCTGGTGGCTAAATAACAAGGGAGTAGCTCAGCTGATACATAATATGCCAGCAAAGAGGGGACTTCAGTGACAGTCCCTAAGCACTCACAGGACCCAGACAGCAGCTGGGCGATCTCTTCACTCTCTGGCATGTCCTGGATGGCAGCATTGATCTTCTCTCGGATCGTCAGCACTAGACTCTGCCATTTCAGGCTGCAGTGTCTTCTGTCCACCAGCCAATCTACACGAGAAGCACCCACATTAAAGCATTCCCATTCACATCACCAAAATTCCATCACTAATTCAAGTGAAATACACAGTCTAAAAGTTGTCTTTATATTGGTTAAAGTATGGAGGTCATGGGAAGATGGGAATAAAGAGAAGCACAAAGAGATGACTGGGGCTAAACAGGCTCTGACAATCTGACTTCATTAGCAGTGTCATTTTTATGGAGCAATTGCCTCAACACAGGGATAACAAAAACTTTAAATTAGTCTTGACATGAAAGTGCCACTTTTGACCATTCTGAATTCCCCATAATATTTTTGCTTCTATGGGTAATTATATCTTTCTTCCTGACAGAGGATGCTGCTCAACTTCCACTTCCTCAGGGCTGGGATTAGCCATGACAATGGAAAATACAAGATGGTTATGCCAAGTACCGGATGAATGAACAGCTGCAAAGCCCCTAATACCTACAGTGCCCGAAGGACTAGATAACCTGACTCTATTCTGAACAGTGAAGTACCACCCTGTACACATGAATACCAATGGGACCACCTCTCAAAGTCTAGGCCCAGATTTGTGGCTTCAGAGCCATGCATATTTCTTCAGTGAGGGCTAAGAGCTGAGCTTTGTGGTCAGATGGTCCCGGGTTCTCGTTATCAAGTTTTTGAGCAAGTCTTTCTACTATTCTGTGCTTCAGTTTCCCTACACGTAAAATGGGGAATAATAAGACACTGACCAGAAAAGGGAACAGAGGTAAAACACTGAACAGTGTGCCTGGCATATGGCAAGGACTCAAAAAAATCATAGTGATTTTAGGCCGGGCGCAGTGGCTCACGCCTGTAATCCCAGCACTTTGGGAGGTTGAGGCAGGCGGATCACGAGGTCAAGAGATCAAGACCATCCTGGCTAACATGGTAAAACCCTGTCTCTAAAAAATAAATAAATAAATAAATAAATAAAACATAGTGATTTTAATAATGTCAAGTGCCTAAAACAGCACCTGGCACAAAACAAACCCTCAATGAATGGCTGTCATTTTATTAGTCCTTTTCATGACCAAGAACAAGCTCATACACCAAGACTGCACACAGGCTGAAGGGCTGGTACAAATCTGAAGCGAGCCTAAAGAAGCTCCCCTAGTGGCCACCAAGCAGGACTGACTAAATGGCCCTAGAGTGGTGAATACAGAACCAAAACTGCCCCAACCCGTCAAACACTGGGGTCTCACACTATTATCAATTATACTCCCTCTGCTGTATTCCTGTAAGTTTTCAGAAAGAAAAATTCTGTTGATGTCACAGAACTAGAAGCAACAGACTGGGGTAGTCAAACAGACACCATCTTAAGGACAAGACTGGCATCAAATCCATTAATCCAATAAGCATTTTAAAATGCCAGGAGCTGTGTGATCAGATGAAGAGGGCTTCCTTGAATCTGAACTGGGGAGGAGGTATGTAGGCCCCAAACAGACAACCTGGAGATGGCCTGGACACTAAAAGGTCTTTATTTCCAACTGGGTCTTAGGTCCCTCTTCCTCCTAAAATCAAGGGGGACATGGAAGCTTTTTATTTTTTTTTAATTTATTTTTGAGACGGAGTGTTGCTCTGTCACCCAGACTGAAGTGCAATGGCGCGATCTCGGCTCACTGCAACCTCGGCCTCCCGGGTTCCAGCACTTCTCTGCCTCAGCCTCCCGAGTAGCTGGGATTACAGGTGCCCGCCACCACATCCGGCTAATTTTTGTATTGTTAGTAGAGACAGAGTTTCATCATCTTGGCCAGGCTGGTCTTGAACTCCTGACCTCGTGATCCACCCGCCTCGGCCTCCCAAAGTGCTGGGATTACAGGTATAAGCCCCCACGTCCGGCAGGAAGCTTTTTAAATGAGGTTTTTTTTTTTCTGGCATAATGCAAACGGAATGGACAGTGGGTCAGACAGACTTAAGTTCCAATTGAGATGTGCCACTCACTTAGTAGTTGACTGTTTTTTTGTTTTTTATTGAGAGGGAGTCTGGCTGTCACCAGGCTGGAGTGCAGTAGTGCGATCTCACCTCACTGCAACCTCCGCCAGGTTCAAGCGATTCTCCTGCCTTAGCCTCCCGAGTAGCTGGGACTACAGGCACGTGCCACCACACACACACAAAAAAAATTAGCCCAGCTAATTTTTCTATTTTTAGTAGAGACGGGGTTTCACCATGTTGGCCAGGATGGTCTCAATCTCTTGACCTTGTGATCCGCCCGCCTCGGCCTCCCAAAGTGCTGGGATTACAGGCATGAGCCACCGCGCCCAGCCTAGCTGACTGTTTTTAAAGCGAGTCATTTATCCTGTCCCTGAATGGTACGATTTGATAACACATTAAAGGAGAATACGCAGCTAAAACAGACTCTACAGATGGTTCCTTCCCGCTGCTCTCAAGGAAGCAGTTCTGGCCTCAGATGTGGCGTAGAACAAGGCCAGTGGTCAACCTGGGCTTTCAGGCGTCAGAGGTCCCGGGCGTTGGACACAGGGGGTAATGAACAGGCCTCCCCCCGACAGCCAGCTGCGCGGGGCGCCCCCTCCTACCGAGCAGCTTGCTGGTCTGGATATCGATGGGCACATGCTGATGCTCCTGACGGGAAGACGGGAGGAGAGGGGCGTGAGCGCGGGAAGAGGACGTGCCACTCGCGCGTTCACTTCACGGTCCCCCGCCACCCTGAGGGGCCAGAGCGATGGGCCGGGTTGAGCCGCGCCCTGAGGGAGACCGGGGACACAGGTTAGGGGTCCAGTGCCAGTCCCCCGCACACCCAGATTCTGTCCCCACACCTCCATCTTTCCTCCACTTCCGCTTCAGGCACTCTGGCCCGCCCCGCCTTAACCACCAATCCTGTGGAGTTGTGGCGGAGCCTCAGTTTAGACACAGACCGGCCTCCTTCGGCCACGTAGCCGCCTTCCGTACAGCCAATCAGGGCTTACGCTCCACTCCGGCCTCAAGCCCCACCCACCCCAAGGCTCCGAATGGCTGAGCTCGGGAGAGGCGGGAGAATGGGGACAGCCAATGGGAGACGCGAGGCGGGCTCAGGACCAGGGGCGGGAGGGGGTGCGCTGCAGCGGCAGTGCAATGGCGACAGGCGGCGCCCGAGAGCCCAGCTTGACAGTTGCTTCTCCTCAGGCACCGGGTCTTCTCCGCGCGGTTTAAGGTGTCTGCGGGCGGGGTCCTAGCGCCGTTCTGGGAGGCCGCTGCAAATGCCTTCCCTCCTTGCGTCTCTTTACCATCTAGAGCAGTGTGTAGTCTCTTGTGGCACTTGTCATGCTTTGCCTTCTCATTCAGTTTATCTAATAGACATGATTGAGCGCATGCAACGTGTTGGGCGATTGGGGCAGGGAAGGGGAGGGAGGAGGGTCGGGGAGACGTCCCAAAGGTAACTCTTACATTGAGTCTAAAGGAAGAGCTGAAGACAGCCGGGTGATGTGGGGAGAGGAGATTTAGGTGGAGGAGACTGCACAGACAAAACTTAGGTGGCCACAAACTGCAAGAGGGGTGCAGGCAACAACAGGCAGGCAGGACAGGCAACATAATTTGTGAGGTTCAGTGCAAAATGGAAATGCACGCCCCTTTGTTACAAAATGATGAAGAATTTCAAGATGAAACTGGCTTCCCGGGCAGGCCAACCTTTGTGCAGTAGATGGTTTGAGGCAGTGAGTGGTTAGAGGAGAGGCTGTAAAGGTGGAAAGGTCGTATCAAAGGGAGGCTCATTAAGGAACTTGGACTTCATCCCTGCAGACAGAGGAATCGCAGAAGGAGTTTGAGGCAGGGAGGAACCTGTACAGATGGGCTGCTAGGATGATGGATGCATAGGAGATAAGACTGGGGACAGGGAGGATGGAAGGAGATTGCTATTGAGGGATTATAGTCTGAGCTGGGACACAAGGTGTGAGGAGGAAGGGGGAGGGCTGGATCTGAGGAATATTTAGGAGGAAAATGGATAGGACTTGGCAATTGATTAGCTGTTTGGGTGGAAAAGAGAAACACCAAGGATGACACCTAGGTGACTGGGTGGGAGCCACCACGTGAGACAAATCGGATGCAGGATGCTGAGCTGGTGTTGGGGAGGAGGGTGTCTAGCTTTGAACTTGGTCTGGCAATGCTGGGAAACCCCCAGATGGAAAGTGTGCAGAAGGCACTTGGGTCTATAATTTTGGAGTTCAAGGGAGTTGTCAGGGCTGGAGATACAGCTTGGAGAGTCACAAGCTGGGTAATCTGCAGTCCAAGCAGTGGCTGAAGCTAAGGGAGGGTTTGAGATTGCCCAAGAAGTGGGTAGAGTAAGAAGGGAGGGTGGGCTGAAGCCAGATTCCACAGGATCTCACAGAGCTGGGTATGCCACTTCTAAATATTCCTTCCCTAGCTCCTGCTCACCACAGCACAACACTTGAGGCTCAGTAGATTTTCAATTGAAAGGCATAGTGTGATACAGCAGTGGGAAGACCTAGATTCTGCCCAGTGAAGTCCTGGACCATTTCTACAACCTATCTGATAGCCAGTTTCTCAACATGGAGATAACAGCTACCCTGTCTCAGGATATTTCTGTTTAGAGGCTTTAATAAATAAACATACTAGTAACTCTTAACGGTTTACAACATACTGTAGATATATTTCTCATGCTTTGTAAACTCTCCCTATATGAAATAGCATATATGGGCCGGGCATGGTGGCTTACAGCTATAATCCCAGCACTTGGGATGCTGAGGCAGGTGGATCACCTGAGGTCAGGAATTTGAGACCAGCCTGACCAACATGGCAAAATCCCATCTGTACTAAACCCCGCCCCCCCCCCCCCCACACACATACACAAGTTATCCCAGCATGGTGGTGCATGCTTGTAGTCCAGCTACTCGGCTACTCACTCAGGAGGCTGAGGCAGAAGACTCACTTGAACCTGGGAGGTGGAGGTTGCAGTGAGCCAAGATGGTGCCACTGCACTCCAGCCTGGGCAACAGAGTGAGACTCTGTCTCAAAACAAAACAAAACAAAACAAAACAAAGGAAAGAAAAGAAATATCATATATGATCATTATTATTATAGAATGAATTTAAAAACTGCTCTGAAGGCCGGGCTCAGTGGCTCACGCCTGTAATCCAAGCACTTTGGAGGCCAAGGCGGGCTGATTAGCTGAGGTTGGGAGTTCAAGACCAGCCTGACCAACATGGTGAAACCCCATCTTTAAAAAAAAAAATAACAAAAATAAAAAAATAAAATAAAAAATAAATAAAAACTGCTCTGAAAACAGCTTATAGGGCAGAACTAAGGGCCTTTTCAGGGATCTTTCATGGGAATTTGGCTACCATTTGAATCAGCCTGACTCAGGCTGTAGGAATTGCCCAGGTTCCTCCATGATTAAACAAACACTTAACTGGGCCCCAACTATGTGCTCGGGGCTCTCTGGGACATCCCAAGAAGCAAGGCACTGCCCTGCCCCCAAGGTGTATCTATCTGTCTTCCTTGAACTAACAAGCTGGGCAGAACAGGACAGGGCGGGTCTGGATGATCCAACCCAGGTGAGTTGATGGAAGTAGGGACCACCAGCACTTCAGCCCCACCCACAGCTGTTCAGCGTGACTCACATGGAGCAGAAGGATGTTTGAGAACAGTTCTGCCCAGCTGCTGACTCCAGGGAGGCTGCCCCAAAGCCAGAGGCTCTGGGAGAGAAACTGCCTCTGCTGACTCCAGAGGCTTTGGGGGAGAACCTGCCAAAGGCCCATGCTTCTGTGCTCCCAAATCATGTAGGAGCATGGGCCTTTGGTGGGCACTTTGGTGGGCACTTTTCCAAAGCCGTAGGGAACTTCACGGGCTGTGGGCAGATAAGCACATAATTGGTCTAGCATCCAGGGCGTCGACTCTGTCTGCTTCAGAAGACTTTAGTGGTCGGGGCTCCCAGCAGCTGGAAGGGAGGCAGAGAGAGGATATGTGAGGTTTCTGACCATGAATCTCTCAGTTCTCTGCTGACTTAGCAGATGGGACCCTGGCAGAGGGGCAGCACATGTAGAGAGGTGAGGGAGGATATATCAGGGCTGTGCCAGTTTTGGACAGGGAAGCACAGAGCCCTGAGGCACTGTGTAGGCAGCCTACCTTGCCATCCATTATTGTTGTTAGCTTGCTTATTAAATGATAACCGTGTCCACGTGCCAGTGTGGATGTAAATGTTTTATAAGCCTTATCTAATTATTTGACTCTTCTAACTAGCTTATAATGTGGATACCATCATTAGCCAGATTTTTTAAGGCAAGGAAGCCAAAGCTTAATTAAGTAATGTGTTGAAAATCATACAGGGGGCTGGGTGCGGTGGCTCACGCCTATAATCCCAGCACTTTGGGAGGCTGAGACAGGTGGATCACCTGAGGTCAGGAGTTCAAAATCAGCCTGACCAACATATAGTGAAACCCTGTCTCTACTAATAAGACAAAAATTAGCTGGGCATGGTGGCGCACGCATGTAATCCCAGCTACTCAGGAGGCTGAGGACGGAGAATTGCTTGAACCCAGAGGGCCGAGGTTGCAGTGAGCTGAGATTGCGCCATTGCACTCCAGTCTGGGCAACAAGAGCAAAACTCTGTCTCAAAAAAAAAAAAAAGAAAGAAAAAGAAAAAAAGGAAATCGTACAGTGGTGGCCAGATGTGGTGGCTCATACCTGTAATCCCAGCTACTCAGGAGGCTGAGGCAGGAGAATCAGTTGAACCCGGGAGGTGGAGGTTGTGGTGAGCCGAGATTGCACCACTGCACTCCAGCCTGGGTGACAGAGACTAAAAATAAATAAATAAAAATCATATGGTGGGTAGTTGGTGGGGCTGGGATTGAAACCCAGGCCTGTCTGGCTCCCTGGCCCCGCATTCTTGTTCTCTGCATGGTGTGCCTTTGCTTCTCCTGCACCCCTGCCTGCCCCATTGGCTCATCCACAACAGCTTCAGGTCTCTTCCTCCCTTGGGTCTGATTCCTACTTTCTTTCCAGTTGTTGTGCCAGATGCTTAGAACTCACACTCCCGCAGGCCCTGCCCCTTTCCAAAGTTCATTCTTACCACACCCCATTCTGGGCAAGGGAGCTCATTACTTATCCTCCTGCAATATCCATAAAAAGAAGGATTACCTTTGACACTCGAACAACTCGTTTCATTTATCTGCTATATTTTTATTACTTTATGGTCTGTGTGTCTGCTCACAGCCACACTGACTATGGGGTCTGGTGTGTGTGCTTGTGTGTGTGCTGTGTCTGCCTGCTGAGCTGGAAGCTCTGGAAACAGCAGCCTTGGGCCTCTTGCTGCATGGAGTGTAACCTCTGTGTTGCTTTTTTCAATCTGTCTCCCCGCCTAGTCTGCGAGCACCTGTGGGCAGGGAGTGCAGACTTGTTCATCTGTATAACCCTAGTACCTGGTGTGACACTTGACATTGAGTGTCGGGAGCTTAATGGATGCTTGTAATAAAGGAAGGCCGTGTGCAGGAAGGCATTTGATGATGGTGGTAGTTGTGATGAGTGGGGACCATGATTGCTTGGTCTTGGGGCAAGAGGTTCAAGGTCCCCAAATCCTTTTCTCATCATTTCCTCTATAGCTCAGGACTTGGAGTCAACATCCCCTGAGCCTCTTGGGAGTGAAGGGAGGAAATCAGGGAGAAGAAATTAGGGGTGGTCAGCTTCACGAGTTTGGTACAGGCCAGTGAAAGTCTGTGTGGGGCCAGTCACCTTGGGTCATGCTCTGGGGCCACTCACTGCAGCCTTAACCCTGGCCGCCCATACCCTCCTGGCCTTCTCATCCCTTCATCTTTGTTAGTCTTCTGGGGAAAAAGAACTCCCTGGGTGGCTTCATGAAATGGGTCCTGTGTGTCATCTCCTAAGGATGTCACTGTATTTCATTATTTTGTCATCCTTATCATGGAAGGGGGTGGGAATCCAATGTGCTAAGAGGAAGGAAAGGAAAACCAAGGATACTACCAAACCACCCATCCACCCGCCTCTTTTCCCATGCAGTTCAATGTTATGTACCCTGGGCACCTTATCACAAAGACACAGTCCTAGGCCTCAAAGGAAGTAGCAGTATGTTGAGTGAAGGGCCCACCACTTTCCAAATTCCAGGACGGTACCCCCAGGGTCTAGCATCGTGCTCTTGAATAGTAGGTGCTCAAAAAATCTATACAAAGCAAATAAGAGGAGCCTATAATCCCAGCCCTTTGGGAGCCTGAGGCGGGCAGATCACCTGAGGTCAAGAGTTTGAGATTAGCCTGGCCAACATGGCAAAACCCCCCTCTCCACTAAAAATATAAAAATACAGAAAATTAACTAGGTGTGGTGGTGCCTGCCTGTAGTCCAGCTACTTGGGAGGCTGAGGCTCAAGAACCACTTGAACCCAGGAGGCGGAGGTTGCAGTAAGTCAAGATCATGCCACTGCACTCCAGCCTGGGCAATAGAGCAAGACTCAGTCTTAAAAAAAAAAAAAAAAAAAAGCAAATAAGAGGTTTCAGGGGTGGGAAAAAAAAAGAGGTACACTCAGAGATGCTCAGACTGCTAAGGGAACAGAAAGAAGGAGGAGTACCCAACTCAGCTTGGGAAAAGGCAAGGGAGAAGGACAGAACACCACCAGAGCAGGCTCTTAGGAGAAGTAAGACTTGAGCTGAGTCTTGCAGGATGGTATGAATTGTAGTAGAACAGAGAGGAAAGAAAAGAGGAAGGGGGCTGGGCGCGGTGGCTCACGCCTGTAATCCCAGCACTTTGGGAGGCCAAGGCGGGCAGATCACAAGGTCAAGAGATCGAGACCATCCTGGCCAACATGATGAAACCCCGTCTCTACTAAAAATACAAAAAAAAAAAAAATAGCCGGGCATGGTGGCACGTGCCTGTGGTCCCAGCTACTCGGGAGGCTGAGGCGGAAGAATCGCTTGAATCCAGGAGGCGGAGGTTGCAGTGAGCCGAGATTGTGCCATTGCACTCCAGCCTGGTGCTAGAACAAGACTCCATCTCATAAAAAAAAAAAGAAAAAGAAAAAGAAAAGAGGAAGGGAAGCGGCAGGTGTCATTCTGGGAAAAGGGAAAAGCAAGGACAAAGCCCGGAGGTGAGAGAATGGCTGTTCTAGAAGGAAGAAGTTTATTATGGGAGCATGGATATTTATGGGGACAGTGGAGAGAATTAGGTTGAAGAGATGGGCAAAGGGAGATCTTGAAGAACCTTCAGGTCCATGACAAAGGGTTGAAATTTAATCCCATAGGTCAGGATTCCTAACCAATGGGCAGCAGATCCCTGGAAAGCTGTAGAATTATGCAAGGGTGGGAGGATCGCTTGAGCCAAGGAGTTTGAGGCTGCAGTGAGCTATGACTGTGCAATTGTATTTCTAGCCTGGGTGACCGAGGGAGACCCTTTCTCTAAAAATAATAAATAAATAAAATAGAATTATGCAAAGGGGCCAGGGATCCATAAATGCATTGATAACTCTCATATGATGGATGAAGTTTTTCTATATTGAAAAAAATGATCATTTTGGCTGGGCATTGTAGCTCACACCTGTAATCCCAGCATTTTAGGAGGTCAAGGCAGGAGGATCACTTGAGTCCAGGAGTTCAAAACCAGCCTGGGCAACATAGTGAGACCCAGACTCAAAAAGAGAAAAGAAGAGAAGAGAAGAGAAAAGAAAGAAAGATGGATGGTCATTTCAGAGAACATGACCAATAAGAAAAGATGTCCAACCTTACTAGAAACTAGGGTCTAGCTTCCCGGGGCTGCTGTAACAAATCACCACAAACTGGGTGTCTTAAAACAACAGAACTTTACTCTCTCACAGTTCTGGAGGCTTGAAGTCTGAAATCCAGGTGTCAGCACAGTTAGTTCCTTGCAGAGGAGAAGCTCTCCGTGCCTCTCTCCTGGCTTCTGCAGCTGCTGGCAGGCCTTGGTGTCATTGGCTTGCAGGCACATTCCTCTCGGCCTCCACTGTCACATGACATTCTTCTTGTTTTTATTAAAAAAAAATATTTTTTTAATAAAGACGGGGTTTTACCATGTTGTTCAGGCTGGTCTTGAACTCCCGACCTCAGGTGATCCGCCCGCCTTGGCCTCCAAAGTGCTTGGATTACAGGCATGAACCGCCATGCCCGACTGACATTCTTCTTGTAAGAACACTACTCCTCAGCCTTAGGGCCTACACTAACCCAGGTTGACCACATCTGAAAACCACATCTGGAAACCCTGTTTTTGAAGCAGGTCACATTCTGGCATTCTGAGTGGATGTGAATTTTTGGGGACACTATTAAATCCAGTACACTAGGGAAATGCAAATATAAAGGACACGGGCCAGGCACAATGGTGCACACCTATAATCTCAGCACCTTGGGAGGCCAAGGTGGGTGGATCACTTTAGGTCAGGAGTTCGAAACCAGCCTGGCCAACATGGGGAAACCCTGTCTCTACTAAAAATACAAAAATTAGCTGGGTTTGGTGGTGTGCACCTGTAAGTGCAGGTACTTGGGAGTCTGAGGTGGGAGAATCGCTTGGGAGGTGGAGGTTGCAGAGAGCCAAGATGACACCTCTGCAGCAACAGAGTGTGACTCTCTCTCTAAATAAATAAATGACCTGAAGTAGACCACCTCACTTCCATCATACTGGCAAAAATGGAAACATCTGTGTCATGGGTTGCATTCTACAGTAGTAGGCGGTGTTTTTGGGGTCAAGATGTTTATTAGGAATCATTTCCTGTGAGAGGAACCAGATGGAAGCAGGACTGGGCAGAGGCAGAAATCCAACTGCACTGCAGGCTCAGTAAAGCTTCAGTCAATATGGTGGGGGCCTCTGAGTGAATATTGCCCCTGAGCATGTTCTTCATGGGGCTGAAATGACTGGGTTTTTATATCCCTAGAAGAGCGCTGCCCCAAAGTGTATGCCCTCTGGCAAGGTGGCTTTCTGTTGCTGAGGCAGACCTTGAAGGAGCTGATGGCCAACTGCTGACCACACTCCTGTGACCTGGCAGCAAGTCCTTCCCTGGAAAAGGATGTGGGAGGCACACTTACATCTGACAATACAGAGAGGTGGTCTGAATGAAGAATGTGGAAGGCTGAAAAATGACCCCTCCAAAGATAACCATGTCAAATCTCTGGTTATGAATGTGACCTTATGTGGAAAAAGAGTCTTTGCACATGTGATTCTATTAAACATCTTGAGGTGAGGAGAGAATCCTGGATCATCTGGGTGGATCCTAAATGCCATCCCAAGTGTCCTTATAAGAGAGAGGTGGAGGGAGTTTGGCCTAACCCACAGAAGTGAAACCAAAGGAGGCAGAGATTGCAGTGATGTGGCCACAAGCCCAGGAGTGCCTGTAGTCACCAGGAGTTTGGAGGAGTCAAGGACAGGTTCTCCCTGGAACCTCTAGAGGAATCATGGCACCGCCAACCCCTTGGTCTTGACCAGTTAAACTGATTTCTGACTTCTGACTTACTGGATAGGTCAGAAGAATCCATTTCTGTTGTTTCAAGCCATGGAGCTCGAGGTAACTCATGGCAGCCACAGGAAATGAATGCAAAAAAGCAACAGGAAAATTGCTGAGGGGATATAAATGGGTGTACTGGTTAAAGAATCCACCTAGGGGGTGGCCACGGGGGATCAAGAGTTCACACTTATGGAACATTTGGAAGAGTGCCTGGAACACATCCCCCTAATATTGGCTGCTCATACCCCCACTCCCTGCTGAGATCTTGAAGGGGATGCCTCACATGAAAACAAGGAGAAAGCCCCCTCCAATGGCAGCCCCACCACCCACCTCAGATCAGAATGCAGCTTTGCCTGCCCCCCCACTCCCCACTGCACCTGGTGTAGCCCATCAGAGACTGATCTTTGGTTTTGCCTTGCTTGTTACCTCGACCAGGCTGGACACCCCCACGATCTCTGGTCTCCTGTCCTTCCAGAGAAAGGGGAGTGCTGAGGAGAATGGCAGCACTCTCTTCTCCCTGTTTTGGGGAAGAAATATCCCTGAAGCCTAGATCTACTTGCTGGACAGAGGTCAGTAAAACGGGATGGATGTGCCAGTCCGAATGGATTTGTAATTCAATGGGGTCTCATGGCTGTGCACCCCAAAAGGGCACCAAGGTCCTTGGGGCTCCTTTAGGTGAATTTAACTTGCTTTACTCAACAAGAACACATTTCTGAAAACGTGCCTACTGCGTGTTTGTATATGGCAAGTTACACTTAAACCTAGTTTTAGGAAGGTGTGCTTAAAGGTGAGATTTTTTTTATTTTTTATTTATTTATTTTTATTTTTCATTTTATTTAATTTTTTTAAAGACGGGGTTTCACCATGTTGGTCAAGCTGGGCTTGAACTCCTGACCTCGTGATCCACCCGCCTCAGCCTCCCAAAGTGCTAGGATTATGGGCATGAGCCACCACGCCTGGCCCAAGCTGAGATTTTTAAAAAAAAATTTTTGAGATGGAGTTTTGCTCTTGTTGCCCAGGCTGGAGTGCAATGTGCCATCTCAGCTCACTGCAACCTCTGCCTCCTGGGTTCAAGCGATTCTCCTGCCTCAGCCTCCAGAGTAACTGGGATTACAGGCATGCGCCACCATGCCTGGCTAGTTTTGTATTTTAATAGAGATGGGGTTTCTGCATGTTGGTCAGGCTGGTCTCGAACTCCTGACCTCAGGTGATCTGCCCCTCTACCCTTAGCTTCCCAAAGTGCTGGGATTATAGACCCAAGCCACCTTGCCGGCCAAAGGGAACAATTTTTATAAAGCAATAAAGTGGCCTGTCTGTGAAGAGTGATATTCATAGCTCACAGCCTTATCTCAAACTCTCCTCCCAACCCTGCTCCTCCCAGAAATAAATACCCTGAAGGCCAGGGGTTGGGCCTGACTTCCCAGGCTGACCCCTCCCTGGGCAATGTGCTAGAGCCTCACACCTGCACCTGGTCCTGGTGGCGCTTGGGAAGGGGGAGCCACAGGTGGGCCTGCCATGGCACTTATGGGGGCTCCTTCTAAAGTGTGGGGCCAAGAGAACAGGAATCTGCTCCCCTGGGTCAGACATCAGAGAGGCTGGGATCTCTGAGGCATGGGGAATGAGCAAGCTCTTTCCTCTATAGATGGGAAATGGGGACCTGACTCTGGGGTTACTGTCCCCCAGACCAAAGCCCATCTCACCAGCCTTCTGGTCTCTTCCCAACACCTGAGCTGGAAGGAGGTTTTGTCTTCTGAACCAGATACCGACTCTCTGAGTAGACCAGGCTTTTATAGAAAGTGACAGATCTAGGAAGCTGTGGCACCTTTCTGGGACAGCTGTGTGTACTTTGCACTAGAAGCAGGGGACCTTGCAAAATAATATCCTTCAATTCGAATCAACCCCCAGGGAGATGATAGCATGACAGCAAGCCAGCTGTAGCTGGAACCGCAAGAAGGCAAATAAATGGGTTTTCTTGCACATTTACCTGCCCCAGGGAGACTGGGACAAAGCCATTGGCTACATTAACAGTTTATTTGGGTAAAAACAAAGTTCGTGTTTCTCATTTGTATTTTTAGGCTTGCATAAGTACCTACTGTATGTCAGGCCTGTATCAGTGATACGTAATTCTGGGCTCAAAGAGCTAAAAGTTTATAAGTGGAAATCAATCATGGTATATATATCATGTTAAATAGAAGTATATGAGGTTCTATGGGAACACAAAAAGGGAAACAAGAAAACTTCTGGTAGGGTGGAAGGTGTAATCATTAATTCAGGTTTTGAGGGATGAATAGGAGTTTGTCTTGGGTCACACAGGTGATGGGGAGGACATTGCTACCCAAAAACACAGCCTGCACTTCTAATCTCACCGTTCTAAGGCAGCCTTGTGCCTACCAAGGCAGGCAGAGAAGCGTCTACTGTTCAGGGACAGTTGGCATCGGGGGGGTGGGCATGAGAGGAGGCTGCAGAGGCCCCATCCTAGGAGAGCCAGGCCAAGTGCGTTCTGCTATGGGCTGTGGGGACCCTTTGGAGGACTGTCCATGCAAGGATACTTTAAGGGAAGAGGGGCTATTTCAGATGGAGGAGAAAACAAACCCAAGAGGCCATCAGAAGCTGGAGTGGGTAGAAGCAGGACTGGAGATGGAGGACAGCTCTTAGAGTTAGTGAGCTGGGATTTCAAATGTAACTTAGAGGGAGAGCCAGGGAAAGGGGGGATTTTATGCCTTTCTCTACCTCATGCCTCATTCTGTGCCTGACACGCATGCCCCCAGTCCATGAAGGAACGTAGCTGGTGCGTGGATTGGGCACCTGAGCTGGGCAGCACTGGGCCCAGGAGTGGCAGAGACATTGAGTATGTAGCAGATGTTTTCTACTCTCCAGCGATGCCCATCCAAGGGGAGAGAGAATGCAAGTGCAAACAGGACAGGCCACCCCCGGGTGGCTGCAAAGCAACGCTCCCCAGGCACAGAGCCATCTGCAAGAGCAGCCCTGGCTGAGGGCTGCACACAGGCTTGGCCGATGGTGGGTTTACAGGGGGAGTGTGGCTGCAGATCAGTGAGGACGATTGCCCCTGTGCGCACACACTCTGCCCCTGTCCCCAACCATGTGCCCATCCCCTGCCTTCTTGCCTTTCCTTCTCTTCCAGCCTCACTAGGGGCCCATCTCTCCTTTCCTTGAGAACTTGCTCCAGGTTTTGCCAACTTTATAATACCCAGGAAGGCCCTTTCGATTGACTGCTGGGAGGAGTTGAAGCCAGTGGTACTTTGCTAGTGGAGAGACTGTCACAAGTCTCTTTGAGGGTCTGATACGAGTATAATCTATGCAGAAAAATCAATGCCCCTGCCCACAAACATGGAATTCTGCATATGATCTCAAGGGCCTTGAAGCCCACCTCCCAGCAAAGGGGGAGAGGGATGACGATGTTTGAGGTTGTGGTGGGTCTGGAGAGCCTGACCTGAGGAGAGGCTGGTACCCCTTTTTTTCTCCCTAGGGAGATTTTAAGGAGGGGCTCTTTGGGTCAGGAGGAAGCCACAGCCCCCAACCCAGTCCCCACTTTGAGGCTTCAGGCAGGGGAGTGACAGCCTGGGAACCGGTCTGCCAACCAGTTTAACCAGGGACTGGTTTCGACTCAGGAGTTCAAAGGAAGCTGGGGTGCACCCCGTCCTACCCAGCCTGCCAATGGAAGCAGCAGCCCTTAACCCTTTCCCAGTTGTGCCCTGGGCAACATCCAGGTGGTGGTCCATGCTGGAGAGGGATCTGAGCTTCCTTGGAAGATGAAATGCACAGAGTGACCTTGGCTACAGCTGGGAAGTGCAACCAGACACCCAACAGTGGGGAAACTGAGAGAGAGCCTCCTGTGCTCCGCCACTCCAGATCTCCCTTGGGATTCCCTCCTCCAGCGTGGCAGTCCCCGGAGGTCCCGGCTTCTGGGTGGATGCATGGGCGCTGGGATTGGATTTCCGGCATGATGAATATTCATTAGCCTGAGCCGGCCTCTGCTTCTGTTTACTTAGCTGGGAGGGGCTGGGTTTCAGGTTCACCGTGACTCCAGGAGCTGCAGCGAAGCAGGTACTAGCTCCTGCACCTGTTTCTCTTGCACCTGATGTGCAGCTGCTCCTACCCACCTCTCCTGGCCGAGCCTTGCCTGGTACAGCACCCCGGAGGCAGCCCTTCCTGCCTGAGTCTCACCCTCCCAGGCAGCTCCTACACTCAACTGCTTCTCTAGGAAAGGTCTCACTTCCAGCCTGGAGCAGTCGGGATTACAGGTACAGGCAGAGGGCCGGTGGGTGGGGAAACCAAGGCACAAACCCCAGTCAGGGCACCCAGTTCTGCCAGTTCTTCTGGGAAAGAAGAACCCAGGCCTCTAACCTGGACTCCACTCAGGACTCATCCCACTGGCCTCTTGGAGTCAGTCCAGGCCTCCAACAGAGCTCCTGCTGAGTAGTTTTCTGTTAACTTGCTGAACGGGAGCCCACCCCTCTGACCCCGCAGCCTAGAGCATTTTTCCAGCTGTCTGGTAGCAACATCTCCCCATTTTTATCCAGGGTACCCCAGTCTCATTCTGCATGGACAAGCACCATTAGGAGCCCTGGAGAGGGATGGTGGACGGAGTTCTGGGTTTTGTCCAACAACATATTAGTTGACTTGCTTCCCCTACCTGCCCCTCTGCCCCTCCACTTCTGCCCCAGTCAATGGTTAACTTGTCCCAGCTCAGAAGGGGCCTGGCTCAGTCTGGGCAAAGCCCTTTGGAGCAGCTCACAGAACCCAGCTGGGATGGAGGGGCCTGTCCTGGGACACCCATGTGCATGCCATAGTGCTGGTCACCAAAGACCAGGTGGCAGGCTGTCCCATGAGACCCTTCATGGCCCCAAAGCTGTGCAAACAGCAGAGGTGAAGCTGGCATCCTCAGGGACTGATTTCTATCATCCTTAGATTGCAGGGCCCCAGGGCAAGGGCCCAGCCCTTAGCTTGGCCAGCTCAGGAACCTGCATGAGAGAACTGCAGGGCCCACCATGTGTCACCAAACGCTGGGTCTGTTTGAAGTCCAGAGCACCTGCCCACCCCCAACAACCCCCTTCAGCCCTCTGTGATTATGCAGGGCCACAAGGTTGTAGATATCTTGTTCTTTGCAACTTTGAGAATCTGGGAAGTTTGGACATCACATCACCTTTTTTGTTTGCTTGTTTTTAAAGCAAATCAGATTTTACACTCTCTTTTATGATCTCTGTTTACAGAATCCTACAGCTGGGTTATTTTGTAAAACAAAGATATTCCGCTAATTTTTCTGTTTTGCAAATTCAGATTTCCATAAGTCAGGCTTGCCTAAAGGGCAAACACCTGCTTACTGGTGCCTACATGTCCTCCTGGGCAGAAGAGACAAGAAGGCCTGGCAAAAGCATTCTTTTTTTTTTTTTTTTGAGACAGAATCTCACTCTGTCACCCAGGCTGGAGTGCAGTGGCACAATCTCAGCTCACTGCAACCTCTGCCTACTGGGTTCAAGGGATTTTCGTGCTTCAGCTTCCCTAGTAGCTGGGACTACAGGCACATGACACCATACCTGCCTAATTTTTTTTGTGGGTTTTTTTGTTTTGTTTCGTTTTGAGACGGAGTTTAGCTCTTGTTGCCCAGACTAGAGTGCAATGGCGTGATCTTGGCTCACTGCAACCTCTGTTTCCTGGGTTCAAGCAATTCTCCTGCCTCAGCCTCCGGAGTAGCTGGGATTACAGGGATATGCCACTGCACCCAGCTAATTTTGTATTTTCAGTAGAGACAGTGTTTTCTCCATGTTGGTCAGGCTGGTCTTGAACTCCCAACCTCAGGTGATCTACCCACCTAGGCCTCCCAAAGTGTTGGGATGACAGGTGTGAGCCACTGCGCTCTGTGTAATTCTGTATTTTTAGTGGTGACGGAGTTTCTCCATGTTGACCAGGCTAGTCTTGAACTCCGGGCCTCAAGCAATCCTCCTGCCTCAGCCTCCCAAAGTGCTGGGATTATAGTCTTGAGCCACTGCACCTGGCCTCTGGCAAAGAACATTCTAGAGAGACCAGAGTACAAGGCAAGGACACAAGGGCACCAGACCTGATGCCTTGGTGGCGGCCCCAGGGCAGGGCACAAGGGCTGTTCCCGTCTCTACATTTTCTGATAAGTTCCTCGTGATCTGTGGCTCCCTTTACGCCAAGGAGAGTTAAGCCTCAAGTTTGTCAACTTGAAATGCCTGTTAAAACAGGTAAATTTTAACGGGCACAGGCAGAAGCTTCTTTCTCTCTTGAGCTAGAAAATCTGGTGGTTATGAGCCTTAGGAGCTGGATCTTCTGTTCTTCCATTCTCCAAGTTCCTTGCTCCAGATGAGTAGTGGTGGGGCTGTGGGCCTCGTTCCAGACAAGGCAGTGACTGGGGCACCCACAGACCAAGCAAGTACCCTGTTCCTCCTTCTCTGCTCTCCCCACACCTCCTTCCAGAAATCCATTCTGGAACACTAAGTTCTGTGCAAGGCTGTGCTAAGACCAGGTGGGGCAAGCTGCCAAAGCAAACCTCTCAGGCTGTCCCTAGGTGTGCTCACCTCTCCAGGGTGCCCTGGAAGTATTTATCGAGTCCCTCTCACCGCCCCTTCACTTTCTGAGCGGGAGCTGCACAAGATCTCCCCTCAGCTTCTCTTGCTACTTGAGCCCAGCTAAAGGGACGGAGCTGGCAATGTGGCAGCTGCTTCCCAGACAGAGGGGTGGAAAGGAATCCACCAGCTGTGTGCTCTGGGCGAGGGGGTGGGGACATGGAGGGGCAGGAGACCTGAGCAGTGAGGAGTATGGATGCAGGCCTTCAGCTCATCGTAAGCCTAGGCCCGCATCGTGCTCTCCTCTTTCTTGAATTTGATATGCTCCCCAACCCCTAAAATAATCTATCCTCATTATGGAAATTCTGGAAATCAGAAAACTAGAGTAGAGAAAGCACCCTCTACTCCTACATAAAGAAAGGCACTATTAATCATTTGGAGTATGTCTTTCTGGTCTTTTTCAAAAAATGCAGTGAATACCTCCAGTTTTTAAAAGGAGGTGAACGCCAGGCGTGGTGGCTCACGCCTGTAATCCCATCACTTTGGGAGGCCGAGGTGGGCAGATCACCTGAGGTCGGGAGTTCGAGACCAGTCTGACCAACATGGAGTAACCCCCATCTTTACTAAAAATACAAAATTAGCTTGGTGTGGTGGCGCATGCCTGTGATCCCAGCTGCTTGGGAGGCTGAGGCAGGAAAATTACTTGAACCTGGGAGGTGGAGGTTGCAGTGAGCCAAGATCACAGCATTGCACTCCAGAGGGGTGACAAGAGCGATGCCTTCTAGCTTTCTGGTGTACACTGGCTGCGCCTTCCTCCCCTGGAGCTTTCACAGCTGGCACCTAGGCATCCTGAGAACTAGACCACCAACCTCGCCAGTCATCACCGTTCCTCTGCCTGTTCTGTCATTGATCTTTCTTCATCTAGCAGACTGTCGTCTGCTTCTATCTTACATACCTCATCCATTGATGATGTCCAGGCAACCTCCTCTCCCAGAACTTCCGCTAGCTCAGACAATACCTTTGTGGAAATTAGTCAAAGGCGAGGCCCCCAGGGAAGGCAGCTCCATGGCAGGGTACATGGCCTGTGAGTAGAGAAGCCTGGATTTCAGACCCAAGCCCCACCCTGAAAGGTACAACCTATGATGACTGCGTCTCCCCTGTACTTCTGGGATCCTTCTAACTGCTTTCTGCCTTTTCAGCTCCCCTTTCTTATGAAAGCTTGGTGGGAAAGGGAACCATCCCTTAGTAATTATTCCCATTATCATAGGTTTTACTTTGCAATGCATGGTTACTTCTGTGGGCAGGGATTAACAGTAGAGCTAAATGCTATGGCTGGATGGGATAGGTGAGGAAATCCCCCAGGATTTCCCACTCCTAGACTGAGGCTCTGGCTCCTGCCTTAGGAACAGCCCAGCAGCTACTTTAGCCTTGCGGGTCACTGCTGGGAAGTTCAGATTGCTCGGAAAGTCACTAATTATATTTACTTTTGTAATGAATTCCAAGCAAAATGTACAGGGTCTTTCTCTCCCTGAGCTACCAGTCAATGGTCTGCCCACACCTGGCAGCAGGGTCTGGTGGTATAGTGGGAAGTTTGGGAAGAGCGTCAAAGGCCTGGATGCCATGTGACTTGGGCAAGCTGTCCACCTGCCTGCGGCCCTGAAGGGCCTGGCAGGAATGATCTCAAAGCTCCAGATGACCCTGCAGGGCTATGGTGTGTGCCTGTCCCACTGCCCCTCTGCCTGGCATGGGTGGCTTCCCCGTCTTGACCTTGACTTTGACCCTTCTCTTGTCTCACACTCTACAAAAGCATGTGTCACTCCACTGACCTGAATCTTGGGTTTATTCAGCCCTACCTTCAATTCTTTAATTCTTTTTTTTTTTTTTTTTTTGAGACAGAGTCTCACTCTGTTGCCCAGGCTGGAGTGCAGTGGTGCAATCTCAGCTCACTGCAACCTCTGCCTCCCAGGTTCAAGCGATACTCCTGCCTCAACCTCCTGAGTAGCTGGGATTACAGGTGTTCGCCACCACGCCTGGGCCCTTTCTTTAATTCTTAAAGCAGCCCATGATTAGGACTCTACAACAAGCTGGTCCAAAGGCACCCACCCCCTTTTCCCATTGACCCCTTTGTCTCCCCCACCTTGCTCCAGCAGAAAGCCCCACCCTCGGCTTAGGGAGCGCCATGACAACTGAAATTGGTTGGTGGAAGCTGACTTTCCTCCGGAAAAAGAAATCCACTCCCAAGGTGCTGTATGAGATCCCTGACACCTATGCCCAAACAGAGGGAGGCACAGAACCCCCGAGGCCCGACGCTGGAGGCCCCAACAGCAACTTTAACACCCGCCTGGAGAAGATCGTGGACAAGAGCACCAAGGGCAAGCACGTCAAGGTCTCCAACTCGGGCCGCTTCAAGGAGAAGAAGAAAGTGAGAGCCACGCTGGCGGAGAACCCTAGCCTCTTTGATGACTGCGAGGAAGGGCGGTCATCGAAGTGAAGGACTGAGGAGGGTACTAGCATCTCCTGGTTCCCTGTCATCAGCCGGATCTGAGACAGGAGCTTGCCACGCTGGCCTCTTTGGCCATAGCTGAAGCCATGGTGGCAGTTGATGTCTGCTGGCAGGAAATGGCTGGTTTTTAGATTTGTATTTATGTGCCTCCACTTTTACAAGGCCTGGGAGATCCCAGGGTCCTCCCACCCTCACCCTGACCACATAAAAAGGCACTCTAGTTCAAGGGTGAAAACTCTCACCCAGGATGGACAGTCCTCCTTGAAGCAACAGCAGGGCCGGCAGGGAGGTGGGCATGGCAGAGAATGGAGAGAGCGAGCCAGACAGACTTCACCTCCTCACTGGATACAGGGTCAAAGGCGAGTTTGAATTGCTGCTCGCTTTACTTTCTCTACCTGTGACTGTTCCCTGGACCAATCCTGAGGAGGTCATATTTTCCAGAAGCCACGTGATGGGCTCTGGTTTCTGTGGAGCCAGAGGCGGAGACACTGAACTTGAGCTCACCTCCTAACACAGGCAGTAAACTTCCTGGAACTTCGCCCTCAGGTGTGGAGGGGGCAGAGGACACTGGCACTCTGTGGGGTGTGCTGTAGAAGACTAGATTGATGATAGTTTGACCTACTGGTTCCTGTTTTGGCCATGACTTGTGCAGGTGACAAGTCACACACCCTCAAAGGGAAGCTACACTGGCCAAATTGGGGGAGTGGGTGGGGAGTTTTCTCCTCTCCCTCCCCTACAGTAATAATATTTAACACGTATCAGCTCCAGAGATAGGTCCTGGAGTCTTACATTTTGTTTAACAAAATAATTGTAGGTTTCTCTCTTTGTAATAACAATGCTGGAAAAGCAGAGAAGCTCTTTTATGCTCATGTCTTGCACTTATTGAGATGACTGTTTTTCATGCCTTTATTTTCCTTCATGTAAGTAAAGTGGACCTTTGTGCTCAAACTGTTCCTTACAAGCTTCAGGAAGGGTTCCCAGGTGTGACAGTGTAGGAACTGGGTCACTAATTTTTACCATCAAACCAGCCTTAGTGTGGGGATGGGGGAGCAGAAGGAGCTAGTTACACCTCAGTGGTCAGTTCTCTCTGGTCAACAGAGAGGCTATCAGATGCTCAAAAGAGTAGGACAGAGCTTTGGTGACTGACCCCAGAGTTCCAGTGGTTTGGTTTGGGATGAAGATTCAAACTCTGGCTCTACCCCTTAGTAGCTGGGTGACCTTGGGAATGTTTGCTTGTCCTCTGAGCCTCAGTTCCCTCTTCTGTAAAAGGGGGCTGAAATAATACCCATCTTATCAAAAGCGGTCAGTATTAAGTGGCCTATGAGAGGCCCCATAGTAGGTGCTCAGTTTAATACTGGCTTCCTTGCCCCTTGCTTTAAAAAGAACTCCACCATACCCCATAGCTTTGGTTTAAGAAAAAGGAGAGGGCGGGTATGGTGACTCAGGCCTGTAATTCCCACATTTTGGGAGGCTGAGATGGGTGGATTGCTTGAGCCCAGGAGTTTGAGACCAGCCTAGGTAACATAGCGAGATCCCCATCTCTAAAAAAACCCCACAAACAAAAATTAGCTGACTGTGGTGGCACATGCCTGTAGTCCCATCTGCTTGGGAGGCTGAGGTGGGAGGATTGCTTGAGTCCAGGAGTTCAAGACTACTGTGAGCTATGATTGTGCTACTGCACTACAACATGGGTGACAGAACTAGACCTTAACTCTAGAAAAAAAATTTTTTTTCATAAATAAGAAAGAGGAGAAAGCTGTCATCTTATGATGTTAGGTCCAGCTATTTATCAAGCCATAAGAGCTGGGAACTAAAAAAAGTTGGCCAAATCTCTGGGGCTCCTGGTAGAAACACAGGGAGAGACCAAGGTGGCCACTAAACAATGTGGTCCTGCGGCTTCCAGGTCAGCTCCTGGCAGGCTGCTGGCCACCCCACCCCAGGAGCTGTTGCTTGGGGAATTTATTACTGAAACAAACAGACCTATACAAGGGAGCCTTTGTTAGGTGCCTCACCCAGGCCAGGGGGACCTCAAGTGATGGGGGAGGGAGACCAGGAGCTGGAGGGATGGAAGGCAGCCTCAGGGGCGTTGCCTTTCCCAAGGCCTCTTCTCCTACCCCTTCTCACTACACAGAACTTTCTAGGGTCTCACTAATTACTCAATCCATGAGGCCTCCACGGAGGAACTCAGACTTTCCCCACGCCACAGCCCTGCCCCATGTTAATAGGTAACATTTATAGGGTGCTTATGGCAGGTGGCCCTAGAACAAGCCCTCCCTAAGGTTGCTCACTTAATCCTATCATCACCTGAGACAGGTGCAGTCATTATCTCCATTTTCCAGACAAGTTGGCTGAGGCTTAGAGGTGAAATCACTCACCCTGGGGGCCAGGTGCTGGCAGTGGTGGAGCTGGGACTGAAGCCAGAGCCAACTTGTGCATGTGACCACTGTCCCACACAGTCCCTTCCACTCTTGATTCTTACCTGCTGCGTAACAGGAAACTGAAGCTCAGAACAAAGAAAAGCATAGACACCTTCTGCAGAAGGGGAACTGGGGAGGGGAGGGAGCAATGTCTGGGTCTTGGATCCTGGGAGGTGAGCATCATTTGAGGAGGCTGGACAAACTCTAGAAGCAGTGGGATAAAGCCAACCAGCTTTGAAGCAGAGTGTCCCCCAAGACCCCAGACTACAGGCATCTCCCACATCCACCCATTCTCTGTTTCCCTGAGTGGGGAGCAGTAAGGTTGGGCCCTGGGCCACCAGCCTAAGGTTCTAGATAACACTGGCCCTGTACTGCCACCTCCTCCAATCTCACCATCACCACTCTGGGTGAGAGTGTCCACAGCCCCTCTGACCCTTGCATGCTGACCCCAGCTCCATCTTCTAGGTAAAGTCCACCTGTGTTTCTAAGCTGGGGGGCCAGATGGATATGGGGTAGATACTAGAAGGCAGAGGGAGATCTGACTGCCCAGGGAAGCAGAGTGAGGCAGCTGCAAGTTTTCATAAGAACAGGGAAGGAGGAGGAACCGAAAGCGTAAATATGTGCGGGAACCGGGAGAGGCTATGGGTTATCGACCACAGTTTCACTGGGACGCGGCCCAAGCAGAGGAAGGGGGAGGCAAGGGAGGCCGGCTAGAACTGGCCTTCACTGCCCGGAAGGGGCCGACCCTGTGCGACGGGCTCCCCCTGCTGGACGTAGGTCTACTTGATGTGGAGAAGTGAGGGGGCCGAAAAGTCGATTAAATTTCCTCAAGTCCCCTCCTTGGGGGTCGAGGGAGACCAGACTGGGTTGAACATCAATAAAATGCACAGCTGACAGGCTTTTATTACAGACTGGGGGCAGTAACAACTGGACAGAGAACGGAAAAGGAACAGCTGAGACCAGGCTCAAAGCTGGGGGAATACACAACCCCCAATAACACAAGGTGGGTGCAGCGCTTCTACACACACGTACACGAACACAGAAACGGCACTGTTTACAGTACAAGAAAAAGGGCAAGGTAGCTCAGGGCACCCGACACCCTCCTGCCTGCAGGGGGCCGCAAGGTTCATGTGCCTTCCTGCACTCAGGCTTAAGGGGATTAATGAGGAGAGGGCTGCCCTTGGAGGAGGCCTATGGATAATAGGGACTGAGGCACAGGGCCCTGCAGGGGAAGGAAGCACAGCTCACAGAGTGGCAAGCTCAATGCCAGCCAGTGCAAGCAACAGTCAGTTCTCTGATCCTGGCTTAGTCACAGCAAACATTTACCCAGCCTGGCTCCTCTCCATAGCCAGCAGGCTGCTTGCTCATCCAGGCTGTCTCTCATCAGCGGGCTTTGCTCAAAGAGAGCAAACAGTTCAGCACAGACTCAGCTGAGGGTCACGAAAGGATCACAGATTGTGAGGGTGGGAGGTCGTGGTTTAGAGGTTGAGTCTGGTGCGGTTGGTCACCTGGGGTCTAGTGAAAATACAGGGTCAGATTCAGTGGGCCAGGGGTCTGAATCTCTAAGGGGCTGCCAAGTGATGCTGATGCTCTTGGCTTGTGGACCACACTGTGTATAGAAAAGCTCTAGACCAGGAGGCCTCAACTTCGGCTGCACAGAATTCTCTGGGGAGCTTTTAAATTTCCCAGCGCCCAGGCTACCCTCATATCATAGGAGAGACAGGGTTTTGCCATGCTGGCCAGGCTGGTTCAATCATCTCTGAGGGTGGGACCCAGGCATCAGGTTTCTTAAAACTTTCCAGGTAATTCCAGTGTGGGTGAAAAGCTAATGATCTAGGAATCATCAGCAGAAGTGGGGAGTAAGGACAGCAGATATGTGGGTAGTCTGAAAAACATAATCTCTATAATCATTTAATTTTCCTTTTTGGAAAATGTATGTACACATACACACACCATTTCCACAAACAAACACAGAAAGTAAAGCTGATTAAAATGTTCCTGTCCTATTGGCACCAGCACATGAATCCCTTCTACAAAATTCCTGACTGACTGGGAATAAAAATTCCTAGTGACAGCCCACTCCTTAGGCAGGTCTGATTGCTTGAAATCTCTCCTAATACTGAGATGAAACCTGCTTTTCTGTAACTCTGTGGATCCCTTGGAGCCACAGAGAAGGCAGCAATCAGTAGGGGAAGTTACTATAAAAATACACTATCCTGCACTGGGTGCGGTAGCTCATGCCTGTAATCCTAGCACTTTGGGAGGCCAAGGCAGGCAGATCACAAGGTCAGGAGTTCAAGACCAGCCTAACTAACATGGTGAAACCCTGTCTCTACTTATAATACAAAAATCAGCGGGGCATGGTGGCACACACCTGTAATCCCAGCTATTCAGGAGGCTGAGGCAGGAGAACCACTTCAACCCAGGAGGCGGAGGCTGCAGTGAGCTGAGATCATACCACTGCACTCTAGACTGGGCAACTGAGCGAGACTCCATCTCAAAAAACAAAAACAAAACAACAACGACAACAAAATATATATATATATATACACTATCCTGGCCGGACACAGTGGCTCATGTCTGTAATGCCAGCATTTTGGGAGGCCTAGGTGGACGGATCACTTCAGGTCAGGAATTGGAGACCAGCCTGGCCAACATGATGAACCCTGTCTCTACTAAAAATACAAAAATTAGCCAGGCGTGGGGGCGGGCACCTGTAATCCCAGCTACTAAGGAGGGATCGCTTGAACCTGGGAGGCAGAGGTTGCAACGAGCCGAGATCGTGCCACTGCACTCCAGCCTGGGTGACAGAGCGAGACTCCATCTCAAAAAAAAAAAATTCTATTGGTAAATGAATTCTATTGGTAAATGAGTCAGTTAAGGTTAAGTTGTAAGCAATGGAAATAGATTCTAGCTAGATTAGGTAAAAAAAAAAAAAAAGAGAGAGAGAGAATTTACAGAGATAGTGGGGTGTTTCAAGGCAGGGGGAGGAACTGCACAGCCGACCTGGGAAGGAGGTATTCAGGGAAGGAGAGATCCTGGGAATTGCAACAGCAGCAGGCAGAGGCTGTTGATTCCTGTTGTTTACTGGCTGCCATGAATGACTTGGCTTCAGTGACTCCCAACGTTCTGATCTCTCCATTTCAAATTTCAAATTATTGACAAAACAATCTGATTGGCCAGATTGCCTCAGGTGCATATGCTGGGACTAAGCTTTGGCCAGGATGACTCACAAGATGTCACCAGAAAGGGCGTCACACTGGCTGCTACCCCTAGAGGGAGCTATCCTAATCAATCATAGGCAAGGTCAAAAAAATAATTATGGAATTATTTTCCATTTGTGATTCTCTACGCCACCAGTACACTCCGCTTGACCAGCTAACTGAGAACCAACTGAGTACAGAGAACTCGGAGGATGAGCTCTGAAGAATCCTGAATATAAGGGGTAGGGAGGGAAATGGGCTGAGGTTAGAAAGAAGGGCCTGGGTCCCAATCTCACACCCTCTCTTGACACCTAGCCTTAGCTCCACTCTGGGCCAGAGTCAAGGTGCAAGTCTCTCATAGAGCCAGTCTTCCTCCCCGCGGTGGGTCATGGGCCCCAAAGGGGAATCTCCTGTGGGTAGGCCCCGCCGAAAGACTATCCGGTCATGCAGGCGGTTGGTTTGACCTTGCCAGAACTCCATCACCTGGGGGTACAGGACATAGCCACCCCTACAAGGAGAAGCAGAGGTTTCAGTGCTCTGTGGGTTTTTCTAGCCAGGTCACTCTCCTACCCTCACCCCTCATCCCAGGGCCTCTTGAAGGAAGTTGCTGGGATGCATCTGACAAGGGTTGTCAGGGAGGAGATCTGCGATTCCCCAGGCAGGTGGCTTCAAGTAAATGTGAGGGCATGGTGTCCCTTTCTAGATGACAACCAGATGTCACTCACCAGGATTTTGGCTTGGGCACCTCTTGATCCTGGTAGAGCTGTTCCAGTTCCTCATTTTTCTTTCTCAGATACTGTCCAGGGGAAGGAGTTAGAAGAAGGGCCAGGCCCAGTCAATGATTCATTAACAAGGACTTCCTGAGGATATGTGCTGGGGACATGGGTGAGCAGAACAGACTGGCCTCTGTCCTCCAGGAGCACACAGTCAACGAGAGGGCCAGACGGACAGAGGAGGCCTATTTCTCCTCTCACCACCCCCACTTCCCCTAGGGAGATTGTCCTTTTCACTGTTTTCACTGGGCTAGAGAGAGAAGAACCTGGCATCTTCCGGCGACAGCTTCTAGGGATAAGCCAAAGCCTCCACCACCTGGAGGACTAAGGCAGAGCCCCACTCACCTCCCGATCAGGGATCACAGAACTCTGGTGGCTGACCACAGCCCCAATCTGGCTGCTCTTGGGGCGGGAGTGGAAGTAGCACTCAGCCTCCTCCTCGGACAGCTTCTTCACAGGGCCTTCCACACGCACCTGCTCAGGGATGGCTCTGGGTGAATGGCGTTCAATGCCACCTGCCGTCCCTACCAGCACAGGCCCCATTCCTCTCTGTTCTCTCTATCCACTGCCCCACCACTCCTGGCTCCAACTAGACCAGCTAACTGAGGGCTGCTTTGGAGGCAGAGTGCCCAGGTGGGAGGTTTGCCCAGGCTGGAGACCTTCACTAGACTCAGCCAGAAACTCAGGCCCTGCCAACCCAGCCTATTTTTCCAGGAAAATTCACTCACCTGACGGTTAAGTGGCTCCCAGTAGAAGACAAGGGAAGCAAAGGGATTCGAGTCCTAGAAGTAAAAGAAAATCCACAACCAGCCATCAGGACAGGGAGAGGAGGCCTCCGGCATGCAGGGGAAAGGCAGGAGAGCTGTAGTGTGCAGGCCTGCAGCAGAGGCATCCACTGTAATAGCTCATTTAAACCCTCAAAGGTGGGCCTATTGTCACAGATACAGAGACAGGCTAAGTCACATGCCCAAGTTCCCTCAGTAATGGTGGAGCTAAATTTAAGCCAGTTGGACTCCAAAGTGAGGCTGGGACACTTCTCTCACCCACAGATTTGTGAGTCTTGAGAAATACTGGCATAGACTCAGGGAGGTTTACTCATTTTGAATTCATTCATTGAATGCACACGAAGTGCCCACTCTGGGTCTGACAACAGGAGACATGCAGGGGGTATAGCAAAGATAAAACAGAGCAGCCTCCACTCCTAGAGAGCTTACTATTCGGCAGAGGAGACAAATATCCGTTACATAATCACCTAAATAAAAGCTCACTTACAAACTGAAGAAAATAACAAAAAGGAAAGTTGCAAGTTATGATGACAGCAAACAGCATGAGGGGCTGAGTCAGAGTCAAGGAAGGCCTTCCTGAGGAGGTAACATGTTGGCTGAGATCTGAAAGAACAGTTGAAGGCTGATGGGAGTGAGGCAGGGACCTTTGCATTCATTCATTCATTCATTCATTCATGGCAAAGAGCAGAGCAAGTGCCAAGGCCTCATGGCAGGAGGGTACTTGCACACAGAGAGCAAGTAGATGGGCAGGGGTAGGGGCAGGTGGCATGAGAAAGTGACAGAAGGCAAGGGCCAGACCCTGCAGGCCCTGGGAAAGATTACCAGCTCTTTTCACTGACCAGCTCTTTTCCTTTTCGGCTCTCGAAGTTGGTGAAGAAACGGAAGCCATCTTTGCCAAAGCCCTTCAGTAGCAACATGCGGGCAGAGGGTTTTC
Organism: Aotus nancymaae; assembly: GCF_030222135.1. NCBI lineage: Eukaryota > Metazoa > Chordata > Mammalia > Primates > Aotidae > Aotus > Aotus nancymaae. Next base: position 1,260,004 of record NW_026988487.1, on the reverse strand, counting down.
CATCTCTAGGGGCAAACAGCAGAGCACTGTGGTCAGAGCCTGCTTAATGTTCTGGCTACAGTCCCTCTCCCCAAAAGATGTCTAAGCACCTGCTCCAGCTGCGCCCCATTTATTGAGCTGTCAGGCTGCCCCCTCCCATGTGCTCCTGGGGATTTGTCCTAGAGGTATGATACTACAGCCTGAGGCCCTGTTATGGACTGAATTGTGATACCCAAAACCCCTATGTCAAAGCCTTAAACCCCAATATGACTGTATTTGGAGACAGGGACTTTATGGAGGTAACTAAGGTTAAATAAGGTCATAGGGTGGGGCCCTAATCCAATAGGACTGGTGTCACTGTAAGAGAAGAGACACTTCAGAACCACCTCCCCTACCCCCCCACCCCCGCCACCCTCCAACACACACACAGAGGAAAGGCAGTGTGAGGGCATGGCAAAAAGCAGCGGTCGGCAAACCACAAGCAGAGGCCTCACCAGAAACCACCCCTGATGGCACCTTCATCTTGGACTTCTAGCCACCAGAACTATAAGAAAATAAATTCCTGTTGTTTAAGCTACCAGTCTACAGTATTTTGTTAAGACAGCCCTAGCAAACTCATAAGACCTTAAGGGCAGGGACTAACAATAATGCAACCATGCAATGCTTAGGGATCATGGTGGTGCTATTAGATCAGCTCCTCTGCTCGGAGCTCTGGGAGATACCCACTCGCACAGTACAAGAGCACTGCTTTCAAGGCCTTACAGTTTAGCAAGGAGTATTGTTCTATCTATTATAGCCTGAATAACAGGCTATAATACAAGTTATGTCTCAAAGGGCATATGATTGTCAAAGGAATGATGTAGTCAAGTACTGTACTAGATTTCGAGAGAGGGACAGAGCTTCACCAGAAGTAGCTCCTGAATGGCAGACGGGGTTTGGGTAAATGGAGAGATGAGGGAGGCAAGGGATTGTGTATGGGTGTATCAAGGGCAGAGATGAACAAGGCACTGCATTTTTATCACTGACATGTAATTTTGTGGTCTGGTCTCTGGTTTATAGGTAGGGACACAGAGGCCGAGAGAGGACAAGTACCTTGCCTAAAGCCACACAGTACATTAACAACAGAGCTGGAACCATAAAGTTGGCCTCTAGAGCTGAGAGCTTCATAAGCTCCTACTTCATATGTACCCAGCCAAAGAGGGTCCCATGGCCATGCCCACCTGGTACAGGTAGCCAGACACATGGCGTTGGCCTCCCCTATGTCAGGACACTGAACGGCATCCTCAAACCAGGCAGCAAACTGTTTCACTGGGTCCAGGGAGGTCAGATGAGTCTCCTCAAATGCCTAGAAAGGGAGTTTTATTTCATTTAATAAACATATATAGCACTTACTATGTACCTGGCACTGTTCTAATCACTTTTCGAATATCAACTCATTTAGTCCTCATGACAATGACCTTAAAATAAAAAATAGTATGCAGTAAGAAGATTCTGTGCCCCATTTTATAGGTGAGGAGACAGGCATAAAAAGGTCAGACAACTTGCTGTCCCAGAGCTAGCAATGGATAAATCAGGGTTTTATGTCATGGGTGTCAAAATTGTCTGTGTATCAGAATCACCTGGGGAGCATTAAAAAAATGTTCTGGGCTCCACCCCCATAATTTCTCATTCAGCAGGCTGAGATTTAATAAAAAACTCCTTTTTGTGTGTGTGTGTGTGAGGCAGTGTCTCACTCTTTCACCTAGGCTAGAGTGCAGTGGTGTGATCTCTGCTCACTAAGGCCTCAACCTCCCAAGCTCATGTGATCCTCCCACCTCATCCTCCCAAGTAGCTGGGATTACAGGCATGCTCCAACATGCCCGACTAATAAAGGTTCTCTTGGTTCCCATCCTGAGGAGGGAAAAGGAAAAGAACTTCCCAGTGGTCAGCAAAAAGTACTGAAGGCAGTAAGCTAAGAGCTTTCTCCTCGCTGAGCTAGTACCCTTCCCCACATTCCACTTATTTTTTTCTGTTTGTAAGCTCTTTATCACTGTATCCACCCAAAGAGGGGCCCATGACCATGCCCTACTTGGGGAGTTTGGGTGACCCCCAAGACTCCTTGCCCCAGGGGTTGGCCCCAGGAGCCCTGAGGGGCTGGCTCCTCCTACTCCCCTCCCCCCAGTAGATGACTACGAAGACCCCTCTTCCCCCACCCTTTGAGGGAGGCCCGGCCCTGTCATGACATCTATGACATGAAACCCTGATTAATCCATCACTAGCTCAGCGGGACTGAGCAAGTTATCTGACCTTGCTACCTATACCAGATGGGTAGCAGGGTTCTAAGCACTTTACAAACATTTAAGTCCTTAACATCCTCGTGAGCTAGGTACTGTCACTTCCCAGATGAGGAAACTGAGGCCCAGAGAGGTTAAGGATTCCAACCCAGGTAGGTTCCAAATTTCGAGTCCTTATCTCTTACGAAAGGCTGACTTTTGAACCCATCTTCATTCGCATTTCCCCGGAACCGCTCCCCCGGTCAGATGTCTTTGAAGCCCCCTTCTCCCACGGGGGCGATCCCCAAACCTCCTTGCCCCATTGGCTGGCCCCAGAAGCCCCAAGAGGTTCCTCCTACTCCCCTCCCCGCTGTAGATGAATCTGAGGACCCTTCTTCCCCCGCCCCTGCGGGAGGCCTGGCCCTGGCGGCGGCACCTCTCGGTCCCCGCGATAACTCTTGCGCATGGGTCCCAGGTCCATGGCAGCACCGCGACCACACAGGTGACGGAAGTAGCCTGGCCACTCGGCAGGTCGCCCAAACGTCGCAGTGACGCCCCGCAGCCAGCACGTCATGGGGACCGCCGGCCACGTGACCCGGCTGTAGCCCCACGCTGGGTTCTTCGGAACCAATTTCTCACCGCAGACGTCTACCCCCGGGAAGGAAGGATTTGCCAGTCGCCCAACCAAGTTAACAAGTCCTAAGTCCTTGGAGCCAATGGGAGACCAGGATCGGAGGAGGGAGATAGGCACGGAAAGGTCATTGGTTGGAGCTTTTGGGGAGCGAGGCCAATTAGAGCGTGAACAGAGGAACCCAGCGGCCAATGGGCAGCGCCTTTGGGGGCGGGAGCAGAGAGACAAGGAAATGCTGTCACCGCCGTTAACACGCACGTGGAGGTTAGTTAAAGGTATAGGAAGATCTCCTGCAGCTCAGGCGGGGCAGAGGATATGTCCCGGGGGCTTGAGGGGAGTGGTCAGTATTAAGTGGCTGGCCCATAGTAGGTGCCTGAAGGTGAGCTTAGGGCAGGAAGTACCCCCTGGGAGGGGAGACTAAGTGGAATGGGAAAAGAAAAATGGAAAATGGAATTAGGGGCCAGACTGAGGTAGGGTGATGGGGACACATAGAGAAAAGGGTAATCTGGTTGTGGGAGAAATTAGGGCATGAGAGTGGGAGAGGTTGAAATGACTTGTGGACCATGCTCCAACTGGGGAGATGCAGTGGGGTTAGGAAGAGACGGTGAGGTGAGAAGGAAGATGGCTGAATGGAAAGGGGGAAGAAGGAAATTTGGGACCAAGGCATCCCAGACGAGAGTTGTTTTCCTCTTCTAGTTTCGTTTTTGTTTTGTTTTGTTTGAGACACAGACTAGCTATGTGGCTCAGGCTGGAGTGCAGAGGCGCGATCTCGACTCACTGCAGCCTCTACCTCCCAGGTTCAAGCAATTCTCTGCCTCAGACTCTCGAGTAGCTGGGATTACAGGCACCCGCCACCACGCCTGGCTAATTTTTCTATTTTTAGTAGATACAGGGTTTCACCATGTTGGCCAGGCTGGTCTCGAACCCCTGATCTCAAGTGATCCACCTGCCTTGGCCTCCCAAAGTGCTGGGTTTATAGGGCATGAGCCACCGAGCCCACCACCTCTTCTAGTTTTGAACCCTCCCTCCAGCCTCATTTATTTAAGCAAGGGTCAGAGCATACTGCTCCCTTTGCTCATGGTTTCCCATGCCATGGTGCATTGGAGTTCATAGGAGCCAGTGTCCTGGTATATGGCAAGGCTGCCAATGTCTTGTCTCTCCAGGGCCTCCCCGATCTTTGTCAAGCTTTCCCTCTTCCACATTTTGCCCATCCTAGGTAGTAGGAGTCTAGCCCCTAGGTCAATGCCAGCAATTGCCAACTGAGAGTACACAGAGCAGGTGGCTGTGCATAGCCATTCCAGGCAGTGGATGCAAGGCTGAAAAATGGGAAACCCACTTGTGCCTAATCCAGTTCTGACCTGGCTGGGGCAGCCTTAGGTTGAGACCTCTCTGTAGCCCTGCTTACCACCAGCATCAGGAAGGGGAGCTGCAAGAGCCATCTAGGCAGGCACCCAGGACTGTGCCAGGTAAGGGGAACTTCCTGGCCTGCCCAGGTGTCTGCATTACAGCTGAGCTTCATAAAGCTCTATATTAGATACCTGTCATCCTTTATGTGTACATAGCTTGAGCCAGATAGAATCTGGAAGACAATTTTGCTGCAAAGAAATAATACATGTCTCAAGGCTTAATGATATTTTCTATGGATTCTCCGTTGGTTGGAATTTTTTGTGCTGCCATCATTTTCCTCCATCAGCATAATTGAGAGAAAGTTAACTGGATTTACTTTTCTGAAGTTGTCTTTCTATATAAGAACATTGCTGTCTTCCTGCCCTCCTAAGCCCCTGCAGTTGAACCTGTGTAAGCAGTAATGAATGCACTTCGACTTGGATGGCTTTTGTTCTTTTTTTTTTAATTTTTTTTGAGATGGAGTCTCCCTCTGTCACCCAGGCTGTAGTGCAGTGGTGCGATCTTGGCTCACTGCAACCTCTGCCTCCTAGGTTCAAGCCATTGTGCCCCAGCCTCCCGAGTAGCTGGGATTACAGGCATGTGCCACCACACCTGGCTAATTTTTTGTAATTTTAGTAGAGATGGGATTTTGCCGTGTTGGCTAGACTGGTGTCGAACTTCTGACCTCAAGTGATCCACCCACCTCAGCCTTACAAAGTGCTGGGATTACAGGCGTAAGCCACCACGCCCAGTCATGGGGTTTTTCTTCACACTCTTTTAGCACTCCTAGGCTGCTGCTTCCCTGGACCTGGATTCTAGGACACCAAGACTAAGATCATCTGTGTACTTAAAAGGCAACAGCTCAGTGTAGTGGGGGTAAATACATATTTATGTATTAATTCAGTAGACATTTGTTAAAGACTTCCTTTGGACCAGACACTGAACCAGGTCTGAGAACATTAAGATGAAGATGACAACCTGGGCTTGTAGTCTACAGGGGGAGGCAGATTTATGAGCTTAAGAATTGTTGTGGCCTTTTTTTTTTTTTTTTGATATAGAGTCTCACCCTGTCACCCAGGCTGGAGTGCAGTGGGATGATCTCGGCTCACTACAACCTCTGCCTACTGGGTTCAAGCGATTCTCCTGCCTCAGCCTCCCGAGATATTTTAACAGGTGTTTCTGTGCAGTAAAAAGGAGCAAAAAGAAGAGGATCCAACAGTCAGGAAAGCCTTCAAAAAGGGAGTGGACATTTGATGTCTTAATGAGTAAGTTTTTGCTGGATGGACAATGGAACAGCCGTTCTAGCAAGAGGGAACATTGTGAGTAAAGGCATGGTGCACCTGGGGGACCCTGGAGATGTGTGATACTGCTGGAGCAAAGGTGATGAGAAAACAAGCTGATCAAGCAGGCAGGGGCTAAATGATCCTTGCTGAAGAGTAATCACGAAGGTGGTGCTGAGGGCCAGGCTTTTAGACACAATGATTCTGATATTTTATCCTGTGATATTTTTTAGCCTGTGAACCAGCATCTAGTTCCTGCTTTTTAAAGACCAGATGGGAAGAAAAGTGCTAGATTCTGACAGCCTCTCCTTCCCTTGGTAATTAGCAAAGAAGGGTGCAGCTGACTGCCTTTTTGTATTTTTCCCTTTGTCTCGAAGATAGTAACTAGACTTGAGTTACTTTTCTGCTTAGTCAGATTTGGTGTCTGGATCACAAAGCAGCCCCGCAGTGCACAACCAGAAGGGAAACAAGCCTCCTGGCTGCTTTTGCTACTGATGCAACCACCAGCAGGGGCTTTCTGAGTGGGAGAAAGGAATTATTTTACTGTTCCAGTCTTTTCTTGAGAAAGTCCTAAATGAACAGAAAATACATAGCAAAAATTTTATTGTACAGAGAGGCACACTGGTTTCTCAAGATGAAACAAAAAAGTCTGCATGGCCAGGTGTGGTGGCTCATGCCTATAATCCCAGCACTTTGGGAGGCCGAGGCAGGTGGATCACTTGAGGTCAGGAGTTTGAGACCATTTCTACTAAAAATAAAAAACTAGCCAGGTGTGGTGGCGGGTGCCTGTAATCTCAGCTACTCAGGAGGCTGAGGCATGAGAATGGTTTGAACCTGGAAGGTGGAGTTTGCAGTGAGTGGAGGTCACACCACTGCACTCCAGCCTGGGCAACAGAGACTCTGTCTCAAAAAAAAAAAAAAAATCTGCATGTGGGTTTGGGGACTGTGCCTTGCCTGTTTTCTACTAATGCTTTTGCATTTACTTTCTATTTTTCTTTTTTAAGACAGAGTCTCACTTTGTCACCAAGGCTGGAGTGCAGTGGTGCAATCTGGGCTCATTGCAACCTCCGCCTCCCAGGTTCAAGCAATTCTCCTTTCTCAGCCTCCCTAGTAGCTGGGATTACGGGCGCCTGTCACCACGCCTGGCTGATTTTCTTTATTTTTAGTGGAGGCGGAGTTTCACCATGTTGTCAGGCTGGTTTTGAACTCCTGGCCTCAGGTAATATGCCCTTCTCGACCTACTCAAAGTGCTGGGATTGTAGGCGTGAGCCACAGCACTCGGCCACATTTACTTTATTTTTATTTTTATTTTTTTTTGAGACGGAGTTTTGCTCTTGTTACCCAGGCTGGAGTGCAATGGCGCGATCTCGGTTCACCGCGACCTCCACCTCCTGGGTTCAGGCAATTCTGCCTCAGCCTCCTGAGTAGCTGGGATTACAGGCACGCGCCACCATGCCCAGCTAATTTTTTTGTATTTTTAGTAGAGATGAGGTTTCACCATGTTGACCAGGATGGTCTCGATCTCTTGACCTCGTGATCCACCTGCCTCCGCCTCCCAAAGTGCTGGGATTACAGGCGTGAGCCACCGCGCCTGGCCCCACATTTACTTTCTTAAACCACCTTTTTTCTAATTATCTGACTAAGTTATGTATTTCAGTTTTACTTTAGTGATTGAATTTGTGTTTTGGAATCTGGCTCTGGTGACCAAGTGGGTGATGAGAAAGGGAGGGCGAGGCTGGTGGCAGGGATACCTTGGGAGATGCTGCAGATTTGTCTAAGTGGAAGGTGGGGGCAGGATCCCGATGCATGAGTATGGGGTAGGGTTTGTGGAGATGAGGGATCCACTCATCAGGACTGGCTTTAGGTGACATGGGTGGTGCTGTTCATTGAAGTGGGGCACGTTGGAGAAGGAGGTTTGGGGGAAAGATGAATTCCTTAGCAACATTTTGAGTGTAAGGGTTGATGGGACACCCACCTTTGGCCAGGTTGGTTAATGGAGTCTGGAGCTTAGCAGGGAGGTCAGGGCTGATGATACTGGTTTAGGTAGCATGAGCCTCGAGGTGGCACTTAGAGCTGTGAGGGAGGATGAGAATGTTTGAGAAGGTAAGAGGGCCTGGGAGGGTTAGGAAGGGTGGTGCGGAAAGGGAGAGTCAAGGAGCAGTGGGAATGATGCCGGTAAAATATAGTGTCCATATTACTTTTCTTTCCTTTTTTTTTTTTGAGATGGAGTTTTGCTCTTGTTGCCCAGGCTGGAGTGCAATGTGGCAGTATCGGCTCACTGCAACCTCCACCTCCTAGATTCAAGCAATTCTCCTGTCTCAGCCTCCTGAGTAGCTGGGATTACAGGCACGTGCCACCACACTCAGATAATTTTTGTATTTTTAGTAGAAACAGGGTTTCACCATGTTGGCCAGACTGGTCTCGAACTCTGGACCTCAGGTGATCCACCCACCTCAGCCTCCCAAAGTGCTGGGATTACAGGTGTGAGCCACTGCGCCCAGCCAGTGTCCAGCTTTCTAAGAGGGGAGAGGAAGAGGGCTGATAGCAGAGCAAGGAGTGTGCTGGAGGGTCTGAAGCTCAGGAATTCTTGGGCCCAGCCTTGGGCTCAACTCAGCTTAGAGCCCCAGGGGTAGCAACACCAGGACTCACAGAAGGGTGTGTGCTTGGTGCTCTGCCAGTACATGCCTGAGCTCTGAGTAGGTTTATCGGAGGCCCAAAGGAGGTGGGTCCTCAGAGGCTTGGGGTGAGATCAGTGGAGGCTGAACCTTATCTGTGTCCTGCCTATGGTGCTTGTGACTAAACCCCTACACGATCCTTGCATGTGCTTATAGATGGCTTCCCAAATACATTGTGTGTGGCTGGTATTTCCCATTAGAATGGGAGCTCCTTCATGAGAGGGTCCACATCTCTTAACTTTCTCTGGCTCCTTCTCACAATCCTAGCCCACAAAGTGTGCTCAAAAAATGCTAGTCTGTAATATTTATGCATAAACTACTTTTGTTAAGCTTTTTGGTATGATGGGTGTTAGGTATGGTGATGGGGCATGGGATTTTTTTGCACCTGGTAGGAGCAGGGCTGAGTGTGTGTTTTGGGTTTTTGGTGTTTTTCTTTCTTTTTTTTTTTTTTGAGACAGGGTATCAGTCTGTTGCCCAAGCTAGAATGCTGTGGTATAATCATAGCTCACTGCAGCCTTGACCTCCCGGGCTCAAGAGATCCTCCCACCTCAGCTTCCTAAGTAACTGAGACTGTAGGCACACATCACAATGCCTGGCTAATTTTTTTATTTTTGTAGAGATGGGGGTCTCACTATGTTGCCCCTGGTCTCAAACCCCTGGGCTCAAGCAGTCCTCCTGCCTCGGCCTCCCAAAATGCTGGGATTATAAGCATAAGCCGCTATGCCAGCCACAAGCGTGTTGTTGACTGGAGGGATGTTGAGCTTCAAAGGCCAAGTGAATTAAATCAGTTTCAGTTCCCAGACTACCTGCCTTGGTATTATGGTGTGGGCCACAGGCAGTGAGTGGGAGGAGGCCTGGTGGTGGGTTTTCAGGCCGGCCCAAAGGACATGGTCTACCGGCTTCCTAGTTTCCTTTGAGAAATCCTGGTCAGTGCTTGCATTTATCCTGCCCTGCAGTCAGTTCTCATTTCCTTTTGCCCAGGGTCCCTATGAGCAGGTATTTGACCCTCTTTTCCAGGCCCGGAGCTTTCTCTCAGCCTCATTTACTGCCTCTTCTACTCCCTGAGGACTCCTTCACCTAGGAAACCCAATTGCCACCTGTCCTGGAATTACTGCATTTCCTTTAGAGGCTCACCCCAGCCCCAAAGACCTTGGTTGAATCACAAGTGTTCTCTGTCCCAAGGCAGCATCTCATTCCTGAGTTAGGTTCCTTGGAATCTGTGTTCTGTCAGCCATGAGCCCCTGATCGGTCTGGGGACATGAGATGCTGCAAGTGGCAAGGGGCAGAACGGAGGTGGGGCTGTGGCTGGCAAGCTCTGCCTAGCAAGTGCCCATGCCTCTTGTAATCTCCAGAATCCCAGGGTCCTAGTCATCATAGTGTGTGCTGTCCACTCCGATTTTGAAGCTGCTTGGGTGATCTTGTTCCATTTGCTTCATTTTTTACTTTCTCCATTCTAGGTCTTCTGTTCCATTTTACTTTTTAATAATTTTAGACTTACAAAAAAGTTACAAATACAGTACAAAGATGTCCCATAAGTTCTTCATCTACCTTCCCCAAATGTTAAGATCTTACTACCATAGCACAATTGTCAACACCAAGAAATTAACATTGGCACAACACTATTAATTAAACTACAGAGGCTGGGAATGGTGACTCATACGTGTCATACCAACACTTTGGAAGGCCTAGGTGGGTGGATCCTTGAGCCCAAGAGTTCAAGACAATCCTGGGCAACATAGAGAGACTCCATCTCTACCAAAAAAGTGAAAAAAAAGTATACTCTGGGCTTTTTTGAATTTCACCCTTTTTTCTGCTACTCATGTCCTTTTTCTGTTCCAGGACCCCACGCTGCATTTAGCAGTCATGTCCCCTTAGTCTCCCATCCGTAACAGTTCTCAGTCTTTCAGGTGTTTTGTCCAGCTCTCCCCGCCCCACTTAAGAATGGGTGTGATGCGGGGAAATGGGTCTGCCCACTTTGGAAATGATGCAGCAGCTTGGTTTTGGAGACAGGACAAGAGACAGGGATGGCCTTGGGCAGGGCGAGTTTTCCTTAGGGCAGCATGCACTACGAAACTTCTGCCATATTCCCTTTTGCCTGGGGTAAAGGACGATGCTGCTGTTGTGTCTGCGTGTGTGACCACAGCCCACTTTCCCACCATGAGCTGGGGAGTGCAGGGTGTCCTCCCCCAGGACTCCCAGTCATCACAGTTCTATTAAACTTTGGGCCTGCCTCCCTAAAAGCTCCCTGGCATGGGGTGGGAGGCCCTGCTCTGCTGAGTAAGACCACCTGCCTGTGGGAGGACAGTGTAGAAGACACACGCCTCATGGGACTCAGGTGTTGGCATTGCTGGTTTGGTGGATCTAGCTCCCTCTGACTCTATAGAGGGGTCTGTGCCCAGTTAACATCATGGCTGAGCTCTTCTAGGACTGGAAATTAGGAAGATACTGAGACAGTGTCAAGATTAATGACTGCGGACTGGGCCCTCTTTCCGTCCTGCAGGACAGCAGTGGACCCAAGGTAGAGCTGACCCAAAACTCAGGGGTGTACATCTCGCAACTGCAGTCTGAACAGCTGTTTGCCTGCCCCCACTGGAGGGGTCAGTGCTGGTCTAAGGTCCTCTAGGAAAGGTCAGTGTGTCGGGGGCCTGGTGGAGGAGAGGAACTGAGAACCCTGTTCACCCCTCACAGCCAGAGGAAGAAGCGGAAGCAACAGGCACATAAGCCTTTGGACACTGAGGCCAGTGGTCTAACCCAGGGGCTGTCCCACTTGCTTTGGGCAGTTGCCTCCTTCCACTTGGATAATCTCTTGGGCAGCAGGTTAAACCATTTTGGTGGCCAGGGACAGTGGCTCATGCCTGTAATCCCAGCACTTTGGGAAGCTGAGGCTGGTAGATCACCTGAGGTCAGGAGTTTGAGACCAGGCTGGCCAACATAGTGAAAGTTCGTCTTTACTAAAAATACAAAAAATGAGCTGGGTCTGTTGGTGGGCACCTGTAATTCTAGCTACTCAGGAGGCTGAGGCATGAGAATCACTTGAACCTGGGAGGTGGAGGTTGCTGTGAGCCAAGATTGCACCACTGCACTCCAACTTGGGTGACAGAGCAAGAGCCTGTCTCAAAACAAACAAAAAAAACGTTTTGGCTATTGTGATTCTGTAACTTAGGGAAGGGAAGACTGAGAGGTAGGGGGCTGTCAGGGGGTAGAGAGGATGTTACTGGCCAGGGAAGAGGGGATGGATGATGCAGAAGTCACAAACTGGTAGCTCAAGGGCTGAAACTGATCCTGCTTTTTTTTTTTTGAGACAGAGTCTTGTTCTGTTGCCCAGGCTGGAGTGCAATGATGCAATCTTGGCTCACTGCCACCTCTGCCTCCTGGCTTCAAGTGATTCTCCTGCCTCAGAGGAAGATGGGGGTTGAATAGCAGTGGGGCTTGAGGTGAACCCCAGGAAGAGAGAATAGCAGTGGGGATTGAAGTGAACCCCAGGCTAACTAGGAGGGTTCCTAAACGCAGATGGAGGGAGGAAGGCAAAGGGTCCTAGACCACTGCTCTAGTGATGAAGGAGTCAAGCGCAGACCAGGCCTTAAGAGGCAGAGAAGATGCCTTCATTTTTATTCAGAATTGAAATAATCAACAGTTTAACTTCTTTGGTCCAATTTCTGGGTATGGCAGGTGCAACCTTAAACAGGTCTCAGGTTTGGGCAGTGGAAGACTCAAATGGAGATCCTGTTCTCTGCACTCAGACCAGGACAGCTTGCATCTATCCGCTCAGGGCTCCTACCCAGCCACCCTAGGCTTGGGGCCAGGTCTGAACCCTTCTCTTGCTCCATTCTGTCTTCCTCAAAAGACATCATGTGTGGTTCGCTATAACCAGCACTGTCATCAAACAAGCGTGGAGCCTCACAAGGGCACTGGAAAGATGATTTTGGTTTTTTGAGACAGAGTCTTGCTCTGTCGCCCAGGCTGGAGTACAATGGCACGATTTCAGCTCACTACAACCTCTGCCTCCTGAGTTCAAGCAATTCTCTTGCTTCAGCCTCCCAAGTAGCTGGGACTATAGGTGCACACCACCACGCCCAGCTAATTTTTGTATTTTTAGTAGAGATGGGTTTTCACCTTATTGGCCAAGATGGTCTTGACCTCTTGACCTCATGATCTACCTGCCTCAGCCTCCCAAAGTGCTGGGATTACGGGTGTGAGTCACCATGCCTGCTGGCCTTTTTTTTTTTTTTTTTTTTTTGAGACGAGGTCTGGCTCTGTCACTGAAGCTGGAGTGCAGTGGCGCATTCTTCACTCACTTCAACCTCCGCCTTCCAGGTTCAAGTGATTCTTGTGCCTCAGCCTCCCAAGTAGCTGGGATTACAGGCATGTATCACCACATCTGGCTAATTTTTTTTTTGTGTGTGTGTGTATATATATATGTGTGTGTGTGTATATATATATATATTTTATTGATATGGAGTCTCACTCTGTTGCCCAGGCTGGAGTGCAGTGGAACAGTCTCAGCTCACCGTAAACTTTGCCTTCCCGCTCAAGCAATTCTCCTGCCTCAGCCTCCTGAGTAGTTGGGATTATAGGTGCCCACCACCATACCCAGCTAATTTTTGTGTTTTTATTAGAGACCGGGTTTCACCATGTTGTCCACGCTGGTCTCAAACTGCTGACCTCAGGTGATCTGCCTGCCTCAGCCTCCCAAAGTGCTGGGATTATAGGCGTGAGCCACCATGCCCAGCCAATTTTTTTTTTTTTTGGTTTGTTTTGTTTTAAAAAAAAAATCAGGAGGAACCCGGGGGCCGCAAGTGTCTTCGAAGTATTGATGATCAATATGTCCCTCAATTCACATTAATTCTCGCAGCTAGCTGTGTTCTTCATCAATGTATGAGCTGAGTGATCCACCGCTAAGACAATTTTTGTGTTTTTAGTAGAGATGGGGTTTCATCATGTTGCCCAGGCTGGTCTCGAACTCCTGACCTCAGGTGATCCACCCGCCTCAGCCTCCCAAAGTGTTGGGATTACAGGCGCGAGCCCCCACGCCAGGCTAATTATTATATTTTTTAGTAGAGATGGGGTTTTGCTATTTTGGCCAGGCTGGTTTCAAACTCCTGCCCTCAAGTGATCCCCCTGCCTTGGCCTCCCAAAGTGCTGAGATTACAGGCATGAGCCACCACACCTGGCCAAAAAGATGATTTTAAAAATGGACTGGGTGGTTTGAAGGAAAGGCAAGGAAGCCCCATTTGCAGGTCTGGTAAAACAAACAAACAAACAAAAAAAGTATATATAATGCCTGAATTTGTCTTCAGGAGGGAAGTCTTGCCCCATTCCCTTTTCTTCCAGGCATGGAATCCTAGTTTCTGGGATAATGAGCCCAGTAAGTGTCAGCTGGACAGAGAGGAGAGGCATGAGGGGTGGCCTTTGGTACAAATGACGGTGGGGATGGAAGAGGGCAGAGGAGGAACCACACATGTGGGGCCCCCACCCTTGATCTGCACCCAGATTTTCATCAAGGGCCCATCAGGATCAGGTGTCTGTGGGAGCCTCTTGCCTAGGGTGAGCTTAGACTGCATTACTCCTTCAACAGTTCCCCTGCAACTCTCAAACAAAGGAAAGGTTAAAGCCAGAGGAGGGCCAATTGGCCCGTAAGTCTTTCTGTGCTTTCTTGGTGCCATCACTCGGCTAGGCAGAATACATTCTCTCGCTCCCTAACTCAGCCATCCCATGGGAGGCAGAGATGATCAGACATAACTTTTGAACCCCCATCTCACTGGACAAGGGAAATCCTACAAGGGAAATGCTCGTCCTGCCCAGCTGGGGGCTGGCACCTTCATTTCCAAACGATGCTGGGGAGTCAGGTCAGTTACTGTACTGGAAGCATAAAGCACATGGCTTGGAATTAGCTCCCAGGAAAGGATCCTTCTTTGTGCCTGACAGCAAAGCCAAGGGACACGTGGCAGAAAGAGGTCACTTAGTTAATATTCCCCTTCTCTCCACCAATCCCCTTATTCAGAACACAGCAAGGCAGTTCTCTAGTCATGTAGTCCAAGCATGATGCAGTCCAAGAGATGCAGAGCTGAGGGGCTGAGGAAGAGGCTTCTGTGCCAAGCTGGATTCAGCTGGTGGTCTAGTATTGTCCACAGGGCTTCAGTAGTGGTAAGAAAGGCCCCCTGCTTGTTAACAAAGAAGAAGTAAAGGGCAGAGTACCTGGATCCATCTGAGACCCATGGGCTTTTTACTTTTTCAGCTGTTTGAGGGTTGACTGGCTCTAAGGAAAAGCTGTTTGCTGGCAGACACAGGTGGCTGGTGACAAAGGGGAATGGATAGCTCAAAACGAGCCTCACCACTCCTGAACAGAACAGCGATTCCGGCTGTGTCCTTTTGAGGGTGAGTAAAAGCACATGCTGTCCTCTACATGCTTGAAGCAGACTTGCCCGTCTCTTCAGGGTGAATGCTCTTCAGGGCCCTGCGGGGCTCAAACACATGTACTCAGCTAGCTCCAGTCTTTTTTTTTTTTTTTGAGACAGAGTTTCGCTCTTGTTACCCAGGCTGGAGTGCAATGGCGCGATCTCGGCTCACCACCTCCTGGGTTCAGGCAATTCTCCTGCCTCAGCCTCCTGAGTAGCTGGGATTACAGGCACGCGCCACCATGCCCAGCTAATTTTTTGTATTTTTAGTAGAGACAGGGTTTCACCATGTGGACCAGGATGGTCTCGATTTCTTGACCTTGTGATCCACCCACCTTGGCCTCCCAAAGTGCTGGGATTACAGGCATGAGCCACCGCGCCCGGCAGCTAGCTCCAATCTTAATCTGCACCACATCACAACCCCTGACTTCCTAACAGCTCTGCAAAACAAAGCAAAACAGAGCCCCACTAAAATTTCAGGTTTATAGCATTTGCTCTAACCAAAAGGCACAATTAACTTCTCTCTGGGGTACTAGGCCGGGGATAGAAGGAACCAGAATCTGTGGCCAGGGTCCTCTCTTGGGTGGAGTTGGGCTTCAGGACCCTCTAGCTGCCAGGCCCTCCCAGGAACCTGCCTGGCCCTTAACTTTGGGAAGGGACTTGGCCCTTGGGGAAATGCATTTTTGCCAAACTGTAGCCTTCTGGAGGGGACTGGGCCAAGACTCCCTTGGCTCTCCTCTCTAAGCTTCTTACTAATGGGCTTTGAGACCAATGCCTTCCTCCAGAGGTTAAGGAGGCGGGTGGAGTAGTTAGCTTGCTGGCTGAGGAAGTCAAGTCCTGTGACTTGGCTCTGTAGTATCTGCTTTGTGTACAAGCAAAACTGGCTTATGGAAGAAAAAAGCAGGAACACCTGCATTGGGCCTGGCCCTTGGAGGTGCTCTGGCGGCTTGTGTCATGAGGAACATGTGGCCACGGCTCCATTTGGGCATGTGGCCTGGATTTGCCGATGGTCAGGAGGGCAAGGTCCTACCTTGGTCCCAGTGTGCATTGCTTTAAGAGACCACAGCTCCCTCCTCTGGAGTCCCCTCTCCGAGCTCTCTAAGGGAAAAAACAAAGGAAGCCGAACTGCCAAGTTGCAGATTTTGCCTCAGGCAACTAAATTTATTAGCAAGAAAAAATTTTTGTCAGCCCAGCGCCGACCAACAAAGTACGTTAATAGAGGATAACAAATCTGTCACTTAATTCATAAAACATACCTCAAGCAGTTACAACTAAAAATAAAGTTGGATTTTTGTTTAATTTAAAAGCCTCAAAAATAACAAGCAATATGTTTTTTAAACATGTAGTAGACACAATTGTCTATTATACAATATACACTGTACACAAGTAGAGCTTGGGCCGGTCGGAGGTGAGATGAAGGGAGAGGGAGGAGGTTTAGGATGTGCAGGTGTTATCTGAATTCAGATTTGAGTTGAAATGCTGTGTCATTTAGAAAAGGGAATTGCTAGAGTGAGAAAAAAATTCATATGCTCATCATTGCCCCCCAAAACCCTCAACTGAAAGCAGGCATGTCGGGGGTGAATAACAAGGAAAGGAGAAGGGAGCAATTAAATAAACTTCTTTAAAGCACACACAGTACACAGTGTTCATCATCTGAAGTACAGAGTATAAGGCAACGTTCTCCATAGAAAAAGAGAGGGATCAGGAGGAGTCGGTGGGTATCTTTACTTTTTAAATAGAGCTGGAATGTGCTGGAGGAGAGGTTGTGGCAGGGCTGGGCACATGGAGTGGAGGTGGCCCCGAGTCTCTCCAGAGGTGGGTGCTGAGCCCCAGGGTGTCCACAGTGGCCAGCAGGGCCGGGGAGGTGCAGGAGAGGGGGCATGGCACGATGCGACTCCGGCAGTGTTGGGAGCGGGGATTGGGGTAGGGAGTGGGGGCTCACTTTGCTCCTCGACGGAGTGAAATGCATGTTTTTCCTTTGGAAATAAGGGTTCCCACGCGTCCTGGTTTAGAACGTCTCATTGGGCATGGCCAGTGTCCACAGTCTGGGCAGGCCGGGAGCTCGTGGTGAGGGGAAGGGCCAAGGCAGAGCCAAGGGGCTTCGGAAGGTGGACAGTACAGGGAGCAGAGTCCCTTCCTGGGGGGACAGTCGAAGAACAGGAGTGGGGCTGAGGGCGGGCCCAAGGCAGCCACAGGGCTCCTTTTCCACCAGGGGCCCAGGGAGGACACAGGTGGGGGATTGCGTCTTCAGGGCCTCCCACCGCAGTTGGCCTTACAAGTTCTTCGTGACCAGGTGGGTCTTGTAATGCTTGGTGAGGTGGTCACTCCTCATGAAGCGCTTCTGACACTGGGCGCACTCAAAGCGTTTGTCCCCTGAGAAGAGGAAATGTCCATCACCCACAGACCCTGTGCATAGACCCTGTCCCTGCCCAAAAAGGTGGGGTGCATGTGAGGGGCACTCTAAATCAAGCTGACATGGCCTTGTCACCACATTCTGCCCATCTCCTGCTCTCACATTTGCTCCCTGGTGCCTACGAATCTAAATCTTTTTTTTTTTTTTGAGATGGAGTCTTGCTCTGTTGCCCAGGCTGGAGTGCGGTGGGGCACAAGCTATGCTCATGGCAACCTCTACCTCTATCTATGTTCAATCAATTCTCCTGTCTCAGCCTCCAAAGTACCTGGGACTACAGGTGCCCACCACTGTGCCCAGATAATTTTTGAATTTTTGTAGAGATGGGGTTTTGCCATGTTGGCCAGGCTGGTCTCAAACTCCTGACCTCAGGTGATCTGCCCCAGGACAGGTGTCTGCTCACTCTGGGCATTCACTATAGCAATGTTTGCCAAAAGTGTGTGTGTGGACCACTGTGGATACCCAGGGCAATTTCAGGTAGTAGATGGATGAACTTTGTATTTTTTTTTTTGAGACGGAGTTTCGCTCTTGTTACCCAGGCTGGAGTGCAATGGTGCGAGCTCGGCTCACTGCAACCTCCGCCTCCTGGGTTCAGGGAATTCTCCTGCCTCAGCTTCCTGAGTAGCTGGGATTACAGGCACGCACCACCATGCCCAGCTAATTTTTTGTATTAGTAGAGACGGGGTTTCACCATGTTGACCAGGATGGTCTCGATCTCTTGACATCGTGATCCACCCGCCTCGGCCTCCCAAAGTGCTGGGATTACAGGCTTGAGCCACCGCGCCCGGCCTGAACTTTGTATTTTTAAGAGATGGGGGTCTTGCTATGTTGCCCTGGCTGTTCTCAAACTCCTGGGCTCAAGTGATCACCTGCCTCAGCCTCCCAAAGTGCTGGGATTACAGGTGTGAATCACTGTGCCCAGTCTGGATCAACATTTTTTTTTTTTTTTTTTTTTTTTTTTTTTAGGAGAGACAGGGTTTTACCATGTTGGCCAGGATGGTCTTGATCTCCTGACCTCATGATCCATCCGCCTCGGCCTCCCAAAGTGCTGGGATTACAGGCATGAGCCACCACGGGATCAATATTTTTAATAGTTTTGCATTGACTTGCCAGTACATAAAACTCTAACTGTGATATCTCACTTTGGGAGGCAGAGGAAGGAGGATCAACTGAGCCCAGGAGTTTCAGACCAG
Source organism: Aotus nancymaae (assembly GCF_030222135.1). Taxonomy (NCBI): domain Eukaryota; kingdom Metazoa; phylum Chordata; class Mammalia; order Primates; family Aotidae; genus Aotus; species Aotus nancymaae. The sequence goes on along the minus strand of NW_026988487.1, from coordinate 1,241,803 downwards.
CCTGGCAACACAGTGAGAACCTGTCTCTACCAAAAATTTAAAAATTAGCCAGGTGTGGTGGTACACGCCTGTAATCTCAGCTACTTAGGAGGTTGAGGTCAGAGAATCGCTTGAGTCCAGGAGTTCAAGACTGCAGTGAGCCAAGATTGTGCCACTGCACTCCAGCCTGGGTGACAGAGTGAGATCCTGTCTCAAAAAAAAAAAAAGTCTGTGGCTCCACCAGTCACTAGCTGTGTGACTGGGCCACTACCTCTCCATTCTTCAGTAAAATGGGCATCAACAGGCCAGGCATGGTGGCTCACACCTGTATTCCTAGCACTTTGGGAGGCTGAGGTGGGTAGATTACCTGAGGTCAGGAGTTCGAGACCAGTCTGGCCAACATGGTGAAACCCCGTCTCTACTAAAAATACAAAAATTAGCTGGGCGTGGTGGCGAGTGCCTGTAATCTCAGCTACTCAGGAAGCTGAGGCAGGAGAATTGCTTGATCCCGGTGGGGCAGAGGTTGCAGTGAGCCAAAATTGTGCCACTTCACTCACCAGGATCAACTGAGGTGTAAAGTGCTTAGTACTGTGCCTGGCACACTATGTCAGTGTTTGTTAAATAACTGTATGGACATGGCAAAGTTATCAGGCTGTGTCATGCAATAACAACTATTCTTTTCCCATTACTTTGGGAAACAACAGTGATAATGGAATGGCTTGAAAATAATTTCTTATGCTGTCCCTGGACAGTCTGTAGCTCTTGCTCAGTGTGGCAGTTCCAGGAGTGTCAAAGTTGCTAAGGGTCATAGAGTGGGGATGGGGGCAGAGGCAGGAAGCTGACCTGTGTGGGTGCGAGCATGCCGCTGGAGCTCGTCACTCCGTGTGAACCTCTTCCCACAGAAGAACCAGTTGCAGACAAAGGGCCGCTCACCAGTGTGCAGGCGCACGTGGGCACGCAGCAAGGATGTCTTACGGAACGTCTTGCCACAGTCGGGGATATGGCACACATGCTTCTTCTTGCCCTGCTCTCCAGACCTGAGAGTTGGGGTGAGGGTGGAGTGCAGGGAATGGGAAGAGGAGAGAAAAGAGGTAGAGGATGGGGGCAGGAATGCGATGCAGTGAGGATGTGGGGTCAGGTCAGAAAGCACAAGGAGGCAGGAGGCAAGGTGACATAGAGCCACCAGCTCTTCTCCACCTGGTCTGTGCCAGCTTGCAGCCCTGGACAACTGTCCAGGAGGGGCTTGGAGAACACAGTTAGACCAGCCTTATGGCTTGGCCCCTCTCCTTGAATTACCTCTTCTCCCCATCCTTGCAGTTGGGACACGTGCAGGCCATGCGGCGCCGCTTTTCCCCGGGCTGGGTCTCTCCAGCCAGGGCTTGTTCCATTTGCAGCTGGATCTGGGTGGGGCTCAGCCCACTGATGGTCAGGTTGTTCCCAGAAACATTCTGCACTGTCAGCTGCTGCTGCCCTGTAGAGACAAAGAGGGCAGAGTTCAGGGTGAGGAAGCCTGAAATCTCCAGTCAACCTTTCTGCCCTTCTGCACATGACAAAGATGATAATCATAGCAGCTATTTTTGAGAGCCTGCTGTATGTCAGATACCATTTTAGGGACCTTGTATGTATTCACTCATTTAATGTTCATGACCCTATAAAATAGGCATTATCATCAGCACTTTACAGATGAAGAAACTGAGGCTCAATAACATATCAAGGTCACACAGCTAGTAAGTGGTAGAACCCAAATCTGAACCCAGGAAGCCCATGCCCTGAACCACTATGCCATGCAGGCAGAATCTGCTTTAACATACTGCCCACATGATTTCAGTTGGGAAGGGTCTTGTCTTGGACATTTCTTCCTGAATCTTCTCCAACCTTAGGCCCTTGTGAGGTATAAACTCTGCTTTTAGCAAAGTCTCCAGGGATTTCTATTAATAAGACAGAGGTCAAGGCTGGGTACAGTGGCTCATACCTGTAATCCCAGCACTCTGGGAGGCAGGAGAATTGCTTGAATCCAGGAGTTCAAGACCAGCCTGGGCAACATAGGGAGACCCCATCTATACAAAAAACTAAAAAATTGTCTGGGCATGGTGCTACATGCCTGTAGTCCCAGCTACTCAGTAAGTGGAAGTAGGAGGGCTGCTTGAGCCCAGGAGGTTGAGGCTGCACTGAGCCATGATCATGCCACTGCACTCCAGCCTGGGTGATAGAGCGAGGCCCTGAGGCCATGTCTCAAAAAAAAAAACAACAACAAATAAGAGGACACAGTTCTATGGGCTTTGGGAAAAAAATCAGATCCTCTAGGATACCTTATCCTCTTGGGGGTCACCTCAAGAGGGGAAATCAAATGCGTTAAACTGCTAAAACTTCATTAAGGATGAAGAGAAATTCAGAGAGCTCCCACTAGATAAGGAGCCATTTTTGCTTAAGGGCAAAGTGGCTAGGTTGCTCCAATTTTCCCCCTGGTTATTTGCCAGGCTGGTTTCACAGCATAAATCTCACCACTGAACTGAAGTGCAGCAGAAATTATTCCCACTGCCTGGGGCTCCCTCCTTTTCTTCCAACCTTAACTCAAGGCTTTCTCCTCCAAGAAGCCGTTTTTGTATTTAGATGTTAGTTAGAAAGTTTCCTAAGTACATCTGTCTTCTCTGTCTTTAGCTGTCAGATGGAGACATGTGCCTTAAACTATCTGAGTGCTACTATAAGGATTAGGTGATAAACTGCAGGTGGACATGCCCTTAAGCTGGACACATCCTCACTATCGTTACTAGGAATCCTGGGGCCAACCCATAGTTTTCACCTGCTAAGAGCACAGGTACCACTATGGTCACAGGGGTCATCCTCACTGCCCTGGCCACAGGGGCCATCCTCACCGCCTGTGTTGGTGATGGTGACAGGCACACCCTGGACCTGGACACCATTAATGTTGATGGTCTGCATTGCCTGGGCAGCTGCTGCCAACTGGGCTGCATTCAGGCTGATGATGCTCCCAGCAGGGGCAATCTTTGGCAGGGGACGTTCTTTTCGGAGAATTGCAGCTGAGTGCTTTTTGCTGGTCCCGCTGAGATGGGAAGCACGGGATGCAGGGCTGCTACAAGTGGTGTTAGAGGTTGCCACAGCTGATGCTGGGGGGCTGTCCTGGACAAGGACTGTCTGCACCTCACCGGAAGGCGTACGGATGTAGACCTGGGAGGGGACAGAGAGGAAAAAAGTCAGTGCCTGGAAGAGACTAGGCTTCTGGGGCCTTCAAATGTTCCTGCCCAAGTGAGAACTGGGGGCACCCGTCAGCCAAAAGTCTCCTCCTCTCAACTCATCTAAACCTAAATTTATACACAGTTGATGCTCAACAAAGGGCTGCTGGCATCCTATACTAAGATGGCAAATGCTGATTATTGATTTGAAAACAAACATTTAATTTACTCAGCATGGAAAAATATAATTGCCAACTATCAGAACTGGAGATTTAGAAAGAACACTGGTTCACTTTGGTTTTTAAGAGCCACATATTAGAGCCCAGGAGTTCCAGGTTATAGTAAGCTATGATCCCTCTACTGCACTTAGCCTGGGTGACAGAGCAAGATGCTGTCTCAAAAGCACTTAGCCTGGGTGACAGAGCAAGATGCTGTCTCAAAAGCACTTAGCCTGGGTGACAGAGCAAGATGCTGTCTCAAAAAAAAAAAAAAAAAAAAAAAAAAGTTTCTGGTCTTTGTAATCAGAAAAAAAAAAGCCACATATTAATGAAAAACAACTTTTCTCCAATTCAGATTGGCAAAGAGGGAAAAACAAAATGTGCTCATTATTGGTGAGACAGCAGGAAACAGGCACTTACTCGTATATTAGGAATGGAAATATGATGTGGGCTAACCTTGCCGGAAGGAAATTTGGGAATATGTATCAAAAACCTTAAAAATATGCATGTTAGAGTCTGAGCGGGACAAGGAGGACATCTGTAGCAGGGAGGAGGGTGTCCATGGCGGTGGCAGGCTGGCTGCATACTGGAGGACTTACCCAGAACCGAAGTATGTTAAGGATAGTGGGGGTGAGGGCTCTCACTGTCACAGAAGGGAGTTACCGAAAGGAGGAAGGCTAGATGGAATGCTGCGGTGCTAGATGGGAATTAGAGACATTGGTGGAAACTCATGGGTTTCAACATATATAGACAGAGAAATATAGATTCAAATGTATATATATATGTATGTGTATATATGTCTGTGTGCCCTTATATAAGTTTATCTATCTACATCTATCTATGTAGGCCTTGCATAGCTATGTCTATTTATATATACTTCCTAGCTGTGTCCATTGAGAAGGGCTGGGACCAGCCATGCCCAGTAGGAATGAGCTTACCTAGCATCCAGGCCTTAGATTGTTACTTACATGCTCCACTAAAAGGAACCCAGCTCCTTGGAGAAACAGCTGATTCCAGGGTGGGGGCAGGGAAGGTACAAGAAAAGCTTGGAACACTTGTACCAGAAAGTAAAGAAATGCTTACAGAATGGTGGAGACTTGAAAAGATACAAGCCAGCTTAAAGGGGCTGCCACTGGCCAAATCTAGGTCAATGAAAACATCAAAATAATAGTACTAACAGATTATAACCCAGTAAATAAAGCAGGAATCTGGGCCAGGCGCGGTGGCTCACGCCTGTAATCCCAGCACTTTGGGAGCCCAAGGCAGGCAGATCACGAGGTCAGGAGTTTGAGACTAGACTGGCCAACATGGTGAAACACCGTCTCTACTAAAAATACAAAAATTAGCCCAGCATGGTGGTGCATGTCTGTAATCCCAGCTACTTGGGAGGCTGAGGAAGGAGAATTGCCTGAACCTGGGAGGCGGAGGTTGCAGTGAGCCAAAATCACGCCTCTGCACTCCAGCCTGGGTGACAAGAGCAAGACCCCATCTCAAAAACAAACAAACAAACAAACAGGAATCTGGCTGGGTTTGGTGGCTCACGCCTATAATCCCAGCACTTTGGGAGGCCGATGCAGGTGAATCACTTGAGGTCAGCGGTTTGATACCAGCTTGGTCAAAATGGTGAAACCTTGTCTCTACTAAAAATACAAAAATAACTAGCAAGGAGTGATGGTGCACTCCTATAATCCCAGCTACTGGGGAGGCTGAGGCAGGAGAACTGCTTGAACCCAGGAGGTGGAGGTTACAGTGAGCTGAGATTGCGATACTGCATTCCAGCCTGGGTGACAGAACAAGACTCCATCTCAAAAAACAAAAAAACAGGCCGGGCGCGGTGGCTCACACCTGTAATCCCAGCACTTTGGGAGGCTGAGGCAGGCGGATCATGAGGTCAGGAGATCAAGACCATCCTGGCCAACATAGTGAAACCCCATCTCTACTAAAAATATAAAAATTAGCTGAGCATGGTGGTGTGCGCCTGTAGTCTTAGTTACTCAGGAGGCTGAGGCAGGAGAATCACTTGAACCTGGGAGGCAGAGGTTGCAGTGAGCTAAGATCACGCCACTGCACTCCAGCCTGGGCGACAGAGCAAGAATCCATCTCAAAAAAAAAAAAAGAAAAAAAAAGGAATCTGTGAGTCCATAATGACATAAATAAATAAATGGGGAGGAAGAGAATGATAAAATGTAAAAAAAAGGCCATCACATTGTTCAATGAGAGGAACCAGGAATCCTAGAAAAAATGGTTGATCCTAAGGCTGAGGCTGGGAAAATACAAGGAATGAAGTTCAGACACATGCTACAACACGGATGAGCCCTGAAACATTATGCTAAGTGAAGGAGGCCAGTCACCGGACACGTGCTACAACATGGATGAACCTTGGAAACATTAAAAATAAACTAGTGGTTTCCAGGGGCTGTGGGGAGGAGGAAATAAATGGGGAGTGAGGTTAAAGGGTAGAGAGTTTCTTTTTGGGGTGATGAAAATGTTCTAAAATTATATAGAGGTAATGGCTGCACAACTCTGTGAATATACTAAAAGTCACTGAATTGTATACTTTAAAAGGGTGAGTTTCATAGTATGTGAATGTCTCAATAAAGCTGATTTTATTAAAAAAAGAATGAGAGCCTGTCAGAGGGATATTAAGAGCCAACCTGAAAAAGCTGCCAATGGCCAAAGTTGACCTTGAGCCTTCAAAAGTGTCAAGGTCATGACAGTCAAGTAAAGAATGAGGAAGTGTTTCAGATCAAAACAGACTAAGGAGACAACTTAACGTAATGTGTAATACTGGATCAGATCCTTTTGCCACAAAGGAACTAGTGGGGCAAGTGGTGAAAATTTAGTGGGGTCTTGGAATCAGTCGTGTGTTTCATTGCTAATTTCCTGGGTTTGATAATTGTATTGTGGTAATGTAGAATGTCTCTGTGTGTAGGAATTAAAATATTCAGAAGTGACAAGGGGGATCATAGTGGCAATTTACACTCAATTGAGTCAAGAGGAAAAAAGTTCTTTGTAAAAAAAAAAAAATCCTGCTGTGATTTTGATTGGAGTTATTTTTAATTCCTGGATTATTTATGAGTGTTTCTTCTCACTTAAAAGCTAAGAAACATCCCATCTCTTTTCATTTATTTATGTGTATTTTTTTTAATAGAGACAGGGTCTGTGCAGTAGCATGATCATAGCTCACTGCAGCCTCGAACTCATGGGCTCAAGTGATTCTCCCACCTCAGCCTCCTTGAGCAGCTAGGACTACAGGCATACACTAACATACCTCACTAATTTTTAAATTTTAAATTTTTTTGTAGAGATGGAGTCCTGCTATGGCGCAGGCTGGTCTTGAATTCCTGGGCTCAAGCGATCTCTAGACTCAGCCTCCCAAAGTACTGGGATTACAGGTATAAACTACCTTGCCTGGCCCATCTCTTAGTAAATATGCAAATCTCATTCCCAATTTTCTGATATGTGCCCCTTTTTCAAATCACTGATATTTTATGTCTGATTTTGTGTGTGTATGTGTATGCATGCACGAGTGTGTGTGTATTTGCATCTGAAGGTTTAGCAAGCTTTTTTTTTTCTTTATCCTGTAAAATCAAAAGCAAAGCAAGCTTTTTTTATAAAGGGCCAGACAGTAAATATTTTAGGCTTTGCGGGCCATATTGTCTCTGCTACTTAACTCTGCTACTGTAGTGCAAGGGCAACTCAAATGGATGTGTCTGTGTTCCAATTAAACTTCATTTACAAAAACAGGTGGGTGGGCTAGATTTGGCTTGAAAGTTGGTTGCAGACTGCAAACCTCTAATATAGAATACAAATTGTTTCAAAATGTGCATGTCCTTGACCCACTTTTAGGGACTTATTTAGCTACAAGATTGGAAATAACCTAGATATATACAGGTAACAGGGTATCAGTTGTATAATAGTCAGCATGTTGGGATGATATAAAGCTGTGTAGTCATGAAAAAATAATGCTGTAGCTAAATCTTTCTGCATATGTATCATTATTTCCTTAGGGAAGACCTGGGTTTAAGTCCTGTCTCCATCAACCTCAAGATATGGGACCTCATGGAAGGGAAGGGAGGCAAAGCTGAGGATGTGCACCTGAGCAGACGCCCCAATTCTTCACCTGTAAGGTAGGTCTGATCATGGGAATTCACAGACATTGTGAAAACAACTTATTAAAAAAACCACCTGGCAACATAAAATATGCCAGAAGGGTGAATTCCTGTGTGACTTCTATGTCCACAACTCAAATTCAAGAGCTGTCTTCTCTAACCAGAAAATTATAAAACTTCCCAAGTCATTCGGTTCTCTCCCTCTAGAGAAAACTAAGTCATAAATTCCTCAATGGCAGGAATTTTTTTTTTCAGACAGAGTTACACTCTGTCGCCCAGGTTGGAGTGCAGTGGTGGCTCTATCTCTGCTCACTGCAAGCTCTGCCTCCCGGGTTCAAGCGATTCTGCTGCCTCAGCTTCCCAAGTAGGTGGGATTACAGGTGCTTGCCACCATGCTCAACTAACTTTTTTTTTTGAGATAGAGTTTCACTTTTGTTGCCCAGGCTGGAGTACAATGGCACAATCTCTGCTCATGGCAACCTCCGCCTCCCAGGTTCAAGCAATTCTCCTACCTCAGCCCCATGAGTAGTTGGGATTACAGACATGCACCACCAGGTCAAGCTAATTTTGTATTTTTAGTAGAGACGAGGTTTCTCCATGTTGGTCAGGCTGGACTTGAACTCCTGACCTCAGGTGATTTGCCTGCCTCTGCCTCCCAAAGTGCTGGGATTACAGGTGTGAGCTACCACACTCGGCCTAATTTTTTAATTTTTTTATTAGAGATGGGGTTTCACCATGTGTTGGCCAGGCTAGTCTTGAACTCCTGACCTCAAGCCACCTGCCCACCTCAGCCTCCCAAGGGGATTACAGGCATGAGCCACCATGCCTGGCCAGAACTGTTTTTTATATTTAAAAAAAAGCACTCCCCAATTTTAATGGTAGCACCTGCCACACATAAGACACAAGAGTTGGCCAGGTGTGGTGGCTCATGCCTGTAATCCCAGCACTATGGGAGGCCAGGGCAGGTGGATTGCCTGAGGTCGGAAATTTGAGACCAGCCTGGCCAGCAGGGTGAAACTCCCGTCTCTACTAAAAATACAGAAATTAGCCAGGTGTGGTGGCAGGCGCCTGTAATCCCAAACTCCTCTGGGAGGCGGAGGTTGCAGTGAGCCCAAATGGCACCACTGCACTCCAGCCTGGGCAGCAGAGTGAGACTCTGAAGTTACAAATCTGAGTTGACTCCTGACTCCTGTCATTTATATCCTATTTGATTTTGGATACTTCATAAATTCTCTGAGTTCTGGGTTCTCCATCTGCAACATGGGCACAATTTCTGGCACTTGGTAGCCATGCACAAAGAATAAAACTTGCCTCAAAGAACCAAAGAGATTCCAGAGTATTAGAGCACATTAATAAATGCCAAAAATAAGAACATTCTTGTTGAATTCAGCATCCCGGTTTGGCAGAGAGCAGTGGCTCAGCCTGGCATGTGGCATACACCCGTATTCCTGGCTACTCAGAGGCTGAGGTCGGAGGATCGCTTGAGCCCAAGGAGATTGAGACTGTAGTGACTGCATCACTACACTCCATCCCGGACAACAGAGTAAGACCCTGTCTCAAAAAAAACACCCTAAAACAAACAAACGTTCCAGATGAATCTAGCCTAAATATTCCTGCTATAAAGCTAGGCTGCTCTTCCTGTTGTTTTCTTGTCATTAATAATGATCATCATTTTTCTCATTAATTTTCTTACTTCACATAAAATTCTATGGTTTTCATTCTTGGAATGAAATGGATTGGAATGTTTTTATTCTTGCTACTGAGTATGTAATTCTATAATCAAAAATAAGTGTTATTAAAAATTATGTATCTGTCCCCTTTCCACCCCCCCTAAAAAAAAAACCCATAAAGAAAAAGGGCCAAAATACCCCTATGTTTCATTCATCTCATTTCTAAAGATAAGCAGTACTTGGCCCTATGAACTAAAGAGAGCACATTTGTCAGGTAGAAATGGTCACTTACTACCCACCCAGTCAGAATGAAAACATTCTGACTCTCAAAGGTCATTATCAAGCTAGGAGATGATCAGCATCATCTTCAAAGCAAGCCAAGAAGAGGTAATCAGAGGAGGAGGAGGGAGAGGAGGACAGTACAGGGGGTATGGTACCTGAGTAGGTGTCGGCTCAGCTGCCTGGATCTGAAAGTTCTGAGAGGGCTTCTGGGGGACAGTGGGGAGGGTGGCAGATGCCGCCTGTACCACTCGCAGAGCCTGCTGGGGGATCTGCACCACCTGCTGCTGCTCAGCCTTGGGGGGTACCACCTGGACCTGCTGGACCACAGCTGGCTGGCCCCCACCAGGGCTCTGAACAATGAGCAGGTTGTTTCCTGCCTGGATGATGTTGTCAGCAGTAGTCTCAATCAGCACCGTCTCCACCTGCTCAGCCACAGCCACAGGGGGCTGGGAGGCAGGAAGGCTCTTCTTCCTTGCTTTCTTGTTAGTCTTAGACAGCGGGGTTGGGGGGTTTTCAGTGAGGAGCTGAGTGGGCGCCCCAGCGTCACTGGTGTTCACGAGGTTGTTGACAGGCAGAGTGAGCGTCACGTTGCCGCCCCCACCTGTCAACTTCACCACATTGGCCCCGCTCTGCACTGGGGTGGTGGTCGTACTCGACTTCTGGATGGGGGCTGGCTTGATGGGTACAGGCTTGTGACTGGACGGTGAGGGGGTGATGATGGCTTGGTTGGTGCCAGGGATGATCTGGATCTGGTTGGTGAGATTGGGCTGCACTTGGATGGTTTGGGAACTGCTTGCCTGAATCTGAGGGACCGCCTGGTACTGGATATTGGAATTTGATCGGGTCCCTTTGTTGATCATGGTGGGATTCTGGATAGCGAACACCAGCTGCCCTCCAGGATAGGAGGCGCTCAGTTGTGACCCCTGAATCTGAAGTATATTTCCTTTGGAGGACAAGATTCCAAAGCTATTCTTGCTGGGGCTGAGAGGGAGAGGGGCAGGTTTGATAGGGACAAGTTTCCGTGGTGTGGGTTGCGGGGGAGCAGGAGGTGTCACAGCAGCTTCAACTGCTGGGGGGCCAATTTTGCTACATGTTGCAGCAAGCAGGGCTAAGGGAGATGGCTGGGAGTCCTGCAAAAAAAACACCAGAGAGAAGGAGTGAGACAGGATGCACGCTGCCCAGCCACCTCTGTCCATGATCCTCTCCTCCTGGTGGCATTCCATGCCACTCCTCCCCACCTCTGTGGCAGGCATGTTGCCAGCACCCTCCCCTGCTTGGCACCTGTCTCCCTTTCTCTACTGGTTTCTCCATTAAGGGAGGAAGAAAAGGTGGGCAGTGTCTTTCTCAGGAAGGAACCCCAGGCAGCACCCCAAAAACAGGGTGACTAACAATGCGAGCTGACTTACTCCCCACTGGCCTTGTTTCTAAGGACAGTGAAGCATGTTTGACTCTTAGATGGAGTTTCGTTAGCCCACCCCAGGGATTGAGGTGTCCCTGATTGCTCAACTGAGGAGAGGAGGGAGGGAAAAAGAAACAGAGGGGCAAAAGGAGGAATAAACATTTCGGTAAAGTGCTTTTTAGTACTCAGAACGTATAACTTTATAGATTGGGGAGGGCTGAACTTTTGAGACAATGAGAGAGCCTGTTTTCCTTTCATATGTAGTGAGGTCTTATGGAAGGAACACTGAGTTTAATCCTTGTTTTTCCCCCTGACCCAACTGTGGTACCTTAGGTATGGTTTCTCAGTAAAGAAAACGTGGCTAACTGAACCTTCCCCAGTTGTATAACCTAGGGTATTTATAGTGAGACAGTGAAGAGAGAGAGTGTTTTTGGTAAGTCTGTCCAGGATGCTGCAGCCCCAAGCCCTCAGAGCCCACTGTCTACTCGCCTGGGTGGTAGAGGCGGCAGGCTGCAGGTAGTCACTGGGACTGACAGCGGCAGTGGCAGCCATGCTGGTCTGTGAATCTGTTGGAAGAAAAGAGATGGAGTAATGTATAAGATGCTCAAAAAGAACCCAAGCCCACTTGCTTCAGATTTTCTTTTCTTTTTTTTTTGAGATGGAATTTTGCTCTTGTTGCCTAGACTGGAGTGCAGTGGCCTGATCTCGGCTCACTGAAACCTCTGCCTCCCAAGTTCAAGCGATTCTCTTGCCTCAGCCTCTCGAGTAGCTGGGATTACAGGCGTATGCCACCACACCTGGCTAATTGTTTGTGTTTTCAGTAGAGACGGGGTTTCACCGTGTTAGGCAGGATGGTCTCATTCTCCTGACCTTGTGATCTACCCGCCTCGGCCTCCCAAAGTGCTGGGATTACAGGCATGAGTCATCACACCCAGCCAAATTTCTTTTTCCCTCTATTTGTTGCTGCTTCTCCAAGGGAAGTTAATGCTTTCCCCCAGACTTCCCCATCCTAGGTTGACAGCCTTATATCTATTTCAGAAGATGACCTTCTCCTCTCCTCAGACTCAGCCATCCGAGGCTGTGAGGACAGCTGGTCCTGCTGTCATTGGACTGCCCCCCTCCAGCCACCACAGTCTGGGATAACATGAAAATAACCAAGACTATACCAGGACTCTCTTCTGTAACTCAGCTATGCCCTCTCTGCTGGGCACTGCTGGCTCTTCATAGCTAACCTGGAACCCCTCTATGATGGGCAGGGGGAACTCCCCAGCTAACCCTCTAGCTCTAACTCAAGCCTCCTGCAAACTCCTGCTGTAGACAGATGCCAAAACTGACAGGGAAGCATGGCTCAGCCAGGATTTCTGACAAGGAGGACACACCTCCTCCATTCCCAAGTCTTGGATGTTTTAAGCTCAGCCTTCACCACAAAGGCTGGTGGCCCCAGGCAGCATATACAACACATAGGTCAATTCTTTACGTGAACTTACACTTTTACATAGAACAACAGGCATGGGCCCACAGGCATCCACCAAGACTCAGTAGAGCTAATAACTAACTGGATATAACAGGAGAAGGAAAACAGAGTAAATTCTATTTTTGTTTAAATGTGTATGTATTTCTTTTTTTGTTTTTGAGACAGAGTCTCGTTCTGTTGCCAAGCTGGAATACAGTGGCGTGATCTCAATTCACTGCAACTTCTGCCTCCCAGGTTTCAAGTGATTCTCCTGCCTCAGCCTTCCAAGTGGCTGGGACTATAGGCATGCACCACCATGCCCAGCTAATTTTTGTATTTTCAGTAAAGACAGGGTTTCACCATGTTGGCCAGGATGGTCTCAATCTCTTGACCTTGTGATCTGCCCGCTTGGCCTCCCAAAGTGCCAGGATTACAGGTATGAGCCACTGCACCTGGCCTATGTGTATATATTTCTATATATGAATATAACCAAATAGGAAAAAGTCTTAAGCCATTATCTCCTAGTGGTAGAGTTTTGTTTGACTTTAATTTGCACCTTGTTTTTCTCTATTTTCTCATTTTCCCATGATAAATATACTCTATTGTACTTTAAAAAAAATAAAGAAAAATATGGTTGAGGAAGTAATGAAGGGACTCTCTACTGTGCTCTGAAGTCATCTAAAAGAGGCCAGGTACAGTAGCTCATGCGTGTAATCCTAGCACTTTGGGAAGCCGAGGTGGGAAGATTGCTTGAGCCCAGGAGTTCAAGACCAGCCTAAGAAACATAGGTAGACCCTGTCCCTAATAAAAATTTTAAAAAAGAAAAAAGCACAAGATCAGGAAAATGAAAGTCATGAGAATTTTATAAGAAAGAATCTATGCCATCTTAAAGTTCATAAATCACTAAGGAGAAAAGAAAAGAAAAGAAAAGAACACCAGGTAGAATCAGACTTGACTCCTGGACCTTTGGAAAGCAGATTTCAATAAGTACAGAAATAAGAGGGGTATTACTTTGAAGACTCAAAAGGCTCAGGGTGCATTCGGCTTGGAAGGCTAAGATGGAAGGATCATTTGAGGCCAGGAATTTGAGGCTGCAGTGCCCTATATCACACTTGTGAACAGCTGCAACATTCCTGCCTGGATAACATAGCAAGACCCCATCTCAAACCAAAAGGCTCAGGGGTTGAGTCCTTCTAAGGAATTTGGCAAAAAGAAGATAGGTATTGGGCCAGGTGTGGTGGTTTATGCCTGTAATCCTAGCACTTTGGGAGGCTGAGGTGGGCAGATTGCCTGAGCTCAGGAGTTTGAGACCAGCCTGGGCAACATGGCAAAATACTTGGAAGGCTGAGGCAGGAGAATTGCTTGAACCCAGGCGGTAAAGGTTGCAGTGAGCTGAGAAAACAGGAGTGCACTCCAGCCTGGACAACATAGTGAGACTCTGTCTCAAAAAAAAAAAAAAAAAGGAAAGCAGGACATATATTGGGAAAGCAGAACCATTCACATTTTGGCTGGCCTCAGGCTTCTCTTGTTTGGAAGAACAATTCTTAAATGGGGAAAGGTAAAAAAAAAAAGGTGAAGGCACTAGGCGCAGTGACTCATGCCTGTAATTCCAACACTTTGAGAAGGTGACGGTGAGGACTGCTTGAGGCCAGGAATTCGAGACCAGCCTGGGCAACATAGGGAGACCCCATCTCTACAAAAAATTTAAAAATTAGCCTGACATGGTGGCATATGCCTGTGGTCCCAGTTACTTTGAGTGATGCAGCAAGACCTCCATCTCCATTAAAAAAAAAAAAAAGGGTGAAGTGGAAACTGAAGCCCTGGATAGGTGATGAGCTGGTAAGAAAGCACACCAGTGCCTTAAATGGTTACCAGGCCTGAAGTCCACACAAACTGTACTCCAGAAGAGGGGAGACTTCGCAGACACACCTGCAAATGTGTACAGAACCAGAGGGCAGCTCTGGGCAAAATTATATATGCAGATCCAGAGATATTACAGGCACTGATCCTTGGCAAAATCCTAGGACAAAGGATTGAATAGTACCGTAACTACTGAGGAAAGGAAGGAGTGACCACAAGGAATAAGTATTATAATGTAAAAGAACAAGTCATGCTGAACAAATCTGTTTCTTAAAACACAGGGTTTTGGATGGACACATCAAGAGCATGGTATACACCAGGGTATTTTATTTCAACAGGCATCTGGCTGACATTTTCATGATATTCTTGTGAACAAAAAGGGAAGAAACTTGGGCAATATGATAGTCTAGTTTGTGTGGAGCTAAGCTGTGCAAGCCTCCACCTAAGAAGTCTGCTGCTGCAAGGTCAACCAGTATCTTGAACTGGGGTGGGTCTCAGGACCAGGGTTCACAGGCATCTCCACAGAGGCCTTTTTATTACTGTGTTTTTTTCACTGTGATGATTTTTTTTTTGAGATGCAGTCTCATTCTGTCGCCAGGTTGGAGTGTAGTGGCGACTCAGTTCACTGCAACCTCTGCCTCCTGGGCTCATGTGATCCTCCCACCTTGACCCCCCAAGTAGCTGGGACCACTGGTGCACACCACCACACCCGGCTAATTTTTGTGTATTTTCTAGAGACAGGGTTTCGCCATGTTGCCCAGGCTTTTCTCAAACTCCTGGGCTCAAGCAATCCCACTGCTTCAGCCTCCCAAAGTGCTGGGATTACAGGCATGAACCACCACACTCAGCCCAATCACTTTTTTAAAAATGAACATACCCGGGCATGGTGGCTCATGCCACTTTGGGAGGCCGAGGTGGGCGGATCATGAGGTCAGGAGTTTGAGACCATCCTGATCAACCTGGTGAAACCCCATCTCTACTAAAAATACAAAAATTAGCCGGGTATGGTGGCGCCCACCTGTAATCCCAGCTACTCAGGAGGCTGAGATGGGAGAATCGCTTGAACCAGGGAGGTGACAGAAGAATAACTTGAACCAGGGAGCTGGAGGTTGCAGTGAGCCAAGATCATGCCACTGCACTCCAGCCTGGGTGACAGAGTGAGACTTGGTCTCAAAAAAAAAATTAAAAATAAAATAAATACGGTGGCTCAAGCCTGTAATCCCAGCACTTTGGGAGGCCGAGGCGGGTGGATCACGAGGTCAAGAGATCGAGACCATCCTGGTCAACATGGTGAAACCCCGTCTCTACTAAATATACAAAAAATTAGCTGGGCATAGTGGTGCGTGCCTGTAATCCCAGCTACTCAGGAGGCTGAGGCAAGAGAATTGCCTGAACCCAGGAGGCGGAGGTTGCAGTGAGCCGAGATCGCGCCATTGCACTCCAGCCTGGGTAACAAGAGCAAAACTCCGTCTCAAAATAAATAAATAAATAAATAAAAATAATAATAATTTAAAAAAAATAATAAATAAAAATAAAATAAAATAAATAAATAAATATATATATATACACACACACACACACAGACACCATAGATCACCAGGTGACTGCTGCATAACCAAGTCCTGCACATTTCAGGCCCTGTGTATGTATTTATAAGTGCACCACTATAACTGTGTGGGCTAATTAGGACAACTTCACTCTGGACATTTAGTTCACAACGCATCTGTGCAAAGTGAAAGATAACACTGCTTCAGAAGCAGTGGGAGGACTGTGTCACACTGACTGGCACACTACAGGATGGGTGTGCAGAACTCAAGGAGCCTAAGTGTCAAGTCTGTGCCATGCTTACACAGAAAAGCAATGATTTGATTTGGGTTCAGTCAAACATCACCCTCTCAGAATGATGCTGATAATTTGAATTTTACTGGTTTTTTTTTTTATAGTTACATATGTGAACTGTTTCTTTTTCTTTCTTTTTTTTTTTGGAGACAGAGTTTTTGCTTGTCACCCAGGCTGGAGTGCAGTGGTGCGATCTCAGCTCACTGCAACCTCTGCCTCCTGGGTTCAAGCGATTCTCCTGTCTCAGCCTCCCAAGTAGCTGGGATTACAGACATGCACCACCATGCATGGCTAATTTTTTATATTTTTAGTAGAGGCGGGGTTTCACCATGTTGGCCAGGCTGGTCTTGAATTCCTGACCTCAGGTGATCCTCCTGCCTCAGCCTCCCAAAGTGCTGGGATTACAGGCATGAGCCACCTCGAGTGGCTACATTTTTGAACTTTATAGGAACTCAATCAATGAGCTGACACACAGATTCCTGTTCATACAAAATTAAGTTGTAATATTATAATGAAAATAATCTAAGCCAGCCCCAAACCATTTTTCCTTTAGACCAGTGGTGTTCAAACTATCAGATCACGAACCAGTCACAAAAACAATTTGCGTCAAGACCCAGCATATGCATACACACACCACATGTTCCTGTCCCATGCCCACTCAACGAAAGTTTCCTGAAACAAAACCCCCTTATTAAATGTGATGGACTGTAATATTTTTCTATTCTATTTCATTTTTTAAAATGCTGGCTGTGATCCACTAAATTGGTTCTATGTCCTACAGGCTGGAAAACTTAGGCTTTAGAATGGTATCCACCACCCAAGTTTGGCAAAGATCTAGATGACAAGTAAAACTTGCAGATGTTGGCTTGGCACTGTGGCTGACTCCTGTAATCCCAGCACTTTGGGAGGCTGAGGAGGGAGGATCATTTGGAGTCAGGAGTTCAAGACCAGCCTGGCCAATATGATGAAATCATGTCTCTACTAAAAAATACAAAAAAATTAGCCACGTGTGGTGGTGCATGCCTGTAGTCCCAGCTGCTTGGGAGGTTGAAGCAGGAGAATCGCTTGAACCTGTGAGATGGAGGTTGCAGTGAGCCAAGATTATGCCACTGCACTCCCGCCTGGGTATCAGAGCTAGACTATCAAAACAAAAACGACAACAAAAAAATTTGCAGACGTCACAAAAGTTGGAAGGAGGTTCAAGAACATCTTTTTTTTTTTTGAGATGGAATCTTGCTCTGTCGCCCAGGCTGGAGTGCTATGGCGTGATCTCACCTCACTGCAACCTCCACCTCCTGGGTTCAAGTGATTCTTCTGCCTCAGCCTCCTGAATACCTGGGATTACAGGTATGCACCATCATGCCTAGTTAATTTTTGTATTTTTAGTAGAGATGAGATTTCACCACATTGGCCAGGATGGTCTCGAACTCCTGACCTCAGCCGCCTCAGCCTCCCAAAGTGCTGAGATTACAGGTGTGAAGTACCGTGCCTGGCTAGGGTTCAAGGACATCTTTAAAAATTGGTAGGTATAATGTTCAAGAACATGAGGCTCCATACCTAAATGAGATTCTAACTATGTGGTTCATTAGTGGGACAGTCCTTCTTAACCTCCTCATAGTGCCCTCTGTAAAACAAAGGTAATGTCATCCTTCTGGGATTTCTGTAAGGCTTTAATAATTTGTATGACTGCATCGAGGGTTTAAAGGCATATAGAGGGTTTAAGTTTAATAAGTCTTGGCCAAGTGCGGGCTTGCACCTGTAATCCCAGCACTTTAGGAGGCCAATGTAAGCAGATCACTTGAGCTCAGGTGTTTGAGACCAGCCTGGGCAACACGGTGAAACTCTGTGTCTATATTTAAAAAAAGAAAAAAAGGTTTAGTAAGTCCTGCACTTAGATAAAAAGACCAATCGTGGCCGGCACAATGGCTCATAACTGTAATCCCAGCACTTTGGGAGACTGAGGTGGGAGGATTACCTGAGGTCAGGAGTTTGAGACTACCTGACCAACAATGGAGAAACCGTCTCTACTAAAAATACAAAATTAGCTGGGCACGGTGGTGCATGCCTGTAATCCCAGCTACTCGGGAGGCTGAGGAAGGAGAATTGCTTGAACCCAGGAGGCGGAGGCTGTGGTGAGCTGAGATTGTGCACTCCAGCCTGGGCAACAAGAGCAAAAATGTCTCAAAAAAAAAAAAATTAGCTGGGTATGATGACCGGCACCTGTAGTCCTGGCTACTTGGGAGGCTGAGGCATGAGAATCACTTGAACCAGGGAGGCAGAGGTTGCAGTGAGCCAAGATTGCACCACTATACTCCAGCCTGGGTGGCAGAACGAGACTCCCTCTCAAAAAAAAACAAAAAACAAAAAAAGAACCAATCACATGCATATAGGGCAGAAAGAGCCTAATAGTGCCATGTGGAAAAGTCCCAGTGGTTTTGACTTCAAGCTGAATGGGAGCCAGCACAATCTAGATATGGCTGCCAAAAAGGCTACTGCAATCTTGGATTGCATTTCTAAAAGTTCAGTCATAGAACAAAAAATATCCTCTTGAAGTCTGCACACTTGGGCCACATCTGGAGCGTCAGGTTCTGTTCTGAGAGAGATTTTTAAAGGGGGATTTTCAGAGGACAGCAGTGATCGTTGTGACCAGTGTGCCACTTCCGCCATTTAATAGTGCCATTTACTTTTAATGGGTTCAAAGGGTAGAACCAAGACTCCTGTGTGGACATTTTGAGGCAAATTTCAGTTAATATAATAGAGAACTTTCAAAAGACGAAAACGAGTTGCCTTCTGAGGTACTACTATTTTCTCCCTTCTGTGGAATCACTTAACCAGAGGCAAGACATGTGTCCTTGCTGGAGTCAGGATGTTGAGATGGGGTAGGAAGTTGGACCAAATGATCTTTAAGATTTTTATTCATGGCGGGGCATGGTGGCTCACGCCTGTAATCCCAGCACTTTGGGAGGCCTAGGTGGGCAGATCACTTGAGGTCAGAGGTTCAAGACCAGCCTGGCCAACATAGGGAAACCCCGTCTCTACTGTAACTACAAAAATTAGCTGGGTGTGGTGATGCATACCTGTAATCCCAACTACTCGGGAGGCTGAGGCAAGAGAATCACTTGAACCTGGGAGGCAGAGGTTGCAGTGAGCCAAGATCGTACCACTGCACTCCAGCCTGGGTGACAAGAGTGAGACTCTGTCTCAAAAAAAAAAAAAAAAAAAAAAGGGCCGGGAGTGGTGGCTCACGCCTGTAATCCCAGCACTTTGGGAGGCCGAGGCGGGCGGATCACGAGGTCATGAGATCGAGACCATCCTGGTCAACATGGTGAAACCCCGTCTCTACTAAAAATACAAAAAATTAGCTGGGCATGGTGGTGCGTGCCTGTAATCCCAGCTACTCAGGAGGCTCAGGCAGGAGAATTGCCCGAACCCAGGAGGCGGAGGTTGCGGTGAGCCGAGATCGCGCCATTGCACTCCAGCCTGGGTAACAAGAGTGAAACTCTGTCTCAAAAAAAAAAAAAAAAAAAAAGATTTTTATTCACTGGAAGAAAGTAAAGTAATTTAAAATAAATTTTAAAAAACAGATTTTTATACTTCTCAGACCATGTTGCTGATAAAAATACAAGATAAGTTTGTTGCTGGCAGAACTGCAAAGAAAGGCAATGGCTCTCCCAGGAGGCTCCCCCAGGGCTCAGGTTTGCTTAGCTAAAATTAGTGAATGACTCTCTTAGACATCCTCTATTATAAAACAGAAGGGACATGGGATCAGCACAGAGTGTAAACGAAATGAGACAAATTAAAACTGGCGTAGTGTTTCTTCATCAGTCCTTATTACCCTGGATGCAAACTGTTTGGATACTGGGCTGGGTTCTGAGTGCTTCTTCAGTTAGGATGTTAAAGCAGAATCTACTGAAGGAAGCTGCAGACTGCTGGCGCTCGACATTGCACCATTTCAGCTTGGTTTCATTTTCCTTCCCAGCTGATTCCTGAAATACTCCTCTAGAGCTCAAGCCAGTGTTTGTAAGTATCTTCTGTAGTGCCACTCAGAGCTTTATGGCCACAGGCTGCAGACCTGGGCAACCAAAAGAGAGACCAATCTCCCTGCCACCACAGAATTATCTCCTGGGATTAACCATGAAGGAGAAAAGAGAGGCATTTCCCACTGATGTTTGGAAATGAAAAGTGGTTAAGAAGAGGTAGCGTAGATACCTAACTGCAAGACTATGATCAAAGGCACTTTAGAATCTCATATTTGAAACCTTATATTTAAAATATATAATTTGGACAAAAATTGTGCTTAACTTTTCTTTCATACTATTTAAAGCGAGGGTAAATGGTGTTCAAAGATTGCAAAGGGACTCTTAGAGTAATTGTTTTATACCACTTCCACCATTTTAATAGTGCCATTTGCTTTTAACAGTAATTTACATCTGGTTACTGAAATCGACACTTAACAACATTGGTAAGTGGGATTAGTGCATATTCTTGAAAGAAAAAGCTGCATTGCTTTCAAAGTTTTATCATTCAGACTTTTCATTAAGTTAGGTTGGCTAAAACTTTCCCAATAGTCCCTAGGGTGGTGAAGTTTTACAATGATTTACTATACAAGCAACAGGACCTCTCTTAGGCTCCAAGGAAAACTCCAAGGACATCAAACAAGGTTTGAAGGCAGCATGGGGTGGGGATGGGGTTGCAGGTGCCTGATGGGACCACACACAACATTCCTTTCCCATATTGGAAACCAACTGAATCCCAAAACCAGCAGAAAAGCATCCCCTGAGTTTCTGGACTCTTGTATTATTGATCATCTGCCTCTACCTCCTGTCCCCTCCAGCACAGTCTTCTCTTCCTCCTCACTTGACCAAACTTGGTAGAAAAACTGCTGGCACCCTGCTGTCCCCTCCTTCCTTTCCTACTCAGCAGCATTTCCCAGCAGCATTAGGACGTCCAACCTGGCACTGTGCTCACGATGCATTTGGCCCAGGTCGCCAGTGACCTCCTTGCTGCTCAATCCAACAGACCCTCTGACCAGTCCCTCCTCCTCGAAATTCCCATGGATTTTCTTCCACCTCTCCTGCCACCTTTTCCCCTTGTGGGCTCCTCTTCCTTTACCACCCCTTAAATACTGATGTTCCCCAACATCTGTTCTTTCTCCTCATCTAGCACCCTTTCCCTGGGTGACCATGCCTACTTTCACACCTTTACGTACCTTCCACAGGCTGGGGACTCATAGGCCTGTGTCTGGCCTGGGTCTCTGCTCCACGTGTTAGACCCATACATCTAGCCCTGTATGGGTCTTCTACTAGGGCTGGCCACAGACACTTCCAGCACTGAGCTGTCAGCTTTGCCCATTCTTTCCCCAGCTTTCTCACCCTCGGCCACCACATGCCTTCTTCCAGATCCTTGAAAAAACTTCATCTCTGCACCTGCCTTTCCTTGCTTACAGTTCTTTCTGTTCTCTTCACTAGCTAAGGCCTCACCCTTCAGGTCTCTAGCTGTTTAACTTTCCCAGCATAATTTAAGACCCATTATGTAACAGGCATGCCATTTCCTCAGAGAGGCCCTTCTGGACCCCTGAGACAAGATTAACTCCTTTGGGAACACTCACCACCCATTAAATAATCATGAGCTTAATATATGCAAGGGCTCCCCAGGATGGGCCATGTCTGTCTGCACCACTGAACTGCTGACACCAACCCTGGCACATGGCTCACAGACACCTTCAGTGCCTATAGGCTGCATGAATATCCTGGGTTAAAACAGCCTCTCTTCTGGTATCTCCAAACAGGACAAAACCTGAGTATCCCCCTCATTGCCAATCAATCATCAAGTCCTTACGATTCCACCTCATAAACAGCAATCTTCCTGTAGTGTACCGAGGCTCCCCACCCTCATCACCATGATCCACCTGAGATACTGCCCACAGCCTCCAAAACTGCTTCCCGGCCACTGGCCTCCCCCTTAGCCGGCCTCCACAGTTTGGTCAGAATGCTCTTTTTAAAGTGCAAATCCCATCCAGCCACTCTCCTGATTAACCCCCTCAATTGTTCCCTGATGCTCTTACAAAGGCCGAAACAAGGTGTCCCTCTCTGGCCCTCCCCTTGACCTCTTGCCCTTTCAACTCTCCCAACACACACTTCAGTTTTTTCATTTCTGGAATTAAAGCACGCCACCCTGTCTCACTTGGATCCTGAAGCACACTCTTCCATTTGCCTGGCCAGCTTCTGTCCTTCAGAGCTCATTTATACTTTCACTCGGGGAAAGCCTTTCCTGACCTCCACCCCAAGTCTGGGGCGAGTGACCCTGCCACCTGCCAGTGCATACTCCCCAAGGCACCCTTCCACTCTGTCCCACCAACGCAGAGCAGGGAGTGTGTCTCTGTCCCACAGGTCTTTCTAGGGCTGACTTGGGGAGAGCACGTAACAGGAAGAGACCTCTGAGCCCTGACTGCCAGGCTGCAGGCTGTCCGACTGGTCCTTTCATTGAAGACGCTACTGTTGAGACCCAGCGAATGAGAAAAGGCACCTACAGAAAGACCACAACAGTAGGCTTTAGGAAGGTTTTCCTTCTGGAGAGAACTTGACTCCAACTCAGGCCTTGGGGGTATTCAGCTTTTTCTTGCCTGTGTGTTCCTGCCATCGTGGCTCTGGCTTTCTTGGCCTTCTGCTATGGTATTTCCCCTGGAGGAATTTCACACTGTGCAAACAGTCTTTCTGTTGGCTATTTTGGTCAGCTCAGCTGGGCCTTAGGCCAACAAAGCAGTTTCTAAGCCCAGGCTTTTCCAGTTGCCTAGCCTGGAAGAATTCAGAGCTGGTGAAGGAAAAGCATGCCCTGACTGGTTTTAGAGAACAAAGATGGACCTCAAAGGAAGCTGACAAATGGGGTAAGAGAATCCACTTGGATGAAGAGAGCAGCAACCTTGGTAGTGAAAGACTCCAAATTGTATTGAACATTTCAATGAGAAGCAAACCTCAGCAATTACAAAAACCATTATAAGGTGGGCACAGTGGCTCACACCTGTAATCCCAGCACTTTGGGAGGCCAAGGCAGAAGGATCAGTTGAGGCCAGGGTTCAAGACTAGCCTGGGCAACACAACAAGATGCCATCTCTACAAAAACGTTTACAAACTTGCTGAAAGTGGTGGTGTGTGCCTGTAGTCCCTGCTACTTAGGAGGCCAAGGCCAGAGGATTGCTTGAGCCCAGGAAGTCAAGGCTGCAGTGAGCCATGTTTGCACCACTGCGCTCTGGCCTGGGTGACAGAGTGAGACCCTGTTTTAAAAAAATAAACAAAAATTTTAAACGAACAAATAAACAAAAACCATTGTAAAACAGCCCAATAACAGTAAAACAAATTTCAATGACTTTCATCAAATGAGGACAACTCTGGGCAGTGGCTTGCTAATGCTACAGGCCGAAGGAAGAAGGTGAGTAAGGAATAGAGATCTTATCTCCACATTAACCCTTTACTGAGCCTCCCATCTTCCCTCCCTGTAACTCAGAACCCCCAGCCTCAGGCAGTGACCCTTAGGTGTGTCCACAATTTCATCAAGAAGTTAAAATTTCCCTCATCAGCTAAGATCCATTATGTCTCCCCTTCTCTTCAAGCAAAACCCCTTACAAGAGTAACCTATACTTACTGTCCTTAATTTCTCTCTGCTAGCTTTTCTTAAACCTGCTCCAGCCAGGCTCACCTTCCCCATGCATACCACCAAGAGTGTTCATGCCACCAGACACTTCCATGTTGCTAAAAACCTAATGGCTACTTCTTAAACCAAATCGTCTGTGTTGCTCTGACAGTTGACTGCTCTTCTTCCTTTTGATCTTGGCTCACTGCAACCTCCCCCTCTTGGGTTCAAGCAATTCTCCTGCCTCAGCCTCCTGTGTAGCTGGGATTACAGGCATCTGTCACCATGCCCAGATAATTTTTTGTATTTTTAGTAGAGACGGGGTTTCACCATGTTGGCCAGGCTGATCTCCAACTCCTGACCTCAAGTGATCCACCCGCCTCAGCCTCCAAAAGTGCTGGGATTACAGGCGTGAGCCACCACGACCAGCCTCTTCTTCCTTGAAACATTTTCTTCACTTGGCCTCTAGGACACACTTGCCAAGTTGGTCTTCTATTTCTCTGGCTAACTTCTCCCATATCTCCTTTGCTGGTTCTTCCTCTCTTCTCTCAAATTCGAAATGTTGGGTTGCCCCAGGACTCTATTTCAGGACCTTTCTTCTGTCTACACCTGTTTCCTAGATGATTTTGTCTAGTCTTGTGGGTTTAGAAACCCACAAGATATAGATATATATTCTTTTTTTTTTTTTTTTTTCTACAGACGGGGTTTCACGATGTTGGCCAGGCTGGTCTCGAACTCCTGACCTCAAACAATCCACCCGCCTCAGCCTCCCAAAGTGCTGGGATTACAGGCGTGAGCCACCGTGCCCGGCCAAGATATAGATTCTATGTAATTTTAACTCTGAAATTTCTATCTCCAGACTTGTATATCCAACTGCCTACTGACATCTCCACTTGGATGTATTAATAGACGTCATAAATCTAGTCCCAAATAGTGCTCCCAATTTGAAGGAATTTTGACTCCTTCAAAATTCCTCACTGCAGTGAACAAATAGTAACTCCGTCCTTCCAGCTGCTCAGCCCTACAACCTTGGGAATTGTCCTTATCTTTTTTCCACACGCTACACTTGACAGCAAACACTTTGGCTCTATCTTCAAAATATATGCCAAACCTGACTGCTTCTATCACCTCCTCTGTCACCACCTAGGTCCAGGTTTCTATCATGTCTCCTGTGGATTAACTGAGAAACCTCCTAGCTATGCTTTTGACCTTGACCTCATCTGTCTATTCTCAACACATCCAGAGTAAGACCTATCACACTTAAATGAAACCATGTTATTCCTCTGCATGGAGGTCCCCAATACCATCCCATCTCCCACTCAAAGTAAGAGCTAAAGTCTCTACAGTGACGAATAAGGCCTGTGTGACCTGACCTCTCTCACCTCCCGTGTCATTCTCCCTCTCTCACTGCTTCAGCCATGCTGGCACCCTGCTGTTTCTCAATATACCAAATATGGCCCCAGCTGAGGGCTTCTGCATTTGCTCTTCTCTGCTTGAGTTCTCACCGTTTTCCCCTCACCCGAGATAGAACAAGGCTCAATCTCCTCTCAACTCCTTCAGGGTTTTACTCAGATGTCACCTTAACATTGAGACCTTCCCTGACCACCCTATGTAAATTGTCCCCCACCCCAGCTCTTTCCTTATCCTCGTTTTGCCTCCTTAGCACTTCTCACTGTCTAACAAATATCTATTAGTTATTCATTGTCTCCCACCAAGATGTAAGCTTTCTAAAGGCAGGGACTTCTCTGCCTTACTCACTGATGTACCCCTAGTCCCTGGCACGTGGTAGATGCTTAATAATCTATAGTTGTTGAATAAGTGAATGAATAAATCCTGGAGGGTTTAAAGCAGGAGAGCCTACAGAGAGTTTTGCAACCAAAGGAGAAAAGCTGCAGATTTGCATATCCTGGCACTAGGCCAGGATCCACTCCACAGCTGGGTTTAACTGAGCCAGACCCTGATGGAACCCTCAACCCCACCAGTCACCTCACATGTGGGCCAGTGCAGTCCGTCAAAAATGACAAAGCCCACACCTCTCATCACCACATCAGGTACTACTGCATTTCAGTGCTTCTCTCAATTGACATGCATTGGGGGAAAGTTAAGATAAGGAAGGCACTGGAATTTGAATAAGGCCTCTCTGTCTCCACCCTTAATTCTTCTTTTCAAAATGTGACTGTGTCATTTGCTAGTTTGCGTCCTGACTGGGTCACACCCCTTTGTACTGGAATGGACTCTGGAAGTGAGTGAGTAGGGGGACCGCCTAGGATGATGAGAACCTGATCAAAGCAGGCCCAAGAAACAGCATCAAGTTTTTTTTGTCAAAGAATACTGGCCCTCAGAATTCTTAAGAGAACAGGAGAAAAAAGAAAACAAGATATACTTTTTCCCCTAAAGAATTTCATTATGTGCTTTCGCACATTTATTTGTGAGTCACTCCCCACATTTATCCTGGGCCAGGATCGGTTTTTTTTTTTGAGATGGAGTCTTGCTCTGTCACCCAGGCTGGGGTGCAATGGCACGCTCTAGGCTCACTGCAACCTCTGCCTCCCAGGTTCAAGCTGGGACTACAGGTGCGTGCCACCACACCTGGCTGATTTTTGTATTTTTAGTAGAGATGGGGTTTCACCATGTTAGCCAGGCTGGTCTTGAACTCCTGACCTTAAGTGATCTGCCCGCCTGACCCTCCCAAAGTGCTGGGATCACTGGCATGATTACAGAGCCCAGCCCCGGGCCAGGATCAGCTGGAATGAGTGGTGATTTCATTTCCCCTGAGATGATAGAGCTGGCTTACCATTTACTTTTTTAGAGGCTGGGAAATGTCTTGGTCTTTTTTCTTCTAGGCTGATCTGAGAAGATTCCCAATTATCAACTGGGAGCAGAAATATTCTGCTTCCAATTAAATGGCCTTGCCTGCTCACTCTTACTCCCTATTTACACTCTCTTGGAGGCCACTTTGTGATTCTACCAAATCCTATAGGAGAGGTGACAACCCCAAAGAGGAGGCTCTAGAAAGATGACATTTGGAAATGTGTAAGCTACTGTCTGCTAGCTTCCCCTGAGCCACTTTTACCCTTTGATTGAGAGGAAAGGCCACCTAACTGCCTAAATCACCACAAAGGGACAAACTGGTATCTCAGAGCAGTTAGCAACAAAAACAAGTAAGCTAAGCCTCTGCACTGCAATGTGGCAGGGCTTCTGGCTAGGTATAGCAAGCAATTGTGATGTGGAGACACAATGCAGCAAAGGGAATGAGATGCCAATGAAGGATTCCAACAGTTGGGTCTGCAAGTATGCTTGTCCTATGACACACACAGCCTCGACATCTTGCTGCACTGGGGGAGTCAGAGAAACATCAGCCCTTTCATACTCCCTTGCTCCTGAGCAGAGCTCATCTCCCAAGAGCACATCAGCCTGCAACCTAGTCTGATGAGAATCACAGTAATCCCCTGTGCCAGCAGCGGCCTCCAAGCATCCTGAAAGCGCTTCCTGGACACGGAGTGGAAACCATGACTTCCCCTAAGCTGCCAGTGCTGCCTCTGAACTCACGTGGAGATTCTTTTTTCGGTGTCCCCAGAGGCAGTAGAAAAATCTGTTTTCCATTTTGGAATCTATCAAGTAGGACAACTCTGCCACCTGGGTGCATCTCCTCAAGGGCAATCTCTACTCCCTTCCCTACATGGCCTGACAATACGGTTGAGTTAGAAATGTCCCATGTTGGCTGGGCACAGTGGCTCACGCCTGTAATCCCAGCACTTTGGGAGGCTGAGGTGAGAGGATGGCTCAAGGCCAGGAGTTTGAGACCAGCCTGGCATAGAGAGACTGTACCTCTATTATTTTAAAGAAGAAATGTCCCATATTTTTACCCTCTTCACTCATCTTTCCACCTTGCTCCAATAGATTGCTGACAGAAAAGTGAGACCTCCTCCACCCTGAGGTCTCCTAAGAGAATGCTGCCAGCCAAAACAAGATCTGCTGGCCGGGCGTGGTGGCTCACGCCTGTAATCCCAGCACTTTGGGAGGCCGAGGTGGGTGGATCACGAGGTCAAGAGATCGAGACCATCCTGGTCGACATGGTGAAACCCCATCTCTACTAAAAATACAAAAAATTAGCTGGGCATGGTGGTGCATGCCTGTAATCCCAGCTACTCAGGAGGCTGAGGCAGGAGAATTGCCTGAACCCAGGAGGCGGAGGTTGCAGTGAGCTGAGATCGCGCCATTGCACTCCAGCCTGGGTAACAAGAGTGAAACTCTGTCTCAAAAAAAAAAAAAAAAAGATCTGCTGATAATTGAGGAAGAGCATCTTTAAAAAGATGCTCAACTATATTTCAGAAACATAAAGATCTAAGTGTTGGCTCTATGAGGGAAGAAATAAAGAGAAAGAACATTTTTTCCTCCTACAACAGGTCTAGACAGTGCCATACAAGGAGTTGCACGAATATCCAAAACAAAAGCAAGGCAAAAAGAAATAAGCAAAAAAGCAACAAATGCATTCCAAAATGATGTCCATTTCTCAGCCCAGAGATGTACCAGGTACTGGTTTAGTTCAGCCTGTAGGTGCTGGGAAGAAATTCACAAATCCAAGTCAGTTGCAAAAAGGGAAAACTCCATACATAACACCCAATGAACCTCTAAGGAAGTATATGAGCTTCTCTGAACAGATTTTACTCCAGGTTTGCAGCCCACAAGGTTTAAGATTGGACCATGAGGTTAAATCTTGTAAACTCAGAAGTGGTCAGGCCACTCCCTATACTTTGTAATTCTCTACACACCCTTTAAAGCAGTGTTTCTCTGCATCTTTCATTCCACAGTCGTTGTCCACCTGATGCAAAATATCCTAAATTTTTCAATGTTTAGAAATAGGGTTTCCAATTTTTGTGTATACAGAAAAGGAGGGAGGGGGTGAAAAATAAGTCTTTGAAAAAGAACATGCTACGTATCTATCACAGAAATATGAGTGGGCAAGATTTAGAGGATTGCTGAAACAAAGCCAATACTAAGGTCTACTGGTTGGCTGCAACAAGTTTAAGAGATACCTTCATAAGGGCCCTGGTTGGGGAATACTATACTTGCTTACAGTAAGCTTGGGAACTGCTACAGACCTGTAGCAAAGGGCTGTTCAGCTTCTCTAAAAGGCTGCTATTAACCACCAGAAGAACTAAGAAGTTCAAGGCCAAAAATATCAAAATGAACCAACCACTCTACTTGCTGAAAATAAAAGTTTCTTTACCCCAGACATTTGCCCAAATCTTTTTTTTTTTTTTTTTGAGATGGAGTCTCACCCTGTCGCCCAGGCTGGAGTGCAGTGGCACAATCTTGGCTCACTACAACCTCCGCCCCCTGGGTTCAAGCGATTCTCCTGCCTCAGCCTCCCAAGTAGCTGGGATTACAAGCGCACGCCACCACGTCCAGCTAATTTTTGTATTTTTAGTAGAGACGGGGTTTCCCTATGTTGGCTAGGCTGGTCTCGAACTCCTGACCTCAAGTGATCTGCCCGCCTCAGCCTCCCATCGTGCTG
This sequence comes from Aotus nancymaae, assembly GCF_030222135.1. Classification (NCBI taxonomy): domain Eukaryota; kingdom Metazoa; phylum Chordata; class Mammalia; order Primates; family Aotidae; genus Aotus; species Aotus nancymaae. The sequence goes on along the minus strand of NW_026988487.1, from coordinate 1,212,656 downwards.
GGATTACAGGCGTGAGCCACTATGCCCAGCTTGCCCAAATCTTATAATTTATTTTCTCCTCTCTGACAGATCTCCAGAGGCCCAAACTTTAATAGAATCTGAGAGAAAAAAGTGGCCAGACTAGCTTTTTTTTTTTTTTTTGAGACGGAGTCTCTATTGCCCAGGCTGGAGTGCAATGGCGTGATCTCGGCTCACTGCAACCTCCGCCTCCCAGGTTTAAGCGATTCTCCTGCCTCAGCCTCCTGAGTAGCTGGATTATAGGCGTATGCCACCACGTCCGGCTAATTTTTGTGTTTTTTTTGTTTTTTGTTTTTTGTTTTTGAGACAGAGTTTCGCTCTTGTTACCCAGGCTGGAGTGCAATGGCGCGATCTCGGCTCACCGCAACCTCCGCCTCCTGGGTTCAGGCAATTCTCCTGCCTCAGCCTCCTGAGTAGCTGGGATTACAGGCACGCGCCACTATGCCCAGCTAATTTTTTGTATTTTTAGTAGAGACGGGGTTTCACCGTGTTGACCAGGATGGTCTTGATCTCTTGACCTTGTGATCCACCCGCCTCGGCCTCCCAAAGTGCTGGGATTACAGGCGTGAGCCACCGCGCCCGGCCCTAATTTTTGTATTTTTTTAGTAGAGACGGGGTTTCACCATGTTGGCCAGGCTGGTCTCAAACTCAGGATCTTGTGATCCACCCGCCTCGGCCTCCCAAAGTGCTAGGATTACAGGCGTGAACCACTGCGCCCAGCCTTGTAGTTGCTTTTAACCAAAGAGTTAAGCCTCTGTACAACCAAGAGGAAGAACTAGAATTAGAAAACTTACCAATTGCCCCAGCCAATGAGAATCCATTTCCAACAGGTATTAATGCCTGTTAGAAGCCACTGGAACACTGACATCATCAGCCCAATTGATAGGTTGTCTGATAGATTCGCCCCCTTCATCACACACAAGAATTTAAAACAAAACAAGACACTGCAGTTATATTCATTATCGCAGACAATGGGTTTCTTTATGTTAGTAATTGAAATTACTGCTGCGGTCTGGACTCCACCATTATTCCCTTTGCAGCCTGTGAGGCTGGCCAACACTGTAAACGTCCTAGCCCTAAAAATCGTAATCCAGAATGCCACCTCAATACAGCCCTCTACTGTGAAACTGAATGCCTTCTGGGGTACAGCATGAAACAGCTTTAGACAGTGCATGCCAGTGCACCTTGAAACAGTCAGTGTCCCTCCATCTGTAATGAAATCTGTGTAACGGGAAACTTGAGTCAATTCATTGTTTAAAGTAGATCTACTGGCTCATACCTTTCTCTAGGAAACAATAAGTGAACAAGAAGTAACCTCAAAAGAAGAAAGAACTTTGGGAGGATGCACTGAGAAAAGCCAGACTGAGTCCCCTTGGATGAAATTAATTCAGGAACAAACATGACTGGATATTGGAATCACAACCAAGGAATGCAGTGAGGACAGGTTTCTCAGTTGCCCAGAGAAGACATAGTTCCTTTTGAACTAAAATTAGAAAGCCGCTGAGAAGGAAGCATAAGAAGCTGAAAACCGTAAGTCAGCAAAGGGGATGGAGGTGTGTTGAGGAAGAGAGCAAGTTTGTATTTTTTTTATTTCTTCTGTAATTCCTTAAGATCGTTTGCACCTGATTGCAGTAGTCTCCCCCACGGAGCGTCAGGTAACAGGCTGGGAGCTCTGGCAACAAGTTCCTAACTTCTCATAATTCTGCTAAGAGCTGGCAGATATCTAGCTGGAGGCTCAAGGATCCAAGTGCAAACATTAAAGGAAGGTTTTTGCCTACTACCCAGTGAGAGGTGATCTGCCCAGGGAGTGCCCTCGCGTCCTGACACCATCTCCCGATTAGGATACATCGGTAACCGGGCTGGCGTCGACGCCCAGCAGTGCCCATGTGGTTGACAACGTCCGGATCTCGCCCCTTTCTGTACTCCGGGGAGCCCTGAATCGCTGGTGGGCATCTACAGTTAAGAGTGCAAGAAGACCCCTCAGACACGGGGCGAGCACGAGGGCTGTCGGCTGCCTCCTCGAAGCAGACTCAGGCATAGTCCGCCCAGGCGGGCGAGCAGTTTTGAGGTGGGTCGGCACCTGACTGAGGGGTGCCAGGCCGCACCGGTGCCCGCTCCTCTTGCTGGCCCCCGGAAGCGCCGCCCTCCCGCCCGGCGGGCTCCGAGGGGGCGGGGAGTCGAACGCCCCCTTCCGGGTGCCTCCGCCCGGCTGGCCAGCCCCGCTCCTCCTCCGGGCGGGAATCCTCCCTCCCCCGCCCCTCCCGAAGCCGGGCCCCGGCGTCAGGCCCAGCCCCAGTGGGGAACCCCCAGCCTCGGCTCCCGCTCCCCGCGGCCTCTGCCCGTCTTCCTGACCCTTGGGGGCCGGGAAGACCCCACTGGCAGCGGCCGGGACCCACCGCTCATTACGACATCTTCCTCCCTGGCCTCCGCCGCCTCCGCCGCCACCGAGAGCCTGACACCGCCCGCCTAGCACCCGCCAATCCCGGAGCCCGCCACCGCCCGAGCGACGGCAGCCTTCACCAATAAGCGCTTGGAACATTGGGGACCGACAGCACTATTAACCAATCAACCAGAGGCGTCTAGAGCGACGTTGACTTGGCCAATAGGTCTATGCAATGTCACTGATCGACGGTAGAACTCACCAACCGGAAGCCAATTGAAGAATGAATGACATGTTTACCAGCCAATTGGAGGGAGTCAAAGTCCCGCCTACTGGGTGGTTGATGGACAGCAACAGGAAGCTGCATGGGGAGGGGCTTAGCCGAGGAGTGCTTTTGTATTGGTCGTGGTTAACCTTCCACCCACCTCTAACCCAGAGGATGAGTGATAGATTTGCCCTGAAGCCAATCAGAAGTCCTTAGGGTGAGGCCCACAAATGCCTCATAAATAGCGTATACATTGCGCCTTAAGTCCAGTCTCTCCCAGGTGTGGGAGGATCTTTCAGGTGCTCTTCGGCAGTAGCCGGCTGCCGCTCAACCCCATGCCTAGTGAGTGGAAAGCCACCAACCTTTTATTTAGTTCCTCGCTCGTCATCGCCTCGGGAGGGGCGACTTTGTACAGTGAAGCACTGGGGTCCGGCACCATAGTGGGAGTTGGGATTGTTACGCGACGCTTCTGAGGGGATTTTCCCAATCGGTTAAGCCCCCGTTAATCCTCACGTGGTTATTGGGGCGACCCCCGTAACCCACAGTCCCTAACGTGTGCATCTGAATCATCTGAAGCTCTTTCTAAAAGGCAGGTTCCTCGGGCTGCCTTTTCTTTTTTTTTTTTCTTTCTTTTTTTTTTGAGACGGAGTTTCGCTCTTGTTACCCAGGCTGGAGTGCAATGGCGCGATCTCGGCTCACCGCAACCTCCGCCTCCTGGGTTCAGGCAATTCTCCTGCCTCAGCCTCCGGAGTAGCTAGGATTACAGGCACGCGCCACTGTGCCCAGCTAATTTTTTGTATTTTTAGTAGGACGGGGTTTCACCGTGTTGACCAGGATGGTCTCGATCTCTTGACCTCGTGATCCATCCGCTTCGGCCTCCCACAGTGCTGGGATTACAGGCTTGAGCTACCGCGCCCGGCCGGGGCCGCCTTTTCTAATTCGACTTGGTACTTCACGGGGCGTGCCTAGAATCTGCATTTAAACAAGTGCCTCCCGTGGACATAATTGCACGCTCGAGTTTGAGAAGCAGTCTCCCGGGGCTACACCAGTCAAAGCGTCGCTTCTGAAGAGGGAAAAAAAAAAAAGCACTTCTTGGCCTCTGACCCACTTGCCCTTACCTCGAAATGAGGTAAAGCACTTGGTAGGCACTATCCGGGTAGTTTTTTTTTTTAAGAGACGAGGTTTCACCATGTTGGTCAGGCTGGTCTCGAACTCCTGACTTCAGGCGATCTACCCGCCTCAGCCTCCCAAAGTGCTGGGATTACAGGCGCGAGCCACCGCGCCTGGCCCGGGTAGTTTTATCTTTGCTCCCAAGTCTCTTCCGACAACTTCGGAAGGCTGCCTGGCTTAGTGAGGGAATCCATTCTGGCTGCAGAGCAGCCTGGGTTTGAAACCTACTCATGCCACTACCTTAGGCAGGGTACCGAAGCTCCCTGACCCTCATGCCCTCATCAGTAAAACGAGGTTGATCACATCTACACACCTTACAGCAATGGGTTAAAAAAAAAACAAAACAAAAACCATGACCCATCATGAGAAATACATTTTGCATACTGACCACTACGCTTCTATTTGCATGAGAGTGTAATAAGGTTTCCGAAAACAATGCTTACTACTTGTGACGCACTGATAGTTTCTATGCATATCCTATCCTGTCTTATTCTCTTTCTTGTTGATCATGACTGGCAGTTTGAAAAACACTGCTAGAAAAGGTTGGTGTGATAATACCAAATGCAGAGCAGAATGCCAGGTACACAGTAATTGCTGAATAAACGTTCATAGCCTCTTCCAGTCTGCTACTCTGTGTTAGCCTTTGAAAAACAAGACTTTAGACGATATCACTCCTAGTAAAGAGCCTTCATGGGATACGTATTTCCTAGATAAAGCCCAAACTACTTTTTTTTTTAGGCAAAGCCCTTCACACTTTTTTTTTTAGGGGACTGTAGCCAGATGAAGATCCACACTCTTTTTTTCTTAACCTCAGCATCCGCCAGAGTACACACTCTTACTTGTGTATCTTTCATGCTTTATCTCCTCCCTCTACCCCCATCCCTTCCTATAAATCTTACCCTTTCCGCTCCCAGGAAAGATTTCACGGTTCCTAAACACTTAAGCTATTTTCTACTAGTTTACTTCCTATCTTACCCTTCCTTCTGGTAAACTCCTGTGGATCCATGGCTGGGTGTGATGGCTCACACCTGTATTCCTAGCGCTTTGGGAAGCCAGAGGCAGGTGAATCGTTTGAGCCCAGGATTTTGAGACAACCTGGGCAACATGGTGAAACCCCGTCTCTACAAAAAAAATTTAAAAATTAGCCACATGTGGTGACTTGTAGTTCTAGCTACCCGGGAAGCTGAGGTGGGAGGATCACTTGAGCCTAGGAGTTTGAACAATGAGCTATGATCACACCACTGCACTCCAGCCTGGGTGACAGAGCGAGACCCTCTGTCTCAGAAAAATAAACTCCTATGCATCCTTCAAAACCCTTCTCAAGGTCTGCATACCACACTCCTGGCCAGCCATAGCTTCTTCCTCCTCTGCGCTGCCCTGGCACATGCAAAAGGGCTTCTCTCACATACACTATTTCCACACTTTCATCTCACTTCTGAGTCTCCTGCTAGACTGAGCTGTGGTAGAAGGATTGAGGCCAGCACAGAGGAGGATCAGCAGGAAAAGTAAGTTAAAGAATGAATATTTGCATACAATGACATCTGCTTGACTCGTTTGTATAGTCCATACATTCTGTTCCCAGGCCATTTTTCAAGTTCAGATTGCTTCACTGTCAAACCAAGGACTCCACCCGGGTTCCATGACTCACCTGTATTAGGGTACAGGGGTTTGGGGGGGAGGTAGGTGGGGTTGAATATCCTGCTGAGCCACTGTCAAACCTCTTCTGGGAGAAAAGCTGGGGGTAGCTATACTTCTATCTTAATCCTAGAGACTCCATTCTGAAGACAGCAGAGGTGAAGAAAAAAAAAAGTAGGCCAGGTGCGGTGGCTCAAGCCTGTAATCCCAACACTTTGGGAGGCTAAGGCGGGGCGGATTTCCTGAGGTCAGGAGTTTGAGAGCAGTCTGGCCAACATGGTGAAACTCTGTCTCTACTAAAGATACAAAAAAATTGGCCAGGTGTGGTGGCCTGCACCTGTAATCCCACCTACTCCGGAGGCTGAGGCAGGGGAATTGTTTGAGGTGGAGGTTGCAGTGAGCCTAGACTGCACCACTGCACTTCAGCCTGAGCAACAGAGTGAGACTCTGTCTAAAAAAAAAAGAGAGTGTGCACGCGCATGGAGGGGAGACAGGGTGTGAAAACTTAGAAGAATTCTGCAGTAGTTTTGAATTATTTGATTGGTTTTGCCCTTTTTTGACCTCAGGCAGTCTGCCTCCTCGGCCTCCTAAAGTGCTGGGATTACAGGTGTGAGCCACCATGCCCGACTGGTTTTGCCCTTTTAAAGGTCACCTTATCCTTGTTTTCTCTGTTTCTAGACTATCTTACTCTTTTCTTACTAGAGACAGCCAAGGAAGGAGATATTTTCTTTTTCTTCTTTTTTTTTTTTTGAGACACTCTTCTCTCTTTCATTCATGCTGGAGTGCAGTGGCACCATCTGGGCTCACTGCAATCTCCGCCTCCCGGGTTTAAGTGATTCTCCTGCCTCAGCCTCCCGAGTAGTTGGGATTACAGGTGCTCGCCATCATGCCCAGCTATTTTTTGTATTTTTAGTAGAGATGGGGTTTCACCATGTTGGCCAGACTGGTTTCAAACTCCTAACCTCAACAGATCCACTCGCTTCAGCCTCCTAAACTGCTGGGATTACAAGTGTGAGCCACTGTGCCCGGCAGAAGAGGACACTTTCTAAGAAGAGAACTCCCTTATACTTTTGTCAGGCCCATTGGAGTCTTAGAGCCTTGTGTTCACAAACACCCCCGCTCCCCCAAATACTACACAACTCCTCTGAGAGATCTCTTCTTTCAAGATGCACCCTGTCTTCAATAGACAGGAGAAGGTCAGGAAGCAGCTTGGATATGCTGATGGCCTCTCTGGCCACATTTTATTTATTTATTTATTTATTTTATTTTTATTTATTTATCTGTTCTTTTGAGATGGAGTCTTGCTCTGTTGCCCAGGCTGGAGTGTAATCGCATGATCTCTGCTCACTGCAACCTCCACCTCCCAGGTTAAAGCGATTCTCCTGCCTCAGCGTCCTGAGTAGCTGGGATTACCGGTGTGCGCCACCATACCCAGCCAATTTTTGTATTTTTTTTTGAGACGGAGTCTTGCTCTGTCACCAGGCCAGAGTGCAGTGGCGCAATCTTGGCTCAGTGCAACCTCCACCTTCTGGGTTCAAGCGATTCTTCTGCCTCAGCCTGTCGAGTAGCTGGGACCGCAGGCACGTGCCACCACGCCCGGCTAATTTTTTTGTGTTTTTAGTAGAGATGGGGTTTCACCGTGTTGATCAGTCTGGTTTCGAACTCCTGACTTTGTGATCTGCCCGCCTCGGCCTCCGAAAGTGCTGGGATTACAGGCGTCAGCCACTGTGCCTGGCCTTTATTATTATTTTTGAGACAGGGTCTCTGCAGCCTCAACCTCCCGGGCCCAAGTGATCCTCCCACCCCGCCCTCTCAAGTAGCTGGGGCTACAGGTGTGCACCACCATGGCCAGCTAATTTTTAAATTTTTTTTATAGAACTGGAGTCTCCCTATGTTGCCCAGGCTGGTCTCAAACTCCTGGGTTTAAGCGATCCTCCTGCCTCAGCCTCTCAAAGTGCTAGGGTTATGGGCATGAGCCACTGCACCCAATCATGGCCACACTTGAGACTCATTAAAAGAGCTGTTAATAGATTCTGAAGTCTGGGTCCCATCCCAGGAAATTAGAATCTTTGGGGGCCTCAGTATTAAGTAGTCCTCAGGGGATTCCAGTGGGCAGCCAAATGAGGAGAAGTGCTCCTTAGCCCGAAGATACCTTCCCATTGCGGGTCCTCAAGTGAAAAACCAGGAAAGGTCTGTGCCCTCCACCCCCACCCACTCCTGTCCCTCCCCTCTCTGAATTTCTCCTGTTCCTACCCTACCTGCTGCCATCTTCACAAAGCCAGGGCTGGTGGGTGGCTCCAGCTGTGTCTGTCAACCTCAGCCAGGGGTGACATCTCCTCCGTGGTGTGTCTGGAGGCAGGTTCTCTCAGTGATGTTTCCCTCTTGTCTCCAACTGCTTTCAGCTTCTCTCTACTCCAGGTTATCACTTTCTCTCCGTTTCTAACTTGCAAAGCTACACATTCCCCACCACTAAAAACCCCATGCTTGTTTTGTCTGCCATGGCACCTTCCATTCCCCGTGCATTGCTTGATTATAGTAGGTGCACAGGAAATGTTTGCTGTCCGACTGAATGACTATATCCTTTTAACCCTTCCCAGGGACTTACCCGTCTCTTTCAAGCCCGGCTTCTTCCATTTTCACTTTACTTCTTCCATGTCTACTTCTGAATCTCCTTCTTCACTTTCCTGTGCTTTTCCTGCTTCCTGACATTCTCTGTCCTTTTATGCACATGACCACCCTCATCTAATCTTTCGGTACCAGACAGTGGGCATATCTCCCCCAGGATTCCGAGGGAAGGTGCTGGAGGGAGGGATGTGGAACTACAGCCTCTGCCCTCAAGAAGCTTCAGATCCCTCCTGAACCCTCCTGTGTGACCACATAGCATAGCTGGTACTGTTGGTCCAGAAACTAGAAGACTATCAGCCCAGCCCCTTGACTCTCTGTTGGTCCTCACTCATAGCTGCAGCCCAAGCTTTATTGTTGGTGTTTATCTTTGAAGAGTTACAGCCAACTCAGCCTTCTGAAGACGGCTCGTTTTGCCTTAAGGATTTCCCAGTAACCTCTGCTTCTCCCTTTTCCCTTCTCTGGTTTACAATTTTCTCATCTCTTCCCTTCATACCTATGGGAAATCAAAGTTGCAGACTTCTTTTTTTTTTTTTTTTTTTTGAGACAGTCTTGCTCTGTTGCCAAGGCTGGAGTACAGTGACACAATTTCAGCTCACTGCAACCTCCGCCTCCCAGGTTCAAGCGATTCTCCTGCCTTAGTCTCCCGAGTAGCTGGGATTACAGGTGTGCGCCACCATGCCGGTTAATTTTTTGTATTTTTAGTAGAGACAGGGTTTCATCATGTTGACCACGCTGGTCTCGAACTCCTGACCTCAGGTGATCTACCCGCCTTGGCCTCCCAGAGTGCTGGATTACAGGCTTGAGCCACCACGCCCGTCCCAGAATTGCAGACTTTTCTAACTCGGACTCTTTCATATGCAGACCCACAGAAGTATTTGATGGGACAAACCCCTAGCTTGGATGAATTTAGGTTATTTTTTTTTTCTTCCAGGGTCCGTCAGTGATTTCAGGGATCTAGGTTTCCTCAGTCTTCTGTGAACATGAAATGTTGACAGACTGAGGCTGTAAGATGTATCTTCTTCCTGTTACACCACACACCTGGGTGCCCACAAAGACACACCTCTGTCTCCACTGCTAGGGATCCTTACCCCTGCCCTAATGTATCAACTTCCTCTGCCCCTGGTTCCCCTGTTTAGGCCGATGGCTCCCCACCAACTGCCATGGAATCTTCCAGCAAGGACATTCCACTCATCTTTCCCCCACAGGGTTCTTCCTTCTTTGCTGCGTCTTTCTACCCACCGTCTCCCTCGGGTGGGATCTGTGGAGCCTCAGGAAGAAAGGACAGGGCCCCAGGTGAAAGGAACCCTTTAGGGCAGAAGGCACAGGTGCCGCCTCAGCCTTTGTGTGTCACCACCAGGGGGCGCCTAAGGCATTTCCAAAGCAGCTGCCCAGCGTTCACCTTACAGGAACACGGCTTGCAGGGAGATCCAGTTTAACAAGCAGCTATTGAGTGCCTCCTATTCCCCAGGCCTGGGTCCTGCTTCATTTGGAGACTGAGAGTGGGTTCCAGCCTCTACAAAGAGACTCCTTAAGAAGAGCCGTTTGGGGCTGGGCGCAGTGGCTTACACCTGTAATCCCAGCCCTTTGGGAGGCCAAGGTGGGTGGATCACCTGAGGTCAGGAGTTGAAGACCGGCCTGGCCAACATGGCAAAACCCCATCTCTACTAAAAATACAAAAATTAGCTGGGTGTGGTGGCATGTGCCTGTAATCCCAGCTACTCGGGAGGCTGAGGCAGGAGAATCGCTGGAACCTGGGAGGTGGAGGTTGCAGTGAGCCAAGATCTCACTACTGCACTCCAGCCTGTGTGACACATTGAGACTCTGCCTCAAAACAAAACAAACAAACAAAAAAAAGACAACAAAAAAAAGCCATTCAGGCCGAGCGTGGTGGCTAATGCCTGTAATCCCAGTACTTGCGGAGGCCTAGGGCAGGAGGGTTGCTTCTTGAGCCCAGGAGTTCGAGACCAGCCTGGGCAACATAGCGAGACCTCCATCTCTACAAAAAATTTAAAAATTAGCCAGTCTTGCCAGCTCTCAACTGTATTCCCAGCTACTTGGGAGGCTGAGGTGGGAGGACTGGTTGAGCCTAGGAATTCGAGGCTGTCCTGAGCTGTGTTTGTGCCACTGTACTCTGGCCTAGATGACAAAGCAAAATGCTGTCTCCTTGTCTGAAAACAAAAACAAACAACCACATTTGCCTCTTCAAGGAACTGGTTTCCTACCAAGCAGCTCCTCTTACCTCCCCTGGTAGCAGAATCTTCTGTCCACCTCAGCCCCTTCCCTGCACTCCCCTGCTGCCCACCCTTTCCTGACCCCATCCACCACTGCTCCCTGAGGCTCCTGGTATGCTTCTCTGAGTCTGAGCTGCCCACTGCAGACTGGAAGTATCCCCAGGGACCAAGGGAGGCTGACAATGTCCCCGGCCAGGCATTGCCCTCTCTCCCTTTGCCCCTCTCCCTCCTAGGCCCTGACTCACTTCTCTCAAGGCCGAATCTCAATTCCAATGCTAGTCTCCTAAGGGTTCCCCAGAGACCCTGAGTGTGGAGGGTGTGGGTGCAGAAGGACCAGGGCCAGGAACAGGGGCTGCAGGCTGGGCTCAGGAGCAGCACTTCTTCACCTGGAAGCAGTGACCTGGCTGGGAGACTCGGGAAGTGGGCCATGGGGGCGATAACAATAACAATAATCATATTAATAATAACACTGGGGCCCACAAAACGACTGTGAAATGCCCGATAATGATCCCTTATATTTATAGATCTCCTTCTCCTCCTAGACACTTCAGAGCCATTGCCCAATTAACCCTCCTAGATTCTCTAGAAGGGACAATTAACCCCATATTTTATGGCCAGGGGAAACCTAGGCTCTGAGAAGGTGATGGAGTTGGCTGAGGTCGTCCAGTCCATTAGTGACAGCAGAATTTGTGGAGCAGCCACTCTCCTTCCTTTCGTCTACATCACTTGAACTCAGGAGTTTGAGAACAGCCTAAGAAATATGGTGAGACACTGTATCTACTAAAAATACAAAAAAAGAAAAAAATATAGCTAGGTGCGGTGGTGCATGCCTGTGTTCCCAGCTACTCAGGAGGTTGAGGTGGGAGGATCGCTTGAGCCTGGGGGAGTTGAAGTTGCAGTGAGCTGAGATCGCACCACTGCACTCCAGCCTTGGAGACAGAGCAAGACTCTGTCTCAAAGAAAACAAATGGCTGGGCGTGGCAGTGGCTCACGCCTGTAATCCCAGCACTTTGGGAGGCCGAGGTGGGAGGATCACCTGAGGTCAGGAGCTCAAGACCAGCCTGGCCAACATGATGAAACCCCATCTCTACTAAAAATACAAAAATTAGCTTGGCGTGGTGGTGCACGCCTGTAATCCCAGCTACTCGGGAGGCTGAGGCAGGAGAATCACTTGAACCTGGGAGGCAGAGGTTGCAGTGAGCCAAGATCGCACCACTGTACTCCAGCCTGGGTGATATATACAGTAAGACTCCATCTCAAAAAAAAAAACAACACACAAAAAAACAGATGCACTTAGACACATGCCCCATGTACACACACATGTGCACACACGCAGGCACATGCATGCACTTATACTCACTGTCCATCCCATCTCTGTCTTACCAGGGACCTTAACATCTTGTAGGAGCCTGAATTGAAGCAAAGGATGGCTGCCTAGAGGAAGGAGGAGGGATGTCCCAGTTATCATTGAGGAGGGCTTTTCAGGGTCTTGACTGCGGCCAGCCAAGGCTCTGGGGACTTTCTGAGTTCTGATGGACATAGCCCCTGTCTAGCAGCATACCAGTGAGACCTGCCTGAGCCTCTCCAAACTTCAGGACTCACAAGGAAAGGAATGTGGGGGTTTCTGGGAGCCCCACACAATATGCCCTTACTTTGGTACAAGGTTATACCCTTACAGTGAGAGACTCCTGTTTACCCTGAAAACCAGTGTGGAAGAAGAACCCTGCTCCCTGCTTCTGTTCCACAATGTTGGAGATGGCCAGGTGATTCCTAGCAGGAGAAGAGATATGGCAGCTCTAGGAAGGAAGGAGAGGGTGGAGGCAATGAGGAGGCCCCTCAGTCAAGAATGGCAATCATTTGGCCTACACATGCCCCAGCTCCATCTCCTCCCTTCCCTTCTTACTCCTGTTGGGAGGTCAAGGTCAGAGGATTGCTTGAGGTTAGGAGTTCAAGACCAGCCTAGCCAACATAGTGAGACCCCCATTTCTACAAAAAAAGAAAAAAAAGAAGAAATAAGAAGGTGCTTTTTTCAGCCGGGTGCAGTGGCTCACTCCTGTAAGTAATCCCAGCACTTTGGGAGGCCAAAGTGGATGGATCACGAGGTCAGGAGATTGAGACCATCCTGGCCAACATGGTGAAACCCCATTTTACTAAACTACAAAAATTAGCCAGGCGTGGTGGTGCATGCTTGTAGTCCCAGCTACTTGGGAGGCTGAGGCAGGAGAATTGCTTGAACCTGGGAGGCAGATGTTATAGTGAGCTGAGATCGCACCATTGCACTCCAGCCGGGCAACAGAGTGAGACTCCATCTTTAAAAAAAAAAGAAAAAAAA